>NC_083442.1:19935061-20569316 GCF_020745735.1 Hemiscyllium ocellatum
ACTATCGATGCTACAAATATCTCAGCAAGAGGCCCAGCAATCACTTCTCTAGCTTTGCACAGAGTTCTAGGGTACACCTGATCAGGTCCTGGGGATTTATCCACTTTTACGTGTTTCAAGACATCCATATTTCCTCCTCTGTAATGTGGATATTTTTCGAAATGTTACCATCTATTTCCCTACATTCTTTACCTTCCACGCCCTTTTCCACAGTAAACACTGATGCAAAATACTCGTTTAGTATCTCCCCCGCATTTCAACACAAAGGATGATCTTTAAGGGGAAAGCGAGGACTGCAGATGGTGGAGATCAGAGCTGAAAATGTGTTGCTGGAAAAGCGCAGCAGGTCAGGCAGCATCCAAGGAGCAGGAGAATCGACGTTTCGGGCATGAGCCCTTCTTCAGGAATCTTTTCAGGACTCATACCCGAAACGTCGATTCTCCTGTTCCTTGGATGCTGCCTGACCTGCTGATCTTTAAGGGGCTCCATTCGCTCCCTAGTTACCCTTTTGTCCTTAATATATTTGTAAAACCCTTTGGATTCTCCTTAACTCTATTTGCCAAAGCTATCTCATGTCCCCTTTTTACCCTCCTGATTTCCCTCTTAAGTGTAGTCCTACTGCCTTTATACTCTTCTAAGGAATCACTCGATCTATCCTGTCTATACCTTACATATGCTTCCTTCTTTTTCTTAACCAAACCTTCAATTTCTTTAGCCATCCAGCATTCCCTATACCTACCAGTCTTTCCTTTCACCCTGACAGGAATGTACTTTCTCTGGACTCTCATTATCTCATTTCTAAAGGCTTCCCATTTTCCAGCCATCCCTTTACCGGTGAACATCTGTGCTCGATCAGCTTTTGAAAGTTCTTGCCTAATACCATCAAAATTGGCCTTTCTCCAATTTAGAACTTCAACTTTTAGATCTGGTCTATCCTTTCCCATCACTATTTTAAAACTAATGGAATTACGGTCGCTGGTCCCAAAGTGCTCCCCCACTGACACCTCAGTCATCTGCCCTGCCTTATTTCCCAAGAGTAGGTCAAGTTTTGCACCTTCTCTAGTAGGTACATCCACATACTGAATCAGAGCTAGTCCCATTTGCCAGCATTTGACCTGTGTCTATCTAAATCCTTCCTATTCAGATCCAAATGCCTTTTAAATGTTGCAATTGTACCAGCCTCCACCACTTCCTCTGGCAACTCATTCCACACACCCACCACCCTCTGCATGAAAAAGTTATCTTTTAACACCCTTTTAAATCTTTCCCCTCTCACCTTAAATCTTTGGCCTCCAGTTTTGGATTTCTCTATCCTGGGACAAAAATCATGCCTATTCACCCTATCCATCCCCCTCATGATTTTATAAACCTCTATAAGGCCACCCCTCTGCCTCTGACACTCCAGGGAAAACAGCCCAGCCTATTCAGCCTCTCCCTATAGCTCAAATGCTCCAAACCTGGCAACATCCTTTTGGAACCATTTTAAGTTTAACAACATGCCAATTAAGTGTGGCAATTGAGCAGTGTGCTTAGGACAATCAAAATGAGAATACAGCAAAACTTCAAAATAAAGGTCAAAAGTCAAATCAAAATGCCATTTCCAGAGTTGATAATGCATTTCAGATTCCTGAACTCAGTGACTGTCTCTCATGAGAAACCTCAAACATGCTGCAGCACACTGCACGCACTGTCTTTAGAGAGATCCGGACATCAACGTAACCACAGAACAGAAGGAATGAATTCCATTTCATGAAAGCCCAGAGATTAGACCTTGCATTGTTTGCTTCATCTGGGACTGTTTTCCACAGCAGTTAGAGAGAGGGCAGCTGTTTTCCCAGACAGATGTGTTTTAAAATCAACCTGTTCAGACATGTCTCAGGAACAAATTAGAACTTGAACGCAGGTCTCCTGGCTCAGAGGCAAGGATTTTACCACTTGCATCACAAGAGCATTTTACATTTTCACTGTTCCCTTCTGCATACCAGCTCACTAAGGGAGAACTCAGCTTTCAGAATATTCTTAATCAGCCTGTTCAGAGATGTTTTGGCATACCTCTGGAGCAGGTGGGATTTGACGCCAGCTCCCAGAGGGACCACAAGCTGCTCTTTCAAGGATTTTAATCAATGTGTTTGAACATGTTGTGACACACACCCGGAGCAGGTGAGACTTGAGCCTGGATCTCCTGGTTTGATGCTGAATACATGAATGATTCATTTAATATGCAATTGACAACTTCTGTCCCACCCATTAACATTTGAAAATACGAAAGAACATGCATTGATGCTGGAAGGTGACGTTACTGAGTATCACTGGCTGAGACTGAATGCACAGCAGAGTAGGAGGACAGGAAACTGGTAACCTTAGAATGTTATGACTCAGGCCATGTTCTGGGTCAATTCCTCTTTTTCAAAGAGTGACAATCATATTGGCCCTTTTGCACTTATTTGATCATAGAATCCCTACTGTGTGGAAGCAGGCCGTTCGGCCCATCAGGTCCACACCAACCCTCCAAAGAGCATCCCACCCAGATGGGAATGATCCCAGGAATGAAAGGCTTAACATATAAGGATGTTTGAGGTCTCTGGGATTTTACTCAACGGAGGTTTAAGGATCTGATTAAAACTTACAGAATACTGAACAGTCTGGACAGAGTGGACATTGGGAAGATATTTCCATTGGTAGGAGAGACTAGGACCCCAGGGCATAGCCTCAAAATAAGGGGAAGACATTTTAGAATGGAGATAAGGTGAAACTTCTTCAGTCAGATTGTGGGGAATCTATGGAATTCTTTGCCTCAAAAGGTTGTGGAGGTCAAGTCATTGAGTATCTGGATGTAGGCTTGCTCGCTGAGCTGGAAGGTTCATTTTCAGATGTTTCGTCACTACACTTGGTAACATCATCAGTGAAGTCTCCAGATGAAACTTCATTCGGGGCTCACTGATGATGTTACCTGGTATGGTGATGAAACGTCTGAAAACATACCTTCCAGCTCAGGGAGCAAACCTACGTCCAAAACCTCAACCTGAGCTACAAATCTTCTCAAAACTCATTGAGTATATTTAAAACAGAGATAGATAAGGGGATCAAAGTTTATGAGGAAAAGGTGGAAAAATAGGGTTGAAAAACCCATCAGCCATGATTGAATGGCAGAGCAGACTCAAAGGCCTAATGTCTGCTCCTCCTCACATTTTCCATGGCCAATCCACCTTACCTACACACTGTGGGGCAATTTAGTATGGCCAATCCATCTAGCTGGCACATCTTTGGACTATGGGAGGAAACTCACACAGGCCCAGGGAGAACGTGCAAGCTCCACACAGACAGTCTCCCAACCCCGGTCCCTGGTGCTGTACGGCAGCAGTGCTAGCCACTGAGCCACCCCAGTTACTTAGGAAGGGGAATGGAACTAATCAAGATGCACTTTCAAGACCATTTTGGTTTGATTCCCATGGCCTCTTCCCTGCTTATCTCCCTAATCTCATTCAGTCACACAACTCCCTGACACTGTTATATTTCTCCAATTCAAGGTTCTAGAAAATTCCGCAGGTTAATCGCTCCACCACTGGCCTTCAGCTGCCTGGATCCTAATATTAAGGATAACCATATTGAGAAAACTAGGAACATATCCTCCCAAGTTTAGAAGGGTGAAACATGATGAGACATTGAAAATATCTACAGGGATTTGACAGGATAGATGCGGAAAGGCTGTTTCCCCTGGTTAACAGGGTAATTAAGAACAAAGGGATCTAGAACCAAGCCTCACAATGTCAGAATAAAGGGCAAAACATTTAGCATCGAGATTCCTTCACTCAGACGGTGCTGACCCTTTGGAATTCTCAAGGACAGAAGTCTGTGGAAGTTCAATCAATGAATGTGATGAAGACAGATATTGATAGGTTGCTGGGGGCAGGGGAGTGGCAGACAGGACTCCTCTGAGCAATTGGAGGTGGTGGCAAGGACATCTTCCTGGCTGTCAGGGCTGGCGGTGAGGGCAAGGCTCGTCCAGCGATTGGAAGTGGCTGTGCCACCTGGGACGTGGCTCCTTCTGGCGATCGATGCGAGATTTGCGGTCTGACCGAGAGTTCAGACCATGGCCATGCCTGATGCCTGCGCTCTGGGTCCAAACATCTTTATGGAGATAAGACTTAAACTCTGAGATCAGGACTTTTTTTTTTACCTTTTGGTTTTCTTTTATTTCTGCTGCTGTTTTTTTTTGTTGAAATTCTGGCTTTGTAACCAAGATGGATCCAGAGAGTGGAGACTTTGTACACATTTCATTGTGCAGCTTGTTCTGCTATAATGTAACCATTCTGTTCCTCTGCAACCTCACACTATAGAAAATCACACTATACAAAATTGCACTATAGAAAATCATGCTGTACAAACCGTGCTATAAAAAATTGCTCTATAGAAAATCATGCTGTACAAATCCGTGCTATAGAAAATTGCTCTATAGAAAATCACTATATAAAATTGCACTATAGAAAATCATGCTGTACAAAATTGTGCTATAAAATATCCCTCTATAGAAAATCATGCTGTACAAATCCGTGCTATAGAAAATTGCTCTATAGAAAATCACTATATAAAATTGCACTATAGAAAATTATGCTGTACAAAATTGTGCTATAGAAAATTATGTTATAGAAAATCACACTATAGAAAATTGCACTCTAGAAAATTGCATTATAGAAAAGCATGCTATAGAAAATCACACGACACAAAATCATGCTGTAGAAAATTGCACTATGGAAAATCACGCTTTTGAAAATCACACTATAGAAAGTTATGTTATATAAAATCATGCTGTAGAAAATTGTGCTATCAAACATTGCACTGTAGAAGGTCACTGATAGAAAATACCTTTTCAGTGGAAAGTTCACGCTGTCCGAACGACGTCTACAATTCATCAATCACGTTATAGCCAATTCGTGCTGACAAAACCGCATTATAGCAGTACAATCTGTATTCATGTATTCCTATACTTGAAAATAAAATCTAATTCTAATTCGAATTCCGATGACATTGTGCAGAAACATGGCATTGGGACAGATGATCAGCCATGATCCAGAACCACAGGGGAGACTGGGTGGCCTAATGGCCTTCTTCCGCAGTTATATTCTGCCTCTACATCAATTTTCAATGGTAAAGTGCTCCTTAAAATGTACCGTTCTGCCCAAGTGTTTGGCCATCTGACCTAAAATGGTGCTCAGAGTCAAGGCTTTGTTGGATTCTGCTCTTGTGGAGCAGCTTGGAATATTATGCTCCGTTGGAGATGTTATCTGTGGTTACACATGTGGAGGGCTGACTGAATGCTATATCAGTTGACGATGGCTGTGTCTTAGAAGGGATCCAGACTGACCAAATTGAATGCTGTAATGAGTTTCCCAAAGGAAAAGGTGCCCATGCCAGTCTGCCACTGTCAGAGCACCGTGGCTGTCTCTGTCTTGACGAGAAGGTGCCAATGAGATGCCTGGGATGTCGAGCTTTAACAATGCAAGATCAACAAGGAGGATAACAACAAGGAGAAATGGCAAGTGAATGTATATCTCTATGACTCTATGTGCAGATTAGGGTGAATTGGCCATGCTAAATTGCCCATAGTGTCCAGGGATGTGCAGGTTAGGTGGATTGGTCATGCTAAGTTGCCCATAGTGTCCAGGGATGTGCAGGTTAGGTGGATTGGTCGTGCTAAATTGCCCATAGTGTTCATGGGTGTGCAGGTTAGGTGGGTTGGCCGTGCTAAATTGCCCATACTGTTCATGGATGTGCAGGTTAGGTGGATTGGCCGTGCTAAATTGCCCATATTGTTCAGGGATGTGCAGGTTAGGTGGATTGTTCATACTAAATTGCCCGTATTCTTCATGGATGTGTAGGTTAGGTGGATTGGCCATGCTAAATTGCCCATATTGTTCAGGGATGTGCAGGTTAGGTGGATTGTTCATACTAAATTGCCCGTATTCTTCATGGATGTGTAGGTTAGGTGGATTGGCCATGCTAAATTGCCCATATTGTTCAGGGATGTGCAGGTTAGGTGGATTGGCCATGTAAAATGCAAGGTTACAGGTAGGGGGATGAAATGCTCTTCAGAGGATTGGTATAGACTTGTTGGGCCGATTGGTCTGTTTCCACACTGTGGGAATTCTATTCTACGAAATTAGAAAATCTATCCTCATAGGACAATCCTACCATCCCTGGTATCTGTCTAGTGAACCTCTGTTGTACTCCCTCTCTGGCAAGTAATAATACCTTCCTTAGGAATATTCCAGATGTGGTCTCACCACATCCCTGTACAACTGCAGCAAGGGATGCCTATTTCGGAACTCCAAACCTCTTACAATGAAGGCCACCAATCAAGCACATCTCCAGCCCCCATTGTAATTCCTGCTCTTGCTCCTTAGAAATGAAGTTACAGCTGAAAGGCTGTAAGAAATGGAAATCGCAACTTCGAAATGCAAAATCCCAAGCCCGACCAGCAACAAATATGAACACGCCAGTAAAAGAAGGAACAAATGAAATTTAGCTTTCCAACGGGTGATTTAAAAATGTGTGACTGACATTTATGAACCTAGCTTCTTTAGCCAGGCTAGCCACAGACTTAGCGAGCAGCATGTGGAGACTGGTTAAACAACACAGATACCGTGCTTTGCCCTGGATGCCAGGGCTGGCCCAGACTCTCCAGGGCTTGAAGATCACTCTCTGGGACACTGCTATGTGCGAGCCTGGAGAGAAACACGTTTTTTTGGACATTTTCATTGACCGTTTCTCTTTCCCAGATGAAAAAAATACTAAAAATAGCAAAGGAAGGTACAACTATCCAGCAGTATCTATTTGGTTAATGAATCTTTTTGCTTTCCAATTGACATAGGGAGTCACTAGGATGTGGGGTTTTGGTTGAGTACTGGTTCTAGTGTGGGGCAAGTCATAAGAGAAAATCTCCAGGAATACATTTAATCACCATTGGCAACTCGACCTTCTGTATTTCCCATTCTGTTCAGTGATATCGCTCCCCTAACTAACCCCCTCATATATAGACAGGGCAGTTAAGATGGCATTCAGCAAACTTGTCTTCATTGCTCAGACCCTTGAGTATAGGAGTTGGGATGTCATGTTGAGGTTGTACAGGACATCGGTGAGGCCTTTTCTGGAGTACTGCGTCGACATCTGCTCGCCCTGCTATAGGAAGGCTATTATTAAACTGGAGTGGTTCAAGTAGGCAGCTTACCCCCACTTTTCTAAGAACAACTAGAAATGGGCAATAAATTCTGACTAAGCCAGTGACCCAACACTCCCCAAGGGTAGGAAAGAAATGATATTTATTCTTCAGAACATTTTCATGAAATAGTGTCTGGTGATTGTCACCAGGAGTTTGGCATATTGGTTTAACTTCTTATCTGAAAGACAATATTTCCAACAGTGCGACATCCCTCTGTACTGGTTTTCTGTTTTCCCCCAAATGGAGTAGAACCTGAACAAATGACCCGGTGCCACTGAGACATGACTGATTGAGTTAATGTTCTCGAGACTGGGTATAAAGGGCATCCTGTGAAATTGCACCTCAAAATTCTGTGCTACACAATTCCATGACTCTATTTGAGGAGAGGTGAGGGCCCCATTGTGCTATCCCTTAGCCTATTAATCTAGAAAACCAAATGGTGATGACCTGCGGTCCCCAAGTTTGAATCCTGCCTTGAGTTCAATGAAGTTCAGAAATTGAGCATGATGTGAAGGAACCGAGTGTAGATTTTCATGCCTGAGAGATGACAGAGGAAAATGGTGACATCACCTGTGAATTGCGGTGTGTTGCCGTGACAATCAGTGGTGACACTTGGTTGGCATAGTAACCAACATTGCTCGAAACACCAAGCTCTTACGTGACACTTGGGAACCTGCCTCTCTTGGATTGGTTTCTACAGTCATCAGCAGAAAGGAAGCTCTCCCAGCCCTGAGTTTCAATCTGTCATATACCCATCATCTACTGCAGATGGGATTTAACATTCAAGATCATAGGAAATAGGGGTGGGCTATTCAATACAACAAGACTGCTCCACCATTCAATATCATCATGGCTGATCTCAGAGTTCAATACCAGTCTCCTGCCCCTGCGCCTCCGTCCCTTAATCCCCTGAGAGACTGAAAATCTCAGCCTTAACTGAACTCCCTGATGGAGCATCTGCAACACTCTCAGATAGAGAATTCCAAAGTTTCTTAGCTGTTTGGGTGAAAATATATTTCCTCGGTCCTAAATGATCAGTCTTTGTATCATAGGATCCCTACAGTATAGAAGCAGGACATTCAGCCCATCACAACCTCCCAAAGAGCATCCCACCTAATGACCTACCCTATCCCTGCATCTCCCATGGCTAACCCACCTAGCCTGTACACAATGGGGCAATTTAGCCTGGCCAATCCACCCTAGCCTGCACCTGTTGTGTCTGTGGGAGGAGACCAGAGCTAGCTCACACAGGGGATTCGCAAATTTCAGAGTCACCTGAGGGTGGAAATGAACCCAGGCCCTTGGTGCTGTGGAGCAGCAATGTTAACCACTGAGCCACCGAGCCATCTCTTCTCCAGAGGTGGCGTAGTCCATGATATTGATGCCGGTCTGAGCACTGATTTTGCTTGTTAAGTGCCCGCCCAGGCTGTTATGTGGGATGAGAAACGTAGTTTCTGACATGGAAAACAGAACTGGCAATTCAGCATAGCACAAGCTGTACTCAGGATCTGTAGCTTGATCCCAGAGACCTGAAAGCTGATTATACAGCTACCTCATGGCTGTCCTTTTACGCAAATGGATTGATGCTGTTTTAAGCCTCAGTAGGAATTGGAGCTTTCTGCATTGTCATAGCTGATTACAGCACAGGTCAGCAAAGCATTAATAAGGGAGAATGTAATTAACAATGGAAAAGGGTGCAAAATAGGCAGCAGGATCAATACATTTTTTTATTTGTTACACAGGATCTGGGCATCACTGACTACACTATCAAATACCGGGACAAGCCTCTGTAACAGCATTGTGGGTCTACCTATGATACATGATTCAAGAAGGTGGAACACTCTTCATTAAAGTTGTTGAAAAGGTGGTGGTGGAGGTTCCGCGATTTTGCCCAGCGACTCTGAAAGAACGATGACGTATTTCCAAGTCAGAATGGTGTGGAGGGAACATTGTCAAACAATAGTGACACCATCTGCCTGTTCTCCCTGTCCTTCTGGTCGGTCAGTAATGGTTTGATGCCCCTGTTTCTTCATTCATTCATAGTATGAGGGCATCTCTGGCAAGACCAGCATTCATTGCACATTCCCGATTGCCCAGAGGGCAGTTAAGAGTCAACCACATTCCTGTGGGTCTGAAGTCACATATAGAACATAGAACATAGAAAAGTACAGCGCAGTACAGGCCCTTTGGCCCTCGATGTTGCGCCGACCCAAGCCCACCTAACCTACACTAGCCCACTGTCCTCCATATGCCTATCCAATGCCTGTTTAAATGCCCATAAAGAGGGAGAGTCCACCACTGCTACTGGCAGGGCATTCCATTCGCTGAGTAAAGAATCTACCCCTAACATCTGTCCTATACCTACCTCCCCTTAATTTAAAGTTATGCCCCCTTGTAATAGCTGACTCCATACGTGGAAAAAGGTTCTCATTGTCAACCCTATCTAAACCTCTAATCATCTTGTACACCTCTATCAAGTCACCCCTAAACCTTCTTTTCTTCAATGAATACAGCCCCAAGTGCCTCAGCCTTTCCTTCCATACCAGGCAACATCCTGGTAAACCTCCTCTGCACCTGTTCCAGTGCCTCCACATCCTTCCTATAGTATGGCGACCAAAACTGCACACAATATAGGCCAGACTGGGTAAGGATGATAAGTAGGAGGCTGGAAGTACACAGCAAGCCAGGCAACATCAGATGATGGAGAAGTTGACAGTTTTGGGTATAACCATTCTTCAGGGCTGGGGGTGGGTGTAGGGGAAGCTGCAGATAAAGGGGGAGGCTGGGGGGCAGGGTGGTGAAGTGGGGATAGGTGAAGACAGGTACAGGGTACGACTTCTTTCGTCAATGGGAGGAATAGATCCAGTTGGTGGCTGGGAGGGGTGGAAGGGAGGGGGAGAGGCAGGGAAGGGAGTCGGGGGATGGGAAGGGAGGTTATTTGAAATTGGAGAACTCAATGTTGAGTCCTCTGGGCTGTAGGGTGCCCAGGTGGAAGATGAGGTGTTGTTCCTCCAATTTGCGATTTGGTTCATTGTGACAATGGAGGAGGTCAAGGATGATCATGTTGGAAAGGGAGTGGGAAGGGGAATACACATCCTCCCAACTAGTATCCTGCAAGAACCTCTCTCACTCTCCCAATTCCTCTGCCTCTGCTGCATCAGATGAGGAGACATTCCACTCCCAAACATCTGAGATGTCCACCTATTTCGAACAACGTGCTTTTCCCTCCCCCTGTCATCCAGACAGCCCTCCACCACACCATCTCCATTCCCGTTCTAAACCTCCCTCTCCAAACACAATAAGGACAGAGTCCCCCTTGTCCTCACCAAAGAATCATCCTTAAACACTTCAGCCAACTCCAACTCCGCCCCACCACCAAGAACATCTTCCCCTCCCCACCCCTCTCTGCCTACGGCAAAGACTGTTCTCTTCGGCAGCCCTTGGTTTGCATCACCCTCCCCACCAAATCCCATATCCTAATGCTGAATCTTATTGAATAGTTATATAAGTAATAAAGTTCATTAATTGTTGATGGAAGAAGCACGTATTGATGAAACCTCAATGGCTTAGTGGTTAGCACTGCTGCCTTACAGCATAGGGACCCGGCTTCAATTCCAGCCTCAGGTGACTGTGTGGAGTTTGTACATTTTCCCTGTGTCTTCCTCCCACAATCCAAAAGATGTGCAGGTCAGGTGGATTGGTCATGGGGAATGAAGGAGGGGTAGCCATGAGTGGGATACCCTTCAGAGGGTCAGGATGGGCCAAATGGCCTGCCCCCACACTCTATGTACTCTATGTGAGCAGGAGCAAGTGCAATGAGTTGTTGAAGTGGATTAAAAATAGCACTATGGTGTGGGAAGAAGTATTAATGCTTGGATTTGTCATAATTCAATCCTTTTCCTTGCAGAAAGATGGAATAACAATGCTCTTTGTTGGTTGTGAAATGAGTTCGGAGGGTGGGTCACAGGATCGATGCCTGTCAAACCGAGCTGCGTTGTTTGAAAAAGTTTCAATATTTCCATAACAATGTTTTTTTTAAAAAACACATCCTGTTGTGATTTTGAAGTCGATAGGATGTTTGTGCATCTCAGATATTCTTATGAACATTCCTTGCGGCTGGTTCCCAACACTCCCATCATTTCAATTGCCGTTATGTTATTTTTCCCACATGAACTCTCCCAACGATTTGCATACTCCCCCTTTTTAGAACCTAAGTTAGCTGAATGCTATTATTAAAGGAGACTCAACTTCAAATCACTCTAAATTTATATGGTCTTTTGGCCACTGACCCACGTCTCTTCATGAAACATTCCCATGTCTTTTCCCACGTCCTCGTGAAAGGGGCAACATTACCCGGGGGAACACTTAACTATTCAGTCCCTTGTTCCCAATCTCCATGTTGCGAAGGTTTACAGAGGATAAAGCTCCCAATAGTATTGACAACACATGTCCAACATGACTCAGGGAAGACAATGGCTATTGAGTCATAGAGATATACAGCACGGACACAGACCCTTCGGTCCAACTTGTCCATGCCAGCCAGATATCCCAACCTAACCCAGCCCCACCTGCCAGCACCAGGCCCATATCTCTCCAAACCCTTCCTACTCATACACCCATCCAGATGCCTTTTAAATGCTGTAATTGTACCAGCCTCCACCACTTTCTCTGGCAGCTCATTCCATACACGTACCACCCTCTGTGTGAAAAAGTTGCCCCTTAGGTCTCTTTTATATCTTTCCCCTCTCATCCTAAACCTATGCCCTCTAGTTCTGGACTGTCCCACCCCAAGGAAAAGACTTCGTCTATTTAACCTATCCATGCCCCTCATGATTTTATAAACTTCTATAAGGTCACCCCTCAGCCTCCGACGCTCCAGGGAAAACAGCCCCAGCCTGTTCAGTCTCTCCCTATAGCTCAAATTCTCCAACCCTGGCAACATCTTCGTAAATCTTTTCTGAACTTTCAAGTTTCACAACATCTTTCTGATAGGAAGGAGACCAGAATTGCACGCAATATTCCAACAGTGGCCTAACCAATATCCTGGTAAAAACAATGACTGCAGATGCTGGAAACCAGATTCTGGATTAGTGGTGCTGGAAGAGCACAGCAGTTCAGGCAGCATCCAAGGAGCAGCGAAATCGACATCGATTTTGCTGCTCCTTGGATGCTGCCTGAACTGCTGTGTTCTTCCAGCACACCACTAATCCAGTAACCAATATCCTGTACAGCTGCAACATGACCTCCCAATTCCTGTACTCAATACTCTGACCAATAAAGGAAAGCATACCAAATGCCTTCTTCACTATCCTATCTACCTGCGATTTCACTTTCAAGGAGCTATGAACCTACACTCCAAGGTTTCTTTGTTCAGCAACACTCCCTAGGACCTTACTATTAAATGTATAAGTCCTGCTAAGATTTGCTTTCCCAAATGGTACGGTGATAGGTTTATGGGGCTTGTAATCCAAGCTAATGGTCTAAGGAAGGGTCACTGGGCTGCTCTGGGGTGTGGGCATGGTGGCTCAGTTGTTAGTACTGCTGCCTCCCTGCATCAGGGTCCTGGGTTTGATCCCAGCCTTGGGTCACTGTCTGTGTGGAGTTTGTACATTCTCCCCGTGTCTGTGTGGGTTTCCTCCGGGTGCTCCGGTTTCCTTCTACAGTCCGACAATGTGCAGGTTAAGATGGATTGGCCAATGCTAAATTGCCCACACCGTTCATGGATGTGTAGGCTAGGTACATTAGTTAGGGGAAATATAGAGTAATAGGGTAGAGTTGGGAATGGGTGTGGTGGGCTACTCTTTGGGGGGGTTGGTGTGCAGTTGTTGGGCTCAATGTTCAAAAGAATACACTGTTTCCACACTATAGGTGTTCTACAATTCTCTGATTTCTCTCCACAGATGCTGCCAGACCTGCTACACAGACCCAGCAGTTTCTGTTTTCGTTTCTAGTGCTCAGGAATATAGGTCCGAATCCTGTGGCAGCTGCTGGAGGAATTTACATTTGACTAATCGCTCTGGAATTACAAACTGTTCTGATATGGTCCTGTCAGATTGCAGGCCCACATTCCATTGACGACCCTTTACACTCTACTGCTGGGAATCAGCGACCAACATTTCTGTTTACAGCCAAAACAGAAGTTGCTGGAAAAGCTCAGCAGGTCCGGCAGCATCTGTGGAGAGAAATCAGAGTCAGGGTCCAGTGAACCTTTCTCAGAACTTTGTGTCTGCAAGATGTGCAGCAGTGACTTGTGAAGGTGTCTTCAACAGCATCTTCCAAATATTTGGCTGACTCTTCTTCCTCAGAGGACCGGGGCTTGGGAATGTTAACAGTTCCACGGTCCCCTGCCAAGTTGGCACATCATCCCGGCTTGGCACCTCATCACCATTCCCTCGCTGGCACTGGGTCTAAAGCCTGCAACTCACAACATAACCATCCTGTGGGTGTGTTTATAGCACATGAGATTCAAGGGTTTCAGTTCTAAGGAGAGGCTGAATAGGCTGGGCCTACACTCCCTGGAGCATGAGAGGCTGAGAGGTGACCTTATAAAGGTTAATAAAATCATGAGGGGCATGGATAGGGTGACTAGCCAAGGCCTTTCCTGAGGGTAGGGGAGTCCAAAACCAGAGGGCTTAGGTTTAGGGTGAGAGGGGAAAAGATTTAAAAAGGACCTGAGGGGCAACATTTTCACCCAGAGGGTGGTGTGTGTATGGAACGACCTGTCACTGGAAGTGTTGGAGGCTGGTACGATTACAACATTTAAAAGGTATTTGGGCAAGTCCACAGACAGGAAAGGCCTAGAGGGAAATGAGACTCATGAGGGCAAATGGGACTGGTCTGGTTTGGGAAAACTGGGAATGAATTGGGTCAAAAGGCCTGTTTCCAGGTCTGTATGAATCTATCACTCTTAGACTCATCACAACCCTCTCAGGAATGATTTAGAGATAGGCAATAAATTAGAGGCATTATCAGTGACACCCACACCCTAATGCTGAATCTTATTGTATAGACATATAAGTAATTAGTTGTTGATGTAAGAAGCACATGGTGATGAAGCCTTAGTGGCACAGTGGTTAGCACTGCTGCCTCATAGTGCCAGGGACCCGAGTTTGATTCCAGCCTCAGACGTCTCTCTGTGTGGAGTTTGCACATTGTCCCCGTGTCTGCATGGGTTACCTCCAGGTGCTCCAGTTTCCTCCCACAGTCCAAAGATGTGCAGGTTAGGGTGGATTGGCTGTGCTAAGGTGTCCAGGGATGTGCAGGCCAAGTGGGTTAGCCATGAGAAATGCAGGGTAACAGGGTCTTCGGTAGTTTGGCGTGGGCTGAATGGTCTGCTTCTGCACTGTGGGTATTCAATGACCTTAACCTGACTTCAGGACACCCCAAAGCATTTATGGATCAGTTATGGGGGTTGGGTCAGTTGGACAAACTCAGCAGTTACCTTTTGCATTGCAAGTAATAATACAAGTCAGAAGGCAAGGCATAAATCAGGTTCTCCGTGATGATGCAGTTAAAAATATGACATTATCTGTGTCCATGCATGAGGCATACTTCAGAAATTTGAGCTAGCCTGAATTAAACCCAGACCAAAACACCAGACGCTGGACTGAAATGAATACAGTCAAGATTAGAGTGGTGCTGGAAAAGCACAGCAGGTCAGGCAGCATCCAAAGAGCAGGAAAATCGACGTTTCTGGCAAAAGCCCTTCATTCCTGATGAAATACTTATGCCCGAAATGTCGATTTTCCTGCTCCTCGGATGCTGCCTGACCTGCTATGCTTTTCCAGCACCACTCTAATCTTGACTCAAATCTCCAGCATCTGCAGTACCCATTTCTGCCCTGAAATGAATCCAGTCAGGGTATAACTGTGCCCTTGCAGACATGCACACAACAATCGTGGGAAAACCTCCTTGGATTTTTCCAGCTTTTTATTTTTGGAAGTGATTATCTCTGGTTGCGCGGGCTATAGATAGGGTTGACCATGAGAACCTTTTTCCACGTATGGAGTCAGCTATTACGAGGGGGCATAGCTTTAAATTAAGAGGTGGTAGGTATAGGACAGATGTTAAGAGTAGATTCTTTACTCAGCGAGTCATGAGCTCATGGAATGCTCTGCCAGTAGCCGTGGTGGACTCTCCCTCTTTATGGGCATTTAAACGGGCATTGGATAGACATTTGGAGGATAGTGGGCTAGTGTAGGTTAGGTGGGCTTGGGTCAGCGCAACATCGAGGGCCAAAGGGCCTGTACTGCGCTGTATTTTTCTATGTTTTATGTTCTAGAACCGCAGCGTACTTTTTAAAGCTGTTAATGGGATGTGAGGGCTTTGACCATGACTTGCTTCAGGTGACCAAGCTGATTTATTCGCTGTCAGGTAGAATCTGAAATGTGGTGTGGGGGGTTGGGAAGAAGCCGTAGAATCGTACCACACAGCTGATGCCCTTCGGCCCATCAGGTCTGTACCGTCCATGAACCCATTTTGCGACGTGGGCTCAGACTTCCATGTGCAATGTCGCAACTCAGCGTTCTTGTTGTCCGCCTGCCTTGCGAGGAGTGACTGCTCACTGGTGGAGGGTGTCAGTCTACAGATATTCAGGGTGGGACCCATGCTCTCATGTGTCTCTGGAAAGGTGCTGACGATGGTCTGGAGTACATCCTCTGAGGCTGCACATACTCTGCGGTTGCTGCATCGGGTCTATGCTGCAGCACCCTACGGACTCACCCCGAGAGTGGAAACCTCCGTCTGTCAGGGGCAGCTGATGACGATCACATGACAGTCACATGACACCAGGTTATAGTCCAACAGGTTTATTTGAAACCTGGTGTCATGTGACTTCTGACCTTGTCCACCCCAGCCCATCACCGGCACCTCCACATCACGATGATGGTCATGGTGAATGGTGACTGTTTGTATAATTATCAAATCAACACCATGTGCCTCTGTATGACCCAGGATGTCTGTTTGGGATAATTCTTTTTACTTCCGAGAAGGGAGATTTTAAACAATTCTTTCATGGCTCGTGGGCATCATTAGTTAGGCCAGCATTTGCTGCTCATCCTGAATTGGCCTGAGTCAGAAGTCACATGACACCAGGTTATTGTCCAACAGGTTTATTTGAAATCAGAAGTTTTCAGAGTGCTACTCTTTCCTGTGATTTCAAGTAAACCTGATGGACTATAACCTGGTGTCACGTGCCTTCTGACTTTGCTCACGCCAACCCAATACCGGCACCTCCACATGATGGTGATGGCAATGGGGACTGTCCACAGCAGAAGGGAGAATGCAAACTTGAATTCCAAACAAAAAGATTGAATCATAGAACCATAGAAATGATACAGCACAGAGGGGAGGCCATTTGACCAATCTTGGGCATACCAACTCAAAGACACCCAGATGCTCTTTCGAACCCCATCTTCCTGCACATAGCCCATGGTTCTGCAGCTTACAGCACATAAGGTGCAGATCCAGGTACATTTTGAAAGAGTTCAGGGCCTCTACCTCTGCTACCAACACAGGCAACACATTCCAGACTCCCATCATCCTCCGCGTGAAAAAAAACTCTTCCTCATGTCCCCTTGAATCTGCAACCCCTGGTTTTTGAACTCTCTGCCAGGGGAAACAGGTGCCTCATGTCTACTGTGTCTCCAACCCTCACAATATAACATACTTCAATCCTGTTACCCCTCAGGCCTCTCTGTTCCAAAGAAAGTGACTCCAACTTCTCCTCGTAAGCTGCAGCTCTCCAACACTGGCAGCATCCTAGTGAATCTTCTCTCCAGAGCAATTATGTCCTTCCTGTAATACGATGACCAGAACTGCGCACAATACTCAGCAGAGTCTTCAGTCTCTGGAAAGAGAGTAAAAATTCAGCCTTGCTGTTAAATTAAAGGCAGTAATTCAGCCTCAGGACTGCACACATTTTGATTCTGGATTAATGTATCATCCAAAAGTTGCCATTCAAAGTCCCTACTCACTATCCCATCCACGTTTACTCCAAGGTTGGAGGACTTGATTTCTAAGGAGAGGCTGGATAGTCTGGGACTCCTATCCCTGGAGCGTAGGAGGTTGAGGAGTCCCTTTACAGAGGTTTATAAAATCAAGACAGGAATAGATAAGGTGAATGGCAAAGGTCTTTTCCCCTGGGTAGGGGTGTCCAAAACTAGAGGGCATAGGTTTAAGGTGAGGGGGAGGGAAAGATTTAAAAAGGACCTGAGGGGCAATTTCTTCATATAGACTGGTGTGTATAATATGCCAGAGGCAGGTACAATTACAACACAAAAAGCCATTTGGGCAGGCACGTGGATTGGAAGGGTTTAGAGGGATATGGGCCAAATGCAGGCAAGTGGGACTGGTGATGGTTCACATGGACGAGTTGGGCTGAAGGGCCTGTTTCCATGAGTATGACTCTGTGAAATCTCCTTCAAAGCAAGTTGTACTGTTAGCTGTGAGCTGTATCTATGTTGTGTATCCTTGGTTCTCAAGAGTGACTCAAGGTTCAATTCTCAGCATAGTTCCTTCCAAGTCTCTATAAACAGCCACCCGTGGGACATGACAGAGAAAGCCACATACAATGGAACTTCATCTGAAAATAAATATTGTGCAACTCTGTTGGGATTTGCCCACATCTTTTCTCCAACAGATATATTTAGGGCTCTCAGCTATGATGAGTGATACTGGGTTTTGTTTATTTGACTGTTTCTTCAGGACAATGAGAGGCCTTCAGATGGCAGTCCAGATGTTGAAGATAAACAAATCTGTTTCGGATTAATTTGTGGCCACCCAGTTCCGCGTTTGTTGCCTCGCCCTGTTGCTATTGTCTGCAGTCTGGGATCAATCCCCTCTCCAGTGCTGGTATCAGGCACAGCTCAGTGGCTATCTCCCTTTTATCTCAGTGTTAGTGAGGCTGCAGGGGGTGCGGGGGTCATAACCTTGCCTGGGGACAAAAATCTAGGTACCCTCCACAGAACCAGAGAAGTGCTGCATTGCTGTTGCTTCAGCTCCATATGTTAAACTCTCTCGGTGCACACACTCCTGTTTGTGAGGACAACAACTCGACTCTGAGAGTAACTGAACAGCAGTTGAGGACAGGAAATGACTGAGTAGGGTGGAGATGATGTCTCGTTTACTCCTGCTTATATCTTCTGGCTTCCCATCTTGAATCTGGCTTTTACACCACTTCACTCCAAGAGTCTTCACCAAGGCAGGGATAGGGGCCAAGCACAGGTGAATGGGACTACTTCAGTTCAGGAAACATGGATGAGTT
This sequence comes from Hemiscyllium ocellatum, assembly GCF_020745735.1. NCBI lineage: Eukaryota > Metazoa > Chordata > Chondrichthyes > Orectolobiformes > Hemiscylliidae > Hemiscyllium > Hemiscyllium ocellatum. Next base: position 19,953,541 of record NC_083442.1, read on the forward strand.
GGGCCGAAGGGCCTGTTTCTATTACTCTGAGGCAGGATGGATTCAAAGTGTCAGCTGGTGAAGCCGAGGAAGTGTGTAGTCACGGAAACGCTTCAGAAATGCCAACTAAGGTTATGCCGCACACTACACCAACACCCATTGTGCCTCAGGCCTGATGTTCAGCAGTGGCCCTTCACACCGTAGTCCTTACAATAAAAGAAGGCCAAAAGACCTGCATTTCTGTAGCCCCGTTTGTCACCTTAGAGACATCCCAAAGTGCTTCACGGGCAATGAAATATTGAAGATCCTTATGGAACGACTTGATAAGGTGGATATTTCCCTATGTGGGAGACCAGCCCCATGGGACACAGCTTTAAAAATAAGATGTCTTCTCGAAGATTCAATCAATCAATACTGGAATTAAAAGGCTAACCTCAGTGATGGTGACATGGAAACATAGAAAATAGGAACATACATAGGCCATTCAGCCCTTCAAACCAACTCCAGCATTCACTGTGATTATGGCTGATCATCCTGTCTCCACCATCTCCCATACCCTTTGATTCCTTTACCCATAATCCATAGTGGGCGGCACGGTGGCACAGTGGTTAGCACTGCTGCCTCACAGCGCCTGAGACCCGGGTTCAATTCCCGACTCAGGCGACTGACTGTGTGGAGTTTGCACGTTCTCCCCGTGTCTGCGTGGGTTTCCTCCGGGTGCTCCGGTTTCCTCCCACAGTCCAAAGATGTGCGGGTCAGGTGAATTGGCCATGCTAAATTGCCCGTAGTGTTAGGTAAGGGGTAAATGTAGGGGTATGGGTGGGTTTCGCTTCGGCAGGTCGGTGTGGACTTGTTGGCCCGAAGGGCCTGTTTCCACACTGTAAGTCTAATCTAATCTAATAACCACTATATCAGCCTCAAACAACAGGGTTATTGTAAACATCTCCAAAATAGACTAGCAAACAACTCAGTTCACCTCAAACCTCCCAAGAATTATTAAGGAAAGGCAATAAATTCTGACTTTGCCTGAAATGCACAAATCTTGTCAATTAACATACTAAAGGAGCATAGAGTCATAGAGTCATAGAGATATACAGCATGGAAACAGACCCTTCGGTCCAACCCGTCCATGCTGACCAGATATCCCAACCCAAACTAGTCCCAACTTCCATCACCCGGCCCATATCCCTCCAAACCCTTCCTATTCATATACCCATCCAAATGCCTCTCAAATGTTGTAATTGTACCAGCCTCCACCACTTCCTCTGGCAGCTCATTCCATACACACACCACCCACTGCGTGAAAAGGTTGCCCTTCGGTTTCTTTTATATCTTTCCCCTCTCACCTTAAAGTTATACTCTCTCATTCTGGACTCCCCCAACCCCAGGGGAAAGACTTTGCCTATTTATCCTATCCATACCCCTCATGATTTTATAAACCTCTATAAGGTCACCCCTCAGCCTCCGAAGTTCCAGGGAAAACAGCCCCAGCCTGTTCAGCCTCTCCCTGTAGCTCAGATCCTCCAACCCTGGCAACATCCTTGTAAATCTTTTCTGAACCCTTTCAAGTTTCACAACGTCCTTCCGATAGGAAGGAGACCAGAATTGCACGCAATATTCCAATTCCAACAGTGGCCTAACCAATGTCCTGTACAGCCGCGACATGACCTCCCAACTCCTGTACTCAATACTCTGGCCAATAAAGGAAATCATACCAAATACCTTCTTCACTGTCCTATTTACCTGCAACTTTACTTTCAAGGAGCTATAAACCTGCACTCCAAGGTCTCTTTGTTCAGCAATAATCCCTAAGACCTTACCATTAAGTGCATAAATCCTGCTAAGATTTGCTTTGCCAAAATGCAGCACCTCCCAGTTATCTGAATTAAACTCAGGTGCAGCCCATCAATTTCTATTGAACGAAGGATCCTGAAAATTGGATTGGGAAATTTGGCATCCCAGATTTGCCAACTGGCAACCAGGCCACCTGTCCAATTTTCCTGAAATGGATCCTGTAGCGATCATGTTGGTCTATACTGTATGGCCCATAAGGTGCCGTACTGAGGACAAGCTGCTCTGTCAGCGGTGTCAGTGTCTCAGGCCTCTCTGGTAGACGTAAAAGATCCCATAGCAGTATATAAGAAGAGTAGGGGAGTTCTTCTTTCTTTTTATTCATTTGTGGGATGTGGGCGTCGCTGGCTGGGCCCAGCATTCATTGCCCGTCCCTGGTTGCCCCTTGAGAAGGCAGGGGTGCTGCCTTCTTGAACCGCTGCAATCCATGTACTGTAGGTTGACCCACAATGCCCATAGGAAGGCAATTCTAGGATTTTGACCCAGCAACAGTGAAGGAACAGCGATCTATTTCTAAGTCAGGATGGTGAGTAGCTTGGGGGGAGGGGGGGGGGGGGAGCTTGCAGGAGGTGGTGTTCCCATGTACCTGCTGCTCTTGTCTTTCCAGATGGAAGTGGTTGTGAGCTGAAAATGTGTTGCTGGAAAAGCGCAGCAGGTCAGGCAGCATCCAAAGAGCAGGAGAATCGACGTTTCGGGCATGAGCACTTCTTCAGGAAGTGGCTGTGAGTTTGGAAGGTGCTAATGAACTGGTGAATTTCTGTCGTGCATTCTGTGCACAGTACACACTGTTGCTACTGTGTGTCGATGGTGGATGGAGTGGATGCTTATGAATGTAGTGCCAATCAAATGGGCTGCTTTGTCCTGGATGGTGTCGAGCTTCTTGAGGGTTGTTGGGGCTGCATCCATCCAGGCAAGTGGGGAGTATTCCATTACACTCCTGACGTGTGCCTTGGAGATGGTGGACAGGTTTTAGAAAAGCCCAGTGAGGAGGCTTTTCTCCCTCCGTCCCAGCATTGTGGGTTAATCCCCAGCAAGCAGCTCACCACCACCTTCTCAAGGGCAATTAAGGTTGGGCTCTCAATGCTGGCCAGCCAGCGACCCGCAAGTCCCAGACATGAATTTTTTTTAAAAATTGGGAGATGAGTTACTCGCTGCAGTATTCCTAGCCTCTGACCTGCTCTTGTAACCATTGTGTTTATGTGACAAGTCCAATTGAATTTCTGGTCAATGATAACCCCTTTGTGTCCTGACCAATAGTTATTCCTTCTGTTTATCAAGACTGTGTCTCCATGTGGGATCCTAAGTAACTTAGGCTCATGCCAGCAAGAAGACTGGTGCCAGTGAATGCCAGTGTATCTCACATGGTTCTAGTGAACCATGCCCATAAGCGATGCCAAGCTGACTGAGAGGTGGATTTTGCCGAGTATACCAGCGGGTACAGTTTGAGATTAAAGAGTCTCATTTAAGATGGAGCTAGATTAGATTAGATTAGATTACTTACGGTGTGGAAACAGGCCCTTCGGCCCAACAAGTCCACACCGACCCGCCGAAGCGCAACCCACCCATACCCCCACATTTGCCCCTTACCTAACACTACGGGCAATTTAGCATGGCCAATTCACCTGACCCGCACATCTTTGGACTGTGGGAGGAAACCGGAGCACCCGGAGGAAACCCACACAAACACGGGGAGGACGTGCAAACTCCACACAGTCAGTCGCCTGAGGCAGGAATTGAACCCGGGTCTCTGGCGCTGTGAGGCAGCAGTGCTAACCACAGTGCCACTGTGCCGCCCACTGGAAGGAATTCTTCTCAGAGGGTTATGAACTTGTAAACTAAGGGTGAGAGTAAGTGGGCAGGTCAGTGGAATTGAGACCATGAAAATATCAGCCGTGATTGTATTGAATGGCAGAGCAGGATCAAAGGGGCCAGACGGCCTACTCCTGCACCTAGTCCTTATGTTCTTATGTTGTATAATGCTCCACCTCTGTGAGCTGCTGAGGCTAGCACATTGTATACTCTACGTTCAAGGCTGTTGTAGACAGCTTCTTGAACTTTAAGGAAATGAGGATAATGGGGAAGAGGCAGGAAGGAGAATTTGAAACCAGCCATGATCTTGTGAGAGGCACTTGCAAATGTTGTTTCTGCAAAAATCGCAAGGCGGAATCATGAGGGTGTATATCAAGGAATAACTAACTGAAAAGGGAGGTGGTCGACTGGTGAAAACAGATGTATTGACATCACAGTTGCAATTGTCACGCACGCGGGAAGTTAGTATGAACAAGATAACCAAATAAAACCCAGTGTTGCGTCTACAAAACCAATAAGACTCAGCTATCAAGGGTGTGGGGGGGTGGGGTTTGCATGCCAGCAATAGGCCACAGACAGGTGTAGTAAACCAACTAGATTAGCTATTGCACAGAGCAATATAACTATCAAATATGAGGTAAAAGGGGAGTACCGAGAGACTCAACTGAACTGTATAAATTGTAATGTAACCTTTTGATCGGGGTGCCTACTTGTTAGACACCCGTCTTGCAAGAACATTTCAATAAAATTCGCTGCTTTAGAATTTGACTCAGACTGAAATTTATTGATATGCGAGCTTTGTTTTTCACAATCTTGCTGAATGACTGAGCAAACACGAGGGACTGAATGGCCTACTCCTTGTTTTTATGTGCCAAAGATGGGGTGACATTGTGGTTAACACTGCTGCCTCGCAACACCAGGGAATCAGGTTCAATTCCAACCTCGGGCAACTATCTGTGTGGAGTTTGCACATTCTCCCTGTGGCTATGTGAGTTCTCTCTCAGTGCTCCAGTTTCCTCCCACTGTCTAGGTGGATTGGCCATGCTAAATTGTCCCATAGTGTTCAGGGATGTGTAGGCTACATGGATTAGCCAGGGGGAATGCTGGTTTACAGGGATAGGCTATTGGGTGTGGGTCTGGCTGGTATGCTCTTCAGTGGGTCAGTATGAACTCGATGGGCCAAATGGCCTGCCTCCACATTGGAGGGATTCTATGAATCTAAGAGCTCTCGTCGAATGACTCTTCAAAACGTTTACCTTGTTTATCTCTCTCCACAGACGCTGTCTGATCTGCTGAGTTTCTCCAGCACTTTCTGATTTCATTTCAGATTTCCAGTATCCACATTGCTTTTGTTGCAGCCTGCCAACGTCAGTCTTGAAGATTTACAGAGTGTTGGGTGAGAATTTCCTTTGCGATATCTCTTCGTCAGCATGTTCTTTTTTTAAGTTTAAACCTGTTAATGACATTGACATTCTGTGGGAACTCAGATGCACGGCTTCAGATTAAGGCTGTGTTTTGCAACGTGTTCCTCCCCTTCTACAGAATACAACCTAATGTTCCAATGGCTTTACAATAACGCTTCAGAGTTGCATTGCCTTTGATCTGCATAGAATGTACACAAGAGACAGGATAAGGATCGTGGGAACTGGTTGGATAGCCTTTAAACAAGAAATATAAGCAAGTGCACACTGTTTAACAAGATTGACCTGATGTAAAACAAATACAGTAATTAAGGAAGTGCAGTTTACCACTTTTGAACAATACAATCTCAGGATTGTCACCAAGTTGGTGATTTGTAGGAATATTGAGAGCCTGGGAATGGAAGTGCTGAAATAAATACACAGTCTGAAACCATATGGTCTTTTTACATTGTTAGACTTTTACCAGCCCAGTTTCTCATTCATCAAATAAATTTAACCAAATTCAAAAGAGCAGTTTTGGTCAACTCTTTCTATCGAATAGAAATATATTTAGAAATAAAAATATATTTAGTTCCAGATCAGTCAGTGAGAATTTTAAATTGGATTGACATTGAATGCTGAATGTTTATAGAATTAAATAGAACATGCCAGCATATGAATTAGAAACAGGAGTAGGGTATTCAATGTTTCTAGCCTGCCTTTTCGCAGGGATGGGGGATTTCAGGACTAGGGAGGATATTTTGAAGGTGAGAGGAGAAAGGTTTAAAAACGACATGAGGCGCAATTACTTTTAAACAGAGGGTGGTTAATGTGTGGAGTGAACTTAAGAGTCATACATCAGGGAAACAGATCCTTCAGCCCAACTTGTCCATGCCGACCAGATATCCTGAATTAATCTAGTCCCATTTGCCAGCACCCGGCCCATATCCCGCCAAACCCTTCCTATTCATATATCCATCCAGATGTCTTTTGAAAAGTTTTAATTGTACCAGCCTCCACCACTTCCTCTGGCAGCTCATTCCATACACACACCACCCTCTGTGTGAAACATTTGCCCCTCAGGTCTCTTTTATATCTTACCCCTCTCACCTTAAACCTATGCCCTCTAATTCTGGACCCCCCAAACTAGGGAAAAGACCTTTTCTATTCACCCTATCCATACCCCTCATGATTGTATAAGGTCTCTATAAGGTCACCCCCTCAGCCTCTGACGCTCCAGGGAAAACAGCCCTAGCCTGTTCAGCCTCTCTCTATAGCTCAAATCCTCCAGCCCTGGCAACCTCCTTGTAAACCTTTTGTGAAACCCTTCAAGTTGCACAACATCCTTCCAATAGAAGGAGACCAGAATTGCACACAGTATTCCAATCTCCAGAAGAAGTGGTTAAATGGGTGTACAAGGTACAACATTAACAAGATATTTGGATAAGTTCATGAATAAGAAACATTTGGAGGGATAGGGGCCAAGTGCAGGCAGGTGGGACTAGCTTAGTTTGGGATTATGGTCAGCATGGACTGCTTTGTGTGCTGTATGACTGAGAGTATGTTATAGAGTGTATGACTTTATAACATCTAGAGGAAAGTCATTTTGTCCACTTTAAGATAGTGGATAGGTTCTGGAAGCCAAAAATGGTCAATATGGGGCTTGACAGGCTACCATGGCAGGTATATGAGGGAGCAGGCTCTTTTAGTCTTTGTCTTTGTTGACAGGGTGGTGGGTGTACCCTCACAGGGGGCAGCCTACAGCTGGCACAGCACCCAGATGGGCCAGGGAGGGTCTCTCAGGTATTACAATACCATCTCCTATGAAGACCACATCGGTATCAAAATGATTTTGAAGACATTCAAGGTTCTGTGACTGAACTGCTTGAGTGCACCTCTGTCTCACTAAAATATGAAGCAACTCAATCTAAATATGACACTGGCCTGAACCAGGAGCCCGCCAGAGGCCCTGTCACCTCAGAGGTCTCAATGGAATACACCATTCTATTTACCTCGAGAGACATGCCCCACCCCCATCACTCTGCCAAGGACATGCAGGTCCTGGGCCTCCTCCACCGCCAAACTCTAACCACCCGATCCCTGGAGGAAGAACATTTGTCCCTCAGGTCTGTTTTATATCTTTCCCCTCTCACCTTAAACCTGTGCCCTCTAATTCTGGACTCCCCCAAAATAGGAAAAATACCTTGTCTATTCACCCTATCCATGCCCCTCAGGACCCTCCAACCACACAGCATCAACGTCGATTTCACCAGTTTCCTCATCTCCCCATTCCCCACCTCATCCCAGATCCAACCCTCCAACTCTTGACCCTCCAACCCTGCCCTCTTGACCTGTCCATCTTGCTTCCCACCCATCCGCTCCATCCTCCTCTCCTACCTATCTCATTCCCATCTACCTTACCCCAGCCCCACCCCCCTCCCATTTATCTCTCAGTCCCCTTGGGCAGCATTCCCTCCTCCACCTTCCCCCACATTCCTGATGAAGGGCTTATGCCCACCGATTCTCCTCCTCCTCGGATGCTGCCTGACCGGCTGTGCTTTTCCAGCATCACACTTTTTCACCATTGACTCCCTGGGCACAGGGCAAGATGGGTATGTCAGGGTTCAAAAGCCAGAGCCTCGGGGTCTAAAGGGGACCACTGTGCTCTTAGAGGGAGGAGGGGGTGCTCATGGTCACCGTGCTTGGGCCCCGGCGGGGGAGGGGTAACTGGGGCCGATAGGGTCAGGTTGGAGGCACGTAGCTGCTGCTCTCAGGTGGAGGGTCAGGGGTCCCAGAATGGAAGCAGCATCAGGATCGTGTGCTTGGAGTCCCTGGCCCTAGCCCTCCCCTTTCCCCCACCCCCCCCATTCCCCCCTCTGCTCACTGACCTCCACACATGTTAGACCTGCTCATTATTCTCAGGTAATGTGACCGCTGACTATAGTGCAACGCTCCTTCAGCACATCCTTACGTTAACTCAAAGATTAATTATAGACCGTGTTTTCTTGCTTCCAACCTCCCATATACCTGCGCTCATCCAAAACCTGCTGTCTTTATTCCACATGTTATAGAGTCATAGAGGTCTACAGCACTGGAAAAGACCACTCAGCCCATTGAGTCTGTACAAGTCAAAACAACCACCGCATGATTCTCACCCCATTTCCCAGCACTTGGCCCACAGCCTGGGCATTGCAAGTGCACATCTAAAGGATCTCAGGGTTTCTGCCTCTCTCCCCCTCCCCTCTCACACAGGCAGTGAGTTCCAGAGTGCCACCATCCTCCAGGGAAGGTGTTTTCCCCCACACCCCCTCTGAACCTCCTGCTCCTATCCTTAAATCGATGCCCCTGCTCATTGCTCCCTTCACCAAGGGGAAAATCTTCTTCCTGCCTATCCCTCATAACTTCATCCATCTCAATCAGGTCCCCTCTCAATCCCCTCTGCTCCAAGGGAAACAGCGCCAGTCTGTCCAATCCCTCTTCATGACTCTCCAGCTCAGGCAACTTCCTTGTAAACCTCCTCTGCACCCTCTCCAGCGCTTTCATATCTCCTCTGATGTGGATTCCAGAGTCCCTGCGGCCTGTGACTTTAAGCAGGTGGACGTACATTGGCCCCTGACCCACCCCGTCCCCCCACCCACTGCCTGATTCTGCATCGGATGCAGAATTAGACCCTTGCCTGGAGTCACAGGGGTCACATGTGAATCAGCTCTTCCCCCTCAGTTGGAGTGAAAGATTGTGATATTTAGAGTTAAAGAGAAAACCTGTCTCTCTCACTTGCCCCCATTGAGTTATAGAGTAATACAGCACAGAAAAAGGCCCTTCAGCCCATCGATTCTGCATTGGTCAGAAACAACACTGTTCTAATCCCATTTTTCAGCATTTGGTCCATTAGCCTTGGTATCGCAAGTATCTTCAATGTGATGAGGGTCTCTGCCTCTCCCACCCTAACAGGTAGTCAGTTCGGATTCCCACCACCCTCTGGGGGAAAACATTTTCCTCACGTTTCCTCCTGCCCCTTTCCTTAAATCGATGCCCCTGCTCCATTGGGAGAAAAGTTTCTTCCTGCCTACCCCTCATAATTTAACACATCTCAGTCATGTCCCCTCTCAATCCCCCTCTGCTCCGAGGAAAACAGCCCTAGTCTGTCCAATCCCTCTTCATGACTGAAACTCTCCAGCCCAGGTAACTTCCCGGTAAACCTCCTCAGCACAGTGCTATTACACCCCTCCTATAATGGAGATTCCAAAATCCTCTCGCTGTGGCCAAACCAATGTTATTCCTGATGAAGGGCTTTTGCCCGAAACGTCGATTTCGCTGCTCCTTGGATGCTGCCTGAACTGCTGTGCTCTTCCAGCACCACTAATCCAGAATCTGGTTTCCAGCATCTGCAGTCATTGTTTTTACCTCAATGTTTTATACAGTTCCAGGGTTCACAGCTTTTGTCAATCCATCCTGCAGCTTGCTGAATGACTCTGGCTCCGCATTCATCAAAGTTCTCATCCTCTAATTCATCATCTCTCCTGATCCTGTAATCTCCTCTGACCCCCTAACAGTTCCAAGGTCTCTGCCTCTTGCTCACTTTTACTTCAATCACTCCAGCGTTGGTGACAAAGCCTTCAGCTGCCTTGACTCTGAGATCAGGAAGGAGAGGGTGGGTGCTGGAAAAATCACAGCAGGCCAGGCAGCACTTTTTGTCCCAAACAGAGCCCGATTCCCCTGCTCCTCGGATGTTCCCTGGACCTGCTGTGCTTTTCCAGCACCACCCTCTCGACTCTGATCTCCAGCATCTGCAGTCCTCCTTCTCTAAGGTTAGGATCTCCCTTGTTAAGGAGGAAGTGAGGACTGCAGATGCTGGAGATCAGAGACTCTGAGATCAGGATCGAGAATGTGGGCGCTGGAAAAAGACAGCAGCTCAGGCAGCAGCCGAGGAGCAGGAAGATCAAAGTTTCAGGCATAAGCCCTTCATTCCCCCTTAGAGCCATAGAGATGTACAGCATGGAAACAGACCCTTCGGTCCAACCCGTCCATGCCAACCAGATATCCCAACCCAATCTAGTCCCACCTGCCAGCACCCGGCCCATATCCCTCCAAACCCTTCCTATTCATGTCTCTTTTCAAATCAGTCTAAAATGACAAATGATGAAGTATGATTTATTGTCGCAGGTATCTTGAAGACAAGGTGAAAAGTGTTGAGTCACCACAATCTGAGCTACAGGAAGAAATCGCTTCAAAAAAGAGTTCATCTTCTGCTCAGTTTGGGTCTCAGGGCTTCTGTGAAGGCCTCGGTGAGTCCCACTCTGGGAGCAGCAATCTCCCAGAAAACCCTGGTTCTGGTGCTGCCACCATCTCACCAACACCACCAAGAGTCCAGGCTCCGGGCCTATTGCTGCCAGGAGCCCCCTCTCCAGACGCCTCATTGGCTTTTTCTGATCTGGCCTAACAACTCCTTACGTACCTCTGTGTCAAGCTGCTGCCTGTTGACTTGCCCTATTCTGTTTTATTTCACTCATATATGGGATGGAGCTGTCATTGGCTAGACCGGCTTTCTTATGGCCTTATTGCCCATCCTTAGTTGCCTGGAGAAGCTGCTTATGCACTGCCTTCTTGATGTGGAGCGGGCACTTCCTCTTGTGGGGCATTCTGGGACGAGAGGCCATAGTCTTAGGATAAGGGGTAACAAATTTAAAACAGAGTCCTAGAGAAACTACTTCCCCCAAATCTGTGGAATTGGCTATCCCAAGTGCGGTGGATGCTGGACAGTGAGTAAATTTAGGAAGGAGTTAGACAGATTTTTAATTGGTCATGGGTCAAAAGGAAATGGGGAGAAGGCAGGAAAATGGGGGTGAGGAGCACACCGGCCATGATTGAATGGTGGAGCAGATGGGCTGAATGACCTAATTCTGCTCCTATATCTTAGGGATTTAAGTGCACCATAGAATTCCTACAGTGTAGAAGGAGACAAAATGGCCAATTGAGTCTGCACCCACCCTCTGAAGAGCATCCTACACAGAACTAGCCCTCAATGCTATCCCCTTAAAACCTGTATCTCCCATGGCTAACCCACCTAGCCTGCATATCCCTTGACATTATGGGCAATTTAACATGACCTATCTACCTAACCTGCGCATCTGTGGACTGTGGGAGGAAACTGGACCACCTGGTGGAAACCAACACAGACACGCGGAGAACATGCAAACTCCACACTGAGTGTCACTCAAGACTTGAATCAAACCTGGGTCCCTGGCGCTGTGAGGCAGCAGTGCTAACCACTAAGCCACCGTGTCACCCCTCCCCTCCTTGTCGTCTTTGGTGAGAAGTACCTTGGGACTTCTTACTGTGCTAAAAGCACTATATAAATGCAATTCCTTGTCGGGCCTTGTAATGCAATGTGTTTAATTAAGATTTGGGGGATATGTGGTAAAAGAGGGTGAACGCTGACTGTATTATACACTAATAAGACACAGTGTACATCATCACAGGAAGTGACATAATGTCACATGACCTTGCTCTCTACCTTGCAGCCTCATGGCAAGATAAAACCACTAGAAAGAAGTTAGATAAATAAAATGGATGTTTTCATTGTCACAATCAGTAGGCTCTGCCAATATTTTTTAGCAGCACAGTAAGGTCAGGAATATCATAAACCTTCCTTTCAAATTGCCCCATGGATGACTTATGGCTGAGTGTGTGAGATTCCAGCAGATTTTTAAAGTATGTGTTTGAGAAGGTTTCACAGTCATCTGTTCCGATCATATGAGTGGCCCAGTGGTTAGCACAGCGTCAGAGACCCGGGTTCAATTCCCGCCTCAGGAGAATGTGTGGAGTTTGCACATTCTCCCTGTGTCTGTGTAGGGGTGGCTTCGGTTTCCTCCCACAGTCCAAAGATGTGCAGGTAAGGTGAATTGGCCATGCTAAATTGCCCGTAGCATTAGGGGAACGGGACTGGGTGGGTTGCTCTTCGGAGGGGTGGTGTGGACTGGCCTGTTTCCACACTGTGAATAACTAATCTAATCGCATCAGGCAGGAAATGAGAAGCACGTCTGTTCATTATGGCAGCCCTAGGATGGACCCCCTGCCTCACAATCAGCAACCAAGCAGCTGCTCTTTCAGGAGCCATCTCCCTTCTGTTTGACATGTGCAGAGATAAACAGGGATTGTGAAAATTAACATTCACGTCTGTGTTCACAATCGCTGCCATTGTTGATCAGAAAGATCTTCAAGCTTCATTACATGTATCCATGGGTGAACAGATATAGGGCGGCACGGTGGCACAGTGGTTAGCACTGCTGCCTCACAGCGCCTGAGACCCGGGTTCAATTCCCGACTCAGGCGACTGACTGTGTGGAGTTTGCACGTTCTCCCCGTGTCTGCGTGGGTTTCCTCCGGGTGCTCCGGTTTCCTCCCACAATCCAAAGATGTGCAGGTCAGGTGAATTGGCCATGTGCTAAATTGCCCATAGTGTTAGGTAAGGGGTAAATGTAGGGGTAGGGGAATGGGTGGGTTGCGGGTCGGTGTGGACTGGTTGGGCCGAAGGGCCTGTTTCCACACTGTAAGTAATCTAATCTAATCTAATAATGAAGGTGGCAGTCAGTTGAGCCCAAAGGGGGCACTCATACTTTTCTGTGCAGTTACTATGGGAACATTGGGAGGTCAGTGTATTGAGGTCCTCCTCCTGCCTGTTATCTGTGGTCCAATAGATTTGTTACTATACATGGGTCTGAAATCTGAAAGCATTGTGACCCTCTTGTGTGACCCTGTCCAGCCAGATTCCAAACCACATATTTACACGTTTGCTGGAGGGATTTGTGTTTTAGGATGCTGGAACTGTTTTGAAAACAATTTTCAATTTGCATGCAGGGAATTTCCAGAAATATGTGGGTTAGCGTGGCATGATAGTGTATTAGTGTTTGTGTGTGTGAGAGAGAGAATGTGAATGTGTGTGTGAGGGCGTGTGCATGCTGGTGTGTGCGTGCGTGTGTGTGTGTGTGTGTGGGTGAATATGTGCACATGCACATCTGTGTGTGTGGGATGGTATGTGTGTGAAGGGGTGGGGTGTGAGTGTGGATGTTGTGTGTGGGGGCGTGGGGGGGGTAAGTGTGAATGTTGTGTGTGTGGGGTGTGGGGTGTGAGTGTGGTTATTGTGTGTGGGGAGAGTGTGGATGTTGTGTGTGGGGGAGGTGAGTGTGGGTGTTGTGTGTGGAGGGTGTGGGGGGTGAGTGTGGATGTTGTGTGTGTGGGTGAGTGTGGGGTGTGTGTTGATGTTGTGTGTGTGGAGGTGTGGAGGGGTGTTTTGTGGATGTTGTGTGTGAGGGGTGGGGGGTGAGTGTGGATGTTGTGTGTGAGGGGTGGGGGGTGAGTGTGGATGTTGTGTGTGTAAGGGGTGGAGGGGTGATTGTGGATGTTGTTGTGTGGGGGATGGGGGTGTGGTGTGGATGTTGTGTGTGGGTGAGTGTGGGGTGTGTGTGGATGTTGTGTGTGTGTGGGGGTGGAAGGTGAGTGTGGATGGTGCGTGTGTTGGGGGGTGGTTAGGTGTGTGTGGGGGATGGGGGTGTGGTGTGGATGTTGTGTGTGGGGGGGGGGTGGGTGAGTGTGGATGTTGGATGTGTGGGGGGTGGTGTGGATGTTGTGTGTGGGGGTGGGGGATGAATGTGGATGTTGTGTATGCGGGGTGTGGGAGAGGTGAAAGTGGATGTTGTGTGTGTGGGGTGTGGGGGTGTGAATGTGGATGTTGTGTGTGTGGGGTGTGGGGATGGGGGTGTGTGTGGATGTTGTGTGTGGGGTGGGTGAAGGGTGAGTGTGGATGTTGTGTGTGGAGGGGGTGGGGGTGTGGTTTAGATGTTATGCGTGTGGGGGGTGAGGGGTGGGTGTGGATGTTGTGTGTGGGGGTGGGGGGTGGGGGAGTAAGTGTGGATGTTGTGTGTGTGTGGGGGGGTGGGGTTGAGTGTGGATGTTGTGTGTGGGGGTTGGGGGGGTGAGTGTGGATGTTGCGTGTGTGAGGGGTGAGTGTAGATGCTGTGTGTGTGTGGGCAGAGTGTGAGGTGAGTGTGGGTGTTGTGTGTCTGTAGGGGTGGAGGGTGAGTGTGGATGTAATGTGTGTGGGGGGGTGGGGGGGTGAGTGTGGATGTTGTGTGTGTGGGGTGTGTTGTGTGTGAGGGGTGAGCGTAGATGTTTTGTGTGTGGGGAGTGGAGGGTGAGTGTGGATGTTATGTGTGGGGGGATGGGTGGGTGAGTGTGGGTGTTGTGTGTGTGGGGGATGTTGTGTGTGTGGGGTGGGTGGGTGGGTGAGTGTGGATGTTGTGTGTGTGTGTGGGTGAGTGTGGATGTTGTGTGTGTGTGTGTGGGGGGGTGGGTGGGTGGGTGAGTGTGGGTGTTGTGTGTGTGTGTGGGGGGGGGTGGGTGGGTGAGTGTGGGTGTTGTGTGTGTGTGTGTGTGGGTGGGTGGGTGGGTGAGTGTGGGTGTTGTGTGTGTGTGTGTGTGGGTGTATAGTTTGATAATCAGCCTGGCTGCAGTGGGATACACCTTCCCTGGCTGTCATGTCCAAAAACAACACTTGAACCTGATCCTCCTGGTCCAGAGCTGTAAATGCCAGCCCCACCACACATGAGCTGCTCTCCTACCTCAGTCCCGCGCACCCATCAAACTACACTCAGAGAATCCCTGGCAAAAGTGAGGACTGCAGAAGCTGGAGATCAGAGTCAAGTTTAGAGAAGTGCTGGAAAAGCACAGCAGGTCAGGCAGCATCCGAGGAGCAGGAAAATCAACGTTTCTGGGCAAAAGCCCTTTGTCAGGATGGTCTCATAAAATCCTTACAGTGGGGAAGCAGGCCATTCAGTCCACACCAATCCTCCAAAAGGCATCCACCCCCAGTAACTCTAACCTACACATCCCTGAATGCTGTGGGCAATTTAGCATGGCCAATCCCTCTTTGGACTGTGGAAAGAAACCAGAGCTCCCAGAGGAAACCCATGCAGATATGGGGAGAATGTGTAAACTTCACATAGTCACCCGAGGGCGGAATTGAACCCAGGTCCCTAGCGCTGTGAGGTAGCAGTGCTAACCACTAAGCCACCGTGCTGGCCGACAGCAGCCTGTCTACTCCGTACTCACTGAGCACCAAGATGTCACTCATTAACAAGGGTCCTTTCAGGTGAGTCAGGAGGACACCCTCTACGTAGTCTGGGTTGGTACTTTGGAAATCACAAGGGCCCTGCACTTCAAAGGACTCTTGCAGAATGATGTAACCACCCACAGACTGGCTATTCCTTCCAAGGGGTAGCTACCCTTTCAGTATTCATTCAAGGCCATCACTCCCCTCTGACACCGGAAGTTATGGGTTCCCACTCAACCCTTGAGTACCCTCCAGTGCACTCCTGGGGCAGTGCTGCACTGTCAGAGGTGCTACCTTATCAATGTTAAGTGAAACCAAGGCTCTTGTCATGGAGTCCTACAGCACAGAAACAGATTCCATTCTGCCTGCTCCTGGCCTGGTATCCCTCCAAGCTCTAGGGGCAGCATGGTGGCTCAGTGGTTAGCACTGCTGCCTCACAGCACCACGGACCTGGGTTCGGTTCCAACCTCAGGCCCCCTGTCTGTGTGGAGTTTGCACATTCTCCCTGTGTCTGTGCGGGTTTGCTCTGGGTGCTCTGGTTTCCTCCCACAGTTCAAAGTTGGGTGGATTGGCTATGCTCAATTTCCCACAGTGTTCAGGGGTGTGTAGGTTAGGTGGATTAGTTAGGGGTCTGGGTAGGTTAGTCTTTGGAGGGTTGGTGTGGACTTGTTAGGCTGAAGGGCCTGTTTCCTCACTGTAGGGACTCTATTCAGATATCCAAATGTTTTTGAACATTGTAGTTGTACTCAGATCCACTTACTATGGCAAAGAGGAATAATGAGCGCTTCCTGACGTTTATCACTCAGAACATCAGAAAATAATAGAGGGAATAGCCAACGTCGTTTTTCCTGGGAGAAGGGTCCAAAACCAGAAAGTATAGGTTAAAGGTGAGAGGTGAAAGATATAAAAGGGGCAACATTTTCGGGCAGAGTGTGGAGCGTGTATCTGTACTTGATGCGAGGTACAAGATGGCTGGCCTTGTGATTTTTGCTGATGTCTGTTCTGAGTATAAGACAATGAGCACAATTCATGCCAAAGGAATTTTAGATATCGGGTTTGTGCCAGTAAAATTATTTATATTTTACCAATAATTTCAACGATTCAAGAAGCAGCCTATCTTGGAGAGTAATCATTGCTATTAGATCACTAATCCGTCACCCAATCTGTGCACAGCACGATCCCACAAAGTGTAATATTATCTTACTTTCTAAGAGTCATTGAGATGTACAGAACGGGAACAGACCTTTCGGTCCAACTCATGCATGTCGACCAGATGTCTTAAATTAATTTAGTCTCATATCCCTCTAACCCCTTCCTAATCATATACCATCCAGATGCCTTTTAAATGTTGCAATTGTACCAGCCTCCACCACTTCCTCTGGCAGCTCATTCCATACACGTACCACCCTCTGCCTGAAAACGTTGCCCCTTAGGTCTCTTTTATATCTTTCCCCTCTCACCCTAAATTACGCCCTCTAATTCTGGACTCCCCCACTGCAAATACACTAAAAAACCGCCAAAGAGATGGGCAGCTCCATCACATCTGAGACATTAAGACCTGACACTTCCTGACAGTGCACCCTACACCCCAACACACATCTACCCACCCAAAAAAAAACTTGCAGTCAAGTTAAATGTGAGGTGTTGCATTTTGGGAAGACAAACCAGTGCAGGACTCACCTGGTTAATGGAAGGGTTCTGGGGAGTGTTGTTAAACAGAGAGACCCCAAGGGGTTCAGGTACTTAGTTCCCTGAACTTGGCATCACGTGTAGACAGGGTGGTGAGGAAGGCATCTGCCAATACTTGTCTTTATTGGTCAGAGCCAGGAGAAAGTGAGACGCTGGAGATCAGAGTCGATAAGTGTGGTGCTGAGATACTGTATACACCCGTGTAAAAGTCAAATTTTTAGACTATTTTTAATGGTTCAATTTAGAGGACCGACTAATACACGGACA
The DNA here is from genome assembly GCF_020745735.1 of Hemiscyllium ocellatum. Lineage (NCBI taxonomy): Eukaryota > Metazoa > Chordata > Chondrichthyes > Orectolobiformes > Hemiscylliidae > Hemiscyllium > Hemiscyllium ocellatum. The sequence continues at coordinate 19,970,644 of NC_083442.1, forward strand.
CTGGTTTTGAGGAACTGAGATTCATGCTGCAGTCCGAAATACCGTATTCTTAGCAGAAGTTGAATGGAGGGTTTGAGGTTAAAAAAACAGACTGAGAAGGCAGGGACTTTCACTGGAGCATAGGAAATTGAGGGGTGACCTTCAAGAAGTTTATAAAATCATGAGGGACATAGATAAGATGAATAGCCAAGGGTTTTTTTCCCACAGGGCAGGGTGGAGTTCAAAACTAGGGGGCACGTATTTCAGGTGAGAGGAGAAAGATTTAAAAAGAGCCAACTTTTTCCACAGAGAGTGTTTTGTGTGTGGAATGAGCCGCCAGTGAATGTGGTTAAAATGTTTAAAAGATGTTTGGATAAGTACGTGAATAGGAAATTCGTGGAGGGATATGGCGAAAGTGAGGACTGTACGTGCTGGAGATTAGAGTCAAGAGAGTGGTGCTGGAAAAGCACAGCAGGTCAGGCAGCATCTGAAGAGCAGGAGAATCGATGTATCTGGCAAAAGCCCTTCATCAGGAGGGATATGGGCCAAGTGCAGGCAGGTGGGACTAGTTTATTTTGGGATTATGGTCTGCCTGGACGGGTTGGACCGAAGGGTCTGTTTCCGTGCTGTATGACTCTATGACATTCCTCTGGAAATTCTTGCAAATTGGCCTGACGAAAAGCTATTATTGTTTATGTCTGAGGCAGTTGGTTGGAAATTGGTCCTGGGTTCCTGCTTTTCTTTGGAATGGAACCATGGAATATTCCAGATGTGTCTGAGATGCTCGAATATCTGACGAGAATATGCACCCAAGGTCTGGAATGGGATTTGAGCCCTTGACTCGAGGTTAGAATGTGTTAAAGCAATATCTGAGGTCAAATTATTAGATTCCCTACAGTGTGGAAACAGGCCCTTCAGCCCAACAAGTCCACACCGATGAATAGCCCACCCAGACCCATTCCCCAACCCTATGTTTCCCCCTAACACTATGGGCAATCTAGCATGGCCAATTCACCTAACTTACACATCTTTGTGACTGTGGGAGGAAACTGGAGCAAACCCACGCAGACACTGGGAGAATGTGCAAACCTCCACACAGACAGTCACCCGAGGCTGGAATCAAACCTGGGACCCTGGTGCTATGAGGCAGCAGTGCTAACTAATGAGCCACCGTACCACCTTAACTTTGGTCTCTAACTTTTAACAGTACGTGTCAGCATTGGAGTGCAACTTCATTAGATGGTCAATGTTTAATTCAAGGTAACAGAACTCAATTAACCATCAAATTCCTTTATTACTGACCTTGACCCCCTCATGCTGTTGTCTGTGAAGATCTGGAGAGGTTGGATAGGCTGGGAATGGGAGAGTAGGAGACTAAGAGGTGACCTCACAGAGGTCTATAAAATCATAAGAGGCATAGATAAAGTAGAAAGCTAACAGCCCTTCCCCATGGTAGGGAGTCTCAAACAAGAGGGAAGAGGGAAGAGATATAAAAAGGTGGTCCACAGAGGTAACTTTTTCACACAGACGATAGTGATGTCTGGAATAGGTTGCGAGAGTTAGTGGTGAGTACAATTTAATAATTTAAGAAATATTTAGACAGGTGCATGTATGGGATAGGTACAGAGGGATATGAGCAAAATGCAGGTGACTTGTGAAAACTGGGCAGCATCAACAGTTTGGGCTGAAGGGCCTGTTTCCATGCTGTAGACTTCTATGACTATTCTGATTGGTGCCTTGAAAATTTCTATCAACTAAATTAAACAAAAAAAACCAGTTGAAATGACATTTGGAATAATCCATTAACGGATTATAAGCTAAAACCTACATTAACTCACTGGAAAAATCAGCAAACGTGAATACTTTAAGATTAACTCTGCTCTGATATTGGAACACGCAAATCACATTCTGCAGGGCCCCATGAGTGGATAACACCCACAGGATGAAATGCAGTGCAGCCAATTCCAAGTTGAGGGGCCGGGGGATGGGGAGGCAGAGGTCAAATATAAACTGAGTTTGCTCCATGGTTGCGGGTGCAGGGCAGACAGAGGGAGTGGAGGAGGTTAGAGAGAAGGGTTTGGGGTGGAAGGGGAGAGGGAGCTATGTAAAAATGGGGAGGGGTAAGATTATTGAAGAAGGATAAGGTGACAGGATGGAGAAGGTAAAAGAAACGAAGGAAGAGTGGGGGTGAAGACTGTAAAAAAGGAAAGGAAGAAGCAAGAAAGGGGTGGTGACTCAATGGTTAGCCCTGCTGCCTCACAGCAACAGGGACCTGGGTTTGATTCCTGGCTCGGGCGACTGTCTGTGGGGAGTTTACACATTCTCTCTGTTTCTGTGCATATTTCCTCCCACATTCCAAAGATGTGCAAGCTAGGGTGGATTTTCCATAGGAAATGTGAGTTTGTGACAAGGGAGTGGGCCTGTGTAGGATGCATTTTGGAGGTCAGTGCAGATTTGATGGGCTGAATGGCCTCTTTCCGCATTGTACGTCTCTATGCTTATAAAAGCTGTCCCATACATGGGGAAGGGAGGGGAGGGGGAGTAGGTTTAAAGGCCTGCCATACAGATAATTTGAGTTGTGAACAGACTCAGGAATGGAACATGTTTGCAACCTAGGGACGGCCAGGGGCCTGGAACTGAGACTCCCTGGGGTCTGGAACTGAGAACCCCTGGAGTCTGTAACCGAGACCCCCTGGAGTCTGTAACCGAGACCCCCTGGAGTCTGTAACCGAGACCTCCTGGAGTCTGTAACCGAGACCTCTGGAGTCTGTAACCGAGACCCCCTGGAGTCTGTAACCGAGACCCCCCTGGAGTCTGTAACCGAGACCCCCTGGAGTCTGTAACCAAGACCCCCCTGGAGTCTGTAACCGAGACCCCCTGGGGCCTGAACCGAGACCCCCTGGGGCCTGGAACTGAGACCCCCTGGAGTCTGTAACCGAGACCTCCTGGGGCCTGGAACCGAGACCCTTCTGGCCTGGAACTGAGACCCCTGTGGCCTGGATACGAGACCCCCGGGTCCTGTAACCGAGAGCCCTGGGGCCTGGATACGAGACTCCCTGGGCCCTGAAACCGAGACCCCCTGGAGACCATAACCGAGACCCCCTGGGGCCTGGAACCGAGACCCGGCTGATGTTTAAGGTGAGTGGGAAAAGTTATAAAACGGACCTAAAGGGGCAACCTTTTCATACAGGCAGTGGTGCGTGTTTAGAAGGAGCGGCCAGAGGAAGTGGTGGGATCTGCAACAAATACAACATTTAAAAAGCCTCTGGATAGGTATATGAATAGGAGGGGTTCAGAGGGATAGGGACCAAATGATGGCCAATGGGACTAGATTGGGTTGGGATATCTGGTCGGCATGGACGGGTTGGACTGAAGGGTTTGTTTCCGTGCTGTATATCTCTATGACTCTGAGCCATGAATGGAGTAGTGACGGGTAACAAGAGGAGGAGGGGAAGACGAACGCCATTTTGTAAAATCTTGCATCATTTCAAGATGGTGCCGGAACGTGGGGACACTTTGTATTTTGCACTTGATAAAATATTTTCCACTGTATTATTATACACATGTGACAATAAATCTAAAGCTAAACATACATAATGGAAAAAAAAGAGATTTTTCTGTGTGGGTGTGCTCTCAGTGCAAAGAATTCAGCAAATTGCTTCTTCCCATAACTTACAGCTGTCTCCTTTCACAAATGAGGAAACAAGTCTCACAGTCCGGGAATGTAGAATTCCCAAAACTTTCCCCCACAGTGTGAATTGGAGGTGAAAGGTGTGAACGAGTTGTGAATTTGTTTGGGATGATCCTGACGGATTGAGGAACATTGCGCTAATAATTCCACCAGGAACCTTTCTTTGAAGAGTTAAAAGTCACACAGCACTGTCCAACAGGTTTATTTGGAAGCACGAGCTTTCAGAGCCCTGCTCCTTCATCAGGTGATTGACTGATGAAGGAGCAGCGCTCTGAAAGCTAGTGCTTCCAAATAAACCTGTTGGACTATAAGCTGGTGTTGCATGATTTTTAACGTTGTACACCCCAGTCCGACACCGGCATCTCCAAATCATGACTTCTTTGAAGACAGCTAACATCGCTGTGGTTCTCCGTAAACCCCAGGAACTGCGGTTCAAAAGGGCAATTCCCCACCAACCACTTTCTCAAGGACAGTTAGGGATGGGCCATAAAAACTTAGCCAGAAAAGGTCATGTCTAGTGAAGACTAATCTTTCAATAAAACTCCTGAATGACTCACTTTGGAAATACCAGTAACAATTGATGTTCAGAAACATTGCTCATGGGCTGACAGGATTGACTTTTCACCCGCAGCCCACTTCTCTTGCTTCGGCCATTTTGTTTCTTCATGTGATTGGATCAATACGGTTAGTGTCTGTTGACGTAATATCTGCTGGGCTCAGACTGGACTCCTACAAACCTGACGATGAACAGAGTTCAGCAGCCTGTGATAAAGAGGTCACATGTCCTGCCTCTTAGTGCAGTCTTCCCCTGCCTTCCCAGAACCTCACAGTTCTTCTTGCATTTTCTTGGAGGAAGTAAAATGTCCTGAATTAAAAGAAAATCAAAGATGGTTTTCAATTATATAACCAGCTGACTTCACATTCAGTGGTGAATCCCCCAGTATCAACATCCTTGGGGTTACTGTTGACCAGAAACTCAACTGGAATCGCCACAAAACACAAGAGCAGGCCAGAGGCTGTGAATCCCACAGTGAGTAACCCAACTCTTGACTCCCCAAAGCCTGTCCACCATCTACAAGGCACAAGTCAGGAGTGTGATGGAATATTCCCCGCTTGCCTGGATGGGTGCAGCCACGACAACACTCAAGAAGCTCAGCATCAAAGCTGCCCATTTGTATACCATGCCATCCACTACCTTCATCATCCACTCCCTCCAGTACTGACGCTCAGTAGCAGCAGTGGGTACCATCTACAAGATGCACTGTAGAAATTCACCAAACCTACTTCAACAGCACCGTCTAAACCCACAATCTAGAAAGTCAAGGGCAGCAGGTACATGAAAATACCACCCCTTGCAAGTTCCCCTCCAAGCCCCACTCACCATCCCGACTTGAAAAAAATATTACCTTCAGTGTTGAATGACCAAAATCCTGCAACTCCCTCCCTAATAGTATTGAGGATGTCCCTACATGCTATGGACCCCAGTCATTCAAGAAGGTAGCTCACTCTCACTTTGCTGAGGTCAATTAGAGATGGGCAATCAATGTTGGCCTAGTCAGCCACAACCCGTAAACAAATCCATAGAAACAACAAAAAAATTTGCATCCACCATTTGTCATTCATGTTTGTCAATACCAGAGCTCAAATCTACCCCGTGGGTGAAATTCACATAAAGAAAATCCCTCAGAGTAACTCCTCATTGAGAGTTCCTTTTCTCTTCAAAAAAAGTTACTGAAACAATTGGCGAGGCAGGAACAAAGAACTCTTGCTTTGCTCATAGAGTTTATTAACTACTCAGTCACACAGCTCCTTCCACTACACCAGTCCTATGTTCTTCCCTTTATTTTATATATTTATTCCTTTATAATAAACCACCATGGGAAACTGGTTAGCAAGATTAGATCACATGGAATCCAGGGAGAGCTGGTCATTTGGATACAAAATTGGCTTGAAGAAACGAGACAGAGGGTGGTGGTGGAGGGTCACTTTTCAGACTGGAGGCCTGTGACCAGCGGTGTGCTACAAGGATGGGTACCAGCTCCTCTGCTTTTTGTCACTTATATAAATGATTTGGATGTGAACATAGGAGGTATGGTTTGTAAGTTTGCAGATGACACCAACATTTCTTGGTGTAGTGGTTAGTGAGGAAGGTTACCTCAGAGTACAACAGGACCTTGATCAGATGTGTCAATGGGCTGAGGAATAGCAGATTAATTTAGATAAATGTGAGGTGCTGCATTTTGGAAAGGCAAATCAGAGCAGGAGTTATACACTTTAATGGTAAGGTACTGGGGAGTGTTATCGAACAAAGAGACCTTGAGGTGCAGGTTCATAGCTCCTTGAAAGTGGTGTCTCAGGTAGATAGGATAGTGAAGAAGACATTTGGTATGCTTGCCTATATTGGTCAGAGCATTGAGGAAAAGAGTTGGGAGGTCATGTTGTGGCTGTACAGAACATTAGTAAGACCATCTTTGGAATATTTTGAGCAATTCTGGTCTCCCTGATATAGGAAGGATATTGAGAAACTTGAAAGGATTCAGAAAAGATTTACAAGAACGTTGCCAGGGTTGGAAGATTTGAGCTACAGGGAGAGGCTGAATCGTCTGGGACTGTTTTCTCTGGAACGTTGGAGGTTGAGGGGTGACCTCATAGAGGTTTATAAAATCATGACGGGCATGGATAAGGTAAATAGACAAGGTAGGGAAATCCAAAACTAGACAGCATAGGTTTAAGGAAAGAGGGGAAAGATTTAAAACAGACCCAAGAGGCAACTTTTTCACACCGACCGTGTATGGAATGAGCTGCCAGAGGAAGTGGTGGAGGCTGGGAAAATTACATCATTTAAAAGGCATCTGGATGGGTATATGAATAAGAAGGGTTTGGAGGGATATGGGCCAAGTGCTGGCAAATGGGACTGGATTAATTTAGGATATCTGGTCAGCATGGATGAGCTGGACTGAAGGGTCTGTTTCCGCGCAGTACATCTCTATGACTTTAAATCACCCATGTCATGAGTTTAAATCATTCCTGATGAAGGGCTTATGCCCGAAACGTCGAATTTCCTATTCCTTGCATGCTGCCTGACCTGCTGTGCTTTAACCAGCAACACATTTTCAACTGTGATCTCCAGCATCTGCAGACCTCACTTTTTACCCGAAGATTTTAACCTTCTGCGAATCCTCTTGCAAGGATGCCATTCCTGATGAAGGGCTTATGCCCGAAACGTTGAATTTCCTATTCCTTGGATGCTGCCTGACCTGCTGTGCTTTAACCAGCAATGCATTTTCAACTTTAAATATTAAATGACAAGCATTGACCGTCAACAATAAAAATATGGGAGGACAGAAAGAGAGGGAGGGGGTTAGATTAGACTAGTACTGGATAATGTATCCTAGTGCCCTGTAGTGCCCACACCTCTCTCTAAATGCCCAGAGGATGCTGATTGGCACTGCATAGTCCCTTGTTAAGGACATCCAGGTGTAATGTAAATTCTTTCCTTTATATTCAATTAACCTGAATAACCTGCTCAATTACTGTTGTACCAACACAATGCATCATTAGTGGATGGATAAATGTTGGAAGTGGGGGCCCTCTTGTGGTGCAGTGGTAGTGCAGATTCAAGACCCACCTTCTCCAGGGATGTGGAATAACATCTCTGAGCAGGTTGGGTTCGGAAAAACAGGTTAAGTAAGAGAATTAAATGTTGGAAGGGGAGGATAGGTTACCAGTCCAGCAGGGGCTGCTTTACCCAGGAAGGCACTGAGCTATTTCAGCGAGGCGAAAGTGGGGACTGGAGATCAGAGTCAGGGCTTTTGCCCGAAATGTCGATTTTCCTGCTCCTCAGATGCTGCCTGACTTGTTGTGCTTTTCTAGCACCACTCTAATCTAGACACGTGAGCTATTTCAGTGTTGTTGGAGCTGCACTCTGCACTTTCTGTCTCCAACACTGTGCTCAAAATACAGCTTTTGAAGGGAATGGACCAAACTTTCTCAAACTAAACCTCACCTGAGGGAGACAAAGTGTAGATCATGGTTGCTGGACTTTAGAGTGGAACTCATTAAGTCAAGATTCCTGCAGAATGATGTTGTTGTCTCTCCCCAGTATTAAGAGGAGAAAGGATAGTGTGTTCAGTAAGACAGTCTGAAACATTGGGATTTACTGTTCAATGTGATTGGGCCTCGTCTCCAGTTTTTGGTACTCTCTCCTCTGAGGGTCCTACAAGTGTGTTCATAGAGTCATACAGCACGGAAACAGACCCTTTGATCCAACCAGTCCGTGCTGACCCTAACCCCAAACTAAACTAGTCCCACCTGCCTGCGCTTGGCTCAAATCCCTCCAAACATTTCCAATCCATGACCTTATCCAAATGTCTTTTAAACATTATAACTGTACCCGCATCCACCACTTCCTCTGGCACAAGAACAGAAATTGCTGGAGAAGCTCAGCAGGTCTGGCAGCATCTGCAGAGAGAAATCAGAGCTAATGCTTTGTGTCGGGTGACCCTGCCTCAGCACTTCCTCAGGCAGGTCATTCCACACACGAACCATTCTGTGTAAAAAAAACCTGCTCCACTTATCTTTTTAAAATCTTCTCCTCTCGCCTGAAAAACACAGCCCCCTAATTCTTGAAATCCTCCACCTGAGGGAAAAAGACCCTTGCCATTCACCTTATCTCTGCCCCTCATTATTTTATAAACCTCTGTAAGGTCACTTCTCAACCCCCTACGCTCCAGTGAAAGAAGTCCCAGCCTATTCAGCCTCTTGTTATAGCTCAAACCACCCCCCCATTCCCTGCAACATCCTGGTAAATCTCTTCTGAACCTGCCCTGTAACATTGACCAAGCTGCCCCTGTTCACAAACTTTTGTAGCTTCAAATTCAGCAACAAAAGTGTACCAACACTGCCACCTGGAGGAAATCATTCCTCCTTGCAGTTTACATTTTGTTTCATTTCCCTGAAAGAATTTTGGGTTATTGATGAAATTCTCTCCTGGTATTTATTTTGGGACAATGTTTCAGATTCCGGCGATACAGATAGAATTATTTCACAGTTACACTGTTAAGAAGTGTTCAGCAAAAAAATAAAAATTCATTAAATTTTATGCTTTCTGGATTTCTCCAGAACATGTGAAAGTCAGGATTCTAACCACCAGGGGGAGAGCTTCACTCACTTATCAACCAAATAGCAGCTCAAAATAACTTCTCCCACTTTGAGCCAGTTGGAACGAGAGACTTGAGCTGGGAATTCATAACATTATTGTTATCTTCTTTTGTACTTATAAAAAAGAAAAATGTGTATTTATATAGTGCCTTTCATGACTACAGGAGGTCCCAGAGAGTTTTATAGCCAAGAAAATATACATTTAAGACTGCTCAATATAAGGAATGTGTACTCAATTTATGTACAGCGAGCTCCCGCAGGCAGGAGTGTGATAGTGATTTTTGTTTGGGATGAGGGTTGTTGAAGAGGCAGTGAGGATTGCAGACGCGGGAGGTCAGAGTTGAGAGTGTGGTGCTGGAGAAGCCCAGCAGGTCAGGCAGCATCCGAGGAGCTGGAGAGTCAACGTTTCGGGCATAAGCCCTTCATCAGGTCAGGAGGGTTGTGGAACCAGGTTTCCAAGCAGACAGGCCTGTGCAGTATGGGTGAGTGCTGCAGTGTTGGAGGTGCAGATGGTGTGTGAAAGGCCATCACGGTCCCCGCATGGGGATGGAGGAGATCCTGTGGCTCTATGGAGTTCTCCAGTGAAGCCAGTTCCTGCACTGGGAGAGGTCACAACAGCCCTGGGGTCCTAGGAACTGGGGTGAGGGGAGGGGGTGTCCTATGCACTCAGGTCAGAGGTCAGGGCCTCTGTGTTGAGGTCAGGGGTCAGGGCCATAGTGTGCTCAGGTCAGGGGTCAGGAGCTTTGTACTCAGGTCGGGGTCAGTGTCACTGTGCTCAGGTCAAGGGTCAGGTGTCAGAGGCACAGTGTGCTCAGGTCAGGGGTCAGGACCTTTGTGCCCTGCTCAGGGGTCGGGATCCCTGTGTTTAGGTCAGGGATCAGAACCTCTGTGCTCAGGTCAGGGTACCTGTGCTTAGGTCAGGGGTCAGGACCTCTGTGTTCAGGTCAGGGTTTGGGCTCCCTGTGCTCAGGTCAGAGGTCAGGACCTCTGTGCTCAGGTCAGGGGTCGGGGTACCTGTGCTCAGGTCAGGGGTCAGGACCTCTGTGCTTAGGTCAGGGGTCAGGACCTCTGTGTTCAGGTCAGGGGTCAGGACCTCTGTGCTTAGGTCAGGGGTCAGGATCTCTGTGCTCAGGTCAGGGGTTAGGACCGCTGTGCTCAGGTCAGGGGTCAGGACCTCTGTGCTTAGGTCAGGAGTCAGGATCTCTGTGCTTAGGTCAGGGGTTAGGACCGCTGTGCTCAGGGGTTGGTGGGATGAGCAGGGAGGGAGGCCTGTGATTTCTGTCCCTGCCCCTGGTTTTGGTCAATTTTATCCGTCAGTCAGTTAGAAAGGAAATGATCTGTTCATTAACACATCGCTGTTTATTGGAGCTCACTGTTCACTGATTAGCTGCTGTGATTCCTACATGATTTGGAGATGCTGGTGTTGGACTAGGGATGGACAAAGTTAAAAATCACTAACACCAGGTTATCGTCCAACAAGTTTATTTGGAAGTACTAGTTTTCGGAATGCTGCTCCTTCATCAGGTAGCGTTGTTTCTCCAGGTTACACTAAGCTTTGCTGGAGCACTGTAGCAGGCCTGAGATAGGGATGTTGGCATGGGAACATGGTGGGGTGTTCAAGTGCCAGGCAGCCGGAAGCTCAGAGTGGGCGTTTCACAAATCAGTCGCCCAGCCTCCGGTCTGTCTCCCTGGCACGGAGCAGACCATGTTGTGAGCAGCGAGTGAAGTAGACCAGACTGAGCGAAGTGCAGGTAAATCGCTGCTTCACCTGGAAGGTGTGTCTGGGGCCTTGGGTAGTGAGGGAGGTGAGTGGGAGGGTGTTAGACCTTCTGCGATTAGGGGGGGAGGTGCCATGGGAGTGTGGGGCAGTGTTGGGAGTAGACCAGGGTGTCCTAGAGAGAACAGTCCCTGTGAAAGGGTGACGGGGTGGGGGGGAACAGGGGAATATGTGTCTACTGGTGGCATCCATCTCGAGATGGTGGAAATGATCATAGAACAAAGAACATAGAACTGTACAGCCCATGATGTAGTGCCAAACACGATGCCAAATTAAACTTCTGGTCCATATCCCTCAAATCCTTGCATATTCATGTGCTTATCCCAAATGGCCCTCCTAAATGACCCTCTGGAGATTGCTTGGGTGATCAATAATCCTTTTGATTGCTTCTCCTTTTCTTCTGGTCTCCCAACCCTCTCCCTCCCTCACCCTGTACAGCATCAACTTAAATACCACCAAATCCCAGCCCCTTTCAATTCTGACAAGGGAGTCACTGGACTCCAAACGTTAACTCTGTCTCTGTCTCTGTCTCTGTCTCTGTCTCTCTCTTTCTCCACTGATGCTGCCAGACCTGCTGAGTTTTTCCAGTATTCCCCGTGTTTGCTCGAGATTTCCATCATCTGCAGTCGTCTGCCTTTATTCCAGTGCATTTTATTAAAATTCAGACTAAATTTGGTTACACACAAACATAGAAAATAGGGTAGAGCTCCTAAAGATAGTGGAATAAAGGGTTATGGGGATAAGGCAGGAACAGGGTATATGATTGTGAATGATCATAATGAATGGTGGTGCTGGCTCGAAGGGCCGAATGGCTTACTCCTGCACCTATTCTCTATTGCCTATTGTCTATAGGAGCGGCAGGAGGCCATTCAGCCCTTAAGGCTGCTCCATCATTCAATATGATGATGGTTGATCATCCAACTCAGTCCCCTGTTCCCGCTTTCTCCCCCATGCCCTTTGACCCCCCCCCCTTTAACCCTAAGAGCTATATCTAATTCCTTCTTGAAAATGTTCAATGCTTTGGCCTCAACCACTTTCTGTGGCAGTGAATTCCAGAGGCTCCCCACTCTCTGGGGGAATGACATTTCTCCTCATCTCAGTCCTAAATGGCCCACCCCATATTCTTATTCTGTGATCCCTGGTCTCGAACACCTGATCAGAGAGTCATAGAGATGTACTGCACCAAAACAGGCCCTTCAGTCCAACTCGTCCATGCCGACCTAATACCCTAACCTAGTCCAGTTTCATTTGCCAGCACTTGGCCCATATTCTCTAAACCCTTCCTATTTATATAACCATCCAGATGCCTTTTAAATGTTGTAATTGTACCAGCCTCCACCACTTCCTTCGGCAGCTCATTCCACACACGTACCACCCTCTGTGTGAAAAAGTTGCACCTTAAGTCCCTTTTATATCTTTCCCCTCTCACCCTAAACCTATGCCCTCCAGTTCTGGACTCCCCCACACCAGGGCAAAGACCTTGCCTATTTACCCTATCCATGACCCTCATGATTTTATAAACCTCGATAAGGTCACCCCTCAGCCTCTGACGCTCCAGGGAAAACAGCCCCAGCCTGTTCAACCTCTCCCTATAGCTCAAACCCTCCAACCCTGGCAAAGTCCTTCTAAGTCTTTTCTGAGCCCTTTCAAGTTCTACAACATCCTTCCAATAGGAAGGAAATTAGAATTGCATGCAATATTCCAACAGTGGCCTAACCAACGTTGTGTACAGCCGTCACATGACCCCCCCAACCCGTATACTCAAAATTCATCAGGAAAACCCTTTCTGTTTTTTCAATCATGGCTGATCATGTCACTTTCCTGTGTCATCTCTCAAGAGATTGGTGTTAGGTAAGCACAAATTATAGTTGTTATAATTAAGCAGAAATAATCAATGTTTTGGGCTGATCTCAATGGCAGAGAATTTCCCAGCCAGACCACTCCTTGAGTGAAGAAATTTCTCCTCATCTCAATCCAAAATGGCCGACGCCAGACCCTAAACCTGCCAAATCTTTAAATTTGAAATGGAATAATTTGTCTTAGTCCACACATTTAGACCAATAACCTTCTGAAACCCAAGAACCAATGGTCAGCTCAAAATAAGATGGGTCTTATGATGTCTTTGATATGTTGCATAATTTGGTCAAATCTCTGATGTGTGTCAGGGACTCCACCAAGCACTACCCTTCAGCAGGATTATTAATCACAGACAAGAAGCTGAACAAATTGACTCTGCACCTTTTAGACAGTTTTGCCTTTTTCCAGGTCTCTGCTTCTTATCACCTCACGCTATTAAACTGTCTCCAACATTCCGACTGGAAACGGGAGGTAGCTGACAGCGTGAGAGAGACATCTTACAGGAGTTAGGACATCAAAGTGCAACTTGAATCAAGTTCACATTGAAAGGTGGGTTGTGAAACATTCCTGAGTTCGGACAACAAGCAGAAATAGTCATCATCGCCGAGTTTTGGCAGCTGCTAATAAACTGGAGGATAAAATAATAAAAGAGAAGCAAAATAAGACAAATTTGAGAGTTGGAATAAATTTGGAGTTCTTTTTGGAGTACTAGCCTGCCTTATACATATGGATTTGCAAATAAACATAATTTGTTACAATCAAGTTCAGATGTCTTTCTCTTTATTCACTCTCGAGATTGGTCAATCCAAGTTTGAATCTTTAAAACGATATGCTTTTGTTATTTCAATATGTCCATGGTCATGTGTAAAGTTGTGAAGTTACAATGATACATCTATGACAAAACAAATAGATTAGCAGGTGAAGAATTTGTTTTATTATTATTTTAAAAATCTCACTCCCTTACAAGCATGAACATTTAATAATAAGGTAAAACCGGTCCTCAATCCCATTACGCTCACTCTCACGCACTCACACATACTCGGTCACACTCTCACCCTTTCACTCATGCTCTCACTCACACTCACTCCCACATGCTCTCACTTTCACACACACATACACTCACAGTCTCACCCTCTCACTCACACACTCAGTTACTCACACACTCTCATTCACACTCACTCGCTCACACTCTCATTGACACTTTTTCTCACACAGGCACAGTCATATTTATATATACACACACACAGTTAACCCAAGCAGACATTCATGTACACTTACACTTTCACTCATACACACCCATTCATGCACACCAACACTCACTCACATGCACACACTCATTCACACACACACACCCACGCACCCACTCGTGCATTCACGCATGCTTACTCACTCACTCAAACCTACACACACACAAACACAAACTCTCTCATTCACAACACAAACTCGCACATCCACACTTATTCATTCAACTACACACACCCTCTCTCTCACACACAAACACATGCACACTCTCTGTTTCTCTATCTCTCTCTCTCACACACAAATACTCTCTTACTCTCTCTCACATACTCTCACACACACATACTTTCTTACTCTCTCTCACACACACTCTCATACACACTCTCACACACACACTCTCTCACACACACATTCTCTGTCACACACACTCACACATACTTGCTCACACATACACACTCTCTCACACACACACACACTCACACACACACACTCTCACACACACATTCTCTCTCACACACACACATACTTGCTCACACACACACACTCTCACACACACTCACACACACACACTCACACACACTCTTTCACACACACTCTCTCACACACATTCTCACACACACTCACACACACACACTCTCTCTCACACACACTCACGCACACTCTCTCACACACTCTCTCACACACACTCTCTCACACACACATTCTCTCTCACACACACTCACGCATACTTGCTCACACACACACACTCACACACACACACACTCTCACACACACGCACTCTCTCTCTCAGACACTCTCTCACACACACATTCTCTCTCACACACACTCACATATACTTGCTCACACACACACACTCACACACACACACACTCTCACACACACACACACTCTCTCACACACACACTGTCTCTTACACATGCACAGTCTCTCTCTTTCTTGCTCTCTCTCTCAAACACACACACACGCACGCATGAACGTGCAATACAGAACAAACGCTGAGGTAGGGGATGTGGAGTTTAAAAAAAGCTAAAGTTCGTGAGACAAGTGAATTGTATCTTCTGTTGGTGGCCTGGATGTGAGATGGTGTTTCACATGATTCACTTTCTTGATCTTTAATCTCTTTTGAACTGCAATTAGTGCTTATTCCAGCGTGGCTGGTATCACATTTATACCATTATCAGATCCTGTATTTTCTCAATTCTCTTGCCCTGTGTTGTATTCCAACTTGTAACAGAGGTAGTAATGAAGCTGCAAAAAAATTGATATAAACTGCTGTTTATTCCTGACGCTGCCTCCCCTCTGTAACCCCACAGAATTATAATATTAGATCTTTCCAGCTGGTCATTGGCTAACTTTGAGGGCAATGCATATTAATGAAAGAACTTCAATCTCCCATTGTCAGAGCTATCTCTGAAACAGTTAGCATTCTCAGTATCATTTTTGCACAATGCATTTTGATAGGATTCCTCTCCTCTCTAGCTATTTCTGCAGATGCTCCTTCCCCTTAGATATACCCAGGTAGTTGAAACAATGACGAGTGTGAAATTCTGAAGAGGAAACTACCCACATTTGTTTGTTGTTAGTCCACGTCTGAGTTTTTCTTTTGTAAATTTGGCTTCGTTTGTAGGTCTCGGGTTTTTGGCAGCCATTGCAAAACGACAACATCCTGGTTCGTTCAAAGTTGTGTTAATTCAAACAAAAGTCTCAGATGTTAAATCAATTGGTGGAATCAAAGATCAATAGCCGATACATTAGAACTTTATGACACCTTGCCGATAAGGCTCAGGGTTTTGAAGAGCAAATGGGGGACTTGCCCACAGTGCGGAAGGGGAATTTGAAAATATATTTAGTTTTTTTTCATCACATATTCACGGGAGTGTAGATCGATTAACACAAAAACCGTTGACATAAAAGATTCAGATAGAAGTGTTTCGGAAACTGCCAAAATAGTTGGGAACGGACATTTATTCCTGCAGAATGTGATTAGATTAGATTAGATTCCCTACAGTGTGGAAACAGGCCCTTCGGCCCAACCAGTCCACACTGACCCTCTGACGGGTAACCCACCCGGACCCATTTCCCTCTGACTAATGCACCTAATACTATGGGAAATTTAGCATGGCCAATTCACCTGAACTGCACACCTTTGGACTGTGGGAGGAAACCGGAGCACCCAGAGGAAACCCACACAGACACGGGGAGAATGTGCAGACTCCACACAGACAGTTGCCCGAGGCTGGAATTGAACCTGGGACCCTGGTGCTGTGGGGTAGCAGTGCTAACCACTGAGCCATCGTGAAAAAGACTAACAGATATTGGACAGTAGTGAAGACTGGAATGTGTTGAAGTGTTTGCGGGAGACGATGGCAGCTAATTCTAACCTATAGGAACTTGGGCCAAGCAGGGCTTTTGTGGAGAATGACAGAAATAAGAACGTCAAAGACAGTTGGATTCAGGAACAGCAACAGCAAGAAAGTGAAAAAGCTGCAACTCAATTTCTCTCTCGCCATCTTTCCTAGTTTGTTTAGGAACCTATGTTTCCCCCACAGCTCAATATTTTGACCACCTTTGTCAACCGTAAAATGCTAAGCTAAGACCACTATTCAAAGACCTAGGTCTGACTGGATTTCCATCCAAACTAAATTGTGGGGAGTAGAGGAGTGCACACTCGCAATGAAAGTAAAGTCCAGGAATTTGCAACAGGTAGACATGAAAAGGAGTCAGGTGTGAAGCCATTAAGTTATTTGTGAGGTAAAGATATTCATAGAAACCTACTGTGTGGAAGCAGGCCAATTGTGTCCACACCAACTCTTCGAAGAGCATCCCACCCATAACCAACACCCCCCCCCAAATATCCCCTGGCCAATCCACCTAACCTGCACATCCACGGGCAATTTAGCATGGCCAGTTCACCTGACCTGCACATCTTTGGACTGTGGGAGGAAACCGGAGCACCTGGAGGAAACCCACGCAGACACGGGGAGAATGTGCAAACTCCACACAAACAGTCACCCAAAGCTGGGATCAAACCTGAGTCCCAGGCGCTGTGAGGCTGCAATACTAACGACTGAGCCACTGTGCCGTCCTAATTAATACTTGTTACGTCTATTTTGTTCCAAAAGACAATGGAACGTGTTGTATAGTGTCACCACTCTCCAGCGCTACTTTACAGCACTGAAAAATAAACCAAAACATGGAATATAAAGGCAGAAAAATGAGGAAATAAAGAGAAAGTGTTCAACTTTGCAATCTTTCTTGTTAAGTGCTCTGTCAGAGATCATGGGTGGAACAACGACATCAGAAGAAAGATCTCACTCTATTCATATTATCCCACACAAAATAAAACCCCAAGAAAGTGTCAAATTACTTTATTGACAAGAAGGAAGATGCAGCCAATTTAGAAAGGTTAAGTTCAGCCAGAAGCAAGCACGTTTCTCGGCCTACACAGCACGGTTTGCGTGGAAATGAAGGTTAATGATCTTTCTTGCAGTGCCAAGCTTCAGCGGGCGGCACTCTCACCTCGGAGTCAGACACCTACGAGTTCAAAACCTCGTCAGTGACAAGAATCTCTAGACATGGTTGCCATCTCAACAGCCCTCAGAAATAGTCAGCAAGGCAAGGGCCCTGAAGTATGGATAAGAAATGTTGACTTTGCCAATGTTCCAGCAATGATTAAAACAAACTCCGCCATTCTTTACTTTCCATTGAACCCTTGAGCCATGAGGTGCATAGAACTAGGACAACTTACGTTTGAACAGTTTTAGTTAAAGCAGTGAACTATTCCAAGGCACTTTGTCATAACAATTGGAGCCACTTCAGGAGAAGTGTGATTTTTAACTTTATCCAATACAGAGTAATGTTTTGTGCAGGTGACATACTGCTTCATGGTTCTCAGTCCAAAGGCCCCTGATATACCTTTGTACAATGAGTGAGATTGATATTTCACGGCCTCATAGGCTTTTTTCTGCTACCAATCACCTCCAAGTATTGAACGAGTTTGAAATGCAAGTCACATAACCTTAGGCATTTCAACCATCCAACGTTTTAATGCCTTGAACAGCAGAGAGAAAAAAATGTAACTTCTGCTTTAGATTCCCTATGGTGCAGAATCAAACTCTTCGGCCCAACACATTCACACCGACCCTCCAAAGAACAACCCACTCAGACCCATTCCCCCTACCTTATATTTACCCCTCACTAATTCCCCTAACCTACACATCCCTGTACACTACAGAAAATTTAGCATGGCCAATTCACCCAAACCTACACATCTTTGGACTGTGGGAGGAAACCGGAGCACCTGGAGGAAACCCATATAGACAAAGGGAGAATGTACAAACTCCACACAGACAGTCGCCTGAGGCTGGAATTGAACCCAGGTCCCTGGTGCTGTGAGGCAGCAGTGCTAACCACTGAGCCACCCGGCCTCCCATTAATCTTTGGTATGTCCCAAATCTAATCAGGGAAAATACAACTCGTGATTGGCAAGTTGACATTGAGCTCCAAACATCGCGTCATCATGTCAGACATATTGACGTTCGCTTATCCAGTGTGGATGGCCCTTTAAGTTCACAAATCAGACCCCTTAATTGGTTGTAGTCTCATGGTTGCCAAATTGGAATTACAAATAGGGGTGGAGAGGGGGAGGGGGAGCTTACCATTGTGTACCAAATAGTACCACTTTTGTACCACTTTGGTGGCCCAAATAGTCACCTTTAAAAAGACCACTTGACCACAGCGCCAACTCTGGTTGGAGGACTCAAAGCTTGATTCATGACCCATTGCATCCCAACCCCCACCTTGTTCAAATAGCCTCACATCCCCTCTCCAATGCTTTCTATATCGGAATGTAGCAATGTATGTGCCCCTCGATCATTCTGTCCCAACCCATATTATTTATTGGAATGGTGTCACTTCCCATTTCTCGGGTATAATCCGAGAATGGTGCTTTCTGTAACTCGCCCTCTGAAGGGTATTTGTAGTTTTACATCTTTGCTTGAACAATGTCGGAAAGTCCTTTCTCACAGGAATTGTAGAGCTGGAGAAGATGGGATGAGAATATTTTTCTGTGTACACACGCCAGCCATCGCTCTGTTATTCCGTGTTTATGACAATAGGCAATCACTGGGATCATTCAGGAACATGCACTTTGTGTTTTCTGAGCAAAGAGAACAGAAAAGGCAACATTTCTGCTGTAGGCCTGCAGTGATCTCCTTATGGGATCTTGGGGTCAGTCCCGTGGATATCCCGAAGCAGTAGTCAAGGAGCTGGTTATCTTCAGAGCAGCTTAATTTCAATAAGAGGACCTTCCGCACTGAGAGAAGGTCCTTATTGTATATACAAACTTCCCGAACACCTCGATCAGGCCAGGTCCCTGGAGATCTATACCAGAACATGATAAACAGTGCAGGCCATGTTCATCTCTCTCTATCGAGCACTTCGACACCTATCTAACACTGAGGCATAGTCAATAACTTTCTTCATTATGCCATCAGCTTCATTGTTAACCTTTATATAAAATTGTTGCTTTGTACTGTACAGTCAATCCTCGGATGAGCTTTCCCCAATGTATTACGGCTCCGGACTGTACACTTCAATGCGTTACGGGTAACAAGAGTTTAATTGATTCCCTTTCTTTATACATTCACCCCCTTGGTTGGTCGCCGCAAGGTTAATTTACAAAAGATCCCTTCCCTTCTGGACACTTCTAATCCCAGATCAAATAAATTTATGCTTTTAGACAGAACTTATTTCACCAGGCTTATTTTGCGTTAACAAAAAAAATGTGCTTATTAGTTAGTAACCAAGAGAAGAGCTAATAATGCATGTGTGCACACACATATACATGCACATACTTACACCCACAAAATCACAGAAACTTACACATACACACACACACACACTCATGCACACTCACACGCATACACATACACACACTCATACATATGCTCACATACACACAAACTCATACACACTATCACACATACACTCATTCACGCACACACACACTCATACACACTCCCTTTCCCTCACACACATACACACACATACTCATACACACTCTCTCTCTCACATGCACACATATACATACACACACATGCACTCATACACACTCACATGCACACACTCATACACACATGCATACACACTCATATACACACATGCATACACACACTCACGCATACACACTCATGCACACTCTCACACACACACATGCACTCATCCACACACACTCACACACTCATGCACACTGTCACACACGCACAATCATACATACACGCTCATATGCACTCACTTACAAGCACTCATATACACGCTCACACACAGTCTTCCATACTCTAACATACGCACATTCATTCACAATCTCACACAACACACACACATTCATACACAAAACAACACTCATATACACACACACTCAATACACACTCACACAGTCATACATACTCTCTCTCACTCACACCACACACACACACATACAAACTCACACGCACTCATATTACACTCTCTCTCACACACTCTCACACACACACACACACAATTACACCTACATACACACTCTCATACACACTCTTTCACACACATACCACATACACACTCACCTATATATTCTGGATTAGTGGTGCTGGAAGAGCACAGCAGTTCAGGCAGCGTCCGAGGAGCAGGACAATCGACACTTCGGGCAAAAACCCTTCATCAGGAATACAGGCAGAGAGCCTGAAGGGTGGAGAGATAAATGAGAGGAGGGTGGGGGTGGGGAGAAAGTAGCATAGAGTACAATAGGGAAGTGGGGGAGGGGATGAAGGTGATAGGTCAGGGAGGAGGGTGGAGTGCATAGGTGGGAAAGAAGATAGGCAGGTAGGACAAGTCATGGGGACAGTGCTGAGCTGAAAGTTTGGGACTGGGGTGAGGTGGGGGAAGGGGAAATGAGGAAACTGTTGAAGTCCACATTTATGCCCTGGGGTTGAAGTGTTCGGAGGCGGAAGATGAGGCGTTCTTCCTCCAGGCGTCTGGTGGTGAGGGAGCGGCGGTGAAGGAGGCCCAGGACCTCCATGTCCTCGGCAGAGTGAGAGAGGGAGTTGAAATGTTTGGCCACAGGGCGGTGTGGTTGATTGGTGCGAGTGTCCCGGAGATGTTCCCTAAAGCGCTCTGCTAGGAGGGATCCAGTCTCCCCAGTGTAGAGGAGATCACATCGGGAACAACGGATACAACAAATTATATTGGTGAACGTGCAGGTAAAACTTTGATGGATGTGGAAGGCTCCTTTAGGGCCTTAGATGGAGGTGAGGGGGGAGGTGTGGGCACAGATTTTGCAATTCCTGTGGTGGCAGGGGAAGGTGCCAGGACGAGAGGATGGGCTGTAGAGGGGGCGTGGACCTGACCAGACAGTCACGGAGGGAACAGTCTTTGTGGAAGGCGGAAGGGGGTGGGGAGGGAAATATATCCCTGGTGGTGGGGTCTATTTGGAGGTGGTGGAAATGTGGGCAGGTGATGCGGTTTATGCAAAGGTTGGTAGGGTGGAAGGTGAGCACTGGGGGGGCGTTCTGTCCTTGTTACGATTGGAGGGGTAGGGTCTGAGGGCGGAGGTGCGGGATGTGGACGAGATGCATTGGAGGGCATCTTTAACCACGTGGGAAGGGAAAATGCGGTCTCTAAAGAAGGAGGCCATCTGGTGTGTTCTATGGTGGAACTGGTCCTCCTGGGAGCAGATACGGCGCAGGCGGAGGAATTGGGAATACGGGATGGCATTTTTGCAGGAGGTAGGGTGGGAAGAGGTGTAATCCAGGTAGCTGTGGGAGTCGGTGGGTTTGCAAAAAATGTCGGTGTCAAGTCGGTCGTCATTAATGGAGATGGACAGGTCCAGGAAGGGGAGGGAGGTGTCAGAAGTGGTCCAGGTAAATTTAAGGTCAGGGTGGAATGTGTTGGTGAAGTTGATGAATTGCTCAACCTCCTCGCGGAAGCACTAGGTGGCGCCAATGCAGTCATCAATGTAGCGGAGGAAGAGGTGGGGAGTGACGCCGGTGTAATTATGGAAGATGGACTGTTCTATGTAGCCAACAAAGAGGCAGGCATAGCTGGGGCCCATACGTGTGCCCATGGCTACCCCTTTGGTCTGGAGGAAGTGGGAGGATTCAAAGGAGAAATTGTTAAGGGTGAGGACCAGTTCGGCCAAACGAATGAGAGTGTCGGTGGAAGGGTACTGTTGGGGACATCGGGAGAGGAAAAAATGGGGGCTTGGAGGTCCTGGTCATGGTGGATGGAGGTGTAGAGGGATTGGATATCTATGGTGAAGATGGGGCGTTGGGGGCCAGGGAAACGGAAGTCTTGGAGGGGGTGGAGGGTGTGGGTGGTGGGTGGTGTCCCACCCTACCTCCTGCAACAATGCCATCCCGTATTCCCAATTCCTCCGCCTCTGCCATATCTGCTCCCAGGAGGACCAGTTCCACCACAGAACACACCAGATGGCCTCCTTCTTTAGAGACGGCAATTTTTCTTCCCATGCGGTTAAAGATGCCCTCCAACACTGATTTTACTGCTCCTCAGATGCTGCCTGAACTGCTGTGCTCTTCTAGCACCACTAATCCAAAAACTGGTTTCCAGCATCTGCAGTCATTGTTTTTACCTCGTTGATTTTAACCCTACTGCGAATTCTCTTGCAAGGATGCCTGTCTTGATGAAGTTTTCCTCCTCTCTCTACAAGAATCTCAGAGAGTCCCTCTCCCACTGCAACTCCCAGGTAATTTCCTGTCCTACCTGCCTATCTTCTTTTCCACCTATCCACTTCACCCTCCTCCCTGACCTATCACCTACCGCCTGGGAACCCTCCAACCACAAGGGATGAACTCCAGTTTCCTCATTTCCCCTCCCCCCACTTTGTCTCAGTCGATTCCCTTGAACTCAGCACCGCCTCCTAACCTGCAATCTTCTTCCTCTCCGCCCCACCCCACTCCAGCCTATCACCCTCACCTTGACCTCCTTCCACCTATCACATCTCCATCGCCCCTCCCCCAAGTCCCTCCTCCCTACCTTTTATCTTAGCCTGCCTGGTACCCTCTCCTCATTCCTGATGAAGGGCTCTGGCCCGAAACGTCGAATTTCCTGTTCCTTGGATGCTGCCTGACCTGCTGTGCTTTAACCAGCAACACATTTTCAGCTATCACCTTTATCCCCTCCCCCACTCACCTATTGTACTCCATGCTACTTTCTCCCCACCCCCACCCTCCTCTAGATTATCTCTCCACGCTTCAGGCTCACTGCCTTTATTCCTGATGAAGGGCTTTTGCCTGAAACGTTGATTTCGCTGCTCCTTGGATGCTGCCTGAACTGCTGTGCTCTTCCAGCACCACTGATCCAGAATCTGGTTTCCAGCATCTGCAGTCATTGTTTTTACCCTCCAATGCATCTCGTCCACATCCTGCACCTCCACCCTCAGACCCCACCCCTCCAACCGTAACAAGGACAGAACGCCCCTGGTGCTCACCTTCCGCCCTACCAACCTTCGCATAAACCAAATCATCTGCCGACATTTCCACCATCTCCAAATGGACCCCACTACCAGGGATATATTTCCTTCCCCACTCCTTTTCACCTTCCGCAAAAACTGTTCCCTCCGTGACTACCTGGTTGAGTCCACGCCCCCCTCCAACCCACCCTCCCGTCCTGGCACCGTCCCCTGCCACCGCAGGAACTGTAAAACCTGCGCCCACACCTCCTCCCTCACCTCCATCCAAAGCCCTAAAGGAGCCTTCCACATCCATCAAAGATTTACCTGCACATCCACCAATATCATTTATTGTATCCGTTGCTCATGAAGTGGTCTCCTCAACATTGGGGAGACTGGGCGTCTCCTAGCAGAGCGCTTTAGGGAACATCTCCAGGACACCCACATCAATCAACCACACCGCCCTGTGGCCCAACATTTCAACTCCCCCTCCCATTCTGCCGAGGACATGGAGGTCCTAGGCCTCCTTCACCGCTGCTCCCTCACCACCAGACGCCTGGAGGAAGAATGCCTCATCTTCCGCCTCGGAACACTTCAACCCCAGGGCATCAATGTGGACTTCAACAGTTTCCTCATTTCCCCTTCCCCCACCTCATCCTAGTTCCAAACTTCCAGCTCAGCACTGTCCCCATGACTTGTCCTACCTGCCTATCTCCCTTCCCACCTATCCACTCCACCCTCCTCCCTGACCTATCACCTTCATCCCCTCCCCCACTCACCTATTGTACTCTACGCTACTTTCTCCCCGCCCCCATCCTCCTCTCATTTATCTCTCCACCCTTCAGGCACTCTGCCTGTGTTCCTGGTGAAGGGCTTTTGCCCGAAATGACGATTGTCCTGCTCCTCGGATGCTGCCTGAACTGCTGTGCTCTTCCAGCACCACTAATCCAGAATCTGGTTTCCAGCATCTGCAGTCATTATTTTTACCTACACTCACCTGCATACACACACACACACACTCATATACACTCTTTCTCATTCACACTACAGATATCACACACACACTCATACACCACACACACCACATATACACTCGTATATTAGGAATACGAACAGAGTCTGCAAAAGATAAAACTTATCAGACAAAAGGATCAGTATCTGGATAATTTTTCAGAAGTAAATAGTGGAACATTGACAGTTATACTGTTGATTTTGAGATCTCAGGTTTATTTGTAAGTTGACTGAGATTCTTCTGTCCTGGTTCCTTACGACTATGGCCGGCTGACAGCAAATAGAGCGAGAGACTTTCATCCTCTCTTTACCTGCACTGCAGGGGTGTTTAATGGTTGTTCTGAAACTGCGACCATTACAGTGCACTAGTCCATGCACTAGGACATCAGGTTGCTAACACGCACACACCAGGATTGGAGCTTGACTTGAACTACTGTGCCTGTATATTCTTGAAAGGGAGAAAATCTGTCTGTTGCACTGATCACTCTCTTTTCTTCCGGCTGTTCGGAAATACTCACAGAGGTTTTGTATTGCAGGTTTGCATGCTTTTTGTATTGCAGTTCTGCCTTTGATTCCTTCAGGTGCAAATTTCCTCTGCAGACAACCACTGGATTTATATCCTTGGCCATTTTTTGGCTTCTCCTCCTTTTTTTTTCAAATAAAGACGTCCCAATTAAAACTTTAATACGTCCACGGGTGATCTGGGGTTATGATGTCCCCACCATGGATAGGACAATATCAAGTTATTATATATTATTATATAATATATTATATATATTATGTATATATATTATGTATATATTATATATATATATATATAATATTATATATTACGCCATATCTATTATTATGAAGATTTAACATTCAGATGGGTGGCTCGGTGGCTCATTAGTCAGCACTGCTGCCTCACAGCGCCAGGGACCCGGGTTCGATTCCAGCTTCAGGTGACTATCTGTGTGGAGTTTGCACATTCTCCCTGTGTCTGCATGGGTTTCCTCTCACAATCCAAAGATGCGCAGGTTAGGGTGGCTTGGCCATGCTAAATTGTGTATAGCACACAGGGATGTGTAGGCCAGGTGGGTTAGCCAGTGGAATGCAGGATCATAGGGTGGGAGGGGTCTGGGTCGGATGCTCTTCAGAGAGTTGGTGTGGACGTGATGGGCTGAACGGCCTGCTTCTGTACTATCGGGGATTCTATGCAGTGACACATCTTATTGCGGCAGATTCTTTATATCCCTACGTATGCATATAGATGGTGCAAAACCCGCTACAATCCTGTTTAAAAACATTTCAAACCTTTCTCGTTAACAACTATTAAGTTGGAGTTTGAGTGGAGTCTGTATTATGGTGAAGGTAAATAAACAAGACCACCCATTAGAAAGCACGCTGCGCTATCACTCAAGGGGATGTACCCTTGAAAACAGCTCTCTGGAGCATTGTGATCCCACTGCAGGATAAAACATAAAGTCTAACGTTGTCCCTCAGATGAACTTCCTCTGGGTTTGGAAAACTTAGCCAACACTAAATCTTCAGTTACTAATCAAAGCTGTGCCGATCCCCCCCCCCCCCCCACCCTCCCATCCCTTTGCTGGCTTGTGGTAATATTGAGCATACTAAGGCTTTTGCAGGCAATCCTCCAGTAAGTGGCCACAGATCAGACAGAGTTTGCCACAGGGCTTAGTGCTTTCTGCTGCAGTGGGATGGTAATGGCAGGATTTTCTCCAGAGGGCTGCTTCTGCAGAAAGCAATGACATAGCAGCAAGGTGAACCTATCCACTTGTAGATGGCCTTCTTAGCTCTTCATCAGTAAATATCGCAAATAAACTGACTGAGATATTGGGCAAAAAATTATTTTTCAGATGAAGTGTGGAGACAGGTCTTAAAGCGGGTGGCAGTTTGACTTGGGGGTGCATCATGTTCTTGCACATGATTGTATGCAGAGGCAATGGCCCCAGTGGTACTATCACCGGACGGTTAACCCACAGACAAAAGGTGTGGCGCTGGAAAAGCACAGCCGGTCAGGCAGCAACTGAGGAGCAGGAAAGTCGATGTTTCGAGCATCAGCTCTTCATCAGGAATGTCCTGAAGAGCTTATGCCTGAAACGTCGTCTCTCCTGCTCCTCAGATGCTGCCTGACCGGCTGTGCTTCTCCAGCGCACACCTTTTGACTCTGACTATCCAGCATTTGCAGTCCTCACTTTCTCCTGTTAATCCAGAGACCCAGGTAATGTTCTGGGGGCCTGGGTTTGAATCCTGCAATGGCGGATGGTGGAATTTGAATTTAATTGAAGAATTGGAATCAAGGGTCTAAAGATGATCATGAATGGTTTGATGATTGCCAGGAAAAACCCAACTGCTGCACTGATGTCCTTTAAGGAAGGAGACTGTCATCTTTACCTGATGTGGCCTACATGTGACTCCAGACCCACAGCAATGTGGTTCACTCCCAACTGCCTTCTGGGTAATTAGGGATGGGCAATAAGTGCTGGCCTAGATTAGATTAGACTTACAGTGTGGAAACAGGCCCTTCGGCCCAACAAGTCCACACCGACCCGCCGAAGCGCAACCCACCTATACCCCTACATTTACCCCTTACCTAACACTACGGGCAATTTAGCATGGCCAATTCACCTGACCCGCACATCTTTGGACTGTGGGAGGAAACCGGAGCACCCGGAGGAAACCCACGCAGACACGGGGAGAACATGCAAACTCCACACAGTCAGTCGCCTGAGGCGGGAATTGAACCCAGGTCTCTGGCGCTGTGAGGCAGCAGTGCTAACCACTGTGCCACCGTGCCGCCCTAGTAGTGATGCTCACATCCTATGAATGAATAAAGGAAGATTCCAAAAGAATGTTACCCAGTTTAAATTGAGGGGAGTTGGGCATTTTTTAAGATTAGATTAGATTACTTACAGTGTGGAAACAGGCTTTTCGGCCCAACAAGTCCACACCGAACCGCCACCCACCCATACCCCTACATTTACCCCCTACCTAACACTACAGACAATTTAGAATGGCCAATTCACTTGACCCACACATCTTTGGAGTGTGGGAGGAAACCGGAACACCCGGAGGAAACCCACGCAGACACGGGGAGAACGGGAGGCGGGAATTGAATCTGGGTCTCTGGTGCTGTGAGGCAGCAGTGCTAACCACTGTGCCACCATGCCGCCCACAATTTGTATTGCAATAGTAGTGTCCTTATCTTTGAGCTAGGAGTCCAGGCTTCAGGTCCAACCTGTACCATAGGTGGGCAATACCAAATCAGACGGGTTGATTAAAAATGAGGGGTTTCTGATGGAGAGGAAGATAAGTTTCTTTTCTGTCAGAGGGTTTTCAATCCATGGATCTAAACAGTCAGTTCCCTTCAGGATCTTAAAAAACAGAAGGTGCTGGAGAAACTCAGCAAGTTCAGCAGCATCTGTGGAGAGAGGAGCAAGAGTTAATGATTTGAGTATGGTATGACTGAGGTTATCTACTTCTGAAGAAGAGTCACCACAGACTGTTTTTCTCTCTCCACAGGCGCTGTTGAGTTTCTCCAGCATTCTCTATTTTTATTTCAGATTTCCGGGTCTGCAGTGTGACTACAGTGTGACTTTATGACACCACTTAGACTTCTGAAATTAACTCCACAGCGGCCGATATCCCGTTACCCAGTCCCCCTTTATTTAGAGGTAGAGAGTCCGTGACACAGATCCAGCTCCCTCAGAACTAACTCTCAGAGTGAACAGAACCTCCGACCCTCCTGTTTATATCTATCAGCCAAGGCTCCCTGGTTGGACCAGGTTAACAGCCCCAATCAGGGAACTCATATTCTATAGGGTCCACCTGGCTGTCCTTGTTACAATCACCATAACCTCCTCTGTTAATAAGTGCAGACTTCAAACTTTATGTTGCTCAGTAACTGTTTTGTTTGATAGCACATATCAGGTCTGACCACATGAACACAGAGGCGACCAGAGCAGATCAAAGGCTAGGAATACTGCACCTCCCGACTCCCGAAAGCCTGTCCATCATTTACAAGACACAAGTCAGACGTGTGATAGAATACCAAAGTTGATCGTGAATCCATCCCGAGGTAGCTTCCGGATTACATTGTGAGGACTGAAGCAAAATACTTGATTCATTCACCTCCCATCCCTTCAGTTTTCCATTATTAAATCTTCAGACTGACTTTTTATAGGATCAGATCACTTTGTTAAATTGTTTCCTTTCTAAATATTTATAGGAACTCTTAATATCTCTTTTTATTTATATTTCTGGCAAACTATCTTTTTCTCTTTACTCTAATTTTTCCCTACTTATTAATTTTTAAACTATTAAAAAAATTCTTTCCACTTGACTTGCCAAGTGACTCCGCACGATGATATGCCTTTTCATGACTCTATGACTCTGTGACACTATGACTGTACGAATCTATGACATTATGACACTGTGGCAGTATGACTCTATGACACTGTGATGCTATAACACAATGACACTATGACACTACGACACTATGACATAATGACTCTATGACTGTGACACTATGATTCTGTGAATCTGTGACTCTATGACACTATGATATAATGACTGGATGACTCTACGAATCAATGACATGATGACATTATGACACGATGACCCTATAACTCTATGAATTTATGACATTATAACACAATGACAATATGACTCTATGACACCATGGCACTAAGACCAGATGTTTCTATGGCACTAAGACATGATGATTCTATGACATACTGGCTAAGGCCTTCTACTCTTTGCCCCTTGTTTGAGGTGTAGTGGCCCTCAGGTTAAGCCCATCCCTCAGTTGCCCCTCTCTAATGAGGGGACATTCTGGTTATTTTATCAGGAAGACCTCAATGATATTCACAGAAATCATAGAATCCCTACAGTGTGGAAACAGGCCATTTGGCCCAACAAGTCCACACCTATGCTCAGAAAAACAACCCATCCTGACACATTACCATATCCTATTACTCTATGTTTGCTCCTGACTAATTCACCTCACCTCCACAGTCCTGAACACTATGGGGCAATTTAGCATGGCCAATTCACCTAAGCTGCATATCTTTGGGAGGAAACTGGAGCGCCCGGAGGAAACCTACACAGGCACGGCGCAAATGTGTAAACTCCACACAGACAGTCGCCCGAGGCTGGAATCGAACCCAGGTCTCTGGTGCTGTGAGGCAGCAGTGCTAACCACTGAGTTTTTTCTTCAAAGTTAAAGGTATTCCATCACCCTGACTCACATGATATCATTTTATTGGGCAGTGCTTAATTCAGTCATCAACGTTAATCTTTTCAAACCTTTACATCCTTATCCAACATAAACAAGGTACGATTATCTCATTGGCATAGTGAGGGCATTGAGAGGGTCATGTTGGCATTAGGTATATGGTAATTCAACTGTAAGCAAAATTAACCAAAAATGATAATGTAAATGTTTTGCTTTTCATTCAGTCATTTCCAGATGACGTTAAGTTAAACCATCCAATAGAATTTCTGACGAACTATATTTATCCAAAATAATATCTCTAATGCTTCACATTAGAAAAACAAAATATATGCTCCTTAAAACTTTTTGCTTGAGCTTTTGGTCACCTATCAAAATTTTTGTTCCTGTGGCTCAAAGGTATAATTAATATTGTTTTTGTGAAGTACCATAGGCTATCTTACTACCTCAAATTCACTATGTTAATGCAAATAGTTGTTATTCTTTATATTTCAAGATGGCCGACTTGATGAACCTACAGAGGAAAATTGCCACCGGCATATCAAGGGGCTGTGACCTCCTACAGACCTCCTCTGGAAGACAGCTCTCCTCTCTCAATTGTGGTCCACTGTTGATGGGCCTTCAATTTCCCGAACTCAAAACTTTGGAATTCCCACCCTAAACTCCACTAGTGCCTCTGTCTCCTTTATACCACTCCCCCTTATAACCTATTTCTCAGATCAAATGTTTTCTCACCTGGATGAATGGCCCCTCCTACTGCAGCTCTGCAGCAGATTTGACCACGTAAGGGGTCCGTGAAGCACCATAGCGAATATTTCTCATCAGTATTTACAATGGAGAAAGACATAGGAACCAGGGAATGCAAGGAAATAAATAGTCCATGATATAGAAGGGGAGGTGCTGGAGGTCTTAAAATGTATAAAGGTAGATAAATGCCCAAGACCTGAACAAGTATATCCCAAGATGTATTGGGAAGCTAGGGAGGAAATTGTGGGGCACCTTACAGAGATACTTGCATCATCTACAGACATGAGTGAGGCACCAGAAGACTGGATAGTGCCTATTTAAGAAAGGCTGCAAGAAAATGTTAGGGATCTATAGACAGGTGAGCCTGACATCAGTGGTGGGTAGGGTTTGGAGGGGATTCTGAAAGATAGGATGTACATACATTTGGGAAGGCAAGGTCTAATTGGGGATACTCAGCATAGCTTTGTGCGTGGGAAATCATGTCTCACAAACTTGATTGAGATCTTTGAAGAGGTGACCAGGAAGATTGATGAAAGCAGTTTGGAGACATCGTCAAAGGGTGCAGTGCTGGAAAAGCACAGCCGGTCAGGCAGCATCCGAGGAACAGGAGAGTTGACGTTTCAAGCATAAACTCTTTCTAACCTCTTCCTGATGAAGAATTTATGCTCGAAATGTCAACTCTCCTGCTCCTCAGATGCTGCCTGACCTGCTGTGCTTTTCCAGCACCACACTCTTTGACTCTGATCTCCAGCATCTGCAGTCCTCACTCTCTCCCTGAATGTAGACGTTGTCTACCTATACTTTAGCAAGGCCGTTGACAAGATTCCACCTGGTAGACTGGTTAATATGGTTTGATCACATGGAATACAGGGAGATCCATTTATTTGAATACAGAACTGGCTCAAAGGTAGAAGACCGAGGGTGGCAGTGCACGATTTTTTTCAGACTGGAGGCCTGTGACCAGCTGTGTGCCACAAGGATTGGCGTTGGGTCCACTGTTTTTCATCATTTATGTAAATAGTTTGGATGTGAACAGAGGGGGTATGGTTAGTAATTTTGTGGATGACACCAAAATTGGTGGTATGTTGGACAGAGAAGACGGTTATCTAAGAGTATAATGGAAACTGCACCAATGGGCCAAGGAGTGGCAGGTGGAGATTAATTCAGATAAATGTGAGGTGTTGTATTTTGGTAAGACAAACCAGCGCAGGACTTACACTCTGTTAATTGGTGAGTGTTGCTGAACAAAGAGACCTAGCGGTGCAGGTACATAGTGCCTTGAAAGTTGCTCCACAGGTAGACAGGAAAGTGAAGAAGTCATTTAGCATGCTTGCCTTCATTGGCCTGAGCACTGAGTATAGGAGTTGGGACATCATGTTACGACTGTACAAGACATTGGTAAGGTCACGTTTAGAGTATAGCATACAATTCTGGCCTCCCTGCTATAGGAAGGTTGTTATGAAACTGGAAAGGGTGCACAAAGGATTTACAAGGATGTTACCAAAACTGGAAGATTTGAGTTATAAGGAGAGCCTGAATAAGCTGGGACCTTTTCCCCTGGAGCGTAGCAGGCTGAGGGGTGACCTTATCGAGATTTATAAAATCATGAAGGGCATAGATGAAGTGAATAGCCAAGGTCTTTCCCCAGGGTAGGGGTGTCTAAACTGGGGATAGGTGAGAGAGGAAAGATTTACAAGGGATCTGAGGGGCAACTTTGACATGCAGAGAGTGCTGCGTGTATGGCCAGAGGGAGTGGTAGATCCTGTATGACCCTATGACTCTGACGTTGTCTACTAGCATTAAGATGTGACCTCTTTATATGCGACAGTGAAATTTGTTGCTGTTTCTTACTTACTTCTAAAGAGCCAAAGAATCTCTAATGGTTAAGTCCTGGTACCCTGCGTAGAGAGTGGGATGCAGTCTGTATAATCCAGTGTTGCACGTACTGCTATCTTTAGCATGGAGTAACTCCAAGCCTTGTCTCAGTGAAGAGAGAGAGAGAACTCTGTCTATGATTTACTGTCCTCAGGTCTGCCAAGCTGGCTTGTTTACAATGAACTGCTCTCCCTCTTGTGACAGGATTATCTTCAGTGCTTCTGCCCATTGACGTCACCCTGCTCTGTTTGCCTGTACTTATCTGATTGTGGAAAGTTCTGGAATGTTCAGGATTTATTGCCTGCACTGCAGAAAGAGCCGCTAATAACGTTGGTGTGCAGGTGGTGTTCATCACTGAAATCAAAGCGAGTTTCCTTTTTCAAATGAATCCAAACAATCACTTCTAACGATTCCTCACAGAACCTCCAAATGTTGAAACTGAAAATTACTGAATGTTTAGAATCTAATTAACTGTTTCTGGACCATTTGGTCAGGGGATGGGCTGAAGACTTTGCTTTAATGTTGCTCTTTTACTTCTGTGCTGTGTTCGGAGTGACGCTGAGGGAAGGCCGTTGAGCTCAATTTGAACTTTCAGTGGATGAGTTTCAAAGGAGTTAAAATTGGACCTAAATTGGCTTCCGAAGAAAGTTGAGGCAGTGATTGAATTGTGAATTGGTCTTGATATTGTGCAGATTCCGATATTTTTCTCCAATTTGGAGAGGTTGCTTGAAACCTGGGGTTGGTAAGAGAGGTTTGTTGGAAGTTCAGAAATCAGGACAGGTATATGGACTTGAGACAAATCAGTACAGCTTCAGTCCAGGCCTTTGACCTAATCATGGAACCTGGGCAATGAGTAAGAAAGGATCACCCAAAACAGGATGACGTCCGGTGGGACACCTTTAATATTGGGTTTTTGTCTAAGCATTTTGAAGACCTGTTAAGGATGCTAGAAATACTCAGCAGATTGAAATCTGAGGAACGAATCCTTGAAAGCAGAACAGGCCAAGGAAGTGTGGTTAGTAAGTTTGCAGATGACACCAAAATAGATGGTGTCGTGGACAGTGAAGAAGGCCAACTTAGAGTAAAGCAGGATCTTGATCAGATGGGTCAACGGGCCAAGGAGTGGCAAAGGGCGTTTAATGTAGATCAATGTGAAATGTTGCATTTTGGGAAGGCAAATCAGGGCAGCTCTTATACACTTAATGATAGGAGCCTGGGTTGTGTTGCAGAACAAAGAGACTTTGAGGTGCGGGTGCAAAAATTCTTGAAAGTGGAGTTGCAGGTAGATAGAATAGTGAAGAAGGCATTTGGCCTGCTTGCCTTCATTAGCTAGAGCATTGAGTATAAGAGTTTGGATGTCATGTTACAGCTATACAGACATTGGTAAGGCCACTTTAAAACACAGTATATAATTCTGCTCTTCCTTCTATAGGAAGGCTGTTGTTAAATCTGCGAGGGTGCAGAAAAGATTTACAAGGATGTTGCTAGAACTGAAGGGTTTGAGCCAAAGGGAGAGTCTTTGAATAAGCTGGGGCTGTTTTCCCTGGAGAGTCAGAGGCTGAGGGGTGACCTTATAGAGGTTTATAAAAGCATGAGGGGCATGGAAATGCTAAGTAGAAAAGATTTGTTTCCTCGGGTGCGGGAGTCTAAAATGAGAGGGCACAGGTTTAAGGTTAGAGGGGAAAGATATAAGACAGACCTGAGGGGTAATTTTTTTCATGGAGAGGAAGGTGTGTGTATGGAGTGAGCTGCCAGAGGAAATGGTGGAGTCTGGTACAATTACAACATTTAATAGGCATCTGGAGGGTAGGAAGGTAAAGATCATATCACACCAGGCTATCGTCCAACAGGTTTGTTTGGAGGCACTAGCTTTCAGAGCGTGGTGCTTTGAAAGCTAGTGCTTCCAAATAAACCTATTGGACTATAGCCTGGTGTAGTATGATTTTTAACTTTGGTGTGGTGTGATATTTAACTTTGTCCACCCCGGTGGCATCTCCAAATTGTGAATAGGAGAGGTTAAGAGGGATATGGGCCAAATTCTGGTAAATGGGACGAGGTCAAATGGGGTGTCTGGTCAGCACTGATTTGCACTGTTTCCATGCTCTGAGACTCTATTAAAATGTGCCATATCTCGATGGCCACTCTGGTGGATGAAGACTACAGTTAAGCAAGATCTCCCGTGTCCCTTTCTTCAGTCCCTTGGTGGGGCCAGGGGTGGGGACAGAGGTGATGGAAAGGCCCCCCTTTTTGAATTTAACATCCCCCCTTGCTCAGACATGTCAGTGATAGAGGGAGAGTTTCTCTTCTCCAATGTTGACAAATATGTTCTGGAAACATCGGAAATGGCAGCACAGGGTGTTCAGCCAATCAAAACTCTTCTGCTCTTCAACTAGATCATGGCTGGCCTTCTTGCTCAATTGGATTTCCCCATATCTCTTGAAATTGGCCTCAGTCTTGAACATACCCAATGACTGGGGTAGTGAACCCCTCAGAGGATCAAATTGCAGAGACTCACCACCCTCTGAGTGAAACCATCCCTCTCCTCAGTGTTCAGTGGCCTACCTCTTATTCCGAGACCACGTCTCTCGATCCTAGAGCACCCAGCCAAGAGAAACATCCTTGTCAATCTACATGGCAATCCTGTCATAATTTTGTAAGCTTCAATGAGGTCGCCTCTCATTCTCCAAAACATTAAAGATTATGGGCCCCATTTCCTCAAGCTCTCCTAGCCACATCGGAACAAGAGTACGCCATTCAGCCCCTCCAGCCTGCTCCACCACTCATTAAGATCACAGCTGATCCATATCCTCAAAGGATAATCCCACCATCTCAAGGATCAGGTTGGTGAAGCTTTCTTGCATTCCCTCTATGGCAAAAGTATTCATCTTCAGGCAAGGAGACCAAAATTACACACAATATTCCCAGTGCTCCCTCACCAAGGCTCCATGACAATGGGACCTCTTTACTCCTTAACTCAAATTCTCCTGCAATTTCTGTCAAGATTCCATTTGCCTATCTGCTTGTTTGTTGTCTCTCCACATTAGCTTTCAGTAACTAGGCGGCACGGTGACACAGTGGTTAGCACTGCTGCCTCACAGCACCAGGGACCTGGGTTCAATTCCCGCCTCAGGCAACTGACTGTGTGGAGTTTGCACATTCCCTGCGTGGGTTTCCTCCGGGTGCTCCGGTTTCCTCACACAGTCCAAAGACGTGCGGGTCAGGTGAATTGGCCATGCTGAATTGCCCGTAGTAAGGGTTAGGTAAGGGGTATATGTAGGTTGCGCTTCGGCGGGTCGGTGTGGACTTGTTGGGCCGAAGGGCCTGTTTCCACACTGTAAGTAATCTAATCTAAACTCGTGCATGAGGGCATCCAGGTCCGTTTCAAGATCAATACTTTCCAACCTCTCATCCACTGAGAATTAGTTTCCTTTTCTGTTTCTCTAACTACAGTGGATCACTTCGCATTTCCATCTACAAAGATATTGCTCAATCACATTGCGTTTCTAAATCACCTTGAAATCTCCAGAGTCTGAAAAAAAACACAACTTCCTTTTCATAACTCCATATTGACTATGTCTAACCCTTCCTGATGAAGGGCCTTTGCCCAAAACATTGATTTTCCTGCTCCTCCAATGCTGCCTGACCTGCTGTGCTTTTCCAGCACCACTCTAATCTTGACTCTAATCTCCAACTTCTGCAGTTCCCACTTTCGCCTATGTCTAATCCTACCTCATTTACTAAGTGTTCAGACATTGCATTCTTTGTTATGATTCTACTGTTGATGTCTGGTTTGTCCCCAATTTTATCTCTCCCTCATTTTTAAATAATTCTGCTACAGTTTGCTTCCGGAATTCTGGAACTTAGAGCCCAGGAAGTTGAAGGCACCGTACATTATCATGTTGCTGTTTGTGGAATCTTGCTGTGTGCAATTTGATGGCCATGTTTCCTACATTACTGCTGTGAGTACATTTCAGAAGCAAAATAGTGCTGGAGATCTCAAGCAAGCACAAAAAGTGCTGAAGAAACTCAACAGATCTGGCCAATTAGTGGAGAGAGAAAAACAGAGTTAACCTGAGGGTGTGTTGCGAAACAAAGAGACCTTGGGGTGCAGGTTCATAGCTCTCTGAAAGTGGAGTCACAGTTAGAGAGGGTAGTGAAGAAGGCATTTGGTAGGCTTGTCTTTGTTGGTCTGTGCATCGAATATAGGAGTTGGGAGGTCAACTTTACAAGATATTAGTTAGACCACTTTTGGAATATTGTGCATTTCTGGTCTCCCTGCTATGGGAAGGATGTTGTGAAACTTGAAAGGGTTCAGAAAAGGTTTACAAGGATGTTGCCAGGGTTGGAGGGTTTGAGCTATTGGTTGGAGGCTGAATAGGCTGGGACTGTTTTCCCTGGAGTGTCAGAGGCTGAGGGGTGACCACATAGAGGTTTATAAAATCACAAGGATAGGGTGAATAGACAAGGTATTTTTCCCAGAGTATGGGAGCGAAGACTAGAGTGCATAGGTTTAAGGTGACAGGGGAAAGGTTTTAAAGGGACCTAAGGGGCAATTTTTTCACACAGAGGATGGTGCGTGTATGGAATGAGCTGCCTGAGGAAGTGATGGTTGCTGGTACAATTACAGCATTTAAAAGACATCTGGATGGGTATATGAATAGGAAGGGTTTGGAGGGATATGGGCCGGGTGCTGGCAAATGGAACTGAATTAATTTAGGATATCGGGTCAGTACGGACGAGTTGGACTGAAGGGTCTGTATCTGTGCAGTAAAATAATGAGAGGTATAGAGTTAATGGTAGTGTCTTTTCCCTAGAATGGGGGATTCAAGACTAAGGATCTTAATGTTAAAATGCGAGGAGTGAGGTTTAAAAATACATAAAGGGCAAATTTTCACAAAGGGTGGTTTGTCTGTGGAATGAATTTCCTGAGGAAGTGATGGATGTGGTTACAATTACAATTATTAGGAAATATTTGGATAAGTACATGAATAGGAAATATTTGGAGGGATATGGGACAGGAGCAGGCAGGTGGGACTAATTTAGTTTGGGATTTTGGTCGGCATAGACTGGTTAGACCAAAGGGTCTGTTCCCGTGCTGAATGACTCTAAGAATGTTCTGAGTCTAGTATGAACTACCAGTTCTGAAAAAGAGTCACATGGACTCAAAACATTTTTTCTCTCTCCACTGATGCTGCCAGACCTGTTGACTTTCCTTGCACTTTCTGTGTTGGTTTCAAAAGGCTTTGATTGGCCATGAAGTGTTGTTGGAAGCTCTGGTGGTGGCGAAAAGTTCCAAATCTTCAAATAATACCTGCCAAAAACACACAGGCCTGTTGTGAAACTTAATCATCTTTTCTGTAACGAGGCACCAGTTCCAATGCGTCAATAATCTTCATGAAGTGAATTCCCCACCATTCAGATTCTCGCCTGAGCTACTGGAATGGAGTCCTCACTTTTAAACTGATGTGAGAACCTCTTTCGAGGAAGGAATGGGATTGACGTGATGGCATCCGAATTCAGACGAGTTCGCAAAATAGCAATGCTCCCGGAGATGTTTATGCCATTTTTAGTTTAGCTCCAATGGTTCTGCATAATCAAGCTTACTCTCGCCATTCATAATTAATTGTGGTCAGCTCTCAGAAGGCACGAGTCTATGCTCGCCTGTTTCCAGACAGGACACACAATGTCTCCATTCCATGAATATTTCATGACTGGCCATTAATAAAACATGCCACGTTAAAAATGATGAGGATCGAGATAGGAGCATGACATTGGCAGCTCAGTGTTAACCCCGATGGTGGGTTACATCCAACACGCAGGCTATTCGAGAATAGATTCTGCCTGGTCAGACCTTCTCTCTGATAATTGATTGTCAGATACAACCAATTATTCCTCCCAACTGGTCCACCAGTGTCCTCTTGTGGCATAGTGGTACCCCTGGAATCCTAGGTTCAAATCCCACCTGCTCTGGAGCTGTGTAATAATATTTCTGAACAGGTTGATGAGGAAAAATAGTTTAAGTTTGAAAAATGTTCAATCAGCAGGAGTGACGGTGCTGTCGAAGTAGTGTCACCGGGCTTGGAATTCAAAGCTTGCAGATCGATGATCTGGGCATCTAAGGCTCAAATTCTACTGTCGTAGCTGATGTGATTTAAATCCAATTAATAACAATTTGAAATTGGTCCCTCATCTTCGCAAAGGAAACCGTGATTAAAGTGTTGCGGGGAAAATCACCAGCCTCAGAATCAGAGTCGGGGTTCAACGACAGAGTTTATTGAACAAGGAAATACTAGAGCTCCAGGAGAGAAAGACACGGACAGCACAGTGGTCAGCTGCGAGTCTTCTCTCCCCCCAGAGCACAGGTCAAGATACTTTTATACATTGTGTAATATAATAGATCAGTGATGAGGCTATTGTCTTTGTAACATGGTCAGTTTCAGTGCAGTCATTGTCAGTTCCAGCACAGCCTTTGTTCATTTCAGCGTGGTTATTGTCAGTTTCAGTGTAGACATTGTCAGTTTCAATTTCTGCACGGAAGTCCACTGCTATTATAATGGGCGCTAATCGCTCTTCCTGAGAAGGTGATTCCTGCAGCCCTGGCTAATATCACTTTGTATTGAGTCCGTATTCAAGCTGTTAGCATTTCTATCAAAGGTGTTAGCTAGACGCAGACACTTCGACGGGCAGTGTATGCTATTCATGTGTATTCCCTCCTCCACCCGCCTTAAACTAATCAGCTGGGTTGTCTGTGCATTGTGCTGGCATTCTAGTGGCCCCAGGCAGTGTCTGTGTTTGCTCTGCTGTCTCTCCCCATATTGTGGTCCGGCAGCCATCTTGTGTGTCAAGTGGCCAACTTATGGCTCAGCGGCCATCTTGTGTGTCCGTGTGCCTAGTGTCACCCTGCCCTGTGCCATCTCCCACTTCAAAAGTAAAAACCCAACAGGTTCTCAAATGTACTTTAAGGGAAGGAAATCCTTCATCCCCACCTGCCCTGGCCTCCATGTGATTCCAGACCCATTGTTGACTTCAGGATATTCCGAACAAGTCATTCAGTCTGAGGGGTAGTAGAAGCCAGTTTGAAGTGCATTAAAGTAGTCAAGTCTAGAGGCATCAAAAGACATGGATGAGGGCTTCAGCAGTCGATGAGCTGAGACAGGAGTGGAGTTGGATGGAAATAAACAATGTCAGTGAGGGTGTGGTCAGAAGGTAACCCACCTAGTTCACTAATGGGTAGGGAAGTCTGCCGTCCTTACCTGGTCTGGCCTCTACGTGATTCTAGACTCACAGTCATGTAGTTGATTCTTAACTTCCTTTTGAGATGGTTCAAGCAAGCAACTCAATTCAAGGGGTAATTAGGGATGGGTAACTAAGGCTGACCCTGCCATTGACCTCCAATCCCATTAAAGAAAAGGGTCTTCTGCCCCTCCATTTTGTGACTGGCATCCCCTGCTTCTTATGGGGTGTTGTCTCAACTTGCTGCTGTCAGTTTTGATGTCAACTCTTTGCCTATTTGGATTGATGAAGTCATACAACGTGGAAGCAAATCTTTCAGTCCGTGCTGACCATGTTGCTCTTGGCCCACATCCCTCCAAACCTTTCTGATTCATGTCCCCATCCAAATGTTTTTTAAATGTTGTAACTATACCCACATCCATTTCTTCCTCTGGCGGTTCATTCCTCACTGAAACCACCCTCTGTATAAAAGAAATGCCTCTCATGTCCTTTTTAAATCTTTCTCCTCCCACCTTAAAAATATGCCCCCTAGTTTTGAACTCCCCCACCCAAGGGAAATGACCCTTGCCATTCACCTTATCCATAGGCTTCATGATTTTATAAACCTGTACAAAGTCGCTCCTCAACCTCCTCAGCTTCAGTGAAGAAATGCCTCAGTCTTTCTGGTGTATTTTTATATCTCAAACCCTCCATCCCTGGTGACATCCTGGTAAATCCTTTCTGCACCTCTCCAGTTTAATAATATCCTTCCAATAACAGGGTGACCTAAACTGGACACAGTACTCCAGAAGAAGCCTCACTAATGTCCTGTACAACCTCAACATGCTGTCCCAACTCCTATGCTTGGTCTGATGAGTGAAATGTTATGTCTCTGAGTCAGAATGACCATGGGTTCAAATCTGAATCCCACTCTATCTCCTGATGAAGGGCTTTTGCCTGAAACATCGACTCTCCTGCTCCTTGGATGCTGTCTGACCTGCTGAGCTTTCCCAGTAGTTTCTGACTCTGACTCTTCAGCATCTGCAGTCCTCACTTTCTCCCAATACCTAGCTCAGAAACAAAAAGACTAATTCTCTGATTATCATCACATTACTGCCATCTCTGAACTTGCTGCATACAATTTGACCGGGATCTTCCTCTCTGTCACAACAGCGACTATACTGGAAAAGTCTCGAATTGACTGTGAGGCACGTTGAAACATTCTGAGGCTGAGAATAAAAGTCCTTACTTCTGTTTTCAAACACTGCACGGTCTTTTATTTCTCCATTAGCTTTCAAAAGACAGCACGCTCTGTAAATATTGGCATTCACGAACGGGGACTCAACTTCAGCCAATCTTTGGACTGTGGGAGGAAACCAGAGCACCCCAAGGGACTCAACTTCAGCCAACTTCATGCTCCTGTTGTCCCCCAAGACAATCTTTGAGAATCTTAATCGGGGTCTTTGCAAATGGGAAAATAATTTTCAGAAGTGTTACACTGGAGTTCCCGGAATCAGTGCACCTTGCCATGACGTGAGAGTTGAATTCCTTTTCAAATCATTACCCGAATGAGATCATTACTTTTGCCCTCTTATTCAGCTTAAAACCCTCTCTCGAAACCTCCTCTAAGTTGATCCATTTTTGCAAACAAACCTTTACCTCTCTCCATGGGACAAGGTCAATCATGGAATGGATTTTACTCTTGGGAACAATGGTAGTGGATCTTAGGTTGGTCTAGATTTTTCTCTGCCCAATCATGTCCAAGTGAAGATGCTTCAGACTTCTGAAGTTGCCCATTGGATCCTCCTCATATTCAATGATTCTGACTGGGACTGAGTGTTGGTTCCTTTAATGGTGCTACCCGGGTAATCTTTAAGTGCGTCCTTTCCAGAAGCATTTACTACAAGTGCATCTCGACAGTGGCTCTCAATGCACTTTCGAATGTATTGGAGGGTAATTCCCCAGTGAGTAATTCCACTTGGAAAGAGAATGCTCCGACGTAGCCAGGAGCTTGACTGAGATGCACAACCAAATGAATACGCCAGAGACATTGCATTATGGGTTCACCCATCACATTCACTAACACACACTTCCTCTGAGTGGCACTTAGGCCGATTAATATTTCATTGCATTTCATTAAGTGAGAGTTTGCTCCCATTGGATTTCACTGTTGTTTGCTTTCATTCCTGAGCATCCATTTCTGCCTCTCCAGTATCATCTCTTTACCCTTCACTGCCAGTCAATTTTTTTCTATCTCGACTGTCTTTCTTTCCTATGTCAGTCTTTTATTTTCATTTCCATCTTCTCTCATTCTCTCTTTCGCAAACCACTTTCCATTCAACATTCCCTGTCTGGAGTGTGCTGATGTAGGTGCAGTGGCTCAGCATTTAGCGCTGCTGCCTCATAGTGCCAGGGACCTGGGTTCGATCCCACCCTTGGGTGACTGTTTGTGTTGAATTTGCAAATTCTCCCTGTGTCTGTGTGGGTTTCCTTGGGGTGCTCTGGTTTCCTCCCACAGTTCAAAGATGTGCAGGTTAGGTGCATTGACCACAGTTAGTTACCCTATAGTGTTCAGGGATGTGTGGGTTAGCCTTGCGACATGTGGGTCTGGATTGATGCTGATTGGTGCAAACTCAATGGACCGAATGGCCTCTTTCTGCCTTTTTAGGGATTTTATGACATCCCCTTATCCATGACAGTGACTCTGCTTGGATGGAGGGTACATGGAAGAGAATTGGTAACAACTCCACTTACCAGTTCAGAAGAGAGCTCAAATTGAATATAGATCAGATATAGACGTGGAATGCAAAACCTGACGCATGGGCTTTTTCTCTTTTAATTTTCCTTTTTTACAACAGTCATAGAGTCATGGAGATGTACAGCATGGAAACATACCCTTTGGTCCAACTCTTCCATGTTGACCGGATATCCCAACCCAATCTCATCCGCCTGCCAACACCCAGCCAATATCTCTCTAAACCCTTCCTATTTATATACCCATCCAGGTGCCTTTTAAATGTTGTAATTGTACCAGCCACCACCACTTCCTCTGGCAGCTTATCCCACAATTGTATCACCCTCTGCATGAAAAAGTTGCCCCTTAGGTCTCTTTTATACCTTTCCCCTCTCACCCTAAACCTATGCCCTCTAGTTCTGGAGGCCCCGACTCCAGGGAAAAGACTTTGTCTATTTACCCTATCCATGCCCTTCATGATTTTATAAAGCTCTATAATTCACCCCTCGGCTTCCGATGCTCCAGGGAAAACAGCCCCAGCTTATTCAACCTCTTCCTATAGCTCAAATGCTCCAACCCTGGCTACATCCTTGTAAGTCTTGTCTGAGTCCTTTTAAGTTTCACAATATCCTTCCGATAGGAAGGAGACCAGAATTGCACACAATATTTCAACAGTGGCCTAACCAATGTCCTGTCTGCAACATGACCCTCCAATTCCTGTACTCAGTACTCTAACCAATAAAGGAAAGCATACCAAATGCTTTCTTCACTATCCTATCTACCTGTGACTCTACTTTCAAGGAGCTATGAACCTGCACTCCAAGGTCTCTTTGTTCTGCTAAGATTTGCTTACTTAAGCAAAAAAAAATTTGCAAGGTTATTGGGACTAGACAGGAGGAGTGAAATGAATTGGAAAACTTTACAAAAGAGTTAGCATGGTTACGGCAGGCTGAATGGCCTGTGCTTGTGATTCTCTTTTGCAATTGTCCAGGTGGCTCAGTGGTTAGTACTGCTGCCTCACAGTGTCAGGGACTTGGGTTCGATCCCAGCATTGGGTGACTGTCTGTGTGGAGTTTGCACATTCTCCCCATGTCTGAGTGAGTTTCCTCCCTCATTCCAAAGATGTGCAGGCCAGGTAAGTTGGCCATGCTAAATTACTCATAGTGCTAGGTGCATTAGTCAGGGGGTAAATATAGGGTAGAGGAACGGGTCTGGGTGGGTTCTCTACGGAGGGTTGGTGTGGACTTGTTGGGCCAAAGGGCCTGTTTCCATACTGTAGGGAATCTAACTAAATTCTTCCTCCCTTCCTGAAGCACAGTAACACGCTCAGATCTGAAAATACTCCCTGTCTTCTGAAGCACAGTTCAAGCCTTTGATGCTTTATTGGATTAATAGCACAAACTGTCAGTTTTCTCTTTTATTTTAAATTTAGGTCTGGCCATGAATCTGAAAAGAATCAACAATGGAAATTGAATGTCATGCTGCGAACTAATGGGATTGAGGAGTTTTCAAGTTCTATTACACTGTGCAAGACAGAGGGGCTGAATGGCCTACACTAACATAGAATTAAGAGTGAGCCAGTTAGTTCCTTGAATGTGACACTCTGCAATGGTCACTTCCTGCCTTGGCCCAATACCCTTTAATCCCTATTGCAGTAGGACATTAAAGAACACAAATAGCCTGAAGGTCATGAGGCTAGGATCCTTTATTCTAATCATATATAGTTTCTTTACAAGCGTGGAGGGAAATTAAAGTTAAACAAGGAATATAGTCCTAACATGGAATTAAGCCAATGGTTCACGTCTGGATGAGGAAATCCTTTGTCTGCCTTTTCCTCTTTCCATGAGACATTGTACTGACAAAGACATTCCTTCTGGCAGAGACGGCGCACGCGCCTGCTTGTGCTCCCCTGCTCGGTGCTCTTCCCATACCATCGCCATCTTGCTGCTGAGGCCTTGTTACACTGTCATGAACAAAAGTCCTGAAGAAGGGTTCCACCCAAAACGTCGACTTCTCCACCTCCTGATGCTGCCTGGCTTGCTGTGTTCTACCAGCCTCCTGCCTGTCTACCTTGGATTCCAGCATCTGCAGTTTTTTTGTCTTATGAACAAACATCTACCAATCTTGCATCAATTGCGGTTTCTGGAAGAGGATTTTAAACTTTTGCTGCCCTTTGTGTGTAGAAGTCTTTCCTGGTTTCACTCCTGAAAGATTTGGTATTAATTTTTTGACTATGTCACCTAGGCCTGGATTCCCTTCGCCAGTAGCCGTGATTTGGAGATGCTGCTGTTAGAGTTGGGTGTACCAAGTTAATAAATCACACAACACCAGGTTATAGTCCAACAGGTTTAATTGGAAGCTCCGGATGAATCACCTGATGAAGAAGCGGTTTTCCGAAAGCTAGTGCTTCCAATTAAACCTGTTGGACTATAACCTAGTGTTGTGTGATTTTTAACTTAGCCAGTAAGAACAGTTTAACCCTACCATCCTAATTTTGCTTTATTTTGATGAATGCGCTTTAATAAAATTGGTCGTTAATCTTATTCCAGGGAGTGCAATCTTAGCTTGTCCAATCTTTCCTCATTATTTGTCCTTTGGAGTCTCTGTATTGCTTTGCTAAGCCAACAAACACTGTTTCTAATGCCAATATATCTTTTCTAAGCAGTTTTATACTAAACCACTCATAGTATTTCAGAGGGTACCTAACCAGGGCTTTGTATCATAGAATTTGTAGCATTTGGCCTATTGAGTCCATACAGACCCTCCAAAGAGCATCATATCCAGACGCCCCTCCAGACTTGTAACTCAGCATTTCCCGTGGCTAAACCAACTAACCTACACATCCCTGAACACTCGGGGCCAATTTAGCATGG
Source organism: Hemiscyllium ocellatum (assembly GCF_020745735.1). Classification (NCBI taxonomy): domain Eukaryota; kingdom Metazoa; phylum Chordata; class Chondrichthyes; order Orectolobiformes; family Hemiscylliidae; genus Hemiscyllium; species Hemiscyllium ocellatum. Next base: position 20,015,477 of record NC_083442.1, read on the forward strand.
TTCTGGATTAGTGGTGCTGGAAGAGCACAGCAGTTCAGCAGCATCCAAAGTGCAGCGAAATCGATGTTTCGGGCAAAAGCCCTTCATCAGGAATATGCCAATCCACCTAACCTGCACATCTTTGGACTATGGCAGGAAAACTGGATAGGCCAGAGGAAACCCATGCAGACGTGGGGAGAACATGCAAACTCCACACAATAGCCCAATAATGGAATTGAACCCAGATCCCTGGCACTGTGAGGCAGCAGTATTAATCACAGGGTCTGTGTCTTTGTATTCTAATTCTTTATATCCTGTACTAGGTAATAATTTATATACCTGTTTCCATTAATTCTTTGCACTCCTAATGCTTTGCATTATGTACAAAGTATGGTGTTTAATCCTTTATCAGTCTACATTGGATTAACCCTAATCCTAACCCTAACTCCTTTTAGTCTGCAGCTCCCCTTACAACCACCTCCAGTCCTGAAGAAGGGTTACACCTGAAACATTGACTTCTCCACCTCTTGGTGCTGCCTGGCTTGCTGTGTTCCTCCAGCCTTCTGCTGCTCTAACTTGAAATCCATTTAGTTCATCAGGGCTTGTTGACAAACCTACAAGAGGACTGTGTGCTTTGCCTGATTGACAGTTTTATGAGTGATTAAATGTATGAAGAGGTTTGTTAAATAATTGTTATTTATTTTGAACAATTAATAAGCATTTGTGATAGACTTAGAAATCTTCCTGTGTCCAGAGATGAATGAGACAAACAAAACACATGTGCATTTGTTTTCAGCAGTTTGTACTTCCTGGGTCAGGTCAATAGACTAAAGCTAGAGACTGGAGTTTGGGTGGCTTCACTCTGTGTCAAACCTGGATATTCAAGAGAATCTCCCACTTTATATGTATGCCACTGTGGTAATGCAAGGATTTACAGGTTGTTAATAAACTTACTTGGTCAGATTATCAGTACACCTCCCTTGGCCACTGTGGGAAATCAAACCTGAATCTTCTGGCTCAAAGTCAGGGATGCTGCTGACCTCAAGATTGGTTGACCTGATCTTGATCTCAACTCCATTTTCCTGTCTACTCCATAAGAAGATAAGAAATGGATGCAGGAAGGCGTGTTGAAGCAGGATGGAACTATTGGACATGCAGACAGACCGACTTGGATGGCAAGGTGTCTCAGTGGTTAGCACTGCTTCACAGTGCCAGGGACCTGGTTTCAATTCCACCCTCGGGTTACTGTCTGTGTAGAGGTTGCACATTATCCCCATGTCTGTGTGGGTTTCCTTTGAGTGCTCCGGTTTCCTCCCACAGTCCAAAGATATGCAGGTTAAGGTGGATTGGCCATGCTAAATTGCCCATAGTGTCCAGGGCTGTGCAGACTAGGTGGGTTAGCAATAGGCACCGTGGGGTTACAGGGAAAGGGTGGATCTGGGTGGGATGCTCTTTAGAGTATCGGTTTGGACTCGATGGGCCAAATGGTCTGCTTGCTTACTGTAAGGATTCTATGACTGACAGCACGTCAGAGCTAGAGAGATGGCAAGAATGTGAGAGAGTGGTACAACTGTAGGAGATCGAGTTGGACTATCTGGGCATAATCCCCAAGTTCAGAAGGCTATGAATGGAGAATGATTTATCATTTGGTCTGTGAGGCAAATTAATTAGTGTTACATGGTCAACAGGGAGTAGGAACTTTCCCAGCTGAACACTTTGGAGACCGTTTAAGCTCAACATCAATATCCTGATGAATCTGCAACTTCAGGCAAATATCCATTGTAAATAGTTCATTCCTCTGAGCTTTTCCATGAATGTTTGTAGAGATTCATTGCCAGTAAAATATTCTCTGTGTGGTGTTTACATTTAAAGTGCCTGCCTCAAGTGGGATTCCAATCTGATGTCACAGCTGCGTTGGAGATAACTTTGCAAAAAAAAATTAATAAAACTTCACTCTCAATAACATGAAAGCAGACCTAGTTCACCAAGTGCAGCTTTGGTGTGCATGCTGGGGCTAGATGTGCTAATTCTGGTCAAAAGCATTCCTGGAAGTATCAACACATGACCTCTGACCTCAACCATTTGAACCTTTATTCCCATTGTGGCAATCCTTTGAGAGATGTATGTTGTCCTGGTTTTTTTTTGAAGAGAGGTGTTTGAGGCAAAAGTGCTGAGCCACTAGAGTAATCAGTTTGTGAGGCCTTTTTTTTTAAAAGTTGGAACAATAAAAGCAGCCTGGCTGGGTGGGGTCAAGCTCTCATAGAACCAGGATTTTTAGTTTTAGGTTCTCAGTAGCAGTTGCTGCTTTGGGTCTTAATGAAATGGAAGCTATTTTTTTCCCTCTCTTGGTTCCGGCCAAAAGCTGGGGGGTTCTCTTCCTGCTGCGAGATTAGTGTGTGAGAAACATCCTGTTTTTCTGACTTTGCCTTTGTCAAGGGTGTGATTATCTGATGTTACTCTAATGGAAAAGTTAATTAGCATTAGCTACTATATCTATTATTTTGTTCAGCCTTTTGATAGGCTTACAGCTAAGCCAATTCTTTTCTTTCTCTTTTGTTGTATTTTCACTATAATATGTGAATAAAGTACATTTTGCTTCAAATGTGGCCAATCAGATTGTATCCAAAATGCAACACCTAACACTTAGGTTTAAAATCAGAAAAAGTTAGGGTGCAGACTATTTTCTGAATATTTTGAGGGTGTCTGGTCAGGCCTATAACATTGCCATTGGTAATCCAACATACTCAAGGGTTCTCCTTCTCTTTTCAAGCCATTCGGAAAGTGAATGGATGCTGTGGATCTCAATATCGATGAGTTGGAATCAGTTTGTCACTAAATGGAATTGGCTCTGGGTGCCCTCCTTCCTGTTTTCACCAAGGCCTTTGGGGTAGGGAAGCTGGCAGTGGGTGCCTGTCAACTGGGGGAAGACAAATGGGAACGAGGCATGTCTTCTCGTGGGAACGAGGCACGTGTTCCACAGAACTGACAGCACATGTAAAAGTACAGCTGACTAATTGCATGGTAGATTTTCACTTTTTCTTCCCAAAACATAGCTGAATTACAATGTTGTACATAAAGAGAGCAGGCCATATTCATAGAATGCCTACAGAGTGGAAGCAGGCCATTTAGCCCATTGAATCCACCCTGACCCTCCAAAAAGCATCTCAGTCAGACCTACCCCAACATATCCTATAACCCAGCATTCCCCATGACTTATCCATCTATCCTACACATCCTTGGACACTATATACGATTTTCCATGGCTAATCCACCTAACCCACAAATCTTTGGACTGTGGGAGGAAACCGGAGCACCCAGAGGAGACCCACACAGACACGGGGAGAATGTGCAAACTCCACATAGACAGCCACCTGAGGCTGGAATCGAACCCAGACTGTTGTGGCGAAGCTGCTTTTTTAACAAGGTTATGTTGTCCTTGGCTTTTTTTTTCCAGACAACACAGACTCCAAAAAGTCTGGGATTGAAGGTTTTTAGAGCCATTTTGTTTATAGTTTACAGATACTGCCTCAGGCAAAGGGCTTACAAGTTTTAAAAAAACACTTGTACAATGAAAGGGGAGTGGCCAGTTCTCCCAGTTTCGACCTTTCTCTGGTTTGGTTTGGTCTTTAGCAGTAGCGTGAAAAACACTGCTTCCTAAAGAAGCAGGTCCATGCTGACCTCTCTCTGACCTCACTGCTGCAAGAAACTGCATTTGATTTTATCTTTTGTGCCAAGGGGTGTTTAAGGGGATTATTGCAAGTATTTGGAACAGCACCATTAATTTGGGATAGTATGTTGGGTTTTCAGATAGGATATGTTTTCTGTTCTATTTTGTTTGTGTTTCATTCAATAATCTTGTAAGTAAATTCTGTTTGGTTTAAAACTAAGTGGTTTGGCCAGTTGCATCCCTCCTGGAATATTCACATTACCCCTGCTTAAAACAACCAGCAAAGTTAGGGTCTGGGCTACTTTCTTGCAATGTTTTGAGGGAATCTGGCCTGGTCAATGTCACTGGTGAGACAGCAGTGCTAACCACTGAGCCACCATGCTACCCTATATGGAGCCAATAAGTCCCCCTCCAGAACAGTGCAAAGCATTTCAAGAAGATGAACCATGCCAAGTAGAAGAATGTGACTGAACCCACCTGGAGTCTACCTATTCCTTGGGCTTTCTGTGATGTTTCAGAGTGGCATGAAAAAGAGTAGGCAAGAAAAAGACACGAGTGGGCATGGTGCCAGTGGGGTGGGGGTGAATGAGGTGGGTACCTCACGCCTTCGACAGGAAGGCCACACCTCCTTGTCTCCAAAGGTCGGAGGGAAAGATTTAAAAGGGCCCTAAAGTGGTCCATGTATGTAATGTGCTGCCACACGAGATGGTGGAATTATAACATTTAAAAGGCATCTGGATGGGTATTTGAGTAGAAAGGGTTTGGAGGGACATGGGCCAAATATGACAACGTCACACAGAACATTACAGTGCAGTACAGGCCCTGTTAAGAATTGTTGTAGAATCTTCAAAGATTTTTGTGACTGACAGTGATCACTGAAGACTGAGTGAGTTGGTGACAAAATAGTTGGACCCGTGTGTCTGGCATTCAATGAAGACTGTGATGTGTTGGACCACAGTTTGCTTGTTAATTCATATTTGCCTCATGTTAGTTCTGCATGTTAGAATATAAGATATTGGTTATTTGTCCTGTTTCTTCTTGGATAGTAAAAAATGTTTTGCTTGTTTATCACAGTGGAATCTTATGGCTTTATTCTCTCAGTCTCATATCTATGGAAATGCAAATTTTGTCTGGTCATTGGATTTCACAAAAAAACTTGGGTCTTACCTGGGATTATAACATTGCTGCAATGAAAATAATTCTGCAAGAAATGGTTACGTGGTCACTATTAGGTCAAAGTTTAATTCCGGACTTTTATGAACTCAAATTTCAGCGTTTGCCATGGAGCAGTTCAAGCCAACATCTCCAGAACATCAGGCTGGGGATTGTTACTCCAGTGACACACCAGCTCCTCACTGGGTAACTATTATGGTTAGTATTTGCCTCTTGATTGATGCCCTTGTCCCAGGACCATCAACCCCTTCACCCACCTCCTGCCTCACAGCAGGAACCCCTACTAGATTCTCCTCTGTTGTACTTGAGATATGATTCCCATCTGTCCTCAGGATAAGGTCAACCACACTCCCTACCCAGAGATTAAACTTTGTCATTCAGGATAATTTCACCAGAGACAAGAGTCAGGACATGTTCCGAGTTGGGAGCAGGATATTGTCAGGTATGGAAGGTTTAAAGAAAGGCTCGGAGTATTTTCACTGGAGCGTGATGTTACAGAGATTTATAAAATAATACAGATAGAATTAATGGTAGCTGTCTTTTCTCTAGGATGGGGGATTTCAAGACTCGGGGGCACAGTTTTAAGTTGAGAGGAGAGAAATTTAAAAATGAATTGGGGGGCAATGATTTTACAGAGGGTAGTTCGCTTGTGGAATGAACTTCCTGAGAAAGTGATGGATGTGGGTACAATGACATTGATTAAAAAACATTTAGATAAGTACATGAATAGGAAATGTTTGGAGAGCTATAGGCCAGGAGCAGGGAGGTGCGATTAGTTTAAATTTTGTGAGAAGATTTGTAGCTCGGGTGCTCGTTGTTGTGGTTCTGTTCGCCGAGCTGGGAGTTTTTCTTGCAAATGTTTCATCCCCTTTTTAGGTGACATCTTCAGTGCTTGGGAGCCTCCTGTGAAGCGCGAACAGAACGGGATTAGTTTAGTTTGGGATTGTGGTTGGACTGGTTGGGCCAAGGGATCAGTTTCCATTCTGTATGACTTGATGACTCTGAAAACCTGAGCATTTGTGACCTAGCTCTGTAATTCATGCCTAGACATTTATGCAATTTTTAAAAAAAATTCTCATCTCCAATATTTTTGAAACTGGTGTTCACAAAGACTTTTAAAAATTGGATTGAATGGTTTGTTTCCATACTATAAAACTATATAATACTATAGAGATCCAACATGAGCACTGTTGAGAAAAGACACATTTCCTTGAAGCTTTTCGCTTTGCCCTCATCACAATTACTTGCCAGAAGTAAAAATGCAGGGGAAAGAATAACTGAATGAGTACAGAGTCCTCATTGACTGGCAAGAGGACTCTGATTTGTAGATATACTGCCATATAGAATACACCTGTTAGGTGATGAGTGACAGTTAACTGCCCAACTTTGATTAAATTTCAAACCATTGATCTGGTCAATGCCTTGCTTCAAGAATCAAATCAGGCGCTAGATTTCGGTCTGTTAAGTTGAAACAGGTGTAGTGCGTGAACATGGTCTGCCAATGTGTATTAATGCATGCACCTTCTAGTGTGCACCATATTGTCAGGCTTACTGGTAATCCTAAGTTGGATGTCAGTGTAATTCTTATGTTCAAATTGAATTCCTGAATCCTCGAGGACAATCCCAGGCCTTGTTCACATGCCCAGAATGTCTTTGACACTGGCACAGTTAGCAGTATAACTTGGGGTATACAAACAGAATGTGACATACAAAGTGGTACATGTCTATTATATTACTGGACAAATCAGAACACAGACTAAAATCTGGTTTGACAGATTTATTTTGGTTTTCGTTACATGATCTTTTTCCGAAGTATAAACAGACAGTTTACAGATCCTGTCTTAACAATAAAACAGATATTTATTGCACAGAGGAAATAAAGATAAAATAGAATCCCTACATTATGGAAACAGACCATTTGGCCCATCGTATTGTATGACTCCATGAGCTGACTCCAACCATCTGAAGATCATCCTACCCAGATCCACACTCCTACCCTATCCCTGCATTTCCCATGGCTGATCTACCTAGCCTGCACATCCCCGAGCAATTTACCATGGCCAATCCATCTAACCTGTACATCTTTGGACTGTGGGAGGAAACCAGAGGACCCAGAATAAATGCACACAGACACAGGGAGAAAGTGCAGACTCCACACAGACAGTTGCCCGAGGGTGTAATCGAACCCGGGCCCCTGATGCTGAGGCAGTGGTGCTAACTACTGAGCCATCGTGCCATCCTGAAAATAGAACAAACCAAACTATTCTCATATACCTCAAATTTGAAGATTTTAAACCATATGGAAAAATGCAATCCCATTAATCCTCAAAAAAACTCACTTTTACAGTAGTTACACCTTCTGTGACACATCAGTAAGGTTTATTTTATCCATGCTTTCAATGCCCCATTTTGAGAAACTGACATTTTTATAGAGTGTAGGTTTGCTCGCTGAGCTGTAGGTTTGATATCCAGATGTTTCATTACCTGGCTAGGTAACATCATCAGTGGCGACCTCTAAGTGAAGCGAAGCTGTTGTCTCCTGCTTTCTATTTATATCTTTCTCCTGGATGGGGTTCCTGGGGTTTGTGGTGATGTCATTTCCTGTTCACTTTCTGAGGGGTTGATAGATGGCATCTAGATCTGTGTGTTTGTTTATGGCATTGTGGTTGGAGTGCCAGGCCTCTAGGAATTCTCTGGCATGTCTTGCTTAGCCTGTCCTAGGATAGTTGTGCTGTCTCAGTCGAAATGGTGTTTCGACTACGAGGGACTACGTAGGGCTACGAGGGAGAGAGGATTGTGTCTTTTTGTGGCTAGCTGGTGTTCGTGTATCTTGGTGGCTAACTTTCTTCCTGTTTGTCCTACGAAGCGTTTGTGGCAGTCCTTGCGTGGAATTTTGTAGATGGCGTTGGTTTTGTCCATGAGTTGTACTGGGTCTTTTAAGTCTGTTAGTTTTTGTTTGAGAGTGTTGGTGGGTTTGTGTGCTGCTAGGATTTTTCCTGGATCTTTCATACAACTTTCCCTCTAGGACTTTGACCAAACACTTCTGGTCTGGAATATTTAAACTAAACTCCTTAAACTGAAATGACCTCTTTCTTAACAATCCTAAACACCTTCCCTTTCTCAGAAGAAATAGTTTTGCACCTGAGCCTTCTCCAAACTGTCCTAAACTCAAATTTAAAAAAAGCTTTTCCAAACTAGATGTGTTTCCCCTAAGCTGCCAAAAGTCTAGAAACCTCCATCCGAGAGTTTGATGCATTGCACTGTTTATTTTAATCAGATGTTCATACTCTCAATGAAAGCAAAATCCTATTAATCTCCAGGACATTTCTCTCTAATGCAGTAGTTTAAAAGAAATCATCACAGCTACAGAAATGTTTACAAGTTAATCATCTAAACCCTTGCAGACACAACGAGAACCCACATACCATGAGTTCAAAGTTGAGAAATCCAAATTACATTGAGTGAATAATGCACCTTACATTACAGTTATCACAACAGAACAGAAATGAATTGGATAGTAATTAGTGCCATTTAGCTTCTTGCTCGGGCCCCAAGATCTTAGTCTCTGAGAGAAATCTTTCCTTTTCATTTCTTCTGTCCATTTGCTTGATGCACTAGAGTCATAGAGATGTACAGCATGGAAACAGATCCCTCACTGCAGATCATCCATGCCAACCAGATATCCAAAATTAATCTAGTCCCATTTGCCAGCATTTGTCCCAAATCCCTCTAATCCCTTTCTATTCATATACCCATCCAGATGGCTTTTAAATGGTAGGAGAAAGTGAGGACTGCAGATACTGGAGATCAGAGCTGGGAAATGTGTTGCTGGAAAAGTGCAGCAGGTCAGGCAGCATCCAAGAAGCAGGAGAATCGACGTTTCAGGCATAAGCCCTGCTTCAGGAATGAGGAAGGTGTGCCAAGCAGGCTAAGATAAAAGGTAGGGAGGAGGGACTTGGGGGAGGGGCGTAGGGAATGCGATAAGTGGAAGGAGGTTAAGGTGAGGGTGATAGGCCGGAGAGGGGGTGGGGGCGGAGAGGTCAGGAAGAAGATTGCAGGTTAGGAAGGAGGTGCTGAGTCCGAGGGTTGGGACTGAGGTAAGATGGGGGGAGAGGAAATGAGGAAGCTGGAGAAATCTGCATTCATCCCTAATGGTTGGAGGGTTCCTAGGCGGAAGATGAGGCGTTCTTCCTCCAGGTATTGTGTTGCTATGGTCTGGCGATGGAGGAGGCCAAGGATCTGCATGTTCTTGGCAGAGTGCGAGGGGGAGTTAAAGTGTTCAGCGAAGGGGCGGTTGGGTTGGTTAGTGCAGGTCCAGAAAAGATTCAGAATCTCTTCACTTCAGGGAATTGGAAAAGAAAGAAAAAAAAATGCACAACCAAGGATTTAGAATCACTTTGGTTCAGTGGACTGACTCGAGTTGGATGGCTACAGCTGGTGTGCTATGAGAGTTAACTTTTTTGCAATTGTTTTCTGAGCTGGTTGTTTATAGCCAGTGATGGGTTTGTGCTGGTGAAATTGAAAGGACGGTTTTGTAACAGGACCTGGTCTTTGTGTCATTGCTTTTGCATATGGGTCCTCGAGCGAACTTTTGTATATGGACTGCACCTTTTGTGAATGTACAGGGCCTTTTGTGAGTGTATCATGTCTTTGTGAGTATACTGGGCCTTGGTGAATGTACTGTGTTCTTGTGGATCGGACCGTGCCCCAGAGTTTGTTGGACTGAATCTTTTTTGTGTGTATTGTGTTGTTGTGTATAGATTATGCCTTTTGTGAATGTATTATGTCCTGGGCAAGCAAGTGATAACGTTTAGTTTGGGGACTGTATGCCTGTCTATGCGTTTTTGTGCTACCATTTGTATTAAGTTGTATTTCTGTGATATCTTACGTCACTGCCTTTGTTCTTTGGTGAGTTGCCTGATGTATAGTGGTCTTGCCTTGTGTTGTGGTTGAGACACTGTTATTTGTCTTGGGAATGTGTGCTTCATTGTGAATTTTTGTAGCATTGTGTGAACTGGTCTTTGTTTTGACGACATGATATTTTATGTCACCATCTCTATTCTTTGAATTTGTCCGGTGTACGGTGACCTTGCTATGTGTCGTGTGTGCAATACTGTTGTCCTGTATGGAATCGAAACTACTGTTTTGACTACCTATGTTTTCCTGTGGAGTGTTCTTTATTAATAGTCTTTGCGGTGAGCTGTTTCTGATGTGTTGTGTTTGTGCCATTGCATTTGAATGAATTTTGAATAAAAAAATAACCTGGGGATTTAGAATCTCCTCAGTTCAGGGGACTGACTCTGAGCTGGCTGCTGTGCACAGGTAAATAAAAGTTGACCTGTAGATGGGATACCAGCCTCTGTGCAGTTATTTCACAGTAGTTGCAGAATCTTTAAACATTCTTAAGGCAGAGGTAGATACATTCTTGATCACAAAGAAGCTAAAAGATTGTTAGCAACTATGTAGGAATGTAGAGTTGAGGTTAAAATCTGATCCGTTATGATTGTCTGGAACAGGGGAGCAAGCTTGAAGTAAGTCTGAATGGCTCCTTGTTCATCGAATCCCTGCCCTGTGGAAGCGGGCCATTCAGCCCATTGAATCCACACCAACCCTCTGGGCTACATCCCACCCCTGCCCCATAAACCTGCAATCCCCATGGCTAACCCACCTAGCCTGCGGATCCACATACACTATGGGGCAATTTAGCATGGCCAATCCATCCAACCTGCACATTTTTGAACTGTGGAAGGAAATCAGGTAGACGCAGGGAGAATTGTGCAAACTCCATACAGACAGTTATTCAAGGGCGGAATTGAACCTGGGTCCCTGGTGCTGTGAGGCTGCAGTGTTAATCCCTGAGCCACCATGCCATCCTACTCCTATTCATTGTTCATATATTTGTATGACACATCAAATAGGTTGAGTGTCAGTGAGTAATTCCTGCTAACGTGTAACATCAATATCCATGACTCCAGGCAACAACATGCATGTAGAAATGTATGTTGCCACAGCAAGTCAGTCCTTGGGTAGGTGCAGGTTGGCTGGACTTGGTTTGGCTCAGATTGATGTGAACAGTTTGGTACTGAACTAGCAGTGGGTGTTTTTGTTGCTCTCCACAGATGCTGCTAGTGCTGGAGACTCTAAGTTTCTCCAGCACTTAGAGTCATGGAGTCATAAAGTTGCACAGCACAGAGACCCTTCAGTCTAACTCGTCCATACTGACCAGATATCTCAACTCAAAGAAGAACAAAGAAAATTTACAGCCCAGGAACAGGCCCTTCGACCCTCCAAGCCTGAGCCGATCCAAATCCCCTGTCTAACCCTGTTGCCCAAATCATAAGCATCTCTGTCCCTCTGCTCCCCATCTACTCCTGCATCTGTCCAGATGCACCTTAAATGAATCTACCATGCCTGCCTTTACCACCTCTGCTGGCAAAGCATTCCAGGCACCTACCACCCTCCGTGTAAAGTGCTTGCTGCGTGTTATCCCCCTTAAGCTTTCCACCTCTCGCCTTGAAAGCATGACCTCTCATTATTGAATCCTTCACCCTGGGGGAAAAAGTGTATCTCTATCTACCCTGTCTATACCCTTCATGATTTTGTAGATCCCAGTCGGGTCCCCCCTCAATTTTTTTTTCTAATGAAACAATCCTAACCTACTCAACCTCTCTTCATAGCTAGCACCTTCCATACCAGGCAACATCCTCGTAAACCTTATCTGCACCCTTTCCAAAGCGTCCACATCCTTTTGGTAATGTGGTAACCAGAACTGTACATAGTATTCTAAATACTGCCAAACCAATGACTTGTATAATTTTAACATGACCTGCTAGCTCTTATACTCAATACCTGTCCGATGAAGGTAAGCATACCATATGCCTTCTTGACCTCTCTATCCACCTGTGCAGCAACCTTCAGGGTACAATGGAGCTGCACTCCCAGATCTCTCTGCTCAGCACCTTTTCCCAAGGCTCTTCTGTTTACTGTATAATTTGCTTTAAAATTAGACTTCTCAAAATGCATCACCTCACATTTGTCTGGATTGAACTCCACCTAGCTCATATCCCTCCAAACCTTTCCTGATCATATCCTGAAGAAGGGCTTATGCCCGAAACGTCGAATCTCCTGTTCCTTGGATGCTGCCTGACGTGCTGCACTTTTCCAGCAACACATTTTCAGCTCTGATCTCCAACATCTGCAGACCTCACTTTCTCCTCTGATCATATACCCATCCAGATGCCTTTTAAATGTTGTAATTGTACCGGCCTCCACCACTTCCTCTGGCAACACATTCCACACATGCACCATCCTTTATGTGAAAAAGTTGCCCCTGTGTCTCTTTTACATCTTTCCCCTCTCACCCTAAACCTATGCTCTCTAATTCTGAACTCCTCCACACCAGGGACAATACCTTGTCTATTTATTCTATCCATGTCCCTCCTGATTTTATAAACCTCTATAAGATTCCCCCCTCAAGCTCTGACGCTCCAGGGAAAACAGCCCTAGCCTATTCAACCTCTTTCCACACTGTAGGGAATCTAATCTAAGCAATAGCTCAAATCCTCCAACCCTGGCAACATCCTTGTAAATCTTTTCTGAACCCTTTTCAAGTTTCACAACATCCTTCTGATAGGATTAGATTACTTACAGTGTGGAAACAGGCCCTTTGGCCCAACAAATCCACACCGACTCGCCGAAGCGCAACACACTCAGTCCCATTCCCCTAACACTACAGGCAATTTAGCACAGCCAATTCACCTGACCTGCACGTTTTTGGATTCTGGGAAGAAACCAGAGCAGCTGGAGGAAACCCACGCAAACACTGGGAGAGTGTGCAAACTCCACACAGTCAGTCGCCTGAGGTGGGAATTGAACCCGGGTCTCTGGTGCTATGGGGCAGTAGTGCTAACCACTGTGCCACCGTGCCGCAACATTTCAACAGGGGCCTAACCAATGTCCTGTACAAATGCAACATGACCTTCCAACTCTTGTACTCAATACTCTGACCAATAAAGGAAAGCATACCAAACGCCTTCCTCACTATCCTATCTACCTGCAACTCCACTTTCAAAGAGCTATGAACCTGCACTCCAAGGTCTTTGTTCAGCAACACTCCCTAGGACCTTACCATTAAGTGTATAAATCCTGCTAAGATTTGCTTTCCCAAAATGCAGCATCTCGCATTTATCTGAATTAAACTCCATCTGCCACTTCTCAGCCCATTGACCCATCTGATCAAGATCCTGTTGTAAACTAAGGTAACCTTCTTCGCTGTCCACAATACCTCCAATTTTGGTGTCATCTGCAAACTTACTAACTATACCTCTTAATTGATATAAATGATGAAAAGTAGTGGACCCAGCCCTGATCCTTGTGGCAATCCATTGGTCACAGGCCTCCAGTCTGAAAAACAACCCTCCACCACCACCCACTGTCTTCTACCTTTGAGCCAGTCTGTATCCAAATGGTTAGCTCTCCCTGTATTCCGTGAGATCTAACCTTGTTAATCAGTCTCCCATGAGGAACATTGTTGAACGTCTTACTAGATCACGTTGACCACTCTGCCCTCATCAATCCCCTCTGTTACTTCTTCAAAAAACTCAATCAAATTTGTGAAACATGATTTCCCACACACAAAGCCATGTTGATGATCCCTAACCAGCCCTTGCTTTCCAAATACATGTATATCCTGTCCCTCAGGATTCCCTCCAACAACTTGCCCACCACCGACGTCAGGCTCACTGGTCTATAGTTCCCTGGCTTGTCTTTACCACCTTTCTTAAATAGTGGTACCACGTTAGCCAATCTCCAGTCTTCCGGCACCTTATCAGTGACTATTGATGATACAAATATTTTGGCAAGGGGCCCAGCAATTGCTTCCCACAGAGTTCTAGGGTACACCCGATCAGGTCCTGGGGATTTATCCACTTTTATGCATTTCACGACATCCAGCACTTCCTCCTCTTTGCTTTTGGTTTGAGATCTCCAGCCTCCACAGCTGTTTATTTGACCGTACGGTTTGATGCTCAGCCGGAAGCAGATTCAGGGCTTGCTCCATCTGCGGTGTAGTTGGCAACGAGGGAAGAGATTGCACAAAAAAATCCATTGGCAAGAGGACCTTACACTGGGGAACAACAGCAGGTAGACCCCGCCCATATCCATCTACCCTTCCCACCGCACATGCAGAATGGACTAGCAATCTCAGCAAGAACTTACACCGGCACACGTTCATGGTAAAAATAATCCAAGACACATTACAGCATTCCACCAAGACAAAACGTAAAACTGTGTTCAAAAATGACCTGAAGCAGAGAGAAGTGGAGAGGTGGAATGATTATCAGGAAGGAGGTTTAATTGAATTAACTGAGGATCAGTTATTGATTAACAGGCAAGAAGTTGTGTGTTCTAAGCGCATAATAACTGCTATCTATGGGCCACCACATCCTTAAATGGAGACAAGAAGCACTTTGGGGATATTTCTAATCATCCTCAGGGGTAGATGGGTCTTGAGCCTGGACCTCCTGCTACTGAGGTAGGGACACCACCATTGCATTAGGAGAGCCTGTTGAAAGGAAGCTTTTGTTTCTTTGACCTCACTGCTTAGCCCCAAGAGGACCCATCCCCCACCCTCCCAAGGATCTGCTTCATTCTTTTTGTTGAATCTATTTTTCCTAGTCATACAGAGTCACAGAGATGTACAGCATGGAAACAAACATTTCGGTCCATGCCGACCAGATATCCCAACCCAATCTAGTCCCACCTGCCAGCACCTGGCTCATATCCCTCCAAATCCTTCCTATTCATATACCCATCCAGATGCCTCTTAAATGTTGAAATTGTACCAGCCTCCACCACATCCTCTGGCAGCTCATTCCATACATGCACCACTCACTGTGTGAAAAAGTTGCCCCTTAGGTCTCTTTTATATCTTTCCCCTCTCACCCTAAACCTATGCCCTCTAGTTCTGGACTCCCTAGCCCCAGGGAAAAGATTTTGCCTATTTACCTTATCCATGCCCCTCATAATTTTGTAAACCTCTATAAGGTCACCCCTCAGCCTCTGACACTCCAGGGAAAACAGCCCCAGCCTGTTCAGCCTCTCCCTATAGCTCAAATCTTCAAAGGATATTATCACACATAAGGTGGTGGTGTTCCCATGTATCTGGAAGCATTCCTTCCAGATGACAGTGATCATGGGTTTGGAAGATGCTGTCTCAGGATCCTTTGCAGCAGGTGGGGCTTGAATCTGTGCCTCCTGGCTCAGACGTAGGAACACTACCACTGCATTATAAGAACTACTAGTATAACTCTGTTTAGATATTTTCTATATCAAAGATGTCATAGCATGCAGTTGGAGCAGGTGGGACTTGAACCCATACCTCACAGCTCAGAGGTAGTGACAGTGCCACTGCACCACAACAATTTTCACAAGTGACATTATACAATGAACACAAATGTGATGGAATTGGACTTAGGGGTGTGAGCACTCTACTAGTTGTCTAGACTTCTCTGGAATTTAATCTCCAGGACAGCAAACTCAGAAGAAAATAAACAGCGTTTACAAAATTCTCTTTGAACACTTAGCTTAATAGTTCAAAAAAATTGGAAAGTGGAGAGGAGCGAGAGAAAGAAGTCTTCAACTATCAGTCAATGAATATCCAATCAGGTGAAATAAAAAAGGTCCTCTTTCTAACAGCGGTATGTTAGCTGACCAGCTGCTGGAGCCTGATTGGCTGTAGCAATTTATGGAATTAAATGATCTGTGATTTAAAAAAAAATATTTGTGGGATGTGGGTTTCATTGGCTGGGTCCAGTATTTATTGCCCCTCCCTAGTTGCCCCTTATGAAGGTAGGGGTGAGCTGCCATCTTGAAGCGCTGCAGTCCACCTGCTGTTTTATAACCCATGATGCTCTTAGGGAGGGAATTCCAGAATTTTGACCTAGCAACAGTGAAGCAGTGTCGACATATTCCCAAGTCGGGATGGTGAGTGGATTGGAGGAGAACTCGCAGTGGGTGGTATTCCCTTGTCTCTGCTGCCCTTGTCCTTCTATGTGGAAGTTACCATGGGTTTGGAAGGAGCTGTCTGATGACCTGTCTGATGCAGTGCATCTTATAGATGGTACACACCGCTGCTACTGAGTGCCGTTGGTGGAGGGACTGGATGCTTGTGGATGTGGTGCAGAGCAAGTGAACCATTTTGTCCTGGATAGTGTCAAGTTTCTTGAGTGTTGTTGGAGCTGCAGCAACCAGGCAAGAGGGGAATATTCCAAGACACTCCTAACTTACGCCTTGGCGATGGTGGACAGGCTTTGGGAAGTCAGGAGGTGAGTTGAATTACTTATTACAGCATTCCTAGCCTCTGACCTGTTCTTGTAGACACCGTTCATGCAGCAAGTGTAGTTGAATTTATGGTCAATACTAACCCACAAATGTTAATAGTGAGGAATTCAGTGATGATAACACCACTAAATGGTAAGGGGCGATGGTTACATCAAAGACTGTTGAACTATATTGAGAAGGACTTTAATGTTAACTATTACCTTATTTCTTCAATTTTCTACTTATTCTATGAAGGAAACATGAAACCTTTTTTAAAACTTTGCTTCTTTTACCATTTTGTACCTGGGTGCATTTTGTTCCTAAGATGACGGCTTGTGTGGTGACATTATACACTTTTCACTTTACTTCAGTACATGTGACAATAAAATCTGAATCTAAGTCTAGATTGTCTCTTCCTGGAGATGGACACAGCCTGGCATTTGTGTGGTGCAAGTGTTACTTGCCACTTGTCAGCCCAAGCCTGGATATCATCCAGATCTTGTTGCAATTGAACGTGGACTGCTTCAGTATCTGAGGAATCGCAGATGGTGCTAACCGTTGTGCAATCATCATTTGTCTAAGTGAAAGTTGCAAACCTTAATCGTGCCTCAATTTAATCCTTTTTAAGCTAATGCTGCTCTGCACAGGGTCAGAACGGCTTGCAACCAAAGCCATTGGCCCACGCGTCCATTGGCTGGGCCTCGCTTGCTTGTCCTCCCTTGCTTGTTTGACCCTGGCGAGGAAAGAAGAAGATTCAATCTGAAAATCGTCGCGTTGGGAAAACGGTTGATTGGACATCTGCAGACTGTAATGAAAGAATAACAGTGCGCTGTATTAGTGCAGAACATCTGGGAATCGACAGGAGGGATTTGCACATTAAACATGAAGTGGAAACAGCTGCTAATAGAAGGCCAATGTCACAAGGCTTATTCCATTTTACCTCCAAGAGTGCGGCTCTGTGCAAAGTGGATAGAGATGTTTATCACGGTTGTGAGAGGTTATAATGGGACTGGGGAGGGAAGGTGGGGGATGGTGAGCCAATGCAATGCACAGTGCTGCTGTGAAGCATTTGACCTGCTTCCACGGTTCTTACTGGCAATCTGGTCATTGCTGCCTGTGGGATCTCGCTGTGCGCACATCAGCTGCCATGTTTTCCTCCACGGCAGCCTCGCCCAGGGTCTCTGCAGCTTTCAAAACGAAACCGAGGGAACAAAGAAATCTGAAGCATCTCGATCTGAAGAGAAAACATTCACAGGGTCATGGGGAAGAGGCGCGGACGTGGGTTGGAATCTTTGGGAGGAGTGACCTTTCCTGTGACTGTCCCTGCCCTTCACCGTCCCACTCTGCAAAAAGTGCCCTCCTTAGCTACACGGTGCTTTCCGAAATCCTGAGTGTACAAAAAATACTTTATAAATGCGAGCCTTTCCTTCCTACTCTGTGATGACCCATAACGATACGGATTGTACAATCCCAAAGTCTGATCTTCGAAGGTTTTCAGAGATGATTTAAGGATGGGTGGCTGGGAGGCCAAAATCCCTGAGGTATTGTCCACCTGAGAAGCGATGTGCTGTTTCTTGCCCGGTTGCCGGTAATTCACCCTCTGCCAGCTGCTACCAGCTTTGCGCCAATGGGCTCTGCTTTTCCAATCCTCTGGTCCGGGTTTTGTGGAAGGTGGAGTTCAGAAAATGGGAAAGGTAGATGGGATGACACCATGTCGTTTTCATGGCAGCATGCCTGTGGCATTGAGGATGGCAGAGAGCATGCTCACTCAGAATGCTGGGAAATGTTTTTAATTGGCTGTCACTGACGAGACGTGATTCCAGCTCCTGTTGATCACCAACAGGCCAGTGTGAGGAGGGGATCCTTAGATCCACTTTCGGTTTCCTTTCAGTTAGTCAGGGTTCAGTTTTAAAATTCTCATCCTCGTTTTCCAATCCTTCCACAGCCTTTCCCCTCCCTGCCTCTGTAATCCCCTTCACAAGCCTGAACTTCCATGAGATCCTTACTTTCTCCTGAATCTGGTCCTCATAAACAT
Organism: Hemiscyllium ocellatum; assembly: GCF_020745735.1. Taxonomy (NCBI): domain Eukaryota; kingdom Metazoa; phylum Chordata; class Chondrichthyes; order Orectolobiformes; family Hemiscylliidae; genus Hemiscyllium; species Hemiscyllium ocellatum. The sequence goes on from NC_083442.1 coordinate 20,033,650, forward strand.
CCTGGGTTTTAATCAACCCACCATTCCTGGCAGTGCCTTTAGCTCCCGAAACCCCCTGCCTAAATCTCTCGGACTCTTTCCTCCTTTCAAGTTGCTCCTTATTTCTCTCATATCACCTCATGTGGCTCGTCATCAACTTCTGATTCATAATACTCTACTGAAGTCTCTTAAGATATTTGACCTGAAAATGTGTTGCTGGAAAAGCGCAGCAGGTCAGGCAGCATCCAAGGAACAGGAGAGTCGACGTTTTGGGCATAAGCCCTTCTTCAGGAAAGCGGGCTTATGCCCGAAACGTCGAATCTCCTGTCCCTTGGATGCTGCCTGACCTGCTGCGCTTTTCCAGCAACACATTTTCAGCTCTGATTTCCAGCATCTGCAGACCTCACTTTCTCCTCTAAGATATTTGACCACCTTCAAAGGGTTACCAGTCTGTTACTGTCGTTGGCTTGTCGGGCCTGACTTTGTCTTCACAGGCATAAGACATTGAAGCAGAAATTGTCCACTCATCCCATTAAATCTGCCCTGCCATTCAATAACTGAATTCGATGTTGATCCTCCAGATCAACACCATTCAGGTTCTCCATCCAAATCCTGATGAAAGAAGCAAGACAACAGTTGTTCATTTGATCACTTCTTGACTTAAGAATAAAGTAATCCCACAATAGCACAACCATTGCAATGTAGAATGAGACTGACATGGTGGCTCAGTAGTTAGCACTGCTGCCTCCCAGTGCCAGGGACCCAGGTTTGATTCCCACCTTGGGTGACTGTCTGTGTGGAGTTTGCACATTTCCCCTGCGTGTGTGTCAGTTTCCTCCCACAGTCCAAAGATGTGTGGGTCAAGTGAATTGACCATGCTAAATTGCCCATAGTGTTAGGTGCATTACTCAAGGGTAAATGTAGGGGAATGGGTCTGGGTGGGTTACTCTTTGGAGGTTGGAATGGACTTGTTGGGCCAAATGGCCTGTCCCTACACTGTAGGGAATCTAATCTGATACCATTGGACCAATTGTGACTAGAGTCATTGTGTCATACAACATGGAAACAGACTGTTCGGTCCATCTCCTCCATGCTGACCAGTTTCTTAAATTGAATTACTACCATTTGCCTGTGTTTAGCTCACATCCCTCTAAACCTTTCCTATCCATGTATCTGTCTTAATGTCTTATTTTGTTGAATTTATATCCATCCTGACCACTTTCTCTGGCAGCTCATTCCATACACACACCACCTTCTTGTGCAAAAATGCTGCCCATTGGGACCATTTTAAATCTTTCCGCTCTCCCCATAAACCTTGCTGTCTAGTTTTGGGCTCCCCTACTCATGGAAAAAGGCTTTTGTTATTCACCTTAACAATGCCCCTTATGACTTTGTAAACTTCTATAAGGTCACCCCTCAGCCTTCGACACCCCAGGGAAAAAAGTCCCAGCCTATCCAGCTTCTCCCTTTAACTCAAACCCTCCAGTTTCAGTAACATCCTTGTGAATTATTTCTGTCCCCTTTCTAAAGTAACAACTTCCTTCCCATAGAAGAGTGACTAGAATTGTATGCAGTATTCTAAAAGTGATCTCACCAATGTCCTGTATAGCTGCAACATTACGTCCCAACTCCTATACTTAGTGCTGTGACCAATAAAGGCAAGTATGCCAAACGCCTTGTCGATCTGTGAGGCACTATTAGAACATAGAACATAGAAGGATACAGCGCAGTACAGGCCCTTCGGCCCTCGATGTTGCGCCGACCGAGTCCTACCTAACCTATACTAGCCCAATAACTTCCAAATGCCTATCCAATGCCCGCTTAAATGAACATAAAGAAGGAGACTATTAAGGAACTACACCTGAACCCCCCTAGATCCCTCTGTTCAACAACATTCCTGACCATTAACTGTGTTAATCCTGTCCCTGGCTTGCCTTACCAAAATACAATATTCCACATTTATCTAAATTAAACTCCATTCACTACTTCTCGGCCTATTCGTCCATCTAATCAAGATCCCATTGTACTCTTAGGTAACCTTCTTCACAGTCCACTACACCACCAATTTTGGTGTCATCTGCAAACTTATTAACCATACTTCCTATATTTTCATCTAACTTGTTGATATGAATGAGTCTAATTTCCTTAATGCCATTTTCCAACCTTCTCCTCGTTATCCTGGGCACCCTCCCTTTTCAGTCCAATGCCTCAACCAAACCAGCCTCCAATGCACACCCAGGCAGTGCCGTCCATATTCTAACTACTCGCTGAGTGGAAATGCTTTTTCTCATGTCATCCTTGCTTCTTTTCCATATCACTTTAAATCTCTTGTCTCGTTCTTGAGTCTGTCATGAATGGGGACAGTCTTACGCTACCCATTCTGTCCAGTTTTGTGTGGGATTGGAGTATACAGGAACAGAGACACAGATTAATGTATATTGTTTAGCCTCAATAAAGGGAGGTATGTAAAATATGCAATGCCTGCCCAGTTGACCAAGAAATGTGACTGAACTATGTGACTCAATGAAAAGTGGAAGGAAAGATCCAATTTTCTAACCTGATGAAGGGCTTATGCCCGAATTGTCAATTCTCCATTCCTGATGAAGAGCTTATGCCTGAAACATCGAACTTCCTGCTCCTCGGATGCTGCCTAACCTGCTGTGCTTTTTCAGCACCACACTCTTGGCTCTGATCTACAGCATCTGCAGTCCTTACCTTCTCTCTCAATTTTCTAACCAAACTGGCCAAGCTCCAATTATTTATATTCCATTTACAAAGCTGTTAATACATTTAAAAAAGAAAACACCATTCACACAGACAGTGGTTGGGTTTTGACTGAAATTACTTTGTGTCATCGTAATATTTTAGGCTTAACGGGCTGACTTTTACACTGAAGTGTCACACCTTAGGTGGGCTGTTAGACATCTGGACTTGCCCCAGAGCAAGTTCTAATGCAAGGATAGCACAAATATTTTGGAAAGACTGTGGATTCAGGTTGATGCACAATACATGGCCGTGGGGTATGACACTCACTGGACTGTTGAACTCCACCCAGTTGTTTCATCATGGGAAATATGGGAAAATGAATGGAATAAAAATGTTCGTTTGGCCTGAGTACGGGCTAAACAGAAGAAGGAAACTGCGGACTAGATATCCATAAACCACATTCCACTGTCTAACGTCCAAAGTATTAAAATGGACTGTGTTCTTCTCACGCAAACCTAAACCGAATTAGGGCAATTCTGACCCATTCCCTTTTAATTATCAAAATTTAAATGAAATTTAATTCAGTCATACAGGACAATTTGAAATCTATGTCCCAATCCAGGCACCACAATTTCAAAATGATGACAGAAGCACTTTCCCTGGGGCAAGTCCACATGTCTAACAGGCCGCCTAATGTAGAAGTCAATATAGAAGTCAACACGCTAGGAGAGGAAGCAGAGAGCATTTATCGAAATGGTTTCGGGGACGAAGGACTTTAGTCCTGTGGGGATAATGGAGCATAAGTTGTAAATAGAATCTCCCAGTTCAGACTGTGACCAATCGGCCCATCACACCTGTGATAATTCTTTAAAAATGATATCCAATTAGTCCCACACTCCTGCTCTTTGTTTATTGTTCTGATTGTTTCGTTCTCTTTTACAATCGGATTCCCTTTTGAAAGTTACTGCTCGTCTGTTCCTTCCAGCCTCTCATACATTGTATTCCTGATCGTATCAACTCACTGTAACAAAAAAACAATTGTCCCATCTCTCAGATTTTATTTGTAAACTATCTTCAATCTGTTCTTCTGGTTTTTGGCCACGTTGCCAACGGAAACAGTTTCTCTTTATCTACTCTATTAAAATCCCTCAAGATTTGAAGTCCTTTATTAACTCTCAGCTTGAAGAAATCACACTTCTGATTTTTCTCTTCACTTCCAGAAGTAAAATCTCTCATTCCTGTATTAAGGACAATGTGTAACTTTAACTTACATTTTTCATTTTACATATTAAGCAAAGGGGGGATTTTTTTTTTGTTTCATTTTCTAAAGAGCTGTTTTTGTGAGCTTGCTAATTTGCAGTCTGGGGGACTGTTGGTTTGCAAGCATTTTTGACGAAGTTTTATGTCCTTGAACAGGAAAAGACAAGGTTGATAAAGATAAACTATTTCCTCTGAATGGGATTTCTAGAATGAGAAGACATAAGAATAAAGACCAAAGTGTTCAGGAGAGATATTAGGAAACACTTCTACACACAAAGGGTGGTAGATGTTTGGAACTCTCTTCCACAAGTCGAAGTGGATACAGGATCAGATTTAGATTTAGATTTTATTGTTACGTGTACTCAAGTACAGGAGTACAGTGAAAAATGTACAATGTCGCCACACAAGACACCATCTTAGGTACAAAGATACCCAGGTACAAAAAATGTTGAGGTACAAAGAAACAGTTGAAAAGGTTAAGCATGACTTTCATAGAATATGTGGAGAAATAAAGAAATAAGGTAATAGTTCACAATAAAGTTCTAGAAACTAGAAAAAAACAAAGGAATAAAGTTAAAAGTTCAATAGGCTTTGAGTCCTCCACTAAGCTCACTCTCTGGGAGACCTCAGCTGCCTGTTCTCAATACCACAGGTACTGAGAGGAGCTCTTTCACCACTTGCTCTTCCAGCATTTATCTGTGATGCCATCGCTGCTGAAGCTGCCACCTCCCTGATCTTCTCTTGCAGCCATTGGAACACACCCAGGCAGGACCCACTCTCACACCAAGAGACTGCCTCACTGAGCCATGAGACCGGGCCGAGATAATGCCACGCAAGGCTGAGAGACCAGACTGAGAGACCACGCTGAGAAAGCAGGCCGAGACATTGCCCTGCAAGGCTGAGAGACCAGGCCGAGACACCAGGCTGAGAGACCGGCCCTGAGATACTGCCACGCCAGGCTGAGAGACTAGGCCAAGATACTGCCAAGCAAGGATGAGAGACCAGGCTGAGTGACCAGACTGCAATACTGCCAAGAAAGAATGAGAGACTGGGCTGAGATACTGCCACACCTGGCTGAGAGACCAGGCCGAGCTGAATCCCTCATTAAACTAATACCTCCAGACATCTTGCCAGGACTGCACTGAGGCCAGGAGTAAAGAAAAGAAGAGAAGAACCACTGAAAGTGAAGAAAAGAAAAAAGAACGAGAAAGAAACGGATGGAGCAGACAAGCTCTGGATATAGCAACTTACTCTGTCGCCATCTTGAAAATAAGTTGCTAGTTTTAAATCTGAAATAGATACATTTTTGTTAAGCCAAACATATTGAGGGATATAGGCCAAAGGAGAGTATATGGTGTTAGGCCACAGTCCAGCCAGGATCTCATCAAATGATGGAACAGGTTTGAGGGGGCTGAATGGCCTACTCCTATTCCTATGTCATTCAAATGGAAAAGTTGGTATCTTATGGAGCTAGCCTTTCTCTGAACCTCGTTGATGTATTTCTGTACTTTCTTAGCACTTCTGCTCCGATGTCCCTATGATGCAGTGGAGAACTGGTGGGCTGGCAGTTCAGTGCATTAAAAAGAAAGTGAGATTAAAAAAAACGGTGTCATTGCCGAGTGACAGGGGACCAGGAACACACAGAGAAATGGAAAATTGTGAGGTCAGTCAGTCAGTCAACGTGTGTGGGTGAGAGACTGCTGGAACCTGATTTTAGGGGACTCTCTGAGGTTTAAAGTAATAGTGAGTGCAGTTTGTTTTGGGTATCACCGGGAGAAATACCTGTGTACGGAAAAAGCATCTAGTGAATTTTCATAAATCCACTGAAAGGAAACCTCCATGCCAACCTGTGCAAGAAACATTGATGTGAAAAAGCTGACAATGCTTCCCTGGAGTTTTTGTGTTGGGAAGAATATTGTTTGAATTAATAGAAAGCTGTGAACTGGAGTCCTTATTTTTTATATCTGTGATGAAATCTTTCCAACATATTTGTTTAGTGTAATATAGGTTTTGTTACTGTGCATAGTTTTGGTCTCCTTACTTGGGGAGGGATGTGGATGTGTTGGAGGCAGTTATAGAGTCATAGAGATATGTACAGTACGGAAACAGACCCTTCGGTCCAACTTGTCCATGCCTACCAGTTATCCTAAATTAATCTAGTCCTATTTGCCAGCACCTGGCCCATATCCCTCCAAACCCTTCCTATTCATATACCCATCCAGATGACTTTTAAATGTTGTAATTGTACCAGCCTCCACCACTTCCTCTGGCAGCTCATTCCATACATTTACTACTCTCTATGTCAAAACCCCTTAGGTCCTTTTTAAATCTTTTCCCTCTTACATTAAACCTATGCCCTCCAGTTCTGGACTCTCCCACTCCAGGAAAAAGACCTTATCTATACACCCTATCCATGCCCCTCATGACTTTATAAACCTCTATAAGGTCACCCCTCAGCCTCTGATGCTCCAGGGAAAACAACCCCAGCCTATTCAGCCTCTCCCTATAGCTCAAACTCTCCAACCCTGGCACCATCCTTGTAGATCTTTTCTGAACCCTTTCAAGTTTCACAATGTTTTCCCTATAACAGGGAGACCAGTAATGCTTCAGCCTGTAGGGTTGAAGACATTCTCCAGATCAATCTGTTACAGTTTGGTCAGAACTGGCCAATGACGGGCACTGACAGGATTTGTAAAGGATTATGATTCAGGGATGGCCTGACAGTATTAAAGAAGTACCTGAGGAGATTGGTTCATTTTGACCACACAGAGATAAACTTGACCCATCACAATATACAATTTTTAAGCGGATGCGAGTAACATCACAGGCATTATGCCAGGCTATGATGTCCCTGTTACACCCGGGAGGATTGGTAAAGGTGAAGACAGCTAGTATGTGAATCTGTGAACTGGCTATGGATTCAGCAATACATGTGAGGTATCAGCCCCAGCAACAGAGGAAGACTCTGCATCCTTTAATTTTTACTTATTTAGTCACGGGATGAGAGCATCGCTGGCTCGGCAGCATTTATTGCTCATTCCTAATTGTCCAGAGGGCAACTGAGAGTCAACCACATTGCTGTGGGTCTGGAGTCACATATAGGTTAGACCAGGTAAGGAAGGCAGTTTCCTTCCCTGAAGGACATTAGTTAACTAGGTGATTGATTCACGGTCACCATTAGACTCTTAATTCCAGATTTTTAAAATTGAATTCAAATTCCACCATCTGCTGTGGCAAGATTTGAACCAGGTCCCCAGAACCAACCGTGGGGTGGCATGGCGGCTCAGCAGTTAGCACCGCTGCCTCACAGCGCCAGGGACCCGGATTCGATTCCAGCCTCGGGTGACTGTTTGTGTGGAGTTTGCACATTCTCCATGTGTCTGCGTGGGTTTCCTCCCACAATCCAAAGAGTGAATTAGCCATGCTAAAGTGCCCTTAGTGTTCAGGGACGTGTAAGTTAAGTGTATTAGTCAGGAATAAATGTAGAGTAATTGGGTAGGGGAATGGATCTGGATGGGTTACTCTTCGGGGGGCCAGTGTGGACTTGTCAGGCCAAAGGGCCGGTTTCCACACTGTAGGGATTCTATGATTATGTAGGTCTGTGGATTAACAGTGCAGCAATAATACCACTACTCCATTACCTCCCCCCATGATGTTCCTCATGAAGGCCCACTCATTGCTTGGATGAAAAGAACAATGAATCTTTGCATGGAATAGATTACATTCCTGCAACTAGAAACTTCCCATCGTTGGACAGTTTAGTGTGTCCCTCGTTGACATGGTAGCACTATTTTGAGTTTATTCAGAGTAGATTACAACTAGAGTGCAGTTCACTGGCAACCTCTGGACTAATTGGGGAATAGCCCATATCACATTATCACCCCACTACCAATGTTCAAAGAGACTAACAGAGCTTATAGCATGCACCATAAAATCGGTCATTGTGAAGTGACAAAGCAAAGTTTCCATATTGCATTACTGTATATTTGTGTACAAATTTGTACATTTTCTACAAATCGAGTGTAGGTTGATTTATTTACTGTCACGTGTACCAAAGTACGATGAAAAGCTTTGTTTACAAGCAGGTCAGGCAGATCATAGTAAGCAAGGATGTACAGATCACAAGGCTTAGAGGCCTATAGGTTACATTGCACATGGCATGTCTTAGGCAACGTCAATGTTAGCAAGGTCAGCATTATTTGAGGTTAGAGAGTCCATTCATCAGTCTAGGAAGAAGCTATTCCCAAACCTGGTGGTCCGTGTGTTCAGGCTTCTGTATCTTCTGCCTGATGGAAGAGGTTGTAGGAGATCATTACCGGGGTGCGATGGGTCTTTGACGATGTTGGCAGCCTTTCCGCGACAGCGAGCCATGTAAATGTAGCCCATGGATGGTATGAGATCACCAGAGGCTGATGAGTGGTGAAAGTTCCACAACATTACACTGAGGTGTGAAATGTTAATCTGTCTTGCCTGTTTGTATAGTTAACAAATTGATATCATGTCCACCGAATGACCAAGGGTATCTGTTTGGGACAATTCATTTTACTACAGAAAAGGGAGATTTTAAACAATTCTTTCATGGCTCGTGGGCATCATTAGTTAGGCCAGCATTTGCTGCTCAACCTGAATTGGCCTGAGTCAGAAGTCACATGACACCGGGTTATAGTCCAACAGGTTTATTTGAAATCAGATGATTTCAGAGCGCTGCTCTTTCCAGTGATTTCAAATAAACCTGTTGGACTATAACCTGGTGTCACGTGACTTCTGACTTTGTCTACCCTAGTCCAACACCGGCATCTCCACCTTATGAATTGGTCTGGAAGAGGCACTGGTGAGCTACCTTCTTGAACTGCTAGTCTATGGTACCAAGGAGGCAGTTCACTGTTATGGCTTGTCGTCACTATGTCAATGTACCTCTGAGGGACATGCTCGTGATAACATCTCTGTATCATAGCAGGTGACTTGAGTGTATAAAGATTGACTGAGCATGTGCACTGGTATGTTGTATAAATAAAGTTTCAAATAGGATGCACCATAAAAAGCCTTCTATCTGGATGCATGATGACTTGTATGGCAGCTGCTCTGCCCAGGACTGTAAGAAACTACAGAGAGCTGTCTATTACTCAAACCAACCTTCCATCCACTGACACCATCTACACTTCTCACTGCCCCAGGAAGGCAGCCAACATCATCAAAGACCCCTCCCATCCCAGTTGTAATCTCTCCCAACCTCTTCTGTCAGGCAGAAGATACAAAAACTTAAATACACAAACCATCAGATTCAGGAACCGCTTCTTCCCTGCTGTTATCAGACTTCTGTATGAGGTTGTACAGGACATTGGTGAGGCCTCTTCAGGGGTACTGTGTCCAGTTTGAGTCTCCCTGTTATGGGAAGGATATTATTAAACTGGAGAGGGTTCAGAAAAAGATTTATCAGGATATTGCCAGGAATAAAAGATGTGAGTTGTAAGAAGAAGCTGGATAGGCTGGGACTTTTTTCTCTGAAGGTTGAGAGGTGACCTTATCGAGGTTTATAAATTCATGAGGGATACAGATGATGTGAATGGAAAGTGCCTTTTCCCTAAGGTGGGGGATTTCAAGACCAAGGGGAATATGTTTAAGATGAGAGGAGAAAGATTAAAAAAAGACATGCAGGGCAAATTTTTTACACAGAATGGCTCACAAGTGGAATGAACTGCCAGAGGAAGTGGTGGATGCAGGTACAGTTACACTGTTTAAAAGACATTTGGATAAGTACATGAATAAGAAATGTTTGGAGGGATATGGGCCAGGAGCAGGCAGGTGGGACTAGCTTAGTTTGGGATTCTGGTCGGCATGGACTGGTTGGACCGAAGGGTCTGTTTCTGTGCTGTGTGACTCTGTGACTCCCACATTTTAAATTTAAGCTGATCTCACTCTTTGTGCAACCTCTCTACAGCCACAATATTGTATTCCTCACTCTGTTCCATAATCCTGATGCACTTTGTATGGTACGACCTGCCTGTACTGACACTGTTTTGATGAATTACCACACTGGGCTCCAGAAATAAGCACTTAGACGGTACAATGTTTCTTTTAATTTTCAGTAGTCAGTGTAATACAGTGCGCATGTGTGTGTGTTCATGGGCAGTCAGCAGCTACTGATGGAGCACGGGTGTCAGCAAATAGATTCATAAAGATCTCCGACTCCATCTTAACTGTGATCACTTGAGGCATGATATACCTCTGGAAGCAGACTTCTCTCTGCTGCTCTTTACAAACCAATAAAGTTAGCCCAGAAACTACGAATGTGATATATGATAATAAATATCTGTTGGATTCTTCAATATCCATGTTTAGTTTCTTATGTTACGGGGAGTAACATAAGTATTGCCATATCAGGTAAGATGTAATGCTGGAGGCAAAATTGCATTAGTTTATGCTTTTTTAATGTTAAAAGCACACTGGAAGACTCTAGTGAATGCGTTCAGTAAGTGATCTCCATGTTAAATTGAAACTAAATTAGGATCTACCAAGACAAGATCTACTTTTAAGGTATGATTTGTCCAGCATTAACATCAGCTGAATTCGGAACACCGACAAGCATTGTACTAACCATGCTGGGCACCCTCTCACAGGTTCTGACATCTTTTTAAACACCAGGCGCCTGAGTTTGGACACAAGTTTCAAGCTGAGATTTATAAGAATTTGGCCGGCATGACTGACTTCACTTAAACATCTGCCACTAAAGGAAATGGGTCAAAATTATGTTAATTTGTTTAAGATTGAGATAAAATGCAAATGCTACATTTCAATGTCCTCTAAAAGGCTAGAATGTGATAATTACTTGGCATAAAAATGAAATGTTGAATCCCTGCAGAGTGGAAGTAGGCCACTCAGCTTATCAAGTCCATCAACCCTCCTCAGAGCATCCTAACCTATCCCTGTAACCCTGTATCTCCCATGGCTAACCCACCAGGCCCTGGACATCTCTGGTCACTATGGGACAATTTCCCATGGACAATCCATCCAACCTGCACATAGAGAGTCATCTTTGCACTAAAACTGGAGTGCAGACTCATGGGGAACGTGCAAACACCATACAATCACCCAAGGGTGGAAGTGAGCCCAGGTTCCTGGTGCTATGAGGTCGAAGTGCTAACCACTGAACCACCGTCCCGCCCTATTTAGAGGGATACAGGAGCCAAGTAAAGGAGAATGGAAACTTGGGTCGAAGTGTGATGCCCGCTCTCAGTCAAGGAGAAAGCCAGCATCTCAAAGTGACTCCCATCCAGTTCTTTTAGTAGGAGATTTTAAAAACTTCTTTCATAGGATTATGAGCCTCACTGGTGAGGTGAGCATTTGTGCTCATGCCTACTTGCCCCTGAACTGAGTTGTTTGTGAGGCCATTTTGAGGGCAGTTAAGAACCAACCACATTGCTGAGAGTGTGGAGTCACAAATAAGGCAGACTGGAGGTCAGGACAGCTCATTAAGGACCATTTGTGAACCAGATGGGTTTAGACAACAGCAAGTGACAGTTTCATGATCACCGTTAATCAGGCAAGCATTTTGTTCCAGGTTTATTAACTGAATTTAAATTCCACCAGTTGCTGTGGGTAGGAATTCTGCTCATGCCCTCAGCCTGTCAGTCTGAGCCTTTGGATGGATCATCTGCTGTCTGTCCCCATTTTTGTTTTAAATGCACTGCTATCTTTTGTGAGATTGTAAACTGAAGGGATTAGCTATCCATCTGAAGGCAAACCCTATATTTAATTGACATAACTGCCCTGACCTCTTTCCCTTCAATTTCAAATATCGTTCCTCCCCATTGCCCGACTCCCTTTCCGGGCCTGCCCCCTCCCTTCCACTGCTTCCCTGCCACCAGCCAGATCCATCCCTACCAGGTCGTCCCCTCTGCTGGTCTTCATCTATCCCCACGTCACCCCCCTGACTCCGCCTTCCCCTGTACCTGCAGCTCTGCCCGCACCCACCCCAAGTCCGGAAGAAGGGTTACACCTGAAACGTTGACTTCTCCACCTCCTGATGATGCCTGGCTTGCTGTATTTTCCCAGCCTCCTGCCTGTCTACTATGGATTCCGGCATCTGCAGTATTTTTCTTTAACTCTGGCCTCTTCTAATGTCAGAAGTAACAAGCAGCAAGGTTCAATGTATTAATGGATCATCCCACTTCCTATTTTTAGGCATTAATCTATTTTGTACAGCTTAAAACTTATTTCAGAGTAACACAGCCATAAATGTAATATGATCGAATTATAGATCTGCATACAAACTTGATTGACTGAAGGTTTGGTCCAGACCATTCTAAATGAGCTGGATAATGTAATTTTATTTTTATATTTAAATCAAATACAACCTTCCTTAATGTCTGAAGTTGACATCATTGTTCTTATGGAGTAAATAAATTCCATGGCATTTGTGACAGGTTGATATGTGATTACTTTTTTTTCAGAAAGGTAATCAGGCGATCTAAGAATTTTCATTGGATCTTGGCCAAGCTAAGGTCCAATATGCTTCAGTCAGAATTTGCAATGGACGCATGATAAGCTTTGACAGTGCAATGGATAAAATAAAATTCATGTTTCTTCCCAGTTGGCAGCATTGTGCCTCAGTGGTCAGCACTGCTACCCCACAGCGCCTGGGATCTGGGTTCCATTCCAGTCTTGGACAGCAGTCCAGGTAGGGTTTGTTCACCTGCCTATGTCTGTGTCTGTTTCCTCCCACAGTCCAAAGATGTGATGTGGAGGTGCTGGCGTTGGACTGGGGTGTACAAAGTTAAAACTCACACAGCACCAGATTACAGTCCAACAGGTTTATTTGGAAGTACAAGCTTTCGTAGCTCTGCTCCTTCATCAGGTAGTAGTGGGGCAGGATCATAGCACACAGACTTTATAGAAAAAGATCAAAGTGCCTTACAAACTGATGTGATGTATTGAACAAACCTAGATTGCTGTTAAGTCTTTAATCATTTAGAATGGGGAAGCAGGTTTCAATTCATTAACATGTAAATCCCAGAATTTCTTGCAAGTCACATTCCCAAGATAACTTAAGGTTTTATAAAACAAAGATGAGAACTCAGAAAATGCATTAAAGTTGTGAAGTTAGAGTCTGTCCGTATTCCAAACTTGAGTCAGACTGGTTCTATTTCCAAAACAAGAATTTATAAAATGTCACATGGACTGACTGCCTACAGATTGTGTGCTTTCTGAACAAAATAGAATATACCTGCAAATGCACATTCACCCCATAGATGTATACATGCATGAGTGAGAGAGAGAGTGTGTGAGTGTAATGGAGTATATGCCTGTGAGAGGGTGAGCGCATGAATGTGAGTGTGGGGGTGTGTGGTAGGTGGATTAGCCATGGGAAATGCAGGGTCTTGGGCTGGGAGGGTAGATCTGAGTGGGATGTTGTTCAGACGGTCAGTGTGGACTCAATGGGCTGCACTGTAGGAATTCTATGTTATTAACTACAACCCACCTCTCCTCCCTGCTGTTGGCAATCTCAACAGTTTTGCTTGAATCTTGTCCATTAGACAGAGTGCCCCTGCTTTCGGACATCTGGAACCTGACTGATCATAAAACCAAATAGAATCCCTACAGTGTAGAAGCAGGCCATTCAGCCCATTGGGCATCCCACACAGATCTACCCTATAAACCTGCATTTCCCATGGCCAATCCACCCAGCCTGGACACTATGGAGCAATTGCCCACAGCCAAACCACCTAACCTGCAAATCTTTGGACTGTGGGAGGAAACTGGAGCACCCGGAGGGGACCTGCACAGACACAGGGAGAATATGCAAACTCTACACAGCCAGTCATCCAAGGTTGGAAATGAACCCAAGTCCCTGGCACTGTGAGGCAGCAGTGCTAACTACTGAGCTATCTTTGATGATTCAATGTTATTCTGGGAGATGTGAATTGTGGCGTCCATCCCAATGCAACGTTGGCTGTTGATTCCATTCGAAAGTGTCAGGGGGAGGGGCTGTCATGCAGATTAGCACAAGCCCAACTGAGTGTTTCCAACCTGGCTTGACTCCATGAACAATAGCCAACTGACATAGAATGCACAGCAGCAATGCACTTTCTCAGTCTGTGAATGCCACACCATTTTCAGATGGGCTGGAGCTTTTTGCTTTTCCCACTTCAAGGGAGGACATTACTAAAGTGATTCTTAGTAAAACAAATCATGCATGGGATGCAAGAGCAGCACTGAGTTCCAATCCACAATTGCCCAAAGGACAGCTAAGAGTCAACCACATTGCTGTGGGTCTGGAGTCAGATGTAGGCCAGACCAGGTAAGGATGGCACATTTCTCTCAAAAGGGCATTAGTGAACCTGTTGAGTTTTTACATCAAGCGACAATATTACACAGTCTCCATTACGGTAACATTATGTTTTTAATGAACCCAAATTTCACCATCTGCCATAATGGGATTCAAATCCAAGTCATCAGCATCTGAAAAAGAGTCATACTGGTGTTGAAATGTTAACTCTGTTTTCTCTCTCTCTCTCTCTCTCTCTCCACAGATGCTGCCAGACCTGCTGAGGTTTTCCAGCAATTTCCTGAGTTTGATCCCCAGAACATCAGTTTGGCCTTCCGGGTAATTGGGTGGAAGGGGGTACTGCAGAAACTGGGGATTAGAGTCAAGATTGGAGTGGTGCTGGAAAAGCACAGCAGGTCAGGCAGCATCCGAGGAGCTGGCAAATAGATGTTTCGGGCAAAAGCCCTTCATCAGGAATCAACCATTCTGAATAATTAGTCCAGTGACGTTACTGCTATATGTGGTTCATGTTAAAAATCACACAACACCAGGTTAACGTCCAACATGCTTTATTTGGAAGCACTAGGTATCAGAGCGCTGCTCCTTCATCAGGTGGTTGTGGAGCAGTGCTCTGAAAGCCAGTGCTTTTAAATAAGCCTGTTGGACTATAACCTGGTGTTGTGTGATTTTAAACTTTGTCTACCCCAGTGCAACACTGGCTCCCCCTAACTATATGGCTCATGGGACAGAACGAGAGAGAAGACTGCCAAGGGCCGGGTCTGTGATGAAAATGAAACGAAACATCAACAACTTGCATTTATTCGGCATATATGATACCAAGCAGAATTTCCACTGAACTGGGCAGAGAGATATTAAGACAAAGAAATAGGTTTTAAGGAGCATTGTAGAGGAGGACGAGGCATTCTTGAACTTAAGGCCTACTTAGCCAAAGACACAACTAACAGTGGAGTAATAAAACTCAGTAAGAGGCCAGAATTGAAGGACTGGGGAGATCTTGGAGGGCTGTAGGGATGGAAAAGGTCACAGTGATAGGGAAAGGGAGGGAGGTTGCTAAATGGAGTTATTTAGATGCAAAAATGAGAATGTTTTGGCATCACCGGACCATTGCCTCAGGCAATGAGAGGTCTACAGCCCCCTGTCGTAGAATCCCCACAGTGTGGATGTAGGTCATTTGACCTTCCAAACAGCATCCTACTCAGACTCATCACTTTACCCTACGTTTCCCATGGCTAATCCACCTATTCTATACATCCCTGGACAGCATGGAGCAATTTAGCATGGCCAATTCCCCCAACCTGCTCATCTTTAGACTGTGGGAGGAAACCCACGCAGACACAGGGAGAATATACAAACTCCACACAGACAGTCACCAGAGGCCAGAATCGAACCCAGGTCCCTGGCGCTGTGACAACACTGAGCCACTGTATTGTCTTACAGTGGTGGTTATACTCACACTATCAGCACAGTTCTCTGTTCCTTTCCCCCTCTTCTACTTACCTAGCTTCCCTGTTAATGCATCCATAACATTCACCTCGACCTGAGTTGGCATATTCCACATTCTGGTCACTCACTGGATAAAGAGGTTTCTTCGGCTCTTCTTCTTAGTGAAGGTCTTAATCTCCTGATCCTTAGCTCTGGAATCTCTGCCACTAGGAACATCAGGTGGAAGCCAAACCATGAATGACATTGGCGATAGATCTAGCAGAATCGTGTGAGAGGTCAAACGAGGTGCTGTGAGCAACGAGAGGACAGTGACCGAGATTGGTTTCCCTTCAGTGGAAGCTAGCTCTCCACACAGCAACTGTGTCAGAGTGTGATGGTCCTCCATTCTAACTACACGCCCTACCCAGCACAGTGGACATACAAGAGTATTGCGCTAATACTTGCTGACTGGACACGAGACACACACATTGCTGTCCAAGCCAATTGGTTCTGGAGGTAAAAGAAGAAAGACTCGTCTAGAAAAGAGAGACAGCGGTGTGAATAATATTAGTCACGTCGAGGAGGTCATTTCATAATGAAATAACAGTGGAACAAAATGAGCAAACTTTATACTTGCTGGGATTCTGTGCCACTGTGAATTCCAAACAAATGTCATATGCAATTAAATTAAAGGCAGAAACAAGACAGGGCCATACAGATATAACAGTAGTTGAATTGTGCATTGTTTTCATGCTTAGGATCTCTGAACACAAATATGTTTTGCTTGTTTCAAATTGATTGCTCCTCTGGTCTTTATACTCCCTCTAACTTGTAAGATAAATAGCCGCATGACCAGGCACAAAGCGGTAGATTAGTGTTCCCATGGAAACTGAGGTCAAAGGACACCTGGGAAGAAGAGAAAGATGCATTTTGCATCGATGAGAGTCACAATGACCTTGTGGGAGAGGAGGTGCGGTTGGAGATGGAGAGAAAGAGGTAAAGGGCATTTCTCAGTGAGCCCTAACTAGTTCCAACTATAGAAAGGTGAATTGGTGAGGGTTAGCCACAGGATACACCTGTTCCAGTGTTTAAAATACAGGTAAACTGACGGCGAATTGCTCAAAGCAGTAAGAGGTAGATCTCAATGCTAAATTTTCAACTGACGTGATTCAAAGACAGAGTCCACTGGTAACAGCTGCGATAATACTGAAGGGAGTCCAGATTGCAAAACAGTTCAGATTTCAGGAATGTAATAGTGTTCAGGCTTGAGATAATGATAACATTTAGTAATAGGTTCTCAAAGGCATCACACTTAACCTTGCCTCCATGGTTGGTGCTATTTTCCGAACGTACACACTGAGGTGTCTGAAAGCTGTCAGGAAAGTTCCCAGTCCAGAGATTTGACCAATCAAATCAAAGGTTATACCAGGACAGAGGGAGTGCTCCACTGTCCCTGAGAGTTAAACTCAATTTTAACACACTGAGGGAGTGCTGCATTGTCCGTGATAGTTAAAATCAAAGCAGCACACTGACGGAATGCTGCACTGTCCCCGATAAATAAAATCAATGTACCACACTGAGGGAGTGCTGCACTGTATCCGATAAATAAAATCAATGCTACCACACTGAGGGAGTGCTGCACTGTCCATAATAGTTAATATCAATACTATCATATTGTGGGAGTACTGCACTCTCCGTGACAATTAAAATCAACACTACCGTACTGAGGGTGTGCTGCACAGTCCCTGATAGTTAATATCAATACTACCACACCGAGGGTGTGCTGCACGGTCCCTGATAGTTAAAATCAATACGACCGCATTGAGGGCGTACTGCGCTGTCTCTTATACTTAAAATCAATACGACCGCATCGAGGGAGTACTGCACTCTCCCTTATAGTTAAAACCAATAATACCCCATTGAGGGAGTACTGCCCTGTCCCTTTTAGTTGGAATCAATACTACCATCTTGAGTGAGTATTGCGCTTTCCCTGATAGTTAAAATCAATACAACCACATTGAGGGAGTACTGCGCTGTCCCTTATCGTTAAAATCAATACTACCATATTGTGGGAGTATTGCACTTTCCTTTACCGTTAAAATCAATACTACTGCAGTGAGGGAGAGCTGCGCTGTCCCTGATATTTAAAATCAATACTTCCACATTGAGGGAGTGCTGCACTATCTGTGACAGTTAAAATCAATGCGACTGCATTGAGGGAGTACTGCACTGTCCTTTACATTTAAAATCAATACGACCACATTGAGGGAGTACTGCACGGTCCCTGATAGTTAATATCAATACGACCGCACTGAGGGTGTGCTACACGGTCGCTGATAGTTAAAATCAATGCTACCACACTGAGGGAATACTGCACTGTCCCTCATAGTTAAAATCAATACAACCATATTGAGGGAGTACTGCAGGGTTCCTGCTAGTTAAAATCAAAACTACTGCATTGAGGGAGTACTGCGCTGTCTCTCACAGTTAAAATCAATACTTCCGCATTGAGGGAATACTGCACTGTCCCTGATAGTTAAAATCAATACTAACGCACAGAGGGTGTGCTGCACGGTCCTTGATAGTTAATATCAATACTACCACACTGAGGGTGTGCTGCATGGTCCCTAATACTTAATATCAATACTACCGCACCGAGGGTGTGCTGCACGGACCCTGATACTTAAAATCAATACGACCGCATTGAGGGAGTACTGCACTGTCCCTGATAGTTGAAATCAATACTACCATATTGAGGGAGTATTGCACTTTCCCTGATAGTTAAAATCAATACTTCCACATTGAGGGAGTACTGCACTGTCCCTTATAGTTAAAATTAATACTACCATATTGAGGGAGCATTGCATTTCCTTTCCAGTTAAAATCAATACTACCACAGTGAGGGAGTGTTGTACTGTCCCTGATAGTTAAAATCAATACTACTGCACTGAGGAAGAACTGCACTGTCCCTGATATTTAAAATCAATACTTCCACATTGAGGGAGTGCTGCACGGTCCCTGATAGTTAATATCAATACGACCGCACTGAGGGTGTGCTGCACGGTCGCTGATAGTTAAAATCAATGCTACCACACTGAGGGAATACTGCACTGTCCCTCATAGTTAAAATCAATACAACCATATTGAGGGAGTACTGCAGGGTTCCTGCTAGTTAAAATCAAAACTACTGCATTGAGGGAGTACTGCGCTGTCTCTCACAGTTAAAATCAATACTTCCGCATTGAGGGAATACTGCACTGTCCCTGATAGTTAAAATCAATACTAACGCACAGAGGGTGTGCTGCACGGTCCTTGATAGTTAATATCAATACTACCACACTGAGGGTGTGCTGCATGGTCCCTAATACTTAATATCAATACTACCGCACCGAGGGTGTGCTGCACGGACCCTGATACTTAAAATCAATACGACCGCATTGAGGGAGTACTGCACTGTCCCTGATAGTTGAAATCAATACTACCATATTGAGGGAGTATTGCACTTTCCCTGATAGTTAAAATCAATACTTCCACATTGAGGGAGTACTGCACTGTCCCTTATAGTTAAAATTAATACTACCATATTGAGGGAGCATTGCATTTCCTTTCCAGTTAAAATCAATACTACCACAGTGAGGGAGTGTTGTACTGTCCCTGATAGTTAAAATCAATACTACCGCACTGAGGAAGAACTGCACTGTCCCTGATATTTAAAATCAATACTTCCACATTGAGGGAGTGCTGCACGGTCCCTGATAGTTAATATCAATACGACCGCACTGAGGGTGTGCTACACGGTCGCTGATAGTTAAAATCAATACAACCATATTGAGGGAGTACTGCACTGTCCCTCATTGTTAAATTCAATACAACCATATTGAGGGAGTACTGCGCTGTCCTTTACACTTAAAATCAATATGACTGCATTGAGGGAGTACTGCAGGGTCCCTGCTAGTTAAAATCAAAACTACTGCATTGAGGGGGTGCTGCACGGGTCTCTGATGTTTAAAATCAATACGTCCACATTGAGGGAGTACTGCACGGTCCCTGATAGTCAAAATCAATACTACCGCACAGAGGGTGTGCTGCACGGTTCTGATAGTTAATATCAATACTATCGCACAGAGGGTGTGCTGCACGGTCCCTGATAGTTAATATCAATACTACCGTACTGAGGGTGTGCTGCACGGTCCCTGATAGTTAATATGAATACTACCGTACTGAGGGTGTGCTGCACGGTCCCTGATAGTTAATATCAATACTACCGCACTGAGGGTGTGCTGCACGGTCCATGATAGTTAAAATCAAAATTATCACATTGAGGGAGTACTGCACGGTCCCTGATAGACAACATCAATACAACCGCCTTGAGGGAGTACTGCACTGTCCCTCATTGTTAAAATCAATACTACCCCATTGTGGGAGTACAGCACTATCTCTTATAGTTGAAATCAATACTAACGCATTGAGGAAGCACTGCAGTGTCTCTTATGTTTAAAATCAATTCTTCCACATTGAGGGAGTAGTGCACTATCCCTTATAGTTAAAATCAATCCTACCATATTGTGGGAGTACTGCACTGTCCGTGATAGTTATAATCAACATGACCACATTGAGGGAGTACTGCGCTGTCCTTTACAGTTAAAATCAATACGACCGCACTGAGGGAGTGCTGCACAGTCCCTGATAGTTAAAATCAATACTACCGCACCGACGGTGTGCTGGAGGGTCCCTGATAGTTAAAATCAATACTACCACACTGAGGGTGTGCTGCACGGTCCCTGATAGTTAAAATCAAACTTACCACATTGAGGGAGTACTGCACGGTCCGTGATAGTTAAAATCAATACAACTGTATTGAGGGAGTACTGCGCTGTCCCTGATATTTAAAATCAATACTTCCACATTGAGGGAGTGCTGCACTATCTGTGATAGTTAAAATCAATACTTCCACAATGAAGGTGTACTGCACTGTCCCTCACAGTTAAAATCCATACTACCACATTGAGGGAGTACTGTGCTGTCCATTATAGTTAAAATCAATACGACTGCATTGAGGGAGTACTGAGCTGTCCTTTACAGTTAAAATCAATACTACACCATTGAGGGAATACTGCACTGTCTCTTGTACTTAAAATGAATAAGACCGCATTGAAGGAGTACTGCTTTGTCTGTAATAGTTAAAATCAACACTACCATATTGAGGGAGTACTGCACTGTCCTTTTCAGCTAAACTCAATACTACCGCACTGAGGGTGTGCTGCATGCTCCCTGATAGTTAATATCAATACTACCACACTGAGGGTGTCCTGCACGGTCCCTCATAGTTAATATCAATACAAACTCATTGATGGAGTACTGCACTGTCCCCGATAGTTAAAATCAATACTACCGCATTGAGGGAGTATTGCGCTCTCCTTTTACAGTTAAAATCAATACTACTACAATGAGGCAGTGCTGCACTGTCCCTGATAGTTAAAATCAATACATCCACATTGAGGGAGTGCTGCACTATCCGTGATAGTTAAAATCAATACTACTGCATTGAGGGAGAGCTGCACTGTCCCTGGCATTTAAAATCAATACTTCCACATTGAGGGAGTACTGCACGGTCCGTGATAATTAAAATCAATACTACCGCGTTGAGGAAGAGCTGCACTGTCCCTGATATTTAAAATCAATACGTCCTCATTGAGGGAGTGCTGCACTGTCTGTGATAGTTCAAATCAATACTACCGCATTGAGGGATTACTGAACTGTCCCTGATAGTTAAAATCAATACGACTGCATTGAGGGAGTACTGCGCTGTCTCTTATACTTAAAATCAATACTACCACATTGAGGGATTACTGAACTGTCCCTGATAGTTAAAATCAATACGACCGCATTGAGGGAGTACTGCACTGTCTCTTATACTTAAAATCAATACGACCGCATCGAGGGAGTACTGCACTCTCCCTTATAGTTAAAATCAATAATACCCCATTGAGGGAGTACTGCCCTGTCCCTTTTAGTTGGAATCAATACTACCATATTTAGTGAGTATTGCTCTTTCCCTGATAGTTAAAATCAATACAACCACATTGAGGGAGTACCGCGCTGTCCCTTATCGTTAAAATCAATACTACCATATTGTGGGAGTATTGCACTTTCCTTTACAGTTAAAATCAATACTACTGCAGTGAGGGAGAGTTGCACTGTCCCTGATATTTAAAATCAATACTTCCACATTGAGGGAGTGCTGCACTATCTGTTATAGTTAAAATCAATACTTCCACATTGAAGGAGTACTGCACTGTCCCTCATAGTTAAAATCAATACTACCACATTGAGGGAGTACTGCACTGTCCCTCATAGTTAAAATCAATACTACCACTTTGAGGGAGTACTGCGCTGTCCTTTACACTTAAAATCAATACGACCACATTGAGGGAGTACTGCACGGTCCCTGCAAGTTAAAATCAAAACTACCGCATTGAGGGAGTGCTGCACTGTCCCGGATAGTTAATATTAATACTACCGCACCGAGGGTGTTCTGCACAGTCCCTAATACGTAATATCAATTCTACCGCACCGAGAGTGTGCTGCACAGTCCCTGATAGTTAGTATCAACACTACCGCATTGAGGGAGTACTGCACTGTCCCTGATAGTTAAAATCAATACGACTGCATTGGGGGAGTATTGCGCTGTCTCTTATACTTAAAATCAATACAACCGTATTGATGGAGTACTGCACTGTCCCTTATAGTTGAAATCAATACTACCATATTGAGGGAGCATTGCATTTCCTATCCAGTTAAAATCAATACTACCACAGTGAGGGAGTGTTGTACTGTCCCTGATAGTTAAAATCAATACTACCGCACTGAGGAAGAACTGCACTGTCCCTGATATTTAAAATCAATACTTCCACATTGAGGGTGTGCTGCACGGTCCCTGATAGTTAATATCAATACGACCGCACTGAGGGTGTGCTACACGGTCGCTGATAGTTAAAATCAATGCTACCACACTGAGGGAATACTGCACTGTCCCTCATAGTTAAAATCAATACAACCATATTGAGGGAGTACTGCAGGGTTCCTGCTAGTTAAAATCAAAACTACTGCATTGAGGGAGTACTGCGCTGTCTCTCACAGTTAAAATCAATACTTCCGCATTGAGGGAATACTGCACTGTCCCTGATAGTTAAAATCAATACTAACGCACAGAGGGTGTGCTGCACGGTCCCTGATAGTTAATATCAACACTACCACACTGAGGGTGTGCTGCACGGTCCCTAATACTTAATATCAATACTACTGCACCGAGGGTGTGCTGCATGGTCCCTGATAGTTAATATCAACACTACCACACTGAGGATGTGCTGCACGGTCCCTAATACTTAATATCAATACTACTGCACGAGGGTGTGCTGCACGGTCCCTGATATTTAATATCAATACTATCGCACTGAGGATGTGCTGCACGGTCCCTAATACTTAATATCAATACTACTGCACCGAGGGTGTGCTGCACGGTCCCTGATATTTAATATCAATACGACCGCAGTGAGGGAGTACTGCACTGTCTCTTATACTTAAAATCAATACTACCGCATTGAGGGAGTACTGCACTGTCCCTGATAGTTAAAATCAATACTACCGCATTGAGGGAGTACTGCACTGTCCCTTATAGTTGAAATCAATACTACCATATTGAGGGAGTATTGCACTTTCCTTTACAGTTAAAATCAATACTACCGCAGTGAGGGAGAGTTGCACTGTCCCTGATATTTAAAATCAATACTTCCACATTGAGGGAGTGCTGCACTATCTGTGATAGTTAAAATCAATACTTCCACATTGAGGGAGTGCTGCACTGTCCGTGATAGTTCAAATCAATACGACTGCATTGAGGGAGTACCGCGCTGTCTCTCATACTTAAAATCAATACTACCGCATTGAGGGATTACTGAACTGTCCCTGATAGTTAAAATCAATACGACCGCATTGAGGGAGTACTGCGCTGTCCTTAATAGTTAAACTCAATACGACTGCATTGAGGGAGTACTGCGCTGTCTCTTATACTTAAAATCAATACTACCGCATTGAGGGATTACTGAACTGTCCCTGATAGTTAAAATCAATACGACCGCATTGAGGGAGTACTGCACTGTTTCTTATACTTAAAATCAATACGACCGCATCGAGGGAGTACTGCACTCTCCCTTATAGTTAAAATCAATAATACCCCATTGAGGGAGTACCGCGCTGTCCCTTATCGTTAAAATCAATACTACCATATTGAGGGAGTATTGCACTTTCCTTTACAGTTAAAATCAATACTACTGCAGTGAGGGAGAGTTGCACTGTCCCTGATATTTAAAATCAATACTTCCACATTGAGGGAGTGCTGCACTATCTGTTATAGTTAAAATCAATACTTCCACATTGAAGGAGTACTGCACTGTCCCTCATAGTTAAAATCAATACTACCACTTTGAGGGAGTACTGCGCTGTCCTTTACACTTAAAATCAATACGACCACATTGAGGGAGTACTGCACGGTCCCTGCAAGTTAAAATCAAAACTACCGCATTGAGGGAGTGCTGCACTGTCCCGGATAGTTAATATTAATACTACCGCACCGAGGGTGTTCTGCACAGTCCCTAATACGTAATATCAATTCTACCGCACCGAGAGTGTGCTGCACAGTCCCTGATAGTTAGTATCAACACTACCGCATTGAGGGAGTACTGCACGGTCCCTGATATTTAAAATCAATACGTCCACATTGAGGGAGTGCTGCACTGTCTGTGATCGTTAATATCAATACTACCGCATTGAGGGAGTACTGCACTGTCCCTGATAGTTAAAATCAATAATAATACCCCATTGAGGGAGTACTGCACTGTCCCTTATAGTTGAAATCAATACTACCATATTGAGGGAGTATTGCACTTTCCCTGATAGTTAAAATCAATACTTCCACATTGAGGGAGTACTGCGCTGTCCCTTATAGTTAAAATTAATACTACCATATTGAGGGAGCATTGCATTTCCTATCCAGTTAAAATCAATACTACCACAGTGAGGGAGTGTTGTACTGTCCCTGATAGTTAAAATCAATACTACCGCACTGAGGAGGAACTGCACTGTCCCTGATATTTAAAATAAATACTTTCACATTGAGGGAGTACTGCACTGTCCTTTACATTTAAAATCAATACGACCACATTGAGGGAGTGCTGCACGGTCCCTGATAGTTAATATCAATACGACCGCACTGAGGGTGTGCTACACGGTTGCTGATAGTTAAAATCAATGCTACCACACTGAGGGAATACTGCACTGTCCCTCATAGTTAAAATCAATACAACCATATTGAGGGAGTACTGCAGGGTTCCTGCTAGTTAAAATCAAAACTACTGCATTGAGGGAGTACTGCGCTGTCTCTCACAGTTAAAATCAATACTTCCGCATTGAGGGAATACTGCACTGTCCCTGATAGTTAAAATCAATACTACCGCACAGAGGGTGTGCTGCACGGTCCCTAATACTTAATATCAATACTACTGCACCGAGGGTGTGCTGCACGGTCCCTGATATTTAATATCAATACTATCGCACCGCGGATGTGCTGCACGGTCCCTAATACTTAATATCAATACAACCGCACCGAGGGTGTGCTGCACGGTCCCTGATATTTAATATCAATACTACCGCACTGAGGGTGTGCTGCACAGACCCTGATACTTAAAATCAATACGACCGCATTGAGGGAGTACTGCACTGTCCTTAATAGTTAAAATCAATACGACTGCATTGAGGGAGTACTGCGCTGTCTCTTATACTTAAAATCAATACTACCGCATTGAGGGAGTACTGAACTGTCCCTGATAGTTAAAATCAATACGACCGCATTGAGGGAGTACTGCACTCTCCCTTATAGTTAAAATCAATAATACCCCATTGAGGGAGTACTGCACTGTCCCTTATAGTTGAAATCAATACTACCATATTGAGGGAGTATTGCACTTTCCTGATAGTTAAAATCAATACTACCGCATTGAGGGAGTACTGCACTGTCCCTTATTGTTAAAATCAATACTACCATATTGAGGGAGTATTGCACCTTCCTTTACAGTTAAAATCAATACTACCGCAGTGAGGGAGAGTTGCACTGTCCCTGATATTTAAAATCAATACTTCTACATTGAGGGAGTGCTGCACTATCTGTGATAGTTAAAATCAATACTTCCACATTGAAGGAGTACTGCACTGTCCCTCATAGTTAAATTCAATACAACCACATTGAGGGTGTGCTGCACGGTCCCTGATACTTAAAATCAATACAACCGCATTGAGGGAGTACTGCACTGTCCCTGATAGTTAAAATCAATAATAATACCCCATTGAGGAGGTACTGCACTGTCCCTTATAGTTGAAATCAATACTACCATATTGAGGGAGTATTGCACTTTCCCTGATAGTTAAAATCAATACTTCCACATTGAGGGAGTACTGCGCTGTCCCTTATAGTTAAAATTAATGCTACCATATTGAGGGAGCATTGCATTTCCTTTCCAGTTAAAATCAATACTACCACAGTGAGGGAGTGTTGTACTGTCCCTGATAGTTAAAATCAATACTACTGCACTGAGGAAGAACTGCACTGTCCCTGATATTTAAAATCAATACAACCACATTGAGGGAGTACTGAGCTGTCCTTTACAGTTAAAATCAATACTGCACCATTGAGGGAATACTGCACTGTCCCTTGTACTTAAAATGAATAAGACCGCATTGAGGGAGTACTGCTCGGTCTGTGATAATTAAAATCAATACTACCGCGTTGAGGAAGAGCTGCACTGTCCCTGATATTTAAAATCAATACGTCCACATTGAGGGAGTGCTGCACTGTCCGTGATAGTTCAAATCAATACGACCGCATTGAGGGAGTACTGCACTGTCCTTAATAGTTAACATCAATACTACTGCATTGAGGGAGTACTGCACTGTCCTTAATAGTTAACATCAATACTACTGCATTGAGGGAGTACTGAGCTGTCCTTTACAGTTAAAATCAATACTACACCATTGAGGGAATACTGCACTGTCTCTTGTACTTAAAATGAATAAGACCGCATTGAGGGAGTACTGCATTGTCTGTAATAGTTAAAATCAACACTACCATATTGAGGGAGTACTGCACTGTCCTTTTCAGTTAAAATCAATACTACCGCACTGAGGGTGTGCTGCACGCTCCCTGATAGTTAATATCAATACTATCGCACCTAGGGTGTGCTGCACGGTCCTTGATAGTTAATATCAATATTACCACACTGAGGGTGTGCTGCACGGTCCCTGATAGTTAATATCAATATTACCACACTGAGGGTGTGCTGCACGGTCCCTGATAGTTAATATCAATATTACCACACTGAGGTTGTGCTGCACTGTCCCTGATAGTTAATATCAATATTACCACACTGAGGGTGTGCTGCACGGTCCCTGATAGCTAATATCAATACAACCTCATTGATGGAGTACTGCACAGTCCCCGATAGTTAAAATCAATACTACCGCATTGAGGTAGAGCTGCACTGTCCCTGTTATTTAAAATCAATACATATACATTGAGGGAGTACTGCACGGTCCGTGATAATTATAATCAATACTACCGCGTTGAGGAAGAGCTGCACTGTCCCTGATATTTAAAATCAATACGTCCACATTGAGGGAGTGCTGCACTGTCTGTGATAGTTCAAATCAATATGACTGCATTGAGGGAGTACCGCGCTGTCTCTCATACTTAAAATCAATACTACCGCATTGAGGGAGTACTGCACTGTCCTTAACAGTTAAAATCAATACGACCGCATTGAGGGAGTACTGCGCTGTCTCTTATACTTAAAATCAATACGACCGCATCAAGGGAGTACTGCACTCTCCCTTACAGTTAAAATCAATAATACCCCATTGAGGGAGTACTGTCCTATCCCTTTTAAGTTGGAATCAATACTACCATATTGAGGGAGTATTGCACTTTCCCTGATAGTTAAAATCAATACAACCACATTGAGAGAGTACCGCGCTGTCCCCTATCGTTAAAATCAATACTACCATATTGAGGGAGTATTGCACTTTCCTTTACAGTTAAAATCAATACTACTGCAGTGAGGGAGAGCTGCGCTGTCCCTGATATTTAAAATCAATACTTCCACATTGAGGGAGTGCTGCACTATCTGTGACAGTTAAAATCAATACTTCCACATTGAAGGTGTACTGCACTGTCCTTTACAGTTAAAATCAATACTACCACATTGAGGGAGTACTGCATTGTCCCTCACAGTTAAAATCCATACTACCACATTGAGGGAGTACTGTGCTGTCCCTTATAGTTAAAATCAGTACTACCATATTGAGGGAGTACTGCACTGTCCCTTATACTTAAAATCAATACGACCGCATTGAGGGAGTACTGCACTGTCCCTCATAGTTAAAATCAATTCTACTGCATTGAGGGAGTAATGCACTGTCCCTAATATTTAAAATCAATAAGACCGCATTGAGGGAGTACTGCATTGTCCGTGATAGTTAAAATCAACACTACCATATTGAGGGAGTACTGTGCTGTCCTTTTCAGTTAAAATCAATACTACCACACCGAGGCTGTGCTGCACGGTCCCTGATAGTTAATATCAATACAACCTCATTGATGGAGTACTACACTGTCCCTGATAGTTAAAATCAATACTACCGCATTGAGGGAGTATTGCGCTGTCCTTTTACAGTTAAAATCAATACTACTGCAATGAGGCAGTGCTGCACTGTCCCTGATATTTAAATTCAATACTTCCACATTGAGGGAGTACTGCACTATCCGTGATAGTTAAAATCAATACTCCCGCATTGAGGGAGAGCTGCACTGTCCCTGGCATTTAAAATCAATACTTCCACATTGAGGGAGTACTGCACGGTCCATGATAATTAAAATCAATACTACTGCGTTGAGGAAGAGCTACACTGTCCCTGATATTTAAAATCAATACGTCCACATTGAGGGGTTGCTGCACTGTCTGTGATAGTTCAAATCAATACTACCGCATTGAGGGAGTACTGCACTGTCCTTAATAGTTAAAATCAATACAGCCGCATTGAGTGAGTACTGCGCTGTCTCTTATACTTAAAATCAATACAACCGCATCGAGGGAGTACTGCACTCTCCCTTATAGTTAAAATCAATAATACCCCATTGAGGGAGTACTGCACTGTCCCTTTTAGTTGGAATCAATACTACCAAATTGAGGGAGTACTGCGCTGTCCCTTATCGTTAAAATCAATACTACAATGTTGAGGGAGTATTGCACTTTCCTTTACAGTTAAAATCAATACTACCGCAGTGAGGGAGTGCTGCACTGTCCCTGATATTAAAAATCAATACTTCCACATTGAGGGAGTACTGCACTATCTGTGATAGTTCAAATTAATACTCCCACATTGAAGGTGTACTGCACTGTCCCTCATCATTAAAATCAATACAACCATATTGAGGGAGTACTGCACAGTCCCTCATAGTTAAAGTCAATACTACTGCATTGAGGGAGTACTGAGCTGTCCTTTACAGTTAAAATCAATGCGACCGCATTGGGGGTGTACTGCACTGTCCCTTATAGTTAAAATCAATACTACTGCATTGAGGGAGTACTGATCTGTCCTTTACAGTTAAAATCAATACTACATCATTGAGGGAGTACTGCACTGTCCCTGATAGTTAAAATCAATACTACCATACTGAGGGAGTACTGCACTGTTCCTTATACTTAAAATCAATACGACCGCATTGAGGGAGTACTGCACTGTCCCTGATATTTAAAATCAATTCTATCGCATTGGGGGAGTACTGCACTGTCCCTCATAGATAAAATCAATACTACCACATTGAGGGAATACTGCACTGTCCCTTATACTTAAAATCAATAAGACCGCATTGAGGGAGTACTGCACTATCCGTGATAGTTAAAATCAACACTACCATATTGAGGGAGTACTGCGGTATCCTTTTCAATTAAATTCAATACTACTCCCTGATAGTTAATATCAATACTACCACACTGAGGGTGTGCTGCACGCTCCCTGATAGTTAAGATCAATACTACCACACTGAGGGTGTGCTGCACGGTCCCTAATACTTAATATCAATACTACCGTACCCAGGGTGTCCTGCAAGGTCCCTAATAGTTAATATCCATACTACCACACCGAGGGTGTGCTGCACGGTCCCTGATAGTTAATATCAATACTACCGCATTGAGGGTGTGCTGCACGGTCCCTGATAGTTAAAATCAATACAAACTCATTGATGGAGTACCGCACTGTCCCTGATAGTTAAAATCAATACTACTGCAATGAGGCAGTGCTGCACTGTCCTTGACAGTGAAAATCAATACTACTGCATTGAGGGAGAGCTGCACTGTCCCTGATATTTAAAATCAATTCTACCGCATTGAGGGAGTGCTGCACTATCCGTGATAGTTAAAATCAATAATACCGCACTGAGGGAGTGCTGCACTGTCCCTGATAGTTAAAATCAATTCTACCACATTGAGGGAGTGCTGCACGGTCCATGATAGTTAAAATCAATACAACTGCATTGAGGGAGTGCTGCACTGTCCCTGACATTTAAAATCAATTCTACCGCATTGAGGGAGTGCTGCACGGTCCCTGATAGTTAAAATCAATACAACTGCATTGAGGGAGTGCTGCGCTGTCTCTTACAGTTAAAATCAATACTTCCGCATTAATACTGCACTGTCCCCGATAGTTAAAATCAATACAACCTCATTGATGGAATACTGCACTGTCCCTGATAGTTAAAATCAATATTACCGCACTGAGGGTTGCTGCACTGTCCCTGATATTTAATGTCAGTACTACCGCAACGAGGGTGTGCTGCACGGTCCCTGATAGTTAAAATCAATACTACCACACTGAGGGTGTGCTGTACAGTCCTTGATAGTTAATATCAATACTACCACACTGAGGGAGCACTGCACGGTCCGTGATAGTTAAGAGCAATACATCTGCATTGAGGGAGTACTGCGCTGTCACTTACAGTTAAAATCAATACTTTGACATTAATACTGCACTGTCTCCGATAGTTAAAATCAATACAACTTCATTGATGGAGTACTGCACTGTCCCTGATAGTTAAAATCAATTCTACCGCATTGAGGGAGTGCTGCAATCACTGTGACAGTTAAGATCAATAATACCGCACTGAGGGAGTGCTGCACTGTCCCTGATATTTAAAATCAATTCTACCGCATTGAGGGAGTGCTGCAATCACTGTGACAGTTAAGATCAATAATACCGCACTGAGGGAGTGCTGCACTGTCCCTGATATTTAAAATCAATTCTACCGCATTGAGGGAGTGCTGCAATCACTGTGACAGTTAAGATCAATAATACCGCACTGAGGGAGTGCTGCACTGTCCCTGATATTTAAAATCAATTCCACCGCATTGAGGGAGTGCTGCACTCTCTGTGATAATTAAGATCAATAATACCGCACTGAGGGAGTACTGCACTGTTCCTGATAGTTTAAATCAATACTACTCCATTTAGGGAGTGCTGCACTGTCCCCGATAGTTAAAATCAATGCTACTGCATTGAGGGAGTGCTGCACTGTCCCTGACATTTAAAATCAATTCCACCGCATTGAGGGAGTGCTGCACTCTCTGTGATAATTAAGATCACTGATACCGCACTGAGGGAGTGCTGCACTGTTCCTGATATTTAAAATCAATACTTCCACATTGAGGGAGTACTGCACTATCCGTGATAGTTAAAATCAATATTACCGCATTGAGGAAGAGCTGCACTGTCCCTGATATTTAAAAACAATACTTCCACATTGAGGGAGTACTGCACGGACTGTGATAGTTAAAATCAATACTACCACATTGAGGGAATGCTGCACTGTTCCTGATAGTTAATATCAATACTACCGCAATGAGGGAGTGCTGCGCTGTCCCTGGTAGTTTAAATCAGTACTACTGCAATGAGGGACTGCTGCACTGTCCCTGATAGCTAATATCAATACTACCGCATTGAGGGAGTACTGCATTGTCCCTGATAGTTAAAATCAATACAATTGCATTGAGGGAGTACTGCGCTGTCTCTTATAGTTAAAATCAATACAACCATATTGAGGGAGTATTGCACTTTCCTGATAGTTAAAATCAATACTACCGCATTGAGGGATTACTGCACTGTCCTTTACAGTTAAAATTAATACTACTGGAATGAGGGAGTGCTGCACTGTCTTTGATAGTTAAAATCAATACTACAGCATTGAGGGAGAGCTGCACTGTCCCTAATATTTACAAACAATACTTCCACATTGAGGGAGTGCAGCACTATCCGTGATAGTTAAAATCAATACTACCGCACTGAGGGTGTGCTGCACGGTTCCTGATAGTTAATATCAATACTTCCGCACTGAGGGTGTGCTGCACTATCCTTTATAGTTAAAATCAATACTATCGCACTGAGGGTGTGCTGCATGGTCAGTGATAGTTAAATCATTGAGGGAGTACTGCACGGACTGTGATAGTTAAAATCAATACTACCACATTGAGGGAATGCTGCACTGTTCCTGATAGTTAATATCAATACTACCGCAATGAGGGAGTGCTGCGCTGTCCCTGGTAGTTTAAATCAGTACTACTGCAATGAGGGACTGCTGCACTGTCCCTGATAGCTAATATCAATACTACCGCATTGAGGGAGTACTGCATTGTCCCTGATAGTTAAAATCAATACAATTGCATTGAGGGAGTACTGCGCTGTCTCTTATAGTTAAAATCAATACAACCATATTGAGGGAGTATTGCACTTTCCTGATAGTTAAAATCAATACTACCGCATTGAGGGATTACTGCACTGTCCTTTACAGTTAAAATTAATACTACTGGAATGAGGGAGTGCTGCACTGTCTTTGATAGTTAAAATCAATACTACAGCATTGAGGGAGAGCTGCACTGTCCCTAATATTTACAAACAATACTTCCACATTGAGGGAGTGCAGCACTATCCGTGATAGTTAAAATCAATACTACCGCACTGAGGGTGTGCTGCACGGTTCCTGATAGTTAATATCAATACTTCCGCACTGAGGGTGTGCTGCACTATCCTTTATAGTTAAAATCAATACTATCGCACTGAGGGTGTGCTGCATGGTCAGTGATAGTTAAATCATTGAGGGAGTACTGCACGGACTGTGATAGTTAAAATCAATACTACCACATTGAGGGAATGCTGCACTGTTCCTGATAGTTAATATCAATACTACCGCAATGAGGGAGTGCTGCGCTGTCCCTGGTAGTTTAAATCAGTACTACTGCAATGAGGGACTGCTGCACTGTCCCTGATAGCTAATATCAATACTACCGCATTGAGGGAGTACTGCATTGTCCCTGATAGTTAAAATCAATACAATTGCATTGAGGGAGTACTGCGCTGTCTCTTATAGTTAAAATCAATACAACCATATTGAGGGAGTATTGCACTTTCCTGATAGTTAAAATCAATACTACCGCATTGAGGGATTACTGCGCTGTCCTTTACAGTTAAAATTAATACTACTGGAATGAGGGAGTGCTGCACTGTCTTTGATAGTTAAAATCAATACTACAGCATTGAGGGAGAGCTGCACTGTCCCTAATATTTACAAACAATACTTCCACATTGAGGGAGTGCAGCACTATCCGTGATAGTTAAAATCAATACTACCGCACTGAGGGTGTGCTGCACGGTTCCTGATAGTTAATATCAATACTTCCGCACTGAGGGTGTGCTGCACTATCCTTTATAGTTAAAATCAATACTATCGCACTGAGGGTGTGCTGCATGGTCAGTGATAGTTAAATCAATACTACCGCACGGAGGGTGTACTACACTGTCCCTGATAGGTAATATCAATACTGAGGGAGTGCTGCACTGTACCTGATTGTTAATATCAATACTACCGCACTGAAGGTGTGCTGCCCTGTCCCTGATAGTTAAAATCAGTACTACCGCACCGAGTGTGCGCTGCACTGTCCCTGATAGTTAATATCAATACGACTGCATTGAGGGAGTACTGCGCTGTCTCTTATACTTAAAAATCAATACAACCGCATTGATGGAGTACTGCACTGTCCCTTATCGTTAAAATCAATAATACCCTGTTGAGGAAGTACTGCGCTGTCCCTTATAGTTAAAATCAATACTACCATATTGAGGGAGCATTGCATTTCCTTTTCAGTTAAAATCAATACTACCGCACTGAGGGTGTGCTGCACGGTTCCTGATAGTTAATATCAATACTTCCGCACTGAGGGTGTGCTGCACTATCCTTTATAGTTAAAATCAATACTATCGCACTGAGGGTGTGCTGCATGGTCAGTGATAGTTAAATCAATACTACCGCACGGAGGGTGTACTACACTGTCCCTGATAGGTAGTATCAATACTGAGGGAGTGCTGCACTGTACCTGATTGTTAATATCAATACTACTGCACTGAGGGAGTGCCGCCCTGTCCCTGATAGTTAATATCAATACTACCGCACTGAAGGTGTGCTGCCCTGTCCCTGATAGTTAAAATCAGTACTACCGCACCGAGTGTGCGCTGCACTGTCCCTGATAGTTAATATCAATACGACTGCATTGAGGGAGTACTGCGCTGTCTCTTATACTTAAAAATCAATACAACCGCATTGATGGAGTACTGCACTGTCCCTTATCGTTAAAATCAATAATACCCTGTTGAGGAAGTACTGCGCTGTCCCTTATAGTTAAAATCAATACTACCATATTGAGGGAGCATTGCATTTCCTTTTCAGTTAAAATCAATACTACCACAGTGAGGGAGTGCTGCACTGTCCCTGATAGTTAAAATCAATACTACCGCATTGAAGGAGTACTGCACTGTCCCTGACAATTAAAATCAATTCTACCGCACTAAGGGAGTGCTGCACTGTCTGTGATAATTAAGATCAATAATACCGCACTTAGGGAGTGCTGCACTGTCCCTGACAGTTAAAATCAATACTACTGCATTGAGGGAGTACTGCGCTGTCCTTTTACAGTTAAAATCAATACTACTGCAATGAGGCAGTGCTGCACTGTCCCTGATAGTTAAAATCAATACTACTGCATTGAGGGAGAGCTGCACTGTCCCTGATATTTAAAATCAATTCTACCGCATTGAGGGAATGCTGCACTCTCTGTGATAATTAAGATCAATAATACCGCACTTAGGGAGTGCTGCATTGTCCCTGACAGTTAAAATCAATACTACTGCATTGAGGGAGTACTGTGCTGTCTTTTACAGTTAATATCTATATTACCGCACTTAGGGAGTGCTGCACTGTCCCTGACAGTTAAAATCAATACTACGCTTTGAGGGAGCACTGTGCTGTCCTTTACAGTTAAAATCAATACTACTGCATTGAGGGAGAGCTGCACTGTCCTTGATATTTAAAATCAATACTTTCACATTGAGGGAGAGCTGCACTGTCCCAGATATTTAAAATCAATACTTCCACATTGACGGAGAACTGCACTGTCCCTGATAGTTAAAATCAATACTACCGCATTGAGGGAGTGCTGCACTGTCCCTGATAGTTAAAATCAATACTACCACATTGAGGGAGTACTCCACTATCCATGACATTTAATATCAATTCCACAGCATTGAGGGAGTGCTGCACTCTCTGTGATAATTAAGATCAATAACACCGCACTGAGGGAGTACTGCACTGTCCCTGATAGTTTAAATCAATACTACTCCATTTAGGGAGTGCTGCACTGTCCTTGATAGTTAACATCAATACTACTGCATTGAGGGAGTGCTGCACTGTCCCTGACATTTAAAATCAACTCCACCGCATTGAGGGAGTGCTGCACTCTCTGTGATAATTACGATCAATGATACCGCACTGAGGGAGTGCTGCACTGTCCCTTATGCTTGTTGGGGATAATCTGCTATCGGGGTACCTACATTGGGGCTAGGGAGGGGAGCACCATTATTAAAGCAGACACTGTCAGGTTCCAGCTAAAACACAGTCATGTAAAGTAAACCCAGCCACTGCAGGCCACATTCCTTGGGGATTAGAACATGTCCGTCAGTTTCAGATCATCCTGTTACAATCTCATTGTTAATAAAGGAAACCGGTAACTATCGGATAGTGTAAATCGCACCGATACTACACTTGATTGATAAAGTACTTGCTAATGCCTCCGCTGACGTCAAACTCATTCGGGTCCTGTGTTAAATGATAATACCTGTATATTCAACTATGGAGAACTATTGTGAACGCCCAGACAGCCAGACGCATAGCAATGAGGAAACCCTTCCAAACAATAAACTTTTAAATTACAAAATCGGAAACTGCTGAACCCAGGATGTCTACCCATTGTTCAGCACAGCAGGAGCTGGACAGGTATCTCGGGGCAGCCAATAGAGACACTAATCCCTTCACAGACAGGTGAACCGACCAATGAGAGATCCGAACGAGGGGAACCTGACCGGGAACTCGAGGAAGCGCGAAGTATAACTGCACCAGATCCGAAGAGGAAGACAGAACGCCTTCTCCAACGAATTGCATGCTTTTGAATTCGTTGTATAGTTTGCCAGTCTTGATTCTGTAATAAACGGTGTTTTTGCTCCAAACTCTAGCCGGTGTGATCTCTCCTTCCAAAGAACACGTGGAGATGAGACCCTACGGGTCCGTCCCAACAGCTGGTGAGCCTGAACGTGGGAAGGGAAAGAGACGACCGCAAGTTGGCCACGTTGGCGGACCGGAGGGCAGACAAACTTTCGGCCGAACTTTTAAAAGGTGAGGAAGCGCCTGTTAAAGCAAAGACTTCCAGTAGGTAAATTTTTTAGTTAGTCAG
Source organism: Hemiscyllium ocellatum (assembly GCF_020745735.1). Taxonomy (NCBI): domain Eukaryota; kingdom Metazoa; phylum Chordata; class Chondrichthyes; order Orectolobiformes; family Hemiscylliidae; genus Hemiscyllium; species Hemiscyllium ocellatum. The sequence continues at coordinate 20,070,232 of NC_083442.1, forward strand.
TCTTTGTCTGCTCCCTGATCCTCACCAACACAAACAGTACTTTTAAATCAGTTTGGCAGCAACGTTGCAGAGTTCATACTGGTAAGCTATTTCCTCACTTCTTCACTAATACCTGCCTGTTTTCGCGGTACTGAAGTGACTAATTGATCCATGGCTAGCCTTAAGTTAATGCGTGGATTTCGGATCTGGACACGGTTTTTGAGTTAAGTTAATGCGTGAATTTTGGATCCTGGACGCGGTTTTTTGAGTTGAGTTAATGCGTGAATTTTGGATCCTGGACGAGGTTTTGAGTTGAGTTAATGCGTGGATTTCGGATCCTGGACGCAGTTTTTTGAGTTGAGTTAATGCGTGAATTTTGGATCCTGGACGAGGTTTTGAGTTGAGTTAATGCGTGGATTTCGGATCCTGGACGCAGTTTTTTGAGTTGAGTTAATGCGTGAATTTTGGATCCTGGACGAGGTTTTTGAGTTGAGTTAATGCGTGGATTTCGGATCCTGGACGCAGTTTTTTGAGTTGAGTTTTACGCGTGAATTTCGGATCCTGGACGCAGTTTTTTGAGTTGAGTTAATGCGTAGATTTCGGATCCTGGACGAGGTTTTTGAGTTGAGTTAATGCGTGGATTTCGGATCCTGCACACGGTTTTTGAGTTTTTTAAAGTGTGTTTTTCCCGGAGGTAACAAGTGATTCCGGCAGCCCAATTTTCAGAGGTGACAATGTGCTCTGACGGACAATTTTCGAAGGTAACAAGGTGCCCTGATGGACTGTCTTCAGAGGTAACGAAGGCTCTGACACGTGAGACGTCCAGTGCTGCAGTAATTTTCTTCTGAATAGGGGATTTTGTCAGGCCCGACACGCTAGTGGGGAAAAAACTCTGGGTCTGAGTTAAGGTACAGCGTGGCTTACGGAGCCTGGACGCTTTCTGAAATTAATTAATACAGCGCTGACTGCACTTGACTGATTGGATCCTTTCTCTTTTAATAAGCACTTTAACTCTGACAACTATCAATAGACACACTCGCTGCTAGCATCCTAAGGGGACAGAGGGCGGATCTCATCTCCTGGATAGGGTTTACCTGCACAGGCGTCTGCCTTAGACCGGTTGTTAAGAGCAGAGATCTGCCACGCGAAGGTCAGGCTTTTGAAAAACGCACTGTTTTTAAAGCGGTACCCACCAGGTGAGATCCGTCATGGGGGACTTGAACTTTGGACCACCAAAAATGATCCAATTTCGACCATTATGCCCCGGAGTGCCCTGGTGGCACCTCACGGTTGGCACAGACGTAACTTGGCATGCCCATTTACTACTAGACAGTGTAGCAGTGCACAAGACAGCACTGGATCAAGTGTTTAACCAAGCGCCAGCCCAAAAAGACCTGATATTGACCAAACTAAAAGAGACCCTCACAAATACGGCGCTAATGAACAACATTTTAAACGGTCTCCTACTCTCGCCGCAATATTCAGTGTAGCAAACGATAGCCCTGGGAGAACCCCCTACTGATTGCGAGCCATCAAGCGCCAATGAATCCCTTGGGTGGAAAACGATATTGCTACACATACTCAACTCTCAGTGGCAAGGTGGCCACTGTACCTCCATCACAGCCCCAGCCATTTCGGACGGCCCCGACCGAGATTTGCTACGATTTCACACAGATTGTCAGTTTCTGCGAGGATGTAATGCCTCGAAACATGTCACTAAAACTGGGGACAAGGGACTGCGACAGGCTGAGACGAGAGTACGGACACACCGACAGTATGCGTGGGTTGGCATGTATGTGGATGAAAACCAGTGTGGGGCCGGCCCAGTGAGAGAGGGAGTGAGTGAGTGAGTGCAGTGATTTTTAACAGACGTGGCGAACGGAGGTGTCGCAGCAAATGTTTCATCCCAGGTCTCGGTGTACAGTGGACCGGTGCCGACAGTCTGAGTGACGGAGAGGGACCGTGGGAAGCCGCCCAGCAGCCGAAAGCAGTTTTACTGGTGTCGGAGTACGTGAGTGTTGTTCTCTACACTTAGCGGTTTGGGATTGATCACTTAACGGTCTGGGATTTTTCTCTATAGTCTCGTCTTGATTTTTAGGATTAAATACCGCTTGTCCCCCCACTATCACTTTTAATTACTCTTATACTTGGAAAGGAATACCTGGATGTATGGAGGTGGCGCAGGAAGGGATGGTGGAGCTTTTTATTTTAATAACACTACGGTTGTGGAATCCTAACACGGTAAATCCCGGGGTGTCCCGTGCTCACCCTAGTTTTGGCGGGTCACCTTTCTCTGGGCGGGTCACCTCAGTTCTTGGCGGGCTTTCTTGCTTTTGGCGCGAAGGCTCAGGTTGGGCGGGGCCAGCTGACTTTTGGCGCGAACGCTCAGTTGGGGCGGTGCCCGTTCGCTTTTGGCGCGAACGCTCACTCTTGGCAGGATTGCACAGTCTAGAAGGGGCTGCTCGCCTACGGACGTTCCGCCACCCTATTAGCTCAACTACCGCGCCACCACTACACCGATGGGTCTCTCAAGCGTCATTGCCCTACTCCATGGGATTACTCGATGAACAGGTCCTCTTCAGTTACCGAGATGTCGATATGAATCATGCCTCTAACCACATCTTGTTTGACAGGTTGTACCTTTTACTTTTAACTATAACGTCCCGACCAACAACATGCGCATTGCCGTATCGCCATACTGTGCGTTTTCATTTACAATGTTTTGTATGTCCAGTGTTTGGCCGTCCCACTGCCCAAATATCCCCCAACCCACGATTTTTGTCTCTCTCTCTTTTTCCCCCGCTGGTCACAGGCCTCAGGCCTCCAACTAGGACGTGCTACTCAGCACACAGCAGGGTGCTTGGCCCATCTCTTTTCCTCGCGGCCGCTCACTCATCTTTTTGTCCGCCGACATGGGTGTTTAGGCCATCCCTTTTCCCCTCGTGTTCACAAAGTGCCAGGAACGAGGGGGGGCCCACCTACTCCTTCTTCCGTCTATGCCCTCCAAATTTTAAAGCCCCTTTTCATGCACCCATTTTTATCTTTTCTCCCAAGTCCACAGATTTTTTCTTTCGCTAAAGCATTATGGACGCTCATTTTAAAGCAATTTCCTCCTGCTACTTGTCCCCCCCTCCTCGAGTTTGCGGCTAGGGAGGGTTGAGCTACTGCTGCCACAGACACGGCCATTTCCAGTCCCTGAAGCGGGTATTGGCAACCATGCGGGGTGAAGATGCCAGCCAGTCTACCTGTCTGACGCTACACTCTCCAATGCTTTGAACATGCAACCTGTAACTGCCAGTCAGTACCAAACCTTCCCATTCAAAGCTCGTACAGACTCCTCTTGCCGATTGTACTGCCCTATCCTACACCCCCGCTCCCCATTCCCCACGCCATGGTCACACCCCTTCATCGTTTTCTCCCAAACCTACACACTTTATGTTCACCGCCGGATCTGAGGTCGTCTTAGTTCTGTCTTTCACTCAGCCTGCATGGGTCTCACTGAATAGAAAGTTTTCAGCTCCTTGAGGTTTGCTACCAGGACTTTCCACACTCTCATACTCCATCTTCTCTCCAAAGTCTCATGTTCCCTGAGGTTTGCTACCAGGTCTTTCCCAAATCTTATTCTCCCTGAGGTTTGCTACCAGGTTTCGTCACGTCATCTCCAAATAATAAATGGGTCCACCGCCACTGCAAACTTAAAGGTTTCAGACCCCTCTGTTGCACTGTGGCCGCTCACGCCGGCCTATCATTTTTCTCTGTCACATTCCTTGCCAACGCTCTGTTTTGTCCTCCACCGCACCTACAGTCTCGGCAGCACTTTGCCGTCGCCTTTTGCTTCAAGGCATACAAACGCATCCCATGGGGATCAATACTCAGCTCCTACCCAAATCCTTCAGTCTCCTCAACTGCGAGTACTCCTCACCAATTCATCTGTTCATATCTTTTGCGACGCGCAGGTTCGCACTGAGAACGGCAGGTTGACCAGGTTCCTCTATGAATCCTCTCCTAGGGGTATCTTTTAAAGGCTGCTACTTCCCCCAAATTCATCAAATCTTCATGTATTTCACGTACGAAACTGCTACACAGCCAATTTCTGTCCTGATCTGTCCGACCAGCTTTTTGAGATTCTCTCTCTCTCTGTCTCCTTTCCAACATGCCCGCAGCACCTGCGCACACTCCTTTGGCTAGAGCACACGGCCCCTCTCACAAGCAGGTTCTTCATTAGGCCAGGATCGTCCTTGCACCTCTCGTTCTGCGCCTCATTCAGGGCAACAAGCCCCCTCAGGGAATTGGTCCAACTTCGTACCACCGCAAATCTCCCAATTGCCCAGAGTTTAGCTTTGCTCATGAGGCTCCCAGTGATAACGGCCCCGCTCCATAATCATCATCATCACATCTTGTACCGAGCTGGCTGGAAACACATACGCCACTACACGCACCACTTCTCTCATTGCTCCAGGTCAGCAGAACCTAATATATCTCTAAAATCACTTGATGAGACACGACCTGACGGGGAGGTGCAGTTTGAGCTGGAAACATGCAGCCCCACCTTCACACGGCCCGACATGGGTCCATTTCACTAATGTCCTTACTCTTCGTGTACTTTATTCCGCTCTCTAAACTCTTCATTCAGCCTTATTTTGAGAGATCCACCTTGTTTATCATGGACTCCGCTTTGAGCGGGCAAATAGCCGCCAGGATAAGGTTGTGCCCTTTAGCTGGTGGCTCAACCCCCTTTTTATCTACATTGGTCTTTCTCCATTGTATAGGCGCCTTTCCTGATGTTACCAATACTGTCTGCCTCACAGTCGCGGATCGCTCCAATATCCTACCCAAGTGTCTGAGGGCAACAATCCCGCCCTGCTTGCTAAAGGGGGTTCCCGGCTACCTTGCCGCTTATTCTGCGCGCCCTGTGAGGCTAGGGGCATCTCCTGCGCTTTGTCTTCCCTAACCACACACTGGAATTTCACCTGCTCTATTGTCCTATTACCACAGAGTTGATGGGGATCCTCATCATTTCCACCTTTATACTAAACGGTCTCCTTGGGCGCCTCATCGAATGATTGTCCTACGACAACACCATTGGTTGTGCGCCCCGAGCACCGGCAGTTCCCCGGTGTGCTAATCGAAACTACTTGTGTCCCTTACTGTGCATTATCAAAGCGTACCGTTTGCCTTCCCCTATGCAGTCTATTGTGGTTCCCTTCTCACTATTACCACTCCCACTTCCCTCTCGAGGGACTTACGCTATTTTTTCGGCACAACTCCTGGACGAATGTTTTTACTCTTCAAACATTGCGTTTTAAGACATACAGGCGCCTGCGCTCCTGCAGCTGCTAGCACACATTCCCACCGAGTCATAACTGCCACTCGTACTATCTTGCATTTGTATCAGTGTCCCGACTTTCATCTCCCCCGTGTAGTGCTGCTGCTCAAATGGACACGGATTATCCTACTAATTGTCTTCCACAGTCTGCGCACACTTGATTTTAACTTTGTCAGAATATTGCGACTTGACACCGTTTGCGTGACTGCTCCCCGCAATTACCTCACCGACACTGGACCAGTGTCATGATTACGTTTTTTACATTTTTCCTCTGCCTCTTCGTAATTCAACGAACATTAAAACACCTATAGTATAATCTGGCTACCCCTGCCTCGACTGCCTTTTTGTGGCAGCCCGTGCTGGGGAGCCTTTTTCTCTGATTTGAGATCACGAATCCCTCTGACTACCTTTGTGTAAAGTTGTACCCTTTCCTTTACATGAAACCACTCCTTCTACCTCACACAGAGTTCTCTCTATTTTTATGTGACTCCTTTTGGTGGATATTTTTCATTGAAATACTGTCACGTACAGGTCCGCAACTCATAAGAATGGTTAAGGGTTTCAGACTACCTTCATTATTTTCACCATTGTCTTTTTATATCTGCCCCCCCATTCCTCTTACACAAATGGTTGAGTACACTCTTCCTGGTTGCATTTGACAGTCCACATGAGCACAGACCTTATGTTCAGGAGTACTGACTGGAGAATTTGGGGACTGCCTCCCGTCCATTCCGGCCTCCCAGACATGCCACCCCAAAGACCCTATACAACACAACACTTTATTTCCCATTGTAGTCACATAGTTCCTGACTGACCCCACCATATATCACCCTGGTGTTGCGGGGACTCCTTTTTACTGCATTCCCACAGCCCCATCTCACTGATTTAAAGGTGATGAGGTATCATTACTTTTCAACCGGACCCCCATACGTTGAGCTCCACCAGGAGACGCCGCTGCCACCAACTCCGACAACACGACAGCCTGTGTGTGACCTCCTACAAACGGACAGGGACATATCCAATACATGCTGTAATGCGACTTCCGCTCGTGAGCCATGATACCGGGTTTTTTGCTTGCGGCCGGTTGCATTAAGGGCTGGTGATGGGGGAACCTGCCAGTTAGTCTCTCCACTGGTCTACTACCGCCTTTGCGTGAGCTCGCGGTTCGGGCGTAGTAGATGCTATCCCTCCGGTGCATGTCAGCTCTCTCAATGGTTTTCTTCCGAATTCATCTGATCCTGTTGTACCCATGACTAACTTTTCATCTTCATCCACATGAGTGAAGCCTGGTTGTCCAAAGAGCCCCTACTCATTTATTTTGCCCGTCTAAATTGGGGATATGTCAATTGATCCTTCCATAACAGCGGGTGGGGGAGATGTACTGTGCGCCCTGGCAATCGAAACACTGCTGTTCTCGCAAGCGGCCCTTGCGGACTGTCCAATATTCCTGACTGGCCTCAGCCACTCTCGGAGGCCACTGACCATGCTACTGAGCTGCCCACGTCTGTCCTTGTGGCGGTGAAATGGATGTCGCCATCTATTACTCAATGCAGCACGACTGGTTAGCCAATGACGGGTAATATCCTTCGGGTGAGGGACAACCTAAAACAGGCACAGTCGCGCATTGACATCGGAACGGGTGGCCTCCGTTCGTCTCCATTTGATGAGATTTCTGCCTGCTTGCATCCGTGTCGGACGGTTGGACAGCACTGCTGCTCTCTGGAGCATACTGATCTACGGGACCACCGGGGCACAGTACAGTTTCACACTGGGTTTCAGATCTCTAGCGGGTACCTAACTGCTGGTACCAGGCTGTTCCTAATCCCTTTCCAAACTTACAACGCCTATTTACATTTGCCGGCTCTTTGGACTACAGACTTGCGTTTACTAAATGGCTTACTCATTCTAACGCACTCGCGTACATTTCGCCAGCTCTGAATGACTTATTGCAATGCTTGTCTAATCCTGTGCTTTTCGTTATTTCTGCAGACACTGCCTCAATTACTTCAACTATTAGTTTAGCTTAGCATGCAGCTGTGACTATCTATTGCTTAATTGTGTAGCGGCGCGTTTTTCAGGGCACCCTTCATCCCTACATGACTGTCTCCTTAGAACCGGTGAGTCTGGTCGATATAACACCGGACACCGGTCGCCTTGTGGGGTTGCGTTCCTTACGGGATAAGGGGGTGTGGCCTCTTTCGAGGCCAAGGGAGGGAATGTTGGGGATAATCTGCTATCGGGGTACCTACATTGGGGCTAGGGAGGGGAGCACCATTATTAAAGCAGACACTGTCAGGTACCAGCTAAAACACAGCCATGTAAAGTAAACCCAGCCACTGCAGGCCACATTCCTTGGGGATTAGAACATGTCCGTCAGTTTCAGATCATCCTGTTACAATCTCATTGTTAATAAAGGAAACCGGTAACTATCGGATAGTGTAAATCGCACCGATACTACACTTGATTGATAAAGTACTTGCTAATGCCTCCGCTGACGTCAAACTCATTCGGGTCCTGTGTTAAATGATAATACCTGTATATTCAACTATGGAGAACTATTGTGAACGCCCAGACAGCCAGACGCATAGCAATGAGGAAACCCTTCCAAACAATAAACTTTTAAATTACAAGATCAGAAACTGCTGAACCCAGGATGTCTACCCATTGTTCAGCACAGCAGGAGCTGGACAGGTATCTCGGGGCAGCCAATAGAGACACTAATCCCTTCACAGACAGGTGAACCGACCAATGAGAGATCCGAACGAGGGGAACCTGACCGGGAACTCGAGGAAGCGCGAAGTATAACTGCTCCAGGTCCGTAGAGGAAGACAGAACGCCTTCTCCAACGAATTGCATGCTTTTGAATTCGTTGTATAGTTTGCCAGTCTTGATTCTGTAATAAACGGTGTTTTTGCTCCAAACTCTAGCCGGTCTGGTCTCTCCTTCCAAAGAACACGTGGAGATGAGACCCTACGGGTCCGTCCCAACATATTGAGGGAGTATTGCACTTTCCTTTACAGTTAAAATCAATACTACCGCAGTGAGGGAGAGTTGCACTGTCCCTGATATTTAAAAACAATACTTCCACATTGAGGGAGTGCAGCACTATCCGTGATAGTTAAAATCAATACTTCCGCACTGAGGGTGTGCTGCACGGGTCCTGATAGTTAATATCAATACTACTGCACTGAGGGTGTGCTGCATGGCCAGTGATAGTTAATATCAATACTACTGCACGGAGGGTGTGCTGCACGGTCCCTGATAGTTAAAATGAATACTTCCACATTGAGGGTGTGCTGCACTGTCCCTGATAGTTTAAATCAGTGCTCCCACAATGTGGGAGTACTGCACTGTCCCTGATATTTAACATCGATACTACTACATTGAGGGAGTACAGCACTGTCTGTGTGAGTTAAAATCAATATTACCACATTGAGGGAGTGTTGCACTGTTCCTGAGAGTTAAAATCAATAGTTATACTTCAGTATCCTTTTATTTCTCTTCTCATTCCGCTTTGGTCTCAGTGAGTCTCGGACTGCTTTCCCAATAAGTTGTGATGTGTCTCAGCCTAGTCTCCCAGTGAGTTGGGATGGGTCTCAGCCTGGTCTCCCAGTGACTGTGATGGGTCTCAGCCTGGTCTCCCAGTGACTGTGATGGGTCTCAGCCTGGTCTCCCAGTGACTGTGATGGGTCTCAGCCTGGTCTCCCAGACGGTTGTGATGGGTCTCAGTCTGGTCTCCCAGATGGTTGTGATGGGTCTCAGTCTGGTCTCCCAGTGACTGTGATGGGTCTTAGCCTGGTCTCCCTGTGGCTCGGCATGTATCCTAGGCTTGGTCTTCTATTAGCTCATGATGAGTCCTGGCCTGCTGTCCTGGCATCTCATGTAGCCCTCAGCCCGGTGTCTCGGTGGTATGTTGATTAGTCTCCTGGTGGCTCATGCTGGTCTCTCAGCTCAGAGTGTGAGTGGATCCAGCCTGGGAATATTCCTGAGGCCCCCGGGGGAGAGCGGAGAGGCTGCAGTTTCAGCAGCAGTGACGATATTTGTGCCGGTGGTGTTGAGAACAGACAGCAGAAAGAGATAAATGGAGGATTCATCAAAGACTGTTGAACTTTTAACTTATTCCTTTATTCTTCCAGTTTAAACTATGAAAGACTTTTAAATAAACTATTACCCATTTCTTTATTTTTCTACTTATTCTATGAAGTAATGTTTAACTTTTTAACTCTCATTTCTCTTACTGTTTTGGACCTGAGCATTTTCCGTTCCTTAGATGACGCCATGTGTGGTGGCATTATACATTTTTCACCGTACTCCTGTACTTGAGTACACGTGACAATAAAATCTAAAATCTTGAGCGAGTGCTGCACTGTCAGTGATAGTTAAAATCAAGACCCATATTCCAGGATTGAGGGAGTATGGCACTATCAGTGATACCATCTTGCAGATGTGAGATAGAACAAAAAGCAAAGGACAAAGAAAATTTACAGCCTGGGAACAGGCCCTTCGGCCCTCCAAGCCTGAGCCGATCCAAAACCATTGTCTAAACATATTGCCAATTCCTAAGTATCTGTGCCCCTCTTCCCCACCTATTCCTGCATCTGTCCAGGCGCATCTTAAATGAATCTACTGTTCCTGCCATTGCCACCTCTGCTGTTAACGTGTTCCAGGCACCTACCAACCTCTGTGTAAAATGCTTGCCATGTATATCCCTCTTAAATTTTTCACCTGTCATCTGAGTGGATCAAGATCTTTTGACCCACTCAGTTAGGCACAAAAGGTAAAGCGGAGCTATTCGGAAAAGGAACCATAAGATCATAAGACCATAAGACATAGGAGTGGAAGTAAGGCCATTCGGCCCATCGAGTCCACTCCGCCATTCAATCATGGCTGATGGGCATTTCAACTCCACTTACCCGCAGTCTCCCCGTAGCCCTTAATTCCTCATGACATCAAGAATCTAGCAATCTCTGCCTTGAAGACATTTAGCATCCCGGCCTCCACTGCACTCTGTGGCAATGAATTCCACAGGCCCACCACTCTCTGGCTGAAGAAATGTCTCCACATTTCTGTTTTGAATTGACCCCCTCTAATTTTAAGGCTGTGTCCACGGGTCCTAAACTCCTCGCCTAACGGAAAAAAATTCCTAGCGTCCGCCCTTTCCAAGCCATGTATTATCTTGTAAGTTTCTATTAAGTCTTCCCTTAATCTTCTAAACTCCAATGAATACAATCCCAGGATCCTCAGCGTTCCTCGTATGTTAGACCAACCATTCCAGGGATCATCCGTGTGAATCTCCGCTGGACACGTTCCAGTGCCAGTATGTCCTTCCTGAGGTGTGGGACCAAAACTGGACACAGTACTCCAAATGGGACCTAACCAGAACTTTATAAAGTCTCAGTAGCACAACAGTGCTTTTATATTCCAACCCTCTTGAGATAAGTGACAACATTGCATTCACTTTCTTAGTCACGGACTCAACCTGCATGTTTACCTTTAGAGAATCCTCAACTAGCACTCCCAGATCCCTTTGTACTTTGGCTTTATGAATTTTCTCACTGTTTAGAAAATAGTCTATGTTTTTATTCTTTTTGCCAAAGTGCAAGACCTCGCATTTGCTCACGTTGAATTCCATCAGCCATTTCCTGGACCACTCTCCCAAACTGTCTAGATCCTTCTGTAGCCTCCCCACTTCCTCAGTACTACCTGCCTGTCCACCTAACTTCGTATCATCGGCAAACTTCGCCAGAATGCTCCCAGTCCCTTCATCCAGATCATTAATATATAATGCGAACAGCTGTGGCCCCAACACTGAACCCTGCGGGACACCGCTTGTCACCAGCTGCCATTCCGAAAAAGAACCTTTTATCCCAACTCTCTGCCTTCTGTCAAACAGCCAATCCTCAATCCATCCCAGTAGCTCACCTCGAACACCACTGGCCCTCACCTTGCTCAGCAGCAGCCTCCTGTGTGGCACCTTTTGGAAGTCTAGATAGACCACATCCACTGGGTTTCCCTGGTCTAACCTACTTGTCACCTCTTCAAAGAATTCCAACAGGTTTGTCAGATATGACCTCCCCTTACTGAATCCATGTTGACTTGTTCTAATCAGACTCTGCTCTTCCAAGAATTTAGAACACATGGTTGATTTCATTGATGTCCTGCTCAATCATTGTTCCTCAACTAACCCCACAGAAATAGATTATCCTGTCATCATCATGTTGCTGTTTCTGGGAGCTTGCTATACCATCCACCTCTACAACACTCAGAATACTTTGCTGGCTTCAGAGTCTTCAAGTATTTCTTCCTTTTATTGTGTCATCTTTCTTGGAAGAAAATGTCCCTGACTCAAAGAATCTGCTTTAGAGGGTTCAGGGTACATGCTGATGTGACTGGTTTTCCTGCAGTCTATGAACATACCTCCAGCAGCTGATGAATTCAGGACTTGCATCATAGAATCCCTACAGTGTGGAAACAGGCCATTTGGCTCAACAAATTCCCAATGTCCCTCTGAGGTAACCCACACAGACCCACTCCCCTACCCTCGTACTCTACATTTACCTCTAACTAATGCACCTAACCTACACATCCCTGAACATTATGGGCAAGTTAGCATAGCCAATTAACCCTGAACTGCACACCTTTGTGATTGTGGGAGGAAACCAGAACACCCGGAGGAAACCCACACAGACACAGGGAGAATGTGCAAACTCCACACAGACAGTCAACCCGAGGCTGGAATCAAACCCAGGTCCCTGGTACTGTGAGGCAGCAGTGCTAACCACTGAGACAATGTGCCTCCCTGGACTTAGGAAGAAAGCTTTGGTTTTTGTAAGAACCCAAGTTTGCAAACTTCAAAATCTGGACAGCATTGCATCCCATTGATCTATCCAATGAACAGGTTTATAGTTAAAATGCTTGCTGTATTAAAGACATCCAATTTATAATCCATCCTCATTTTCCAACTCGGATTGTCAGGCCATTGTAGAAACTGCAAGGGTATCATTCAGTTGAACGCATTGTTGGATCATCTCAATCTCCAGAGATCTGTTACCATTGGGAAGGCAATGCTGGTGAGTTCTACAGAGGCTGAGTGATTTCATTGAATGTCTAGAGTAGAAGGAGGCTCTTCAGTCCATAGAATCTACGCCAACCCTCCAAAGAGCATCCCACCCAATCCCTGTAACTCTGCATTTCCCATGGCTAACCCACACACTACGGGGCAATTTAGCATGGCCAATCCACCTAACCTGCACATCTTTGGACTGTGGGAGGAAACTGGAGCACCTAGAGGAAACCCATGAACAAGCAGGGTGAATATGCAAACTCTACACAGAGAGTCGCCCGAGGGTGGAATCAAACCTGAGACCCTGGCGCTGTGAGGTAACAGTGCTAACCTCCGTGCAACAGCCCTGCCCCATTTGTCCTGTCAGAAGATGGGAATTACCAACTCCCTGTCAATCCAGCCCCACGTCCTCCACTGACAGCAGGGCGTCCATCCAGTTCTGCCTGGGCATGGATTAGGAACCCACTACCTTGCTGGACCCATTCTGGAGGTTTGATCTCAGGCAGGGAGCTGAAGAAAGATGCAGAAAGCATAGCAGCCAACAGTGAGGTCTCTCTGTCTGCTTTCCTTTTCGTGGTCTTCCTCTGCTTTTATTTAATGTTTCCAACTATTATGGTACCTTGCCTTCTTTTAACAACTTTGGCAGAAGGTTTTGCCCCCAGCCTGGGCCCAGCAATGTGGTAGCTTTCAACAGCCCAGAATGGTGGCATAGGCCTGACAGGGTGGTCTTGGCCTGTAAGGGCAGTTTGGGCCTGGCAGAATGGTCTTGGCCTGGAGGGGCAGTATAGGCCTGGCAAGACAGTCTTGTCCATGAGGGGGCAGTATAGGCCTGGCAGGACGGTCTTGTCCAGGAGGGGCAGTATAGGCCTAGCAAGACAGTCTTGTCCATGATGGGGCAGTATAGGCCTGGCAGGATGGTCTTGTCAAGGAGGGGCAGTATAGGCCTAGCAAGACAGTCTTGTCCATGATGGGGCAGTATAGGCCTGGCAGGACAGTCTTGCCCATGATGGGGCAGTATAGGCCTGGCAGGACGGTCTTGTCCAGGAGGGGCAGTATAGGCCTAGCAAGACAGTCTTGTCCATGATGGGGCAGTATAGGCCTGGCAAGACAGTCTTGTCCATGAGGGGGCAGTATAGGCCTGGCAGGACGGTCTTGTCCAGGAGGGGCAGTATAGGCCTAGCAAGACAGTCTTGTCCATGAGGGGGCAGTATAGGCCTGGCAGGACGGTCTTGTCCAGGAGGGGGCAGTATAAGCCTGGCAAGGCAGTCTTGTCCATGAGGGGGCAGTATAGGCCTGGCAGGACGGTCTTGTCCATGAGGGGGCAGTATAGGCCTGGCAAGACAGTCTTGTCCATGAGTGGGCAGTACAGGCCCAGCAGGATGGTCTGGTCCATGAGGGGGCACTATATGCCTGGCAGGATGATCTTGTCCAGGAAGGGTGGTCTTGGCCCAGAGAGGTGGTATCGGCCTGGCAGTGAGGTTTCACCTTGGAGTGGAGGTCTCATCCTTGCTTCGGAGCTGGCCCAGCATGGAGTTCTAGTCCTGGCTTGGCAGGGCAGTCTCGGCCTAACACTGCTTTCCCAGCCTACTCTGAACCCAGGAGTCAATCATTAAACTATGATGAACTTTTGCTTTTTTTTCTTATTTATGGTTTCTGTAATTAATTTAGGTGCCGTGGTATAAAAGCTCTTCACTATACTTTTAGTAAAAGTACATGTGACAATAAATAGCTGTTCTATTCTAGACTATTCAAGCAGCATTGTATAGTAACTAATTAATGTGTTTTGAGTGCTGTTGACTGAGGGAGAAATAGTGGGCAGGCCTTCAGCAAGGAATCCTTCACAGGAGCACGAGGGGATCTTCCAAGTCCATTGGAGAGAGTACATTATGTCATCTGACATGCAGTCAATGCAACGTTCCCTCAGTACTACAGTGAAGGCTCACCCCAGATGGTGTTCTCAAGTTGCTGGGGCTAGGGTTGAACATGCAATCTACTCATTGAGAAAAAACAGTGATCCCTTTGTATTGATGGTTATTATCCCCTTGACTTCCAGGGAATGCTCACAAAACTATTACAGATTTGGAAATATTCAATATTATGTTAATGTATTTTTTTATTGATTTAACCTCTTTTTCTAACCGACCTGTTCAGAGATGTCATTACTTCTGGAGAAGGTCTCAGGTCAAAGAGGGTGGTGCTGGAAAAGCACAGGTGTTGCCTGCCTGGCACACTTATAGACTCTGATCTCCAACATCTAGGTCGTCCCTTTCTCCAGGTCTCAGGTCTCCCAGATTAAGGGTAGGGATGCTACCACTACACCCCAAGAGGGCTAAAAATATTAGTCTTGAATTCGGGCATTTTTTTCTCCCTGTCATGAAAGTACTTTTGCACCCTCCCTGTTGGGACTGACACTGTTTCTATGCAACGGTTTGTGTGGACAGGGAAGTTGCAAGGTGGGGGTTAGGCTGGAAACATAATCGATACAGCAATGCAATCAGGGCTCTGCGTATTGTGGAAATGTGTTTGCAGCTGGCAAAAGTTCATTGCATTGTTTCCGTTCTCAGAGAAAATCCGTCTGAAAGCTTACGGGATGCTGAGTCAGCAGTTCAAAATAGCTTGACAGGACATAAATCAAAGTGACAAAGATTTCCACAGTTTGATCCTTGTCCTGATTTATTCCACTTTCTGACTGATGCCAGTTGTGTATTTTTATATTTAATTAAAGCACAGCACAGTTTGGTGAAAGGTGTTTGGCTCGGGGGTGAAGTTTAATGCTGGCAACATGCCTGCAAAAAGTCTAGATTAGATTTGTCATTTTGCAGTTTACATTGGTATCAAAGTTAGAGTTCTGTCCAGCCCCTCACACACTGGGGCTGAATGAAGTGTATGGTAGAAGTCTCATAGAATCCCTACAGTGTGGGAACAGGCCCTTCGGCCCAACAAGTCCACACCGACCCTGCGAAGAGTAACCCACCCAGACCCATTCCCCTACATTTCCCCCTGACTAATGCACCTAACCTACACATCCCTGAACACTATGGGCAATTTAGCACAGCCAATTCACCCTAAACTGCACATCTTTGGACTGTGGGAAGAAACCAAAGCAAGCACATGCAGACATGGCGAGAACTTGCAAACTCCAAACAGACAGTTGCCCAGAGGCTGGAATCGAACCCGGGACTCTGGCATTGTGAGGCTAACCACTGAGCCACCATGCCCTCCATGATTGAACCATGGGGAAGGTAATTGACCAACAAAAGAGCATAGAGACATAAAAAGGGGGGAAATGTAATAGCAGAGAATCTAGCAAAATAAAAGACCATCAGACCATTAGATTCCAGGTTTGAACATACAACATTAACTTTACTGTGTAGCATTAGAATAATATACAGCACACAGACATCTTAACATCTACTTAAAGTATGGCCTATATGTGTAACAGACTAGTTGTACATTCACAGTATACAGCAAATATGAATGAATTGGTGGTGCCGGTGTTGGACTGAGGTGGACAAAGTTAACAATCACACACACCAGGTAATGGTCCAACAGGTTTATTTGAAAGCACTAGCTTTCGTAGCTCTGCTCCTTCGTCAGGTGGTTGTGGAGTATAAGATTGTAATACACAGAATTTGAAGTAAAAGGACATCAGGGCGTGGATTTAGCTCATTCTGTACAGCTCAGGAAATTAATTTCGCAACATTTCATCTCAATGACCAAATAATTGGAATGGTTGATAGGCAAGTGTATTATGGTCTGAAGCTGAATACCAGTACCTACTCACAGATACAGTTTCAGCTTTTATGCAGACAGCTAGCTTCACCAAGCTGCTGCTGCTCCCACTGTTCTCTGAGGTCTGATCTTACTCACCCACACAAAGCGAATTCTGCTATGTCCTTGTTACTTGTCTCCCCTGCAGTCAGCTGTATTTAACAGTCACTGACACATTGCTTCTACAGAGCTCCCAGGACATTTTCTGATCCTGACTCCAATATTTAGCTATCTCGTAATTCTTTGAACTACTCCCTGTGTTCTAACAGCACAGAGCATCTAATTGTTCTTGCCATCCCACTGACTGCCTCCCAGCAATATAGCTAAAAGCAGCACTGACTAACATGGGATCACCCTCTGCCTCTGTCTGTTATTTTTTCCAACATTTTGCAATATTTGTACTAGGAGAAAGTGAGGACTGCAGATGCTGGAGATAAGAGTCGAGAGTGCGGTGCTGGAAAAGCACAGCCGGTCAGGCAGCATCCAAGGAGCAGGAAAATCAGGAATGCTGCCTGACCTGCTGTGCTTTACCAGCACCACACACTCAATATTTGAACTAGGTTGAGGGGTAACCTTATAAAAGTTTCCAAAATCACGAGGGGCATAGGTAAGGTGAATGGCAGGTGTCTTTTCCATAGGGTTGGAGATTTCGAGAAAAGGGAGCATACTTTTAGGGTGAGAGGAGAATGATTTTAAAAAAAGAAGAGGGGCACCTATTTTACACGAGTGGTTCGTGTGTGGAATGAACTTCTATAGGAAATGGTGGATGCAGGTACAGTTGCAACATTTAAAAGACTTCAGGAGAAGTACATGAAAAGGAAAGGTTTTGGAGGGATAAGGGCTAACATTGACAGGTGGGACTGGTTTACTATGGGATTACGGTCAGCGTAGACTGGTTGGATTGTTGCTGTATGACTCTATGACTGTATAACACTTCTGTAGTGATCACCAAACTGCTCTGAGTGACCAGTTGAAAACTTGAAAACGCCTCTGCCCCTATCGAATTAAATGTAAAGGTATAGCAATTCTTGCGACTGAGTGTGTTCTGATGCTACAATTCACAGTTTGCTGGCTTACTTGGAGCAATCTGTTTAGCTCAGGAATTGAATTTTGCCACATTTCATCTCAATGACCAAATAATCAGAAATGTTGATAGGCAAGTGTGTTATGGGTAATGGGTAGCAGGATTTAGACAATAGACAACAGACAATAGGTGCAGAAGTAGGCCATTTTGCCCTTCGAGCCTGCACCACCATTCAATATGATCATGGCTGATTATCCTTAATCAGTATCCTGTTCCTGCCTTTTCTCCATAACCCTTGATTCCACTATCCTTGAGAGCTCGATCCAACTCTTTCTTAAATGAATCCAGAGACTGGGCCTCCACTGCCCTCTGGGGCAGAGCATTCCACACAGCCACCACTCTCTGGGTGAAGATGTTTCTCCTCATCTCTGTCCTAAATGGTCTACCCTGTATTTTTAAACTGTGTCCTCTGGCTTGGCAATCACCCATCAGCGGAAACATGCTTCCTGCCTCCAGAGTGTCCAATCCTTCAATAATCTTATATGTCTCAATTAGATCCCCTCTCAGTCTTCGAAACTCAAGGGTATACGAGCCCAGTCGCTCCAGTCTTTCAGTGTAAGCTAGTCCCGCCATTCCAGGAATTGACCTCATGAACCTACGCTGCACTCCCTCAATAGCCAGAATGTCTTTCCTCAAATTTGGAGACCAGAACTGCACATAATATTCCAGGTGTGGTCTCACCAGGGTCCTGTACAGCTGCAGAAGAACCTCTTCGCTTCTATACTCAATCCCTCTTGTTATGAAGGCCAGCATGCTCTTAGCTTTCTTCACTACCTACTGTACCTGCATGTTTGCCTTCATTGACTGGTGTACAAGAACATCCAGATCTCTCTGTACTGCCCCTTTACCTAAATTGATTCCATTTAGGTAGTAATCTGCCTTCCTGTTCTTGCCACCAAAGTGGATAACCATACATTTATCCACATTAAACTGCATGTGCTATGCATCTGACCACCCACCTAACCTGTCCAGGTCACCCTGTAATCTCCTAACATCCTCTTCACATTTCACCCTGCCACCCAGCTTAGTATCATCAGCAAATTTGCTAATGTTAATACTAATACCACCTTCTATATCATTAACATATATTGTAAAAAGCTGCGGTCCCAGCACTGATCCCTGCGGTACCTCACTGGTCACTGCCGCCATTCCGAAATGGAGCTGTTTATCACTACTCTTTAAGACCCAGGCGAGTTGTCATCGAAAGGAATAGCACAACAAACTCAAGGGGCTGAAATGGCCTCCATCTGTCACTATTATATTCCTTTCTTTGAAGGGCGTTAGTGACAGGGTGCAGAGATGGTCACCTTGGGGAGAGAAGTTTTGGGATTTACATATTAATGAACCGAAATCTGCAAACCATTCTAAAAGTTGAAAGACTGAACAGCAATCTAGGTTTGATCAATATATCGTTTCCATTGCATGACACTATAATTGTTTGCTATAAATTCTGTGTATTATGGTCCTGCTCCTCAACCACCTGATGAAGGAGCGCGCTCCGAAAGCTAGTGCTTCCAAATAAACCTGTTGGACTCTAACCTGGTGTTGTGTGATTTTTAACTTTGTCCACTCCAGTCCAACACCAATGCCTTGGGGAAGTGTAAGGAAATGCAGAGAGGATTGGAAGGGTGGTATGGTTACAGGGTTGATGCGGTCCCAAGGTGAAGTGAGGTGTGGTTTGGTTGAACATTTGTAAAAGGAAATGGGAATGGTTTTAAGTTATGCTGTTTATTGCATTGATTCTATATTTGTTATTAATATTGCGCTGCCTGCTTCTAATCCTTTTAGGTAAATCATTAAAATGGGCAAAGCATTTGATGCTATCCATTTATGAACTCGTCACTGGACTGATTGTCTAACTTTGATGGATCTTTTCATTCTATCTTTTCAGTGACACTGTATCGAGAAAGGTAAAAACAATGACTGCAGATGCTGGAAACCAGAGTCTCGATTAGGGTGATGCTAGAAAAGCACAGCAGTTCAGGCAGCATCTGGGGAGCAGGAAAATCGATGTTTCTTTCTTTTTATTACTTACAGTGTGGAGACAGGCCCTTCGGCCCAACAAGTCCACACCGACCTGCCAAAGCGCAACCCACCCAAATCCATTCCCCTACGTTTACCCCTGCCCCTAACACTACAGGCAATTTAGCATGGCAAATTCACCTGACCTGCACATTGTTGGACTGTGGGAGGTAACCGGAGCACCGGGAGGAAACCCATGCAGACACGGGAGAATGTGCAAACTCAACACAGTCAGTCACCTTGGACGGGAATGGAACCCAGATCTGGCACTGTGAGGCAGCAGTGCTAACCACTGTGCCACCATGCCTCCCTTCATCAGGAATACAGGCAGTGAGCCTGAAGGGTGTAGAGATAAGTGAGAGGAGGGTGGGGGTGGGGAGAAAGTAGCATAGAGTACAATAGGTGAGTGGGGGAAGGGGATGAAGGTGATAGGTCAGGGGGGAGGGGGGAGTGGATAGGTGGAAAAGAAGATAGGCAGATAGGACAAGTCATGGGGACAGCGCTGAGCTGGAAGTTTGGAACTGGGGTGAGGTGGGGGAAGGGGAAATGAGGACTGGGGTGAGGTGGGGGAAGGGGAAATGAGGCTGGGGTGAGGTGGGGGAAGGGGAAATGAGGTACTGGGGTGAGTTGGGGACTGAATTGAGAAAGAAAAGCAGGTGTCAGTGGTACGGCAGAGGATTCAGACTGACGGGGATGCTTTCGCATAATGCTGGAGGTTATGAGCTGATCCATCGTAGGCCATTTACGATTGAAGTGAGGAGAAATGTCTTCACCCAGTGAGTCATAGAATCATAGATTTGTACAGCACAGAAACAGACCCTTCAGTCCAGCTCGATCATGCCGATCAGATATCCTAAATTAATCTAGTCCCATTTGCCAGCATTTGGCCCACATCCCTCCAAACCCTTCCTATTCATATACCCATCCAGATGCCTTTTAAATGTTGCAATTGTACCAGCCTCCACCACTTCCTCTGGCAGCTCGTTCCATACATGTACCACCCTCTGTGTGAAAAAGTTGCCCCTGAAGCCTCTTTGAAATCTTTCCTCTCTCACCCTAAATCTACACCTGCTAGTTTTAGATTCCTCTACCCTGGGGTAAAGATCTTGTCTATTTACTTTACCAATGCCCCTCATGATTTTATAAACCTCTATGAGGTCATCCCTCAGCCTTTGACATTCCAGGGAAAACAGCCTCAGACTATTCAGCCTCTCCCTGTAGATTAGATTCCCTACATTGTGGAAACAGGCCATTCGGCCCAACAAGTCCACACCAACCCTCCGAAGAGCAACCCACCCAGACCCATTTCCCTCTGACTGATGCACCTGGCACTATGGGCAATTTAGCATGGCCAATTCACCTTACTTGCACATCTTTGAACTGTGGGAGGAAACCGGAGCACCTGGAGGAAACCCACAGGGAGAATGTGCAAACTCCACACAGACAGTCGCCCGAGGTGGGAGTCGAACTTGGGACCCTGGCGCTGTGAGGCAGCAGTGCTAAACACTGTGCCAACGCGCCACCTTAGCTCAAACCCTCCAACATTGGCGACATCCTTGTAAATCTTTTCTGAACCCTTTCAAGTAGTGGTGAGCCTGTTGAAATTTCTGACTCAGGAAGGGTTGAGGTGAAAACATTGAATGTTTTCAAGAAGGAGTTAGATGCAAAAGGAGTTTGATCTCAGGGCCAAAGGGGTCAGAGAGTATGTGAATAAAGTGGCAACAGGAGGAGGCAATAGCCTATGGTATTGTCATTAGTCCAGGGGCACAGGTAATGTCCTCGGCACCTGTCTGACTCCTGTCAAGGTCAATGGTAGAATTTGAATTCAGTGAAGAATACTCCTGCAATTAAGAATCTAATGTTAACAAGGCCAATTTGTTGGAGAAAAGCTCACCAGTTTTACCAACGCCCTCTGGGGAAGGAAACTCTGTCCTTACCTGGTCTGGCCTCCATGTGACTCCAGACCCGCAACAATGTGGTTGACTCCTAACTGCATCTTTTAGTGATTGCAGGTGGACCTCATAGAATATGAGTTCTCTGACTGGGGCTGCTGACCTGGTTCAATCAGGGAGCCCTGGATGACAAGTAGAAATGTCAGGGTTTCTGTTCACTCTGAGAGCTGGTCAGTGTGCACATGTGAATAAAGGATGAGTAGGTGACGGGATACCAGCCTTGGGGGAGTGATTTCAGCCCTCTGGGCAATTAGGGATGAACAATGAATGTTGGCCCGACCAGTGATGCACACAATCTCATGAATGAATAAGATTAACAAAGATACTGAGTTGAATGATCAGCCATGAGCATGTTGAATAGCAGGGTAGGCTTATAGGGCTGAATGGCCTACTCCTGCTGTTATTTTATTTGATTCAATATTGAACTGACTCCTTCTGAACTCAAACCATTCCATCTTCCAAATTAGATATCTAAATCCTAAAGGCCAGTGTCGTTCTGTCTGGGTTTGTACGCACTCCAGGAACAATATTAATGTGGCAATGCATCATTCTTATTTTAATTTCAGTGATTAATTTTGACAACGGCATGCCTGATAAGCCCTAGCTCTGAGTCCCGTTGTTGTGTTCACATAAACCTGGCACGTTCAAACTACAAGAAATTAAAACCACTGCCTTGAATGTTAACAGTGCAGCTTAATCTTGCAATAATGTGACATTAAAGAATAACTTCTTCCCAATTGGTTGTACGATATTACAGGCTGCTTTTCCAAATTGTCAAGGTTGATGCAGAGACTGTAGGCTTGGCAGGATTCAGATACTGCACAATTTGTTGCTGGAAAAGCGCAGCAGGTCAGGCAGCATCCTAGGAGCAGGAGAGTCGACGTTTCGGGCATGAGCCCTTCTTCCTGCTGGAAAAGCAGGAAGAAGGGCTCATGCCCGAAACGTCGACTCTCCTGCTCCATGGATGCTGCCTGACCTGCTGCGCTTTTCCAGCAATACATTTTCAGCTCTGATCTCCAGCCCTCACTTTCTCCTCGAGGATTCAGATACTGCACAGTGTGCACCCTGACTGAGAATATATCTCACTCCCAATGAGACAGTTTTAGATTAGATTCCCTACAGTGTGGAAACAGGCCCTTTGGCCCAACAAGTCCACACCTACCCTCCCAAGAGTAACCTTCCCAGACCCATTTCCCTCTAGCTAATGCACCTAACACTATGGGCAATTTAGCATGGCCAATTCACTGGACCTGCACCTCTTTGGATTGTAGAAGGAAACCAGAGCACCTGAAGGAAATCCACGTGGACACAGGGAGAATGTACAAACTCCACATAGACTGTCACCCAAGACTGGAATTGAACCTGGGACCCTGGTGCTGTGAGGTAGCAGTGCTTACCACTGAGCCACCGTGCCGCCCTTTTGATAGGGCCAGGTTTAAGGCTTGTCAGTCTGCGTTGGAACTGATGGGCGAATAGTTCAGTGTATGGCACAAGTTGTGAATGCTGAGGTTGCACTGCAGGTCTGGTTAATTAGACATTGGCTTTAATCTCAGAGGACTGAGTGTGCAATGCCAATGGAATGAAAGGTAATGAATAGTTCTCCGTGTAGCAATGGAATTCTGTCGGAGAGATTAGCCCAATAAATTAGAGATCACAAAGCACAGTTCGAAGTGAAATTGACTAACAGTTAATTAGTACGGCCGATATCGCAGAAGAGAAATTGACTAAGCTGAAACAGTGCAGACAGTCTGTCCAGGTAGGTGAGAATTCTCTTCCTTGAGCTGAGGATGAAGCCCGGTTTTATAGGAATCTTGTACAATAAGGAAAGATATAATGTATTTGGAACTGGAGTAATCCAGTTACAGTGATGATAAACTGTCATCAGAAGAATGGCCTGATTGTCGATACAATGCAACATCCTGACAGTATCAATGGGAGCAGGAGATTCCAGGTCTCTTTGCAGGTAGGTGAGAATGTCTCTTTTGAAACAGTAAGTTTTTTTCCATTGTCCTGTCCTGGGAGCGAGGTCCTTGGTGGTGCCTCTCGGTCTGACCTGTTGTTTGTGTGGCTTTGGTATTGCTGGGTTATGAGACTGACCTTGGGGCTTTGGGACAGCTGTGTTGACCAGATATTGTTAGTGCATTTTGGGAAGTGTGTTCCCTTGTCTGTGAGTGCTGTCTGGTTTCACTTGTCAGCCTGCTTGGACCCTGCTGAGGCATTTTTTGGTATGGTTTGGCCAAGTTTGCTTCCCTATGGTCTGTGTGGGCCTATTATGGGTAGGCAGCGTGGTAGATCTTTTCCCATAAATTCCAAACCCTTTCTTTGTAGACTACCCTAGTATTAAAGAAAGAAGGTGCATTTATATGACACCGGTCACAACCACAGGGCAAATCGAAACTCTTCACAGTCAAGGGTGAAGAACAATTACTGATCAAGCCACTGGGGTACATTCACATTTCCTCTCTGAGAGTGCCACAGGATCTTTCACACTTACCTTAAGAGAACAGGTTAACACCTTGATTTATCATGTTATCCAGTCTCCTCTGAGGTGCAGGATTAGAGTGGTGCTGGAAAAGCACAGCAGGTCAGGCAGCATCTGAGGAGCAGGAGAATCGAAGTTTCGGGCAAAAGTCCTTCATCAGGAAAGTGTACCCACCTCCGCCTAGTTGATATTGACTCCAGCACCTGCAGTACCCACCTCCGCCTCCTCTGAGGAACAGTCATTGTTGTAATGCCATAGCGTCAAAGCAGAATACAGCACAGAAACAGACCCTTCAGTCCAACTCGTCCAAGTTTTCCAAACTAGTCCCAATCGCCTGCATTTGGCCCAGGTCCCTTGAAACCTCTTCTATTCATGTTGCTGTCCAAACTGTAGGATTGGGCAAAAATCCTCATTTAAAATATTGGGCAAGACCTTGGGCTTTTCAAAACTTTTAAAAATAAAGGGGATGGCTGGGCTAAGCTCTAGGGAAAATACACAAACACAGAGATAGCTATCTGGGACTATTGTCCCGTCTGGAATTCCAATGTAGATCTCCACTCGCAGAGAACAATCAACCAAACCTAACACCCTAGACCGAAACTAACTTTTACCTGTACAGTATGGGGCCAATCCAGAGACCCAACACTTGATACAATCAAAGTTCATTTACAGAGATACTGGCCATACAACTTTAATCAACATCCACTTAAACATACTCTTAAATATTGGGAAGCTAACTGACTTCAGAAGAAAACACCAGAAACACAGTGGACAACACAGCTTTGAGGGGAGATAAATGTGCCAGGCAGTCTGTATAACGACCAGGTCTGACCTGACCTGAGACAGAGCCTTGTTCAACAACAAGCTTCTTCCCCACAGCTTCCCACAGCTTCCCCACACCTTCCCCACAGCTTCCCCACACCTTCCCCACACCTTCCCCACACCTTCCCCACAGCTTCCCCTCAGGCTTCCCCACATCTTCCCCACACCTTCCCCACACTTTCCCCACACCTTCCCACACCTTCCCCACACCTTCCCCACACCTTCCCCACAGCTTCCCCACAGCTTCCCACACCTTCCCCACACCTTCCCCACACCTTCCCACACCTTCCCACACCTTCCCCATAGGCTTCCCCACACCTTCCCCACAGCTTCCCACACCTTCCCCACACCTTCCCCACAGCTTCCCACACCTTCCCCACACCTTCCCCACACCTTCCCCACAGCTTCCCACACCTTCCCCACACCTTCCCCACTCCTTCCCCACAGCTTCCCCACAGCTTCCCACACCTTCCCCACACCTTCCCCACACCTTCCCCATAGCTTCCCACACCTTCCCCACACCTTCCCCACACCTTCCCCACAGCTTCCCCACAGCTTCCCACACCTTCCCCACAGCTTCCCCACACCTTCCCACACCTTCCCCACACCTTCCCCACACCTTCCCCACAGCTTCCCACACCTTCCCCACAGCTGCCCCACACCTTCCCCACACCTTCCCCACACCTTCCCCACACCTTCCCCACAGCTTCCCCACAGCTTCCCACACCTTCCCCACAGCTGCCCCACACCTTCCCCACACCTTCCCCACACCTTCCCCACACCTTCCCCACAGCTTCCCCACAGCTTCCCACA
This sequence comes from Hemiscyllium ocellatum, assembly GCF_020745735.1. Classification (NCBI taxonomy): domain Eukaryota; kingdom Metazoa; phylum Chordata; class Chondrichthyes; order Orectolobiformes; family Hemiscylliidae; genus Hemiscyllium; species Hemiscyllium ocellatum. The sequence continues at coordinate 20,095,546 of NC_083442.1, forward strand.
CCTTCCCCACAGCTGCCCCACACCTTCCCCACACCTTCCCCACAGCTTCCCCACACCTTCCCCACACCTTCCCCACAGCTGCCCATTTGCCTCCCCACAGCTTCCCCACACCTTCCCCACACCTTCCCCACACCTTCCCCACTCCTTCCCCACAGCTTCCCTACAGGTTTCCAACCGCAGCTAGCAGCTTTCAAAACAACATGTAAGAGAAGCTGAATCAAGAGGTCGAGACTCCGGGTGCTCTGGTTTCCTCCCACAGTCCAACGATGTGCAGGTTAGGGTGGATTGGCCGTGCTAAACTGCCCCATAGCGTTCAGGGGTGTGTAGGTTAGACACATTAGTCAGGGGCAAATATAAAGGAACGAGTAATGGGTTTGGGTGGCAGACTCTTCTTTTAGAATGTCCATTCTAACAGATGAGAGACTTAACAAACAATCCAGGTCTTTTTCAACAGATAATTTCAGTTACAATACAGGTAAACTTTTGCTTTAAATTTTGTGTCCTATATCCTATTCTCCACAACCACCTGATGAAGGAGCAGCGCTCCGAAAGTTAGTGCTTCCAAATAAACCTGCTGGACTATAACCTGGTGTTGTGTCATTTTTAACTTTATACACTACAGTCTGGCTCCTCCAAATCTCTGTATAATTGATAGTGTTAATTTCACTGTTTATTGCATTCACCTTTATTCCTTGCCTTATACTTACCTTGTTATATTTAGATAAACACAGAGATTCTTTTGGGAGAAAGTGAGGTCTGCAGATGCTGGAGATCAGAGCTGAAAAATGTGTTGCTGGAAAAGCCCAGCAGGTCGGGCAGCATCCAAGGAGCAGGAGAATCGATGTTTCGGGCATGAGCCCTTCTTCAGGAATGAGGAGGGTGTGCCAAGCAGGCTAAGATAAAAGGTAGGGAGGAGGGACTTGGGGGAGGGGCGATGGGAATGCGATAAGTGGAAGGAAGTTAAGGTGAGGGTGATAGACCAGGGAGGGGGTGGGGGCGGAGAGGTCGAGAAGAAGATTGCAGGTCAAAAAGGCGGTGCTGAGTCCAAGGGTTGGGACTGAGATAAGGTGGGGGGAGGGGGAATGAGGAAGCTGGAGAAATCTGCATTCATCCCTTGTGGTTAAAGAGGTTTCCTAGGTGGAAATTGAGGCGCTCTTTCTCCAGGCGTCGTGTGGCCAGGGTCTGGCGATGGAGGAGGCCAAGGACCTGCATTTCCTTGGTGGAGTGGGAGGGGAGTTAAAGTGTTCAGCCACGGGGCGGTTGGGTTGGTTGGTGCAGGTGTCCCAGAGGTGTTCTCTGAAACATTCTGCAAGTAGGCGGCCTGTCTCCCCAATATAGAGGAGGCCACATCAGGTGCAGCGGATGCAGTAAATGATGTGGAGGAGCAGGTGAATTTGTGATGGATATGGAAGGATCCCTTGGGGCCTTGGAGAGAGGTAAGGGAGGAGGTGTGGGCGCATGTTTTGCATTTCTTGCGGTTGCAGGGCAAGGTGCCAGGAATGGAGGTTGGGTTGGTGGCGGGTGTGGACAAGACGATGGAGTCGCGGAGGGAGTGGTCTTTCTGGAACGCTGATAGGGGAGGGGAGGGAAATATATCCTTGATGGTGGGGTCTGTTTGGAGGTGACAGAAATGACGAAGGATGATATGATGTATCTGGAGGTTGGTGGGGTGATGGTGAGGACCAGTGGGGTTCTGTCCTGGTGGCGGTTGGAGGGGCGGGGTTCAAGGGTGGAGGAGCAGGAAGTGGAGGAGATGCGGTGGAGAGCATCGCCAACCACGTCTGAGGGGAATTTTCACTTCCATGATTTTCACTTCCCCGGCCCCCAACGCCTTATCTTCACGATAGACATCCAGCCCCTATACACCTCCATCCCCCATCACGAAGGCCTCAAAGCCCTCCACTTCTTCCTTTCTCGCCAACCCAACCAGTACCCTTCCACTGACACCCTCCTTCGACTGACTGAACTGGTCCTCGCTCTGAACAACCTCTCTTTCCAATCCTCCCACTTCCTCCAAACCAAAGGAGTTGCCATGGGCACCCGCATGGGCCCCAGCTATGCCTGTCTCTTCATAGGATATGTGGAACAGTCCATCTTCCGCAACTACACTGGCACCACCCCCCACCTTTTCCTCTGCTACATCAATGACTGTCTCGGCACTACCTCATGCTCCCATGAGGAGGTTGAACAGTTCATCAACTTTACCAACACCTCCCACCCCAACCTCAAATTACCTGAACCGTTTCAAATCCTCCCCCCCCTTCCTAGACCTCTCCATTTCGATCTCGGGCGACCGACTCAACACGGACATTCGCTATAAACCAACCGACTCCCACAGCTACCTAGACTACCCCTCCTCCCACTCTGCCCCCTGTTAAAACGCCATCCCATATTCCCAATTCCTTCGCCTCCGTCGCATCTGCTCCCAGGAGGACCAATTCCAATACCGAACAACTCAGATAGCCTCCTTCTTCAAAGACCGCAATTTTCCCTCAGATGTGGTTGACGATGCCCTCCACCACATCTCCTCCACTTCCCGTTCCTCCGCCCTTGAGCCCTGCCTCTCCAATCGCCACCAGGACAGAACCCCACTGGTCCTCACCATCACCCCACTAACCTCCAGATACATTGTATCATCCTTCGTCATTTCCGCCACCTCCAAACAGACCCCACCACCAAGGATATATTTCCCTCCCCTCCCCTATCAGTGTTCCAGAAAGACCACTCCCTCCGCCACTCCCTCATCTTGTCCACACCCGCCACCAACCCAACCTCCACTCCCGGCACCTTCTCCTGCAACCACAAGAAATGCAAAACTTGTGCCCACACCTCCCCCCTCACTTCCCTCCAAGGCCCCAAGGGATCCTTCCATATCCATCACAAATTCACCTGCACCTCCACACACATCATTTACTGCATCCGCTGCACCCGATGTGGCCTCCTCTATATTGGGGAGACAGGCCGCTTACTTGCAGAATGTTTCAGAGAACACCTCTGGGACACCCAGACAACCAACCCAATCACCCCGTGGCTGAACACTTTAACTCCCCCTCCCAGTCCGCCAAGGAAATGCAGGTCCTTGGCCTCCTACATTGCCAGACCATGGCAACACGACGCCTGGAGGAAGAGTGCCTCATCTTTTGTCTAGGAACCCTCCAACCACAAGGGATGAATGCAGATTTCACCAGCTTCCTCATTTCCCCTCCCCCCACCTTATCTCAGTCCCAACCCTCTGACTCAGCACCGCCTTCTTGACCTGCAATCTTCTTCCCGACCTCTCCGCCCCCACCCCCTCTCTGGCCTATCACCCTCACCTTAACTTCCTTCCACCTATCGCATTCCCAACGTCCCCCCCCCCCCCCCAAGTCCCTCTTCCCTACCTTTTATCTTAGCCTGCTTGGCACACCCGCCTCATTCCGGAAGAAAGGCTAATGCCCGAAACATCGATTTTCCTGCTCCTTGGATGCTGCCTGACCTGCTGCGCTTTTCCAGCAAAACATTTTCCAACAGAGATTCTTTTGCCCTGGAACGCCTATCTGCTACCTTGTTCATTTCACATTCTCTAAGTCAGTTGAGTATCAGAACCAGGGATCTGAGGGTGATTTGACCTACTTAAAAAATCAGCAAATTACTGATTTTAAACCAGAACCCTGCAGAATGTCTTTTAAATGTTGTACCTGCATCCACCACTTCCTCTGGCAGCTCATTCCGCACCTGTACCACCCTCCGTATGAAAATGTGGGATAAAGGTAAAGTAGTGTTACTTCTGCAATTATAATTGCTGATACAAAGTAAATGACCTCACACCAGTGTGTAATTGTTTCAGACAAGAGCTGAGTCAACAAGAATGGAAACTATGTGGAGGAAATGCATAATGGTTCTTTTGTATTAGCTAAAAATGCATGCAAGAAAGAAACGGCACGGTGGCACAGTGGTTAGCACTGCTGCCTCACAGCGCCTGAGACCCGGGTTCAATTCCCGACTCAGGCGACTGACTGTGTGGAGTTTGCACGTTCTCCCCGTGTCTGCGTGGGTTTCCTCCGGGTGCTCCGGTTTCCTCCCACAGTCCAAAGATGTGCGGGTCAGGTGAATTGGCCATGCTAAATTGCCCGTAGTGTTAGGTAAGGGGTAAATATATGGGTGGGTGGCGGGTCGGTGTGGACTTGTTGGGCCGAAGGGCCTGTTTCCACACTGTAAGTAATCTAAAAAAAAAGGGACTGCAAAACAATGGTAGATATTACAGGCACTAGATAAGATGCTGAGAGGGACAGCACAGATGGAGGGAGTAGATAATGGTAAGCAAAGGATGTGCCTAACAATGACCTACAGCAGGATGAGGTCAAACTGCCTTTTGAGGCCAGAAATAAGCATTTTGTCACAGATAAGGCAAGAGATAAACAGGAGTAATGGGTACCGGTCTTAGGGAAGTGGAGGATGTAAACAGGGGAGGAGCAATGAGATAAAAAAAATCGAAACCAAATTATATAAATATCGAGTATTCGTTGAATTCGGTGTGTTTTGTCCCTGCCTTGTGGACATCACACCCACTTGCAAGTGTGAAATAAATGACACTACCGATTCAGATCTTGTCTCGGACTGAAATTATTGATGTGAGTGAGCTTGGTTTCTCACAAAAACATTGGCCCTCAGGTCCCTTTTCAATCTTTTCTCTCTCACCTTAAGCCTGTGCCCCCTGGTTTTGGACTCCCTTCCCCCCCACCCTGGGGAAAAATACCTTTGGCTATTCACCTGATCCATGCCCCTCATCACGTTATAAACCTCTGTAAGGTCACCCCTTAGCTTGCTACATCAGTCAACCAATTTGCCAACAGCAGCCTCCCTTCTGAACAGCGATCTGTTAGCGTGAGGCTAAACTCAGAATCGTGATTAAAATCTGATTGAAGATTTGTAGCTCGGGTATACGTTGTTGTGGTTCTGCTCGCCGAGCTGGAAGTTTTTGCTGCAAACATCAAAGCAGCGCTTCACACGAGGCTCCAACAGCACTGATGATGTTCCCTAGCCAGGGAACGAAACGTTTGCAGCAAAAACTTCCAGCTCGGTGAGCAGAACCACATCAGAACCGTGATGTTGTACTGAGCGCGGTGATGGAAGGGAGAGGGTGATTATTGACCAGAGTTACTCAGCTGCTGTTCCTCACATGGGATTTTTCAAATCGTTTCACTCCAAGGCGGATCTTTGGAAGCGAATGTTTCATTCAAAAGTTGCTGACCGCACCCCCCTCCCCACGTCCCCGAGCTCAGAAGCACTACTCCACCGCTATCTTCCATCAGCATTTACCACAGAGCTTTCTGGCCCTTTCCTTTAGTCCTTCCTCCCCCTTTCAATTCCATTAAAGCCAGGCCCATCCCCACTGTTCTTCCGTTCTGAAGGAGAGCCGTGTTCAACTCAAAACGATCACCCCGTTTCTCTCTCCTGAGACTGGATTCCCAGCACCTTCCACTTTCATTCCAGCTTCTGCAGTATTTTGCTTTTAGAATTAGAATTAGATTCCCTACAGTGTGGAAGCAGGCCCTTCGGCCCAACAAGTCCACACCGACCCTCCCCAGAGTAACCCACCCAGACCCATTCCCCTACCCTATATTTACCCCTGACTAATGCACCTAGCCTACACACCCCTGAACCATATGGCCAATTCACCCTGACCTGCACATCTTTGGAATGTGGGAGGAAACCCACGCAGACACAGGGTGAAAGTGCAAACTCTACATAGGCAGTCACCCCAGGCGGAAATCAAACCTGGGTCCCTGGTGCTGTGAGGCAGCAGTGCTAACCCCTGAACCACTGTGCCACCCCCTAGTTTGAAGAATTTCCATCCTGGAAAATTTATCCCGTGTTCTGTATGGGTTATCCTCATACCTGAAGGACACCGAGAGGTATTTGAGCTTCATATCATTCAACATTGTTAAACATCAGCTCTTTAGTAATCTGCCGTTAAAAACCACCTTCACCTTTGCTGGGTCATTCAGCAGAGAGGACGTTAATTATCCACTGGAGATAGGGATTGTCCTCTTTAATGCCTTTTTCACAGAGATTGGACAGAACAAAGAATCACAAATAGTTGGATTCTGATTAAAGTAAACACGACCAGATGGAATACTGAAGGAATTAGGCGCAGAAGATATTTTCATAGCTTATTGGGTTCAGGAATGGAACTGGAAGAAGGGAAAATAGCTAAAGCTATTCTAATTAAAATATAATAAGGCTTTTGGCTAATAAAGTGTGCAAAATCATGGAATGAATTAGAGAAGAAAGTGTAAGTAGGCCAGTTGAGCCCAATAAAAATAGTATGATTTTGGTATAGAGTCATACAGCATGGAAAACAGGCCCTTCGGTCCAACCAGTCTATGCCAACCATAATCCCAAACTAAGCTAGTCCCACCTGCCTGCTCCTGGCCCATCCCTCTCCAAGTAGTTCATGAACTTATCCAAAGGTCTTTTAAACATTGTAACTGGACTCACAACCATCACTTCCTGTCCAAGTTTATTTCGTTCACAAACCACCCTCTGTGTAAAAAAAAATTGCCCTTGCGTTTTTTTTTATCTTTCCCCCTCACATAAAAAATATGCCCTCTAATCTTAAACTCCTCCACCTGAGGGAAAAGACACCTGCCGTTCACCTTATCCATGCCCCTCATGATTTTATAAACCTCTATAAGGTCACCCCCTCAAGGCTCCAGCGAAAAATGTCCCAGCCTACTCAGCCTCTCTCAAACCTTCCATATCTGGCGACATCCTGGTAAATCTCTCCTGAACCCTCTCCGGCTTTTATAATATCCTTCCTATTACAGGGTGACCACAATACTCCAGAAGACGACTCATCAATATTCTATTAGTCAGATACTTTGAGGTAATTACCGAAATCTTTCAGCTAAAACAAATGAAACACAGACTTTCTCAACATCGCAATGCATGGAGTCTTCGATGTACATGGAGAGATTGAAGAAGCTTTGGTTGATGTCCTTGGAGGAGAGTTGAAGAGTGTGCTGCTGGAAAAGCACAGCAGATCACGCTGATTCCCCCGCTCCTCAGATGCTACCTGACCTGCTGTGCTTTTCCAGTGCCACATTTTTCAACTCTAATCTCCAGCATCTGCCATCCTTACTTCCTCCTAGTCCTCAGAGAAGGACAGGTTAGAGTCATAGAGTCATAGAGATGTACAGCATGGAAACAGACCCTTCAGTCTAACCCTTCCATGCCGACCAGATATCCCAACCCAATCTAGTCCCACCTGCCAGCACCCGGCCCATATCCCTCCAAACCCTTCCTATTCATATACCCATCCAAATGCCTCTTAAATGTTGCAATTGTACCAGCCTCCACCACATCCTCTGGCAGCTCATTCCATACACATACCACTCTCTGCGTGAAAAAGTTGCCCCTTGGGTCTCTTTTATATCTTTCCCCTCTCACCCTAAACCTATGCCCTCAAGTGCTGGACTCCCCAACCCCAGGGGTAAGACTTTGTCTATTTATCCTATCCATGCCCCTCATAATTTTATAAACCTCTATAAGGTCACCCCTCAGCCTCTGACGCTCCAGGGGAAACAGCCCCAGCCTGTTCAGCCTCTCCCTGTAGCTCAGATCCTCCAACCCTGGCGATATCCTTGTAAATCTTTTCTGAACCCTTTCAAGTTTCACAACATCTTTCCGATAGGAAGGAGACCAGAATTGCACGTAATATTTCAACAGTGACCTAACCAATGTCCTGTACAGCTGCACTGATAGATACAGTTCAAAATCTTGAGATATCCACACAGATCAGGTGAAGTCAGCCTGTTTCTGTTGCCAGAAGGATTGAGAGCCAGAGGAAATTGGTTTAGGGAGATTAGCAGAAGAACCCAGAATGACATGAGGAAAAAGAGATTGACGTAGTGATTGGCTGGGATATCCAGTATACAGTTTACAAATGATAGAGGCAGATTTAGTTATAGCTTTCGAAAGAGAATTGTACAATTATTTGAGGTCCGGTGACCTGAAAGATGGGGGAGTGAGATACTGTTGAGTTGCTCTTATACAATGGGCCAAATGGCCTCGTTCTGCGCCAATCACCATTCTATGTTACCTTCAGAAGAAAACTGGTGAAAATTTTATTGCTATCTGTTGTGGTCACATCCACCAGCACAATCTGAGACGCCTTGATTGATTCGCTGTCACCAATCCTTCTTATCGACACAGTGTTACTGATATTAATGAGGGAAGGATGCTTACACAGAGAGCTCAGCAGAAGAGAGGCTCAGTCTTTGTAAATATACCAGACTTATTACATCGTGCTTGATACCTAGATATGTTACATCTGAGTTACTTGACAGTCTCGGAACACTTCAACCCCGGGGCATCAATGTGGACTTCAACAGCTTCCTCATTTCCCCTTCCCCCACCTCACCCTAGTTCCAAACTTCCAGCTCAGCACTGTCCCCATGACTTGCCCGGACTTGTCCGACCTGCCTAGCTCCTTTTCCACCTATCCACTCCACCCTCTCCTCCCTGACCTATCACCTTCATCTCCTCCCCCACTCACCCATTGTACTCTATGCTACTTTCTCCCCACCCCCACCCCCCTCAAGCTTATCTCTCCACACTTCAGGCTCACTGCCTTTATTCCTGATGAAGAGCTTTTGCCCGAAACGGTGATTTCGCTGCTCGTTGGATGCTGTCTGAACTGCTGTGCTCTTCCAGCAACACTAATCCAGAGTCTATCGTGAGACCTCAGGTTAAGGTAAATACACATTACTGCTAGCTACGTAGAACTTAACTCTCAGGATGGATAATTGCAAAGCTGGTTATGTCCACCCAGGAACCGTGCTTTACATCTGGTGGGCGGAGCTTATCACATGACGCCAGTTCACCCTTTAATTTCCAACCATCTCAGGATCTGAAAATGTTCTGCATAAACGCAAACTACCCTTTTATTTCTTTGCCAAAACTGAGCCGGACTCCAAATTCATGGGCTCAAGAATTGGGGTGCTCCTTTGCTAAGATGTCACACTGAAGCACCTCAGACTTCAGACCTCGGATGGATGTGAGACCTAGAAGTCTTGATCTTACTTACAATGTGCCCATTGCTTTAATGGTGTCTGTCCCACCTAGTAAGGGGAGGATGTTTGAGAAGGAGAAAGTGGGGGATGGTTGGTGGGGATGGTTGAGAACTTGGATCATTGTAGCAAATAAAAAATGATCCACAATAGATTATCAGTAGTTAAGGACAAAGAAAAATCTGAGTGTTTACCTAGCCCGCCACGTAAATTAGCAAGATCCCATAAACCTAACCCTACATAATGTTTTAACCAGATCCCCAATTTGTCACTGTTCCAACTGGGATACCTCAAGTCATTATGCTCCTAGGTGGGCTGGCACGGTGGCTCACGTGAAATGAGAAGTGAGTCCAGAAGAAGATAAAAGTTCAAAGACATAAGGTTAGCATTGCTGCCTCACGGCGCCAGGGACTCGGGTTGAATTCCACCCTGTTTGTGGAGTTTGCAGGTTCTCCCCTTGTCTGTGTGGGTTTCCTCCCACAGTCCAAAAATGCGCAGGTAAGGGTGGATTGGCCATGCTAAATTGCCCATCGTGTCTAGGGAGGTACTGGCTATGTGGATTACTCATAGGAAATGCAGGGTTTCAGGGGTTGGGGGTCTGGATGGGATGTCCTTTGGAGGGTCAGTGTGGACTTGATGGGCTGAATGGCCTGCTTCCATAGTGTGGAGATTCGATGGTTTCCCCCTCTTTATTTCATTGCAACAGAATTAATTAATAAAGAATCCCTCCCTTTTTCTTGCACCAAATGGATTTATGTTTTGAAAGAAACCAAATTAACTGGACTTTCTCGAGTTAACAAGAGAGAGATTATTAGTTATTAAATGTGAGAAGTAATAACATGAGACACAAACTCACACTCACACTCACTCACACAAACTCACACTCACACTCACTCACACATATACACACACAAACTCACAACATGCACAAGCGCGCGCACACAAATGCCCCCCCCCCACACACACACACACACACACACGTGCACGCACACACTCTCTCACACACATACATACACTATTTCTCTCACACATACACACTTTTCTTGCACGCACACACACACGTGAAATGAGAAGTGAGTCCAGAAGAAGATAAAAGTTTAAAGACATAAGGATCTGTGGTTCTTGGACTGTGATCTTCACAGCACACTAGTCCCCCAGCTCACTCCCACACCTTCTTCCACTAGCACACTCACCCAAGGTTGAGCTAACTCTGAATTCATGATCCTTGAAAGAGGAAGATGCAAAGGATGTCTTTTACCCAGAATGCTGTCTGTTTTCCCATGGTGTTCACAGCCTGACATAACTCCCAGGAGATTCCAATGCAGTGAGTCGGGCATTTCCCTCTTTTAAGTCCATCCGTTTGAAACTTCATTGACGTTTCAGCGGCATTGATCCCTGCAGCCACTCCAAGCTTGCACACACAGTGATTGGCATTGGAACCCATCATTCTGTAGGGGATCCACGGTCATGACAATAAGATTGCTGGATGTTAAGTCCAAAGGATAGAGTTTGGAAGCTGATGGCACTTGTGATTTGTGCACGCATTCGAGTCGCCATAGTCCTACAAGACTATAGGGCTGCTGTGTCATGAGGGAGAGGGGTGACTGGTGGTGATTTAACCACCTCAGGTGAGGAGAGATTAGATTAGATTCCTTACAGTGTGGAAACAGGCCCTTCAGCCCAACAAGTCCACACTGACCCTCCGAAGAGTAACCCATCCAGACCCATTTCCCTCTGACTAATGCACCTAACACTATGGTCAATTTAGTGGGACCAATTCACCTGACCTGTGGGAGGAAACCGGAGCACCCGGAGGAAACCCATGCAGACACAGGGAGAATGTGCAAACTCCACACAGTCACCCAAAGCTACAATCGAACCTGGGCCAGTGAGGCAGCAGTGCTAACCACTGAGCCACCATGCCGTCCTATATGAGAGATTGAGAAGAAGAGCACTTCATGGTCACCTCAGCCACTTCGGGAATTGAACCTATACTGTTGGCATCGCAATGCTTTGCAAGCCCACCATCCAGCCAACTGAGCTAAACTAACCCCAATAGGAAGTCCCAATCAGCTCGCCCATCACTTTCTGATCAATATAGCCCACAATCCAGGATTGTTACCAAGTTATCCCTGGAGGATCATTTAGAAAAGAAGTACGATCCTACAATTTGGAATCTTCTTCATTGCATACACGTAGTTATGAGACTTCTAGCCTGGATTACTGATATTACATGGACGTTCAATGGTATTGCATCAATGAATCCCCAACAACATCCTGAGGGTCATCATTGATGAGGAACTGAACTGGACCAGCCATCTAATCACTGTGGCTACAGGAGCAGGTCAGAGGCTAGGAATACTGTGGAGACTACATCAATAACCTCAGCCCTATGTATACAAGGCATAAGTCAGGGTCAATAGCAATGTGGATACAAAATCGCCTGAGAGTTAGGAAATGATTCTCAAGCTGGAGGAAGGTTTGTACAGGATATCCCCATGGGTAAGTATTGGAACCCTTGTTTTTCCTGATGTATATTAACGCTCTTGATCTTGGAATGAATGGGGTAATTTCAAAGTTTGCAGCTGACATATAAAATTTGGTAGTATTGTAAACTGTGACAAAGACAACATAGAACTCCAGAAGGACATAGACAAGCTGTTAGGACAGACAGATGGGGTGGAATATCAGTGCAGAGACATGTGAGGTGATGCATTTTGGTGGGAAAAAACTTTGAAAAACAACTCAAAATAGGGGATACAATTCTGGGGAGCTTAGTGTATATGTGTATGGATCATTGGAAATAACAGGACAGGTTGAGAGATCTGTTAATAAAGCAGGCAGACTTTACTAACACAGGTACACTACATATGAGGAAGCAGGTGAAGCTGAAATTATTAGACCTCAGCTGGAGTAATGCGCACAGTTCTGGGCACCCCATTACAGTAAGGACGTGATCAAATTGTACACAAGTGGTTTACAGCAACATTTCCAGGATGTAGGATATACAGAGTGTTACAGTGAGAGGTGTGGGTTATATCAGTGTGTTACAGTGAGGAGTGTGGTATATACAGAGTGTTACAGTGACGGGTGTGGGTTCTATTAGTGTGTTACATGAGGGGAGTGTTACACTGAGTGGTGTGGGATATGACAGAGTGTTACAGTGAGGAATGTGGGATATGTCAGAGTGTTACAGTGAGGAGTGTGGGGTATAACAGAGTATTACAGTGGGGTGTATCAGAGTGTTACAGTGAAGGGTGTGGGTTATATCAGTGTGTTACAATGAGGGGTATGGGATATATCAGTGTTGCATTGAGGAGTGTGGGGTATATCAGAGTGTTACAGTGAGGGGTGTAGTGTATATCAGAGAGTGTTACAGTGAGGGGCGTGGGGTATATCAGGGTGTTACAGTGAGGGGTGTGGTGTATATCAGAGTGCTACGGTGAGGGGTGTGGGATAAATCAGGGTGTTACATTGAGGGGTGTGGGATATATCAGAGTGTTATAATGAGGGGAGTGGGGTATATCAGAGTGTTACGGTGAGGGGGGGAAGGTTTATCAGTGTGTTACAGTGAGGGGAGTGGGATTAGGCAGAGTGTTACAGTGAGGAGTGTGGGTTATATCTGAGTGTTACAGTGAGGGATGTGGGATATGTCAGAGTAGTACAGTGAGGGGATTGGGGTATATCTGAGCGTTGCAGTGAGGGGTGTAGGATAGATCAGAGTGTTACAGTGAGGGGTGTGGGGTATATCAGAGTGTTACAGTGAGGGGTGTGGGGTATATCAGAGTGTTTCAGTGAGGCAGGTGGGTTTGATGATTAGATTAGATTCCCTACAGTGTGGAAACAGGTCCTTCAGCCCAACAAGTCCACACTGACCCTCTGAAGAGGAGTGACCCACCCAGACCCATTTCATTCTAACTAATGCACCTAACGCCGTGGGCAATTTAGATTGGCCAATTCACCCAGCCTGCAGATCTTTGGACTGTGGGAGGAACTGGAGCACCCAGAGGATACCCATGCAGACACAGGGAGAATGTGCAAACTCCGCACAGACAGTCACCCAAGGCTGGAATCGAATCTGGGACCCTGGTGCTGTGAGGCAGCATTGCTAACCACTGAGTCACCGTGCCGCCCCATTGAGGTGTGGGATATGTTCGAGTGTTACAGTGAGGGGCATGGTGTATATCAGAGTGCTACAGTGAGGGGTGTGGGATATATCACTGTTACGGTGATGGGTGTGGGTTATGTCAGAGTGTTACAGTGAAGGGTGTGTGGTATATCAGAGTGTTACAGTGAAGGGTGTAGGATATGTCAGAGTGTGACAGGGAGGGGTGTTGGATATATCAGCGTTACAGTGAGGGGTGTGGGGTATAACAGAGAATGTTACAGTGAGAGGTGTGGGGTATAACAGAAAGTGTTACAGTGAGGGGTGTGGGGTATATGAGTGTGTTACAGTGAGGTGTGTGGGGTACATCAGAGTGTTATAGTGAGGGGTGTGGGATACATCAGGGTGTTACAGTGAGGGGTGTGGGATATATCAGTGTCACAGTGAGGGGTGTGGGATATTAGGGTTACAGTGAGGGTTGTGGGATATATCAGAGTGTTACAGTGTGGGGTGTGGGGTATATATCAGAGTGTTACATTGAGGGGTGTGGGTACATCAGAGTGTTACAATGAGGGGTGTTGGGTATATCAGAGTGTCACAATGAGGGGTGTGAGATATGTCAGTTTGTTACAGTGAGGGGTGTGGGTTATGTCAGAGTGTTACAGTGTGGGGTGTGGGGTATATATCAGAGTGTTACATTGAGGGGTGTGGGTACATCAGAGTGTTACAATGAGGGGTGTTGGATATATCAGCGTTACAGTGAGAGGTGTGGGGTATAACAGAGACTGTTACAGTGAGGGGTGGGGGTATAACAGAGAGTGTTACAGTGAGGGGTGTAGGATATATGAGTGTGTTACAGTGAGTGGTGTAGGATATATCAGAGTGTTACAGTGAGGGGTGTAGGGTATATCAGAATGTTACAATGAGGAATGTGGGGTATATCAGAGCATTACAGTGAGGGGTGTGGGATATATCAGAGTGTTACAGTGAAAGGTGTAGGTTATATCAGTGTTACATTGAGGGGTATAGGGTATATCAGAGTGTTACAGTAAGGGATGTGGGGTATATCAGTGTGTTACAACGAGGTGTTTGGAGTATATCGGAGTGCTATAGTAAGGGGTGTAGGATATATTAGAATGTTACAGTGAGGGGTGTGGGGTATATCAGTGTGTTACAACGAGGTGTTTGGAGTATATCGGAGTGCTATAGTAAGGGGTGTAGGATATATTAGAATGTTACAATGAGGGGTGTGGGGTATATCAGAATGTTACAGTAAGTGGTGTAGGATATATCAGGGTGTTATAGTAAGGGGTGTAGGATATATCAGAGTGTTGCAGTAAGGGGTATGGGGTATATTAGAGTGTTACAATGAAGTATGGGGGGTATAGCAGAGTGTTATAGTGAGTGTTGTGGGGTATATCAGGATGTTTTCCTGGAATGAGAAACTTTAGCGACGATGATAAAGTAATGAGGTACCCTTTCAAATCCAGCAAAGAGAAGGGTCATAATGGACTTGAAATATTAATTTTGTTTCTCTCCTCATGATTGGTGCTAGACCTGTTGAGTTTCTTCACCGCCCTGTGTTTTTGTTTCAGAACTCCAGCAGCCCCAGTATTTTGCTTTTGACTGAGCTTTAACACGCTGGGGGTCATGGAGCAAGGCTTTGTCGAGATAGACCTGGGCAAAATCCAAGTTGGACCTTGAGAAAAAAGGCAGGAAATCCTGCAACTTTGGAAGGAAGTGATGTTGCTGGTAACTGGGACACAATCGATTGGAAGTTCATGGATCGCTGTTGAGATGAGTAATTAGCAGCGGGAGAGTGGAGTGTAAAGCACAGATCTGATTAAATTGATGAGGTTTATCTGTCTGAGGGAATTGGAAAATTACCTGCAATTCGGGTGCAGCCTTGCTAGTACAGGTATCTACACGTAACAGAACACAACGTGGTTGCAAATAGCCTCAACATAGCCCACTCCAAATAAATGTTGTGGTTTAGTTACAGAAACATCAGTCTACGCAGTAAGAGGCTCCAGTGAAAGTATTAGAATCTCATAACTAAGGTCAGACCCACAGTGAAACCACAAAAATGTGCAATTTTTAGACTGTTATTCCAAAAGACCAGGCAGCTGTTTCCAATAAAGGCAACATGAGCAATGAACTCCAGTGATGTAAAAGGTCAAGTGAAGGCATAAATCTTTGAGATTCTTGTCTGCTGTGTGTGCGCAGGGTAATGGGAGAGAGTCATGATGTTGGAAGGAATATTTATCCTGCTCCAAACAGCCTGATAGGTCGCCGTTGACTGTGAAGAAGTGACTGTTTTCTCAACAACAGCCTGATAACATACATACCAAAATAAACGGCAGATCATTCCGGGGAATGGATACCAGCCCACGAAAGGCCTAATCGATGGGTTGACACTCTGACGCTGAGCAGTTATATAAACAGGAGGTTGGGGACTGGTTACGTTCGGCTCTTTACTTTGCCAAACCGAATCAGATCTCTGTGCCTCTTGGTTTGAAGTGTTCGACCTTGGTTCATTTCGGTTGTCAGCAAAACAAAGTAGAGCACATGGAGGAGACAACGAGTTATCGTCACAGGTTTTCCAGATTGCAACCCGCGATCTGCACACACTCAACCAAGTCACAGCATAACCGACCAAAAACCAAAAGAACTGCTGGAAATCAGACCCAAAAATGGAAGTTACTGGAAAAGCTCAGCACTGAACTCAGAACAAGGTGGAGGTGAGGACTGCAGATGCTGGAGATTAGAGTCAAGATTAGAGTAGTCCTGGAAAAGCGCAGCAGGGCAGGCAGCATCCGAGGAGCAGGAAAATCGATGTTTCGCTTTCTGATGAAAGACTCCTGCCTGAAGTGTCAATTTTCCTGCTCCTCGGATGCTGCCTGACCTGCTGCGCTTTTCCAGCACCGCTCTAATCTTGACACTGAACTCAGAACTGGTGAGAGCGGATGCTGCCTGTTCCGAAGAAGGGTCACTGGCCCCGAAGCATTCACTTTGCTTTCTCTCTACAGATGCTGCCGGACCTGCTGAGCTTTTCCAGCAATTTCTGTTTGTGTTACCATAACCATCCAGATTGAACATGGAAACATAATCCTCAAAGCAAAGCAGAAGGCCTTTTTTTTTAACGATTCCCTGCAGTGTGGAAACAGGCCCTTCGGCCTAACAAGTCCAGACCGATCCTCTGAAGAGCAACCCACCTAGACTCATTCTCATACCCTATATTTCCTTCTGACTAATGCACCTAACACTATGGGCAATTTAGCATGGCCAATTCACCTGACCGGCACATCTTTTAGATGGCGGGAGAAAGCCAGAGCAAACCCGCACAGACCCGGGGAGAACGTGCAAGCTCCAAGCAGACAGTCGCCCGAGGCTGGAATTGAACCCGTGTCCCTAATGCTGTGAGGCAATAGTGCTAACCACTGAGCCACCGTGCCATCCCATTTGACTCAGTGGTTAGCACTGTTGCCTCACAGCGCCAGGGACCTGGGTTCAATTCCAGCCTCACGCGACTGTCTGTGTGGAGTTTGCACATTCTCCCCATAGCTGCGTGGGTTTCCTCCGGGTGCTCCGGTTTCCTCCCACTGTCCAAAGATGTGCAGGTCAGGTGGATTGACAATGGGAAATTGCCCATAGTGTTCAGGGATGTGTAGGTTAGGTACATTAGTCAGGGGCAAATATAGGATAACAGGGTAGGGGAACAGGCCTGGGTGGGTTACTCTTCGAAGGGATGGTGTGGACTTGTTGGACTGTAGGGATTCCATGACCCATCGTGTCCATGCTAGCTCAGTACTGCCCCTCCCTCCCCTCTCTGCACATCACTGCATGTTCCTCCTTAAACAGAGTTGATAAAGATGGCAAAAAAGTGATTCAAATGCCTGCGTGCTTAACTAACATCGAGATATGAATAGGAAGGGTTTAGGAGATGTGGGCCAAATGCTGGTGAATGGGACGAGATTAATGTAGGATATTGGGTTGGCATGGCTGAATTGGACCGTAGGGTCTGTTTCCATGCTGGACATCTCTATGACTCTATAACACTTTAACCATTTATTCATTTTTGCTGAGTCCATTCCCAGCTTTCCTGCTCTCTTCACGTAACGTTGTCATCATTATCACATACTCCTGCTGCATAGAGGGAGGCCGCTCATCCCATCAAAGCTGTGCTGGCTCTTTGTAAGATTCGGTCCTGCACTCCTTATCAGTTTCGTCACAACCTTGCGACCTTTCTCCCGTTTTTAGTATTTTGGCCGTTCCCTTTTTTCCCTTGCGAGTGAATTCATTTGCCTCACCTTTCAGGCAAAGACTGTCAGCTCACTACCTGCCACATGCAGACAGTTCTCCTCCTCACCTGGTGGCCTATCACACGAGTCGTTCCGAAGTCTAGGGGAAGGCTCTGTGGAGATCTGGGTTCAAATCCCACCAGGGTGGCTGGTGGAATTTAAATTTGATTAATAAACCTGGAATTATAAGCCTAATCTCAATGATGGTTTTTAGTCATTGATGCAAAAACATATATGGTTAACCAATGCCCTTTAAGGAAGGAAATCTGCCATCCTTACCTGGTCTGGCCTAGAACATAGAACATAGAACATAGAACAATACAGCACAGAACAGGCCCTTCGGCCCACGATGTTGTGCCGAACATCTATCCTAGATGTGACTCCAGACCCATAGCAATGTGGTTGACTCTAAACTGCCTTCTGAAATGGCCAGATCAGTTAAGAAAGCCTCTTCACATAGAGTCATAGAGATGTACAGCATGGACAGACCCCTTAGTCTAACTTGTCCATGCTGACCAGGTATCCTGAATTAATCTAGTCCCATTTGCCAGCACTTGGTCCATATCTCTGCCTAAATCCCTCAGCTCATAACAGAGCAATCCTAGCTCCTCCAGAGTTTGACAGAAATGCAGTCCTTCATTCCCGGTCCTACTCCAGTAAATTTCTCTCGTAGCATCACCATTGTCAATGCTAAAGTGTGGTGCACAGGATTGGAATGGGATGCTTCCGTTGAAACTAATCCTTAAACCTGGAGTACTAGTACCTGAGTCAATTTGCTGATGAATTTGTGCAAATGGATCCCCAAGGCAGGCAAAGCGTCCTACGTAAGATTTAATGCATCACATCTTCGCATGGAAGATGATCATTTGGCCCATTACTCCATTACTGTCCCTCTGAAAGGAAGTTAGAATGAAAATATCCTGCTTTCTTTCATCACATTAGGATATAGCTTCACATCTGAGCACAACATCAGGGGCTCGCTCCTTAGTCTCACTCTTTGACCTATCTCCAATACCACATAATGATTTATTTTGCGAACATTTATTCATTTCTGTTTTAAAAACTGTTTGGATTCTGTTCCTCTCCACTGTTCCTTTCATCAATGTATTGGGTATGCCCTTTAGATGCCAACTCTATTAACACTGTTGGCAGTTTTTCTCACAGAGATCAAGGATGAAGTTTCTTATTGAAAATAAATATACTTTATTCATTAATAAAGTGATCCTTATGTGCAAAAGCAGGTACTGAAGGAGTTCTGTACAGTCTTTGTATATAAAGAGAAAACGGACTTTGGGATTTGACATTCCCTGCAGTTGGAGAAGACAAATGCATTTCTTAATCATTTAAGAGTGTGTTTGAGTATTTTGCGGCAGTGCGGGGGCCTGATAACTGAACCAACCCTCATTCAAGAAGGTCTCAGACAGTGGTCTTTTCCCACTGAGCCTTGGTGGCAGCTGCCCCAAGATTTAGTGCATCCCTCAGCAGGTAGACCTGGGCCTTGGGATGTGCCAGTCTGCAAGACTCAGTCAGGGTCAGCTCCTTGTTCTGGAAGACCCCACAGTCTCAGGCAGACCAAAGAGCGACTCTCACTGAGTTGGTAGACTCCAGGTGGCGTCGGTGTTTGTCTCAGTGTGCATCCCGGTGAACAGCCCGTAGAACACAGAGTCCGGCATCACGGAGCGGATGGACCTCAACACAAACCGCTGCGTCTCTCTCCAGAACGTCATTGCAAAGGCACATTACAGAAGGAGATGGGTGACAGTCTCTTACACTTTCCCCCCACAGCCGTCCCAGCCACTTTGAGGGCAGTGTGCAGTGATGCATGGGTGGCAAGGTGGCTCAGTGTTTGGTAGTGCTGCCTCACAGCGCCGGGAGCCCAGAATTCCCACCTCAGGCAACTGTCTGTGTGCATTTTGCACGTTCTCCCTAAGTCTGCGTGGGTTTCCTCTGGGTGCTCCGGTTTCCTCCCACAGTCCAAAGATGTGCAGGTCCGGTGAACTGGCCATGCTAAATTGCCCGTGGTGTTAGTGGGGGGTAAATATAGGAGAATGGATCTGGGTGGGTTACTCTTTGGAGGGTTGGTGTGTGGACTTGTTGGGCCAAATGGCCTCTTTTAAACGAATCTAATCTCACAGGTAGTGCCCTTCCCCCCACCAGCCGAGCGACGTCTTGTGCTTGTTGGAACGTTCTGGTGGTGAGGCATTCTGCCAAATGGCACAGACAGTCTGCTCAGGGAACCACACGACAAGATCCATTTCTCATTTACCCACAGGTTCTGTTTGGGGATGTTATGATACACTGCTGGAGAAGGTGGGACTGGAACCTGGGGGCTCCTCCCCCAGTGACTGGGTTTAAGAGCTCCTGAAACAAGGATCAGGCATGATATCAACTGGCATCTTGAACGAACCCCTTCAGACAGTTGTGCCACATCCCCAGCACAGGTGGGATTTGAACCCAGACTGGTAGACCTCAACAGAGGAACACCGTGCAAGCAGAGCTAATCCTGGCAGTTTAGAAACTGAGTTTTGCTCATCAGTCCTGTGGTAATTGTAACTGGGAGATGACAGCACAGTGCCAGAGTATGGTGAGGGCACCTGCCCCAGCTTGTCTCCTCCAAACACTTCCATTTCTTCCCGTCTTCCTCAGCTTTTCTTTCCTTACTTTAACCCTCCTTCCCATCCGTAGAAGCTCTGACAGCTTCAAGGTATCCAACGTCTGGTATAGGCTGGTCACTACTGATGGTGGAGGGGAGTGAGGGTGTGTTCCCAGTGGGGCGGGTGGGGAAGAGGGGTGAGAGTGAGTTCCTGATGGGGGGTGGAGGGGGGTGAGAGTGTGTTCCCGGTGGGGGAGGTAGGGGGGTGAGAGTGTGTTCCTGGTGGGGGAGGGAGGGGGGTGACAGGGCATTCCCGGTTGGGGGGGGGGGTGGTGAGAATATGTTCCTGGTGGGGAAAAGAGGAGGGTGAGAGTGTCTTTCTGGTGGGAGAGGGAGGGGGGGTGAGAGTGTCTTTCTGGTGGGAGAGGGAGGGGGGTGAGAGTGTGTTCCTGGTGGGGGAGGGAGGGGGGGTGAGAGTGTGTTCCTGGTTGGGGAGGGAGGGGGTGAGAGTGTGTTCCTGGTGGGAGAGGGAGGGGGGTGAGAGTGTGTTCCTGGTGGGGGAGGGAGTGGGGTGAGAGTGTGTTCCTGGTTGGGGAGGGAGGGGGTGAGAGTGTGTTCCTGGTGGGGGAGGAAGGGGGGTGAGAGTGTGTTCCTGGTGGGAGAGGGAGGGAGGGTGAGAGTGTGTTCCTGGTGGGGGAGGGAGGAGGGTGAGAGTGTGTTCCTGGTGGGGGAGGGAGGTGATAAGAGTGTGTTCCTGGTGGGGGAGGGAGGAGGGTGAGAGTGTGTTCCTGGTGGGGGGAGGGAGGGGGTGAGAGTGTGTTCCTGGTGGGGGTGGTGGTGGTGAGAGTGTGTTCCTGATGGAGGAGGGAGGTGATGAGAGTGTGTTCCTGGTGGGGGAGGGAGGAGGGTGAGAGTGTGTTCCTGGTGGGGGAGGGAGGGGGTGAGAGTGTGTTCCTGGTGGGGGTGGGGGTGGTGAGAGTGTGTTCCTGATGGAGGAGGGAGGAGGTGAGAGTGTGTTCCTGGTTGAGGGAGGGAGGAGGGTGAGAGTGTGTTCCTGGTGGGGGAGGGAGGGGGGTGAGAGTGTGTTCCTGGTGGGGGCGGGAGGAGTTTGAGAGGGTGATGCTGGTGGGGAAGGGAGGGGGCTGAGAGTGTGTTCCTGGTGGGGGGGGAGGGGGGTGAGAATGTGTTCCTGATGGAGGAGGGAGGGGGGTGTGAGTGTGTTCCTGGTGGAGGAGGGAGGGGGGTGAGAGTGTGTTCCTGGTGGGGGGGGAGGAGTTTGAGAGTGTGTTCCTGGTGGGGAAGGGAGGGGGGTGAGAGTGTGTTCCTGGTGGAGGAGGGAGGGGGGTGAGAGTGTGTTCCTGGTGGGGGAGGGAGGGGGGTGACAGTGCGTTCCCGGTTAGGGGAGGGGGTGGTGGTGAGAATATGTTCCTGGTGGGGGAAAGAGGAGGGTGAGAGTGTCTTTCTGGTGGGAGAGGGAGGGGGGTGAGAGTGTGTTCCTGGTTGGGGAGGGAGGGGGTGAGAGTGTGTTCTTGGTTGGGGAGGGAGGGGGATGACAGTGCATTTCCGGTTGTCGGGGGGTGTGATGGTGAGAGTATGTTCCTGGTGGAGGGGGAGAGGTTTGAGAGAGTGTTCCTGGTGGGGGAGGGAGCGGAAAAAGAGTGTGTTCCTGGTGGGGGAGGGAGGGGGGTGAGAGTGTGTTCCTGGTGGGGGAGGGAGCGGGGTAAGAGTGTGTTCCTGGTGGGGGAGGGAGGGGGGTGAGAGTGTGTTCCTGGTGGAGGAGGGAGGGGGGTGAGAGTGTGTTCCTGGTGGATGAGGGAGGGGGGTGTGAGTGTGTTCCTGGTGGGGGAGGGAGGGGGGTGAGAGTGTCTTCCCGGAGGGGGAGGGAGGGGTTTGAGAGAGTGTTCCTGGTGGGGGAGGGAGGGGGGGTGAGATTGTGTTCCTGGTGGGGGAGTGAGGGGTTTGAGAGAGTGTTCCTGGTGGGGGAGGGAGGGGTGTAAGACTGTGTTCCTGGTGGATGAGGGAGGGGGGTGAGAGTGTGTTCCTGGTGGGGGAGAGAGGGGGGTGAGACTGTGTTCCTGGTGGGGGAGGGAGGGGGGAGGGATTGTGTTCCTGGTGGAGGAGGGAGGGAGGTGAGATGGTGTTCCTGGTGGGGGAGGGAGGGTGGTGAGAGTGTGTTTCTGGTGGGGGAGGGAGGGCGGTGAGAGTGTGTTCCTGGTGGGGGAGGGAGGGGGGTGAGAGTGTGTTCCTGGTGGAGGGGGGAGGGTGGGGAGAGTGTGTTCCAGGTGGGGGAGGGAGGGGATGAGAGTGTGTTAATAGTGGAGTGGGGTGGTGGTGAGAGTGTGTTTCTGGTGGGTGTGGAGTGGGGAAAGGGTGTGTTCCTGGTGGGGGAGGGAGGGGGGTGAGAGTGTGTTCCTGGTGGGTGAGGGAGGTGATAAGAGTGTGTTCCTGGTGGGGGAGGGAGGAGGGTGAGAGTGTGTTCCTGGTGGGGGGAGGGAGGGGGTGAGAGTGTGTTCCTGGTTGAGGGAGGGAGGGGGTGAGAGTGTGTTCCTGGTTGGGGAGGGAGGGGGTGAGAGTGTGTTCCTGGTGGGGGAGGAAGGGGGGTGAGAGTGTGTTCCTGGTGGGGGAGGGAGGGAGGGTGAGAGTGTGTTCCTGGTGGGGGAGGGAGGAGGGTGAGAGTGTGTTCCTGGTGGGGGAGGGAGGTGATAAGAGTGTGTTCCTGGTGGGGGAGGGAGGAGTGTGAGAGTGTGTTCCTGGTGGGGGGAGGGAGGGGGTGAGAGTGTGTTCCTGGTGGGGGTGGTGGTGGTGAGAGTGTGTTCCTGATGGAGGAGGGAGGTGATGAGAGTGTGTTCCTGGTGGGGGAGGGAGGAGGGTGAGAGTGTGTTCCGGGTGGGGGAGGGAGGGGGTGAGAGTGTGTTCCTGGTGGGGGTGGGGGTGGTGAGAGTGTGTTCCTGATGGAGGAGGGAGGAGGTGAGAGTGTGTTCCTGGTTGAGGGAGGGAGGGGGGTGAGAGTGTGTTCCTGGTGGGGGAGGGAGGGGGGTGAGAGTGTGTTCCTGGTGGGGGCGGGAGGAGTTTGAGAGGGTGATGCTGGTGGGGAAGGGAGGGGGCTGAGAGTGTGTTCCTGGTGGGGGGGGAGGAGTTTGAGAGTGTGTTCCTGGTGGGGAAGGGAGGGGGTGAGAGTGTGTTCCTGGTGGAGGAGGGAGGGGGGTGAGAGTGTGTTCCTGGTGGGGGAGGGAGGGGGGTGACAGTGCGTTCCCGGTTAGGGGAGGGGGTGGTGGTGAGAATATGTTCCTGGTGGGGGAAAGAGGAGGGTGAGAGTGTCTTTCTGGTGGGAGAGGGAGGGGGGTGAGAGTGTGTTCCTGGTTGGGGAGGGAGGGGGTGAGAGTGTGTTCTTGGTTGGGGAGGGAGGGGGATGACAGTGCATTTCCGGTTGTCGGGGGGTGTGATGGTGAGAGTATGTTCCTGGTGGAGGGGGAGAGGTTTGAGAGAGTGTTCCTGGTGGGGGAGGGAGCGGAAAAAGAGTGTGTTCCTGGTGGGGGAGGGAGGGGGGTGAGAGTGTGTTCCTGGTGGGGGAGGGAGTGGGGTAAGAGTGTGTTCCTGGTGGGGGAGGGAGGGGGGTGAGAGTGTGTTCCTGGTGGGGGAGGGAGGGGGGTGAGAGTGTGTTCCTGGTGGAGGAGGGAGGGGGGTGAGAGTGTGTTCCTGGTGGATGAGGGAGGGGGGTGTGAGTGTGTTCCTGGTGGGGGAGGGAGGGGGGTGAGAGTGTCTTCCCGGAGGGGGAGGGAGGGGTTTGAGAGAGTGTTCCTGGTGGGGGAGGGAGGGGGGGTGAGATTGTGTTCCTGGTGGGGGAGTGAGGGGTTTGAGAGAGTGTTCCTGGTGGGGGAGGGAGGGGTGTAAGACTGTGTTCCTGGTGGATGAGGGAGGGGGGTGAGAGTGTGTTCCTGGTGGGGGAGAGAGGGGGGTGAGACTGTGTTCCTGGTGGGGGAGGGAGGGGGGAGGGATTGTGTTCCTGGTGGAGGAGGGAGGGAGGTGAGATGGTGTTCCTGGTGGGGGAGGGAGGGTGGTGAGAGTGTGTTTCTGGTGGGGGAGGGAGGGCGGTGAGAGTGTGTTCCTGGTGGGGGAGGGAGGGGGGTGAGAGTGTGTTCCTGGTGGAGGGGGGAGGGTGGGGAGAGTGTGTTCCAGGTGGGGGAGGGAGGGGATGAGAGTGTGTTAATAGTGGAGTGGGGTGGTGGTGAGAGTGTGTTTCTGGTGGGTGTGGAGTGGGGAAAGGGTGTGTTCCTGGTGGGGGAGGGAGGAATGTGAGAGTGTGTTCCTGGTGGAGGGAGGGAGGAGGTGAGAGTGTGTTCCTGGTTGAGGGAGGGAGGGGGATGAGAGTGTGTTCCTGGTGGGGGGGGGGGGGGGCGGGTGTGGAGGGGGTGGAGAATGTGTTCCTGATGGAGGAGGGAGGGGGTGAGAGTGTGTTCCTGGTGGGGATGGTGGTGGGTGAGAGTGTGTTCCTGATGGAGGAGGGAGGGAAGTGAGAGTGTGTTCCTGGTGGAGGAGGGAGGGGGGGGTGAGAGTGTGTTCCTGGCCGGGGGGGGAAGGGGGGTGAGACTGTGTTCCTGGTGGATGAGGGAGGGGGGTGAGAGTGTGTTCCTGGTGGAGGAGGGAGGGGGGTGAGAGTGTGTTCCTGATGGCAGAGAGAGGGGGTGAGAGTGTGTTCCTGGTGGGGGAGGGATCGGGGTGAGAGTGTGTTCCTGGTGGAGGAGGGAGGGAGGTGAGACTGTGTTCCTGATGGGAGAGGGAGGGGGTGAGAGTGTGTTCCTGGTGGAGGAGGGAGGGGGTGGGAGTGTGTTCCTGGTGGGGGAGGGAGGGGGGTGAGAGTGTGTTCCTGGTGGAGGAGGGAGGGAGGTGAGACTGTGTTCCTGATGGGAGAGGGAGGGGGTGAGAGTGTGTTCCTGGTGGGGGAGGGAGGAGGGTGAGAGTGTGTTCCTGGTGGGGGAGGGAGGGGGTGAGAGTGTGTTCCTGGTGGGGGTGGGGGTGGTGAGAGTGTGTTCCTGATGGAGGAGGGAGGAGGTGAGAGTGTGTTCCTGGTTGAGGGAGGGAGGGGGGTGAGAGTGTGTTCCTGGTGGGGGAGGGAGGGGGGTGAGAGTGTGTTCCTGGTGGGGGCGGGAGGAGTTTGAGAGGGTGATGCTGGTGGGGAAGGGAGGGGGCTGAGAGTGTGTTCCTGGTGGGGGGGGAGGGGGGTGAGAATGTGTTCCTGATGGAGGAGGGAGGGGGGTGTGAGTGTGTTCCTGGTGGAGGAGGGAGGGGGGTGAGAGTGTGTTCCTGGTGGGGGGGGAGGAGTTTGAGAGTGTGTTCCTGGTGGGGAAGGGAGGGGGTGAGAGTGTGTTCCTGGTGGAGGAGGGAGGGGGGTGAGAGTGTGTTCCTGGTGGGGGAGGGAGGGGGGTGACAGTGCGTTCCCGGTTAGGGGAGGGGGTGGTGGTGAGAATATGTTCCTGGTGGGGGAAAGAGGAGGGTGAGAGTGTCTTTCTGGTGGGAGAGGGAGGGGGGTGAGAGTGTGTTCCTGGTTGGGGAGGGAGGGGGTGAGAGTGTGTTCTTGGTTGGGGAGGGAGGGGGATGACAGTGCATTTCCGGTTGTCGGGGGGTGTGATGGTGAGAGTATGTTCCTGGTGGAGGGGGAGAGGTTTGAGAGAGTGTTCCTGGTGGGGGAGGGAGCGGAAAAAGAGTGTGTTCCTGGTGGGGGAGGGAGGGGGGTGAGAGTGTGTTCCTGGTGGGGGAGGGAGCAGGGTAAGAGTGTGTTCCTGGTGGGGGAGGGAGGGGGGTGAGAGTGTGTTCCTGGTGGAGGGGGGAGGGGGGTGAGAGTGTGTTCCTGGTGGATGAGGGAGGGGGGTGTGAGTGTGTTCCTGGTGGGGGAGGGAGGGGGGTGAGAGTGTCTTCCCGGAGGGGGAGGGAGGGGTTTGAGAGAGTGTTCCTGGTGGGGGAGGGAGGGGGGTTGAGATTGTGTTCCTGGTGGGGGAGTGAGGGGTTTGAGAGAGTGTTCCTGGTGGGGGAGGGAGGGGTGTAAGACTGTGTTCCTGGTGGATGAGGGAGGGGGGTGAGAGTGTGTTCCTGGTGGGGGAGAGAGGGGGGTGAGACTGTGTTCCTGGTGGGGGAGGGAGGGGGGAGGGATTGTGTTCCTGGTGGAGGAGGGAGGGAGGTGAGATGGTGTTCCTGGTGGGGGAGGGAGGGTGGTGAGAGTGTGTTTCTGGTGGGGGAGGGAGGGCGGTGAGAGTGTGTTCCTGGTGGGGGAGGGAGGGGGGTGAGAGTGTGTTCCTGGTGGAGGGGGGAGGGTGGGGAGAGTGTGTTCCAGGTGGGGGAGGGAGGGGATGAGAGTGTGTTAATAGTGGAGTGGGGTGGTGGTGAGAGTGTGTTTCTGGTGGGTGTGGAGTGGGGAAAGGGTGTGTTCCTGGTGGGGGAGGGAGGGGGGTGAGAGTGTGTTCCTGGTGGGTGAGGGAGGTGATAAGAGTGTGTTCCTGGTGGGGGAGGGAGGAGGGTGAGAGTGTGTTCCTGGTGGGGGGAGGGAGGGGGTGAGAGTGTGTTCCTGGTTGAGGGAGGGAGGGGGTGAGAGTGTGTTCCTGGTTGGGGAGGGAGGGGGTGAGAGTGTGTTCCTGGTGGGGGAGGAAGGGGGGTGAGAGTGTGTTCCTGGTGGGAGAGGGAGGGAGGGTGAGAGTGTGTTCCTGGTGGGGGAGGGAGGAGGGTGAGAGTGTGTTCCTGGTGGGGGAGGGAGGTGATAAGAGTGTGTTCCTGGTGGGGGAGGGAGGAGGGTGAGAGTGTGTTCCTGGTGGGGGGAGGGAGGGGGTGAGAGTGTGTTCCTGGTGGGGGTGGTGGTGGTGAGAGTGTGTTCCTGATGGAGGAGGGAGGTGATGAGAGTGTGTTCCTGGTGGGGGAGGGAGGAGGGTGAGAGTGTGTTCCTGGTGGGGGAGGGAGGGGGTGAGAGTGTGTTCCGGGTGGGGGTGGGGGTGGTGAGAGTGTGTTCCTGATGGAGGAGGGAGGAGGTGAGAGTGTGTTCCTGGTTGAGGGAGGGAGGGGGGTGAGAGTGTGTTCCTGGTGGGGGAGGGAGGGGGGTGAGAGTGTGTTCCTGGTGGGGGCGGGAGGAGTTTGAGAGGGTGATGCTGGTGGGGAAGGGAGGGGGCTGAGAGTGTGTTCCTGGTGGGGGGGGAGGAGTTTGAGAGTGTGTTCCTGGTGGGGAAGGGAGGGGGTGAGAGTGTGTTCCTGGTGGAGGAGGGAGGGGGGTGAGAGTGTGTTCCTGGTGGGGGAGGGAGGGGGGTGACAGTGCGTTCCCGGTTAGGGGAGGGGGTGGTGGTGAGAATATGTTCCTGGTGGGGGAAAGAGGAGGGTGAGAGTGTCTTTCTGGTGGGAGAGGGAGGGGGGTGAGAGTGTGTTCCTGGTTGGGGAGGGAGGGGGTGAGAGTGTGTTCTTGGTTGGGGAGGGAGGGGGATGACAGTGCATTTCCGGTTGTCGGGGGGTGTGATGGTGAGAGTATGTTCCTGGTGGAGGGGGAGAGGTTTGAGAGAGTGTTCCTGGTGGGGGAGGGAGCGGAAAAAGAGTGTGTTCCTGGTGGGGGAGGGAGGGGGGTGAGAGTGTGTTCCTGGTGGGGGAGGGAGTGGGGTAAGAGTGTGTTCCTGGTGGGGGAGGGAGGGGGGTGAGAGTGTGTTCCTGGTGGGGGAGGGAGGGGGGTGAGAGTGTGTTCCTGGTGGAGGAGGGAGGGGGGTGAGAGTGTGTTCCTGGTGGATGAGGGAGGGGGGTGTGAGTGTGTTCCTGGTGGGGGAGGGAGGGGGGTGAGAGTGTCTTCCCGGAGGGGGAGGGAGGGGTTTGAGAGAGTGTTCCTGGTGGGGGAGGGAGGGGGGGTGAGATTGTGTTCCTGGTGGGGGAGTGAGGGGTTTGAGAGAGTGTTCCTGGTGGGGGAGGGAGGGGTGTAAGACTGTGTTCCTGGTGGATGAGGGAGGGGGGTGAGAGTGTGTTCCTGGTGGGGGAGAGAGGGGGGTGAGACTGTGTTCCTGGTGGGGGAGGGAGGGGGGAGGGATTGTGTTCCTGGTGGAGGAGGGAGGGAGGTGAGATGGTGTTCCTGGTGGGGGAGGGAGGGTGGTGAGAGTGTGTTTCTGGTGGGGGAGGGAGGGCGGTGAGAGTGTGTTCCTGGTGGGGGAGGGAGGGGGGTGAGAGTGTGTTCCTGGTGGAGGGGGGAGGGTGGGGAGAGTGTGTTCCAGGTGGGGGAGGGAGGGGATGAGAGTGTGTTAATAGTGGAGTGGGGTGGTGGTGAGAGTGTGTTTCTGGTGGGTGTGGAGTGGGGAAAGGGTGTGTTCCTGGTGGGGGAGGGAGGAATGTGAGAGTGTGTTCCTGGTGGAGGGAGGGAGGAGGTGAGAGTGTGTTCCTGGTTGAGGGAGGGAGGGGGATGAGAGTGTGTTCCTGGTGGGGGGGGGGGGGGGCGGGTGTGGAGGGGGTGGAGAATGTGTTCCGGATGGAGGAGGGAGGGGGTGAGAGTGTGTTCCTGGTGGGGATGGTGGTGGGTGAGAGTGTGTTCCTGATGGAGGAGGGAGGGAAGTGAGAGTGTGTTCCTGGTGGGGGAGGGAGGGGGGGGTGAGAGTGTGTTCCTGGCCGGGGGGGGAAGGGGGGTGAGACTGTGTTCCTGGTGGATGAGGGAGGGGGGTGAGAGTGTGTTCCTGGTGGGGGAGGGAGGGGGGTGAGAGTGTGTTCCTGATGGCAGAGAGAGGGGGTGAGAGTGTGTTCCTGGTGGGGGAGGGATCGGGGTGAGAGTGTGTTCCTGGTGGAGGAGGGAGGGAGGTGAGACTGTGTTCCTGATGGGAGAGGGAGGGGGTGAGAGTGTGTTCCTGGTGGAGGAGGGAGGGGGTGGGAGTGTGTTCCTGGTGGGGGAGGGAGGGGGGTGAGAGTGTGTTCCTGGTGGAGGAGGGAGGGAGGTGAGACTGTGTTCCTGATGGGAGAGGGAGGGGGTGAGAGTGTGTTCCTGGTGGGGGAGGAAGGAGGGTGAGAGTGTGTTCCTGGTGGGGGAGGGAGGGGGTGAGAGTGTGTTCCTGGTGGGGGTGGGGGTGGTGAGAGTGTGTTCCTGATGGAGGAGGGAGGAGGTGAGAGTGTGTTCCTGGTTGAGGGAGGGAGGGGGGTGAGAGTGTGTTCCTGGTGGGGGAGGGAGGGGGGTGAGAGTGTGTTCCTGGTGGGGGCGGGAGGAGTTTGAGAGGGTGATGCTGGTGGGGAAGGGAGGGGGCTGAGAGTGTGTTCCTGGTGGGGGGGGAGGGGGGTGAGAATGTGTTCCTGATGGAGGAGGGAGGGGGGTGTGAGTGTGTTCCTGGTGGAGGAGGGAGGGGGGTGAGAGTGTGTTCCTGGTGGGGGGGGAGGAGTTTGAGAGTGTGTTCCTGGTGGGGAAGGGAGGGGGTGAGAGTGTGTTCCTGGTGGAGGAGGGAGGGGGGTGAGAGTGTGTTCCTGGTGGAGGAGGGAGGGGGGTGAGAGTGTGTTCCTGGTGGGGGAGGGAGGGGGGTGACAGTGCGTTCCCAGTTAGGGGAGGGGATGGTGGTGAGAATATGTTCCTGGTGGGGGAAAGAGGAGGGTGAGAGTGTCTTTCTGGTGGGAGAGGGAGGGGGGTGAGAGTGTGTTCCTGGTTGGGGAGGGAGGGGGTGAGAGTGTGTTCTTGGTTGGGGAGGGAGGGGGATGACAGTGCATTTCCGGTTGTCGGGGGGTGTGATGGTGAGAGTATGTTCCTGGTGGAGGGGGAGAGGTTTGAGAGAGTGTTCCTGGTGGGGGAGGGAGGGGGGTAAGAGTGTGTTCCTGGTGGGGGAGGGAGGGGGGTGAGAGTGTGTTCCTGGTGGGGGAGGGAGCGGGGTAAGAGTGTGTTCCTGGTGGGGGAGGGAGGGGGGTGAGAGTGTGTTCCTGGTGGGGGAGGGAGGGGGGTGAGAGTGTGTTCCTGGTGGAGGAGGGAGGGGGGTGAGAGTGTGTTCCTGGTGGATGAGGGAGGGGGGTGTGAGTGTGTTCCTGGTGGGGGAGGGAGGGGGTGAGAGTGTCTTCCCGGAGGGGGAGGGAGGGGTTTGAGAGAGTGTTCCTGGTGGGGGAGGGAGGAGGGGTGAGATTGTGTTCCTGGTGGGGGAGTGAGGGGTTTGAGAGTGTGTTCCTGGTGGGGGATGGAGGGGGGTAAGAGTGTGTTCCTGGTGGAGGAGGGAGGGGGTGAGAGTGAGTTCCTGGTGGGGGAGGGAGGGGGGTGAGAGTGTGTTCCTGGTGGAGGAGGGAGGGGGGTGAGAGTGTGTTCCTGGTGGATGAGGGAGGGGGGTGTGAGTGTGTTCCTGGTGGGGGAGGGAGGGGGGTGAGAGTGTCTTCCCGGAGGGGGAGGGAGGGGTTTGAGAGAGTGTTCCTGGTGGGGGAGGGAGGGGGGTGAGACTGTGTTCCTGGTGGGGGAGGGAGGGGGAAGGGAGTGTGTTCCTGGTGGAGGAGGCGGGGAGGTGAGATGGTGTTCCTGGTGGGGGAGGGAGGGTGGTGAGAGTGTGTTTCTGGTGGGGGAGGGAGGGCGGTGAGAGTGTGTTCCTGGTGGGGGAGGGAGGGGGGTGAGAGTGTGTTCCTGGTGGAGGGGGGAGGGTGGGGAGAGTGTGTTCCAGGTGGGGGAGGGAGGGGATGAGAGTGTGTTAATAGTGGAGTGGGGTGGTGGTGAGAGTGTGTTTCTGGTGGGTGTGGAGTGGGGAAAGGGTGTGTTCCTGGTGGGGGAGGGAGGGGGGTGAGAGTGTGTTCCTGGTGGGTGAGGGAGGAATGTGAGAGTGTGTTCCTGGTGGAGGGAGGGAGGAGGTGAGAGTGTGTTCCTGGTTGAGGGAGGGAGGGGGATGAGAGTGTGTTCCTGGTGGGGGGGGGGGCGGGTGTGGAGGGGGTGGAGAATGTGTTCCTGCTGGAGGAGGGAGGGGGTGAGAGTGTGTTCCTGGTGGGGATGGTGGTGGGTGAGAGTGTGTTCCTGATGGAGGAGGGAGGGAAGTGAGAGTGTGTTCCTGGTGGGGGGGGGAGGGGGGTGAGAGTGTGTTCCTGGTGGATGAGGGAGGGGGGGTGTGAGTGTGTTCCTGGTGGGGGAGGGAGGGGGTGAGAGTGTGTTCCTGGTGGGGGGGGAGGAGTTTGAGAGTGTGTTCCTGGTGGGGAAGGGAGGGGGGTGAGAGCGTGTTCCTGGTGGATGAGGGAGGGGTGTGTGAGTGTGTTCCTGGTGGAGGAGGGAGGGGGGTGAGAGTGTGTTCATGGTGGGGGAGGGAGGGGGGTGTGAGTGTGTTCCTGGTGAAGGAGGGAGGGGGGTGAGAGTGTGTTCACGGTGGGGGAGGGAGGGGGTGAGTGTGTGTTCCTGGTGGGGGAGGGATGGGGGTGAGAGTGTGTTCCTGGTGGAGGAGGGAGGGGGGTGAGAGTGTGTTCCTGATGGGAGTGGGAGGGGGTGAGAGTATGTTCCTGGTTGGGGAGGGAGTGGGGTGAGAGTGTGTTCCCGGTGGAGGAGGGAGGGGCTTGAGAGTGTCTTTCTGGTAGGGGAGTGAGGGGGCTGAGAGTGTGTTCCTGGTGGAGGAGGGTGGGGGGTGAGAGCGTGTCCCTGGTGGGGGAGGGAGGGTGGTGAGAGTGTGTTCCTGATGGCAGAGGGAGGGAGGTGAGAGTGTGTTCCTGGTGGGGGGGGGGGGGGGGGGTGAGAGTGTGTTCCTGGTGGAGGAGGGAGGGGGGTGAGAGTGTGTTCCTGATGGGAGTGGGAGGGGGTGAGAGTATGTTCCTGGTGGGTGAGGGAGGGGGTGAGAGTGTGTTCCTGATGGAGGAGGGAGGGGGGTCAGAGTGTGTTCCTGGTGGGGGAGGGAGGGAGGTGCGTGTGTGTTCCTGGTGGGGGAGGGAGGGGGGTGAGTGTGTGTTCCTGGTGCGGTGGGGGGAGGCGGGGTGGAGTGTGTCCCTGGTGGATGAGGGAGCGATGTGAGTGTGTTTCTGGTGGGGGGGCAGGTGAGTGAGGGTGTGTTCCTGGTGGGGGATGGAGGGGGGGTGAGAGTGTGTTCCTGGTGGGGGACTGAGGGGGGTGAGAGTGTGTTCCTGGTGGGGGAGGGAGGGGGGTGAGAGTATGTTCCTGGTGGAGGGAGGGAGGGAGGTGAGAGTGTGTTTTTGGTGGAGGAGGGAGGGGGGTGAGAGTGTGCTCCTGGTGGGGGAGGGAGGGGGGGTGAGAGTGTGTTCCTGGTGGAGGGAGGGAGGAGGTGAGAGTGTGTTCCTGGTTGAGGGAGGTGGGGGTGAGAGTGTGTTCCTGGTTGGGGGGGTGGGGGAGGGGGGGAGAGTGTGTTCCTGATGGAGGAGGGAGGGGAGTGAGAGTGTGTTCCTGGTAGAGGAGGGAGGGGGGTGAGAGTGTGTTCCTGGTTGGGGGGGGGAGAGGGGTGAGAGTGTGTTCCTGGTGGATGAGGGAGGGGGGGTGTGAGTGTGTCCCTGGTGGGGGAGGGAGGGAGGTGAGAGAGTGTTCCTGGTGGGGGAGGGAGGGGGGTGAGAGTGTGTTCCTGGTGGAGGAGGGAAGAGTTTGAGAGTGTGTTCCTGGTGGGGAAGGGAGGGGGGTGAGAGCGTGTTCCTGGTGGATGAGGGAGGGGTGTG
Organism: Hemiscyllium ocellatum; assembly: GCF_020745735.1. Taxonomy (NCBI): domain Eukaryota; kingdom Metazoa; phylum Chordata; class Chondrichthyes; order Orectolobiformes; family Hemiscylliidae; genus Hemiscyllium; species Hemiscyllium ocellatum. The sequence continues at coordinate 20,128,171 of NC_083442.1, forward strand.
TGAGTGTGTTCCTGGTGGAGGAGGGAGGGGGGTGAGAGTGTGTTCATGGTGGGGGAGGGAGGGGGGTGAGAGTGTGTTCCTGGTGAAGGAGGGAGGGGGGTGAGAGTGTGTTCACGGTGGGGGAGGGAGGGGGTGAGTGTGTGTTCCTGGTGGGGGAGGGATGGGGGTGAGAGTGTGTTCCTGGTGGAGGAGGGAGGGGGTGAGAGTGTGTTCCTGGTGGGGGGGGAGGAGTTTGAGAGTGTGTTCCTGGTGGGGAAGGGAGGGGGGTGAGAGCGTGTTCCTGGTGGATGAGGGAGGGGTGTGTGAGTGTGTTCCTGGTGGAGGAGGGAGGGGGGTGAGAGTGTGTTCATGGTGGGGGAGGGAGGGGGGTGTGAGTGTGTTCCTGGTGGAGGAGGGAGGGGGGTGAGAGTGTGTTCACGGTGGGGGAGGGAGGGGGTGAGTGTGTGTTCCTGGTGGGGGAGGGATGGGGGTGAGAGTGTGTTCCTGGTGGAGGAGGGAGGGGGGTGAGAGTGTGTTCCTGATGGGAGTGGGAGGGGGTGAGAGTATGTTCCTGGTGGGGGAGGGAGTGGGGTGAGAGTGTGTTCCTGGTGGAGGAGCGAGGGGGTTGAGAGTGTCTTTCTGGTGGGGGAGTGAGGGGGCTGAGAGTGTGTTCCTGGTGGAGGAGGGTGGGGGGTGAGAGCGTGTCCCTGGTGGGTGAGGGAGGGGGGTGAGAGTGTGTTTCTGGTGGAGGAGGGAGGGGGGTGAGAGTGTGTTCACGGTGGGGGAGGGAGGGGGTGAGAGTGTGTTCCTGGTGGGGGGGGGAGGGGGGTGAGAGTGTGTTCCTGGTGGATGAGGGAGGGGGTGTGTGAGTGTGTTCCTGGTGGGGGAGTGAGGGGGCTGAGAGTGTGTTCCTGGTGGAGGAGGGTGGGGGGTGAGAGTGTGTACCTGGTGGGTGAGGGAGGGGGTGAGAGTGTGTTCCTGATGGAGGAGGGAGGGGGGTCAGAGTGTGTTCCTGGTGGGGGAGGGAGGGAGGTGCATGTGTGTTCCTGGTGGGGGAGGGAGGGGGGGTGAGTGTGTGTTCCTTGTGCGGTGGGGGGAGGGGGGTGAGAGTGTGTCCCTGGTGGATGAGGGAGCGATGTGAGTGTGTTTCTGGTGGGGGGGCAGGTGAGTGAGGGTGTGTTCCTGGTGGGGGATGGAGGGGGGGTGAGAGTGTGTTCCTGGTGGGGGACTGAGGGGGGTGAGAGTGTGTTCCTGGTGGGGGAGGGAGGGGGGTGAGAGTATGTTCCTGGTGGACGAGGGAGGGGGGTGAGAGTGTGTTCCTGGGGGAGGGAAGGGGTGAGAGTCTGTTTCTGGTGGGGGAGGGAGGGTGGTGCGAGTGTGTTTCTGGTGGGTGAGGGACGGGTGTGAGAGTGTGTTTCTGGTGGGGGAGGGAGGGGGGTGAGAGTATGTTCCTGGTGGGGGAGGGAGGGGGGTGAGAGTATGTTCCTGGTGGAGGAGGGAGGGGGTGAGAGTGAGTTCCTGGTGGGGGAGGGAGGGGGGTGAGAGTGTGTTCCTGGTTGGGGGGAGGGGGGTGTGAGTGTGTTCCTGGTGGAGGAGGAAGGGGGGTGAGAGTGTGTACCTGGTGGGGGAGGGAGTGGGGTGAGAGTGTGTTCCTGGTGGGGGAGGGAGGGTTGTGAGAGTGTGTTCCTGGTGGAGGAGGGAGGGGGGTGAGAGTGTGCTCCTGATGGGAGAGGGAGGGGGTGAGAGTGTGTTCCTGGTGGATGAGGGAGGGGTGGTGTGAATGTGTTCCTGGTGGGGGAGGGAGGGAGGTGAGTGTGTGTTCCTGGTGGAGGAGGGAGGGGGGTCAGAGTGTGTTCCTGTTGGGGGAGAGAGTGGGGTGAGAGTGTGTTCCTGGTGGGGGAGGGAGTGGGGTGAGAGTGTGTTCCTGGTGGGTGAGGGAGGGGGTGAGACTGTGTTCATGATGGAGGAGGGAGGGGGGTCAGAGTGTGTTCCTGGTGGGGGAGGGAGGGGTGGTGAGAGTGTGTTCCTGGTGGGGGAGGGAGTGGGGTGAGAGTGTGTTCCTGGTGGGGGAGGGAGTGGGGTGAGAGTGTGTTCCTGGTGGAGGAGGGAGTGTGGTGAGAGTGTGTTCCTGGTGGGGGAGGGGGTGTTGTGAGAGTGTGTTCCTGGTGGGGGAGGGAGGGAGGTGAGAGTGTGTTCCTGGTGGGGGAGGGAGTGGGGTGAGAGTGTGTTCCTGGTGGGGGAGGGAGTGTTGTGAGAGTGTGTTCCTGGTGGGGGAGGGAGGGAGGTGAGAGTGTGTTCCTGGTGGGGGAGGGAGTGGGTTGAGAGTGTGTTCCTGGTGGGGGAGGGGGTGTTGTGAGAGTGTGTTCCTGGTGGGGGAGGGAGGGGGTGAGATTGTGTTTCTGGTGGGGGAGGGAGGTGGTGAGAGTGTGTTCCTGGTGGGGGAGGGAGTGGGGTGAGAGTGTGTTCCTGGTGGGGGAGGGAGTGGGGTGAGAGTGTGTTCCTGGTGGGGGAGGGAGTGGGGTGAGAGTGTGTTCCTGGTGGGAGAGGAAGTGGGGAGAGAGTGTATTCCTGGTGTGGGAGGGGGGAGAGAGTGTGTTCCTGGTGGGAGGGAGGGTGGTAAGGGTGTGATTCTAGTCGGGGTTGGTGAGTGTGTGTTTCCATCGGGGGAGGGGTTGGTGGTAAGTTTTGGCTCAGTACCCGGTGTGGGACTGTGGCAGCAGCAGCTGCTTTGCCAGGATTTGCCAGGCACGTTCTCCTGGCGTTGGCAAGGGCGGTACAGGGAATCTGGCGCAGTGCTGAGCTGTTTTGGGACTCAAGGCTGGGCAACTGCTTCCTGCTGGTGTTAGTCTCAACGTCGGGTTGGAAGGGGCTGCGTCCAGGCACTTAACAAGGTGTCATGTTGAATTTTAACTTAATTCTTTGTTTCTACTTTATCCCTAAGATTCTATCTATAAGATGGCGCCGGGAATGGCAACTTTGTTCACTTTTCACTGTACTCCCGTCTCCTTGTACTTGAGTACATGTGACAATAATGAGTACTGAACATCTCCACTGGAGATATGCTTTACCTCCCCATTAAGACCAATTCATTCTGGTCACCTTGTTGAAAGGGGTCCACACTGAGCAGGTTACGGACCCTGTTGTTGCAAGCACTTTGAATGTGAAAATCAGTGTTCTCCAGCATATTGTGCGTCAGAACTTGATTTCCACTCTTGAAGGAAACAAGGAGAAGGTAAAGTCTCCATGGTCTTACCAGGCCATAGGACTGCTATCTCATTAGAGATGGCTGGCGGTGCTTTAACCTGAGGGTCCCCATGCCTCAGGTGAAGGGAGAAGGAGAGTCTTTCATGGTTACATCAGTCGGTGTGGGAATTGAACCCAATACTTTAGCATCACAAACCAGCCATCCAACCATCTAACCCCTCACATGGAGTCAATGTTTACTGGGCAAAGGTGAACCTATAGCAATAATCAGACCAGGGACTGAAGACTTATTCCTGCTCCTACTTCATATATACAATCATCGAATCACACAGCACGGAAACAGACCCTTCGGTCCAACCAGTCCATGCTGACCACAATTCCAAACTAAACTAGTCCTGATTTGGAGATGCCGGTGTTGGACTGGGGTGTACAAAGTTAAAAATCACAAAACACCAGGTTATGGTCGGACAGGTTTAATTGGACGCACTAGCTTTTGGAGCGCTGTGTTCATCAAGTGGTTGTAGATCTTATTCTCCACAATCACCTTATGAAGGAGCAGTGCTCCGAAAGCTAGTGCTTCCAATTAAACCTGTTGGACTATAAACTGGCGTTGTGTGATTTTTAACTTTAAACTGGTTCCACCTGCCTGCACTTGGTCCATATCCTTCCAAACCCTTTCCTATCCATGTACTCATCCAAATGTCTTTCCAACGTTGTAACTGTACTCACGTCCATCACTTTCCCAGGAAGCTCATTCTACACAACAATAATTCTCTGTGTAGAAAATTTCCTGTGTGTTTTTTTTTAAATTTTTCTCCTCTCACTTTAAAAATACGCCCCTGGTCTTGAAATCCCTCACCTCAGGAAAAAGACAGCTGTCATTCACTTTACCTCGACCTCGCATGATTTTATAAGCCTCTATGAGGTCACCCCTCAACTGCCTCCACTCCAGTGAAAAATGTTCCAGTCTATCCTTCCTCTCCCTGTAACTCAAACTCTCTATCCTTGGCAAAATCCTGGCAACACATGAACCATTCTCTGTGTAAACAAATAGCCTCCCATCTTTTATAAATCTTTCTTCTCTCACCTTAAAAATACACCCCCAAGTGTTTAAATCCCCTACCCTAGGGAAAAGACACCCACCTTATCTAGACCCCTCATGACTTTATAAACCTCGATAAGGTCACCCCTCAGCCTCCTCCACTCCAGTGAGAACAGTTCCAGTCTATTCAGCCTCTCCTTATAATTAAAACCCTCCATTGCTAGCAACATTCTGGCAAATCTGTTCTGAGTCCTCTCCAGCTTGATAATACCCTTCCTACAACAGTGTGATCAGACTGGACGCAGTGTTCCAGAAGAGGCCTCACCAATGTCCTGTACAACCTCAACACAGGAATGTAGAATGACTAATTGGAGCTGTTTCTAGGTCAGTAGAGGCAAAGGATTTGTATTAACATATTATGATGCTTGGCAGTCACAAAAACAGTTGGCTGTGTCAGGCTGTCCTCTCTATTATCGCAAACCGTCTCTCATTTCCCCCTTGCCACCAGCCCTTGGATTTTTCAGGCCCCGGGAAAGGGGACCCCTTTATGTAGGACAGGGTTTGTCATAAATGCAACAACAACTTACTTTTGGCAATAGCTCAAATCAATCTGTTCAGTGACATCAGGCCATCTCTCTGGAGCATGTGGGCCTCTTGGCTCAGAGATATGTACACTACCATTGCTACTGTGTCCAGTTCTGGTCCCCCTGTTAAAGGAAGGATATTATTAAATCAGAGAGGGTTCGGAAAAGTTACCAGGATGTTGCAGGAATGGAGGGTTTGAGTTATAAGGGTAGGCTGGGACTGTTTTCACTGGAGCGTAGCAGGTTGAGAGGTGACCTTATAGAGATTTATAAAATAATGAGGGGTATAGATAAGGTGGATGGCAGGCAACGTTTCTCAAGGGTGGGGGATTTCAAGACTGGGGGGCACATTTTTAAGGTGAGAGGAGAAAGACTTGAAAAAGTCAAGGGGCCATTGGTTTAAACAGAGAGTGGTTCATGAGTGAAATTAACTTCCACAGGAAGTAGTAGATATGGGTACAGTTACAAAGTAAAAAGTGAGGTCTGCAGATGCTGGAGATCAGAGCTGAAAATGTGTTGCTGGTTAAAGCGCAGCAGGTCAGGCAGCATCCAAGGAGCAGGAGAATTGACGTTTCGGGCATAAGCTCTTCATCAGGAATGAGGAAAGCGATGAAGGGCTCTTTCCTCATTCCTGATGAAGGGCTTATGCCCGAAACGTCGATTCTCCTGTTCCTTGGATGCTGCCTGACCTGCTGCGCTTTAACCAGCAACACATTTTTGGTACAGTTACAAAGTGTAAAAGACATTTGGACAAACACATAAATGAGAAATGTTTGGAGGGATAGGGCCAAGTGCAGGCAACTGGGACTAGTTTAGTTTGGGATGATGGTTGGCATGGACTGATTGGACCGAAGGATCTGTTTCTGTGCTGTAAGACTCAATGACTCTATGATTCCCCAGAGCACAGCCAAAGTCCTCATTCTCATTCCTGTATGGGATCTGCCTGCATTCAGACAAGGTGTCGCATTTGCCAACTTAACTGCAGTTTGTGGGACTATAACAGACTGTCAGGACAGATGGAGCTTGAACTTGGCCTTCCTGGCCCAGAGGTGGGAAACTACCTCTGAGCTCTAAGATGTCATTTATACAAAATGATTCTCAGGGTACCCCACAGGAGGATTGTTGCAAAAGGTAACAAAAACCTTGGTGAAGGAGGCAGATTTTACAGAATGTCTGAAGGGAGAAGTGAGAGGTGGAGAAGTTTAGGGTTGGAATTTCAGAATGTACGGGCTCAGTGACTGAGACAGCCAGTTCATGATCATTTGGCAGGGAGTCCCAGACACATAAGAGATAAGCACACTGTAAAGACCCACTGAATGGGTGTTGCAAAGTACATGAATGCACCAAATGGAATGAAGTCATGCTGAATGTATCTTTGCAGCTTGACATTCTTTGGCTATGAACACATGGGAGCTCATCCCATAATCCAAACATCCCATTAATGCCGCAAGACTCCCTGCTGAAAGCAACAAATCCCAGTAACGTTCCTGACAATGTCAGTCACGATGCCAATTATTGCTCTTAGAAAGTTAATGGCGCAATTTTTCTCACTAATCTGTATCCTCCCACAGTTGCTGAAGGCAATGACGCTCCTGAATGTTCCCATAGTCCAAAGATGCGCAGGTTAGGTGGATTGGTCATGACAAATGCACGGTTGCAGGGATGGGTAGGGGGTGGGTCTAATTGGGGTGATCTTCAGAGGGGTCAGTGTGGACTCAATGGGCTGAATGGCCTGCTTCCCCACTCTAGGGGTTCTATGATTCTATGAATCATAATTGAACAGAGCTAGAATAGTCAGACTCTTAATAGTCAGACAGAGTCAGCTATTACGAGGAGGCATAGCTTTAAATTAAGGGGTGGTAGGTATAGGACAGATATTAGGGGTAGATTCTTTACTCAGCGAGTCGTGAGTTCATGGAATGCCCTGCCAGTAGCAGTGGTGGACTCTCCCTCTTTATGGGCATTTAAATGGGCATTGGATAGGCATATGGAGGAAAGTGGGCTAGTGTAGGTTAGGTGGGCTTGGACTGGCGCAACATCGAGGGCCAAAGGGCCTGTACTGCGCTGTATCTTTCTATGTTCTATGTTCTATGTTCTATTAACTTGAGGTGACTGTGCCTCTGTGTGAGAGGCAGGATGGACTATGGGATATTGGATGACTGAATGATATTATAAATGACCAACTCCAGGAAATGGGAAGACTGCAGAAGGACATGGTAAGGCTAGATGGGTGAAAATTTGGGCAAATGTGAGGCAATACATTTTGAGTAGAGGCATAGATTATTTTCCAAGTGGGGAAAGGCTTTAGAAATCTGGCTTAGGAATTAGGACTCCAGGTTCCGGATTCCCTTCAGGTTAACATGCAGGTTCAGTTGGCAGTTAGGTCGGCAAATGTAATGTTAGCATTCGTTTCAAGAAGGCTGGAGTACAAGAGCAGGAAATAAATTGCAAGGAAAGTTGGGATCTTTTCCTGATGTCCTGGTCAAAGCTTTTCTCTCAATCAATATTGCAAAAACAGGTCATTGTGGAAACGCACTGTGCACACATAAATGCTTAGTTTCTATATTAGTGACCTTACTCCAGAAGTACTTCATTGATTGTACAACACTTTGGGACATCCTGCATTCACAAAAGTGCAGCAATTTGTTCCCTCCATAACCTTGTCTGCTTTTACAAGAACAATCTCTAGTCTCCAGACCATATGAGCCATTGGGAAAACTCCATATTCAATGTTGCGTTAATGATAATCGACCACTCTCTTTGAGGATGAGCTCCATGTTTATTTGAAACAGTAAACACAGGGGGAAAGAGCAGGGAGTGGGTCTGTCAAAGAACTAGCACCGGCAGGATCACAGAATGAGACAATCCCTACAGTGTAGAAGCAGGCCATTCGGCCCATTGAGTCCATTCTGACCCTCTGAAGAACAGATTGGCTAAATGGACTTTCCTGCTCTATGATGCTACAATGGGCTGTATACTAACTCCCAGAATTGGGGAGACTAGATTTGGGACAAGGTTAAAACTCAAAAAATTTAGAACATAGGCATGAACTGTCATCAAATAATGCACTGCTGGTTTCATTGGTGATAGCATTGGTCACTTATACAAGGTTAGAAATCTTCTTCATGATCAATCACACCCTTTGACCCCCTACTAGACTTACCTGGTGTTAAAGGACAGATTGGTCGTACCCTACAGGATTCAAGACCAACCTCAAGTTACCCACACTCAGAGCAGCAATGCCCTTCATCCTCTCTCCTCAAACTCTGCTCCCCTCCTTGCTGGAGAATGGAAACTACAGTAACCCCAAATGGCCACGCTGCATTTTCTGTGTATTACGCAGTACACTCACCCAACCCTCAACAGCCCCCAGCTCACCCCTTCCCATTCACTTCTATTCTCTTGGGAAACCTTCAATACCAATGACTCCATATACAGAGCTGATTGAATGGCTTTCTGTAATCCCATCACATGGTTCTCCTTAAACAAAGGGCCCCTGGAGACCAAGCATTTCTTTGGTTATATTGAAGTGTGCAATGATGTTCCCACAACGTGGCTTGAAAGAAAATCAACTGTTATAGGATGTGGTCACATTGAGTAGGCTTGTAAAAGGGAGTCTGATGCCTTCCTTTTCCTAGTAACCTCTTGATCTGCACCATCTGCTCCAGCCCCATTTTCCATCTGAACGATGTGCATGTTTCCAAGCCGAACGGTAAGGGTTGCTTGTTGGACTGTGCTGCTTGTGGTTGGGCCACAGAACCACAGGGACCGGGGCCACTCCAAGCTTTCGGTCACACAGTCTGGACATTGTTTTGTCTCCCGTGACCCTGAAATGACCCTCGGTGAAGACTGGTGGGGAATTGCTGGGTCACATGATATTGCTTTGTGCATTGTTTTAACAGGAACACAAAGACACTTAAGTCAAATGTAGGAGGCTCCATCAGATTAGCAGGCAATGGAATTTCACACAGATGTTCGAAGTGTTCATTAAACTCGCTTTAGCTCAGTGGTAGAGCGTTTGTCTGAGCATCGGAATTTTGTGGGTTCAAGTCCTATGGAGACCTAAGCACTATATATCAGTAAAATGCTGAGGCATATGGAGCCAGGACTAGACAGCCACACAATCTGTCTTTCCAGTGTGATTTGTTAAACCAAGAACATTATTGCATGTCACCTCAGGTAGATGAGGAGTGTCTAACTCGTCAGAGAATAGCCATGATGGGGGAGGTGCTGGTGTTGGACCTAGTTGGACAAGGTCAGAAGTCACATGACGCAAGGTTATAGTCCCAAGTCCAATAAACCTATTGGACTATTATCTGGTGTTGTGTGACTTCTAACTTTGTCAGAGAAGTCGAGATGTTGTTCTGACCTACACAGCAACAGGAGAGAGGGGAAAAAGTCATTTAATGTTTTGAGTCAAATTCATCATTATTTGATAACATCCTGATAGAGCTACAATCTAGGAGAAAGTCAGGATTGCAGATACTGGAGGTTAGAGTCGAGAGTGTGGTGCTGGAGAAGCACAGCATGTCAGGCAGCATCCAAGAAGCAGGAAAATCAACCTTTCGGGCATAAGCCCTTCATCAGGAATCTCTGGGATTCTGTGGTAGGGCTGACTGTAGGGAGAGAGTCGGTGGTGGCGAATGTAGAGTGGAGGATCCAGTAGAACTGTTTCTGGAGGTCTTGGATTTGTAATAGGTCCTGATTGTCCTGTTTAGATCCAAATTGTGCTGGTTTGAATGTAGTCCGGAGTCCATGTGGGATCAGTCAGTTCCGTAGGCAGGCGCTGAGGAAGGAAATGTGACTGTGGTAGCGAGTCTGCTTCAGGACGTGGCTAAAGAGCTTCAGGGCAGAGGAGATGACGTGGGTGTCTGCAGTCATTCCTGATGAAGGGCTTATGCCCAGAACGTCAACTCTCCTGCTCCTTGAATGCTGCCTGACCTGCTGTGTTTTTCCAGATCTACAACCTAACCTCATACATTCAGTCTTTCCCCATATCCTGTAATGAGCTTGGTTAACAACACCCATCAATCTCAGATTTAAAATTGACGCTGAATCTAGCATCCACTGTCATTTGGAATCAAGAGTGTGGTGCTGGAAAAGCATCGCAAGTCAGGCAGTTTCCGAGACATTTCGGGCAAAAGCCCTTCTTCAGGAATCATTGGAAAACCATTCAGGATCATATGCAATTCAGTCAAGTCACTCCTCGCTCTCCTGGTTCGCTAATGTCCTTTAGGGAAGGAAATCTACCATCCTTACTTGGTCTGGCCTACATGTGACTTCAGACCCATAGTAATGTGGTTAACTCTTAACTTTTCTCTGGGCAATTAGGGATGGGCAGTAAATGCTGACTGAGTTAACGACACTAACACCCCATGAATGAATAAAAAACAACTCCAGTGGAAACTAACCCAGTCTGTCCAACCTTTCCTCAAGAGACAGTGTACTCATTCCAGACTTCAATCAAATGAAGCTGCTTTCAATCATTTCAAATACATTTCCATCCCCCCTTAAGCAAAGATACCAGGACTACACACAGCAGTGACCTCCCCAATGTCTGGTGTACCAAAACATGACTTCTTACACCAAAAACAGAAATTGCTGGAAAAGCTCAGCAGGTCTGGCAGCATCTATGGACAGAAATCAGAGGAAGGGTTTCTAGACCCAAAACATTAACTCTGATTTCTCGCCACAGGTGCTGCCGAACCTGCTGAGCTTTTCCAGCAATTTCTGTTTTTGTTTCTGATTTAGATCATCCTCAGTTCTTTTGGGTTTTTTTTCCTTACTCTTAGGTTCAATTTTGTCTGTTATAACGTATAGCTTTAAACATATAGAATTATAACGTATTGAATTATAATCGATATAATTATAATGTATAGAATTATAATGTATAGAATTCCACTGGCTTTCTTATTTACTCTCTATACCTGCATACTTATATTTTGTGACCATTTTATAGCAGAATACCTAGATCCCTCTGTAGCTTGGGTTTCTTGCAGTCACTCTCTGTTTAAATAATACTCTGCTTTTTAAAACATTCTTCCCACCAAAGTGAACAATGTTACTTTTTCCTACATTGTATTCACTCAACCTATCTATAAATGTTTATGAACTTTTTATATCCTCTTCACAATATTCATCTTTATTCATCTGCAAATCCAGCCACCATATTCATAGAAATTCACAGAAGCCCTACAATGTGGAAACAGGCTATTTGTCTCCCTCATCAAATAGAACTCTGGGGGAAGCTCGGGAAGAGATTGCTGGGCCTTTTGTTGAGATATTTGTATCATCGATAGTCACAGGTGAGGTTCTGGAAGACTGGAGGTTGGCTAATGTGGTGCCACTGTTTGCGAAAGATGGTAAAGACAAGCCAGGGAACTTATAGACCGGTGAGCCTGATATCGGTGGTGGGCATGTTTTTGGAGGGCATCCTGAGGAACAGGATTTACATGTATTTGGAAAGGCAAGGGCTGATTAGGAATAGTCAGCAAGGCTTTGTGTGTGGGAAATCATATCTCATGAACTTGATTAAGTTTGTTGAAGAAGTAACAAAGGGAATTGATGAGGACAGACTGGTAGACATGATCTATTTGGACTTCAGTAAGGTGTTTGAATAAGACCCATGGGAGACTGGTTAGCAAGGTTAGATCTCATGGAATACAGCCTTGTGGATACAGAACTGGTTCAAAGATAGAAGACAAAACGTGGTGATGGAGCTTTTCAGACTGGAGGCCTGTGACCAGTGGTGTGCCACAAGAATTAGTGCTGGGCCCCCTGCTTTTCGTCATTTATATAAATGATTTGGTTGTGAACATAGGAGATATAGTTAGTAAGTTTGCTGATGACACCAAAATTGGAGACATAGTGGACAGCGAAGAAGGTTACCTCAGAGTACAACACTGAACAAAGAAACCTTGGAGTGCTGGTTCAAAGTTCCTTGAAAGTAGAGTTGCATGTAGATCGGATAGTGAAAAAGACGTTTGGTATGATTTCCTTTATTGGTCGGAGCATTGAGTATAGGAGCTGGGAGGTCATGTTCCGGCTGTACAGGACATTGGTTAGGCCATTTTTTGAAGATTGTGTGCAATTCTGGTCTTCTTCCTATTAGAAGGATGCTGTGAAACTTGAAAGGGTTCAGAAAAGATTTACAAGGATGTTGGCAGAGTTGGAGGATTTGAGCTATAGAGTGAGACTGAACAGGCTGGAGCTGTTTTCCCTGGAGCATCGGAGGCTGAGGGGGTAACCTTATAGAGGTTTATAAAATCATGAGAGGCATAGATAGGATAAATAGACAAGGTCTTTTCCCTGGGGTGGGGGAGTCCAGAACGAGAGGGCATTGGTTTAGGGTGAGAGGGGAAAGATATCAAAGAAAGCTAAGGGGCAACTTTTTCACACAGAGGGTGGTGCGTGTATGGAATGAGTTGCCAGAGGAAGTGGTGGAGGCTGGTACAACTGCAATATTTAAAAGACATCTGGATGGGTGTATGAATAGGAAGGGTTTGGAGGAATATGGGCCGAGTGCTGGCAAATAGGTCTAGATTAGGTTGGGATATCTGGTCAGCATGGACGAGTTGGACCGAAGGGTCTGTTTCTGTACTGTAGAAGACTAAGTCATGGATATAAACAGTAAAAAGCTGAGGCTCCATCATTGACCTTTGCAAGACCTGACCCATCATATCTTGCCAAAATAAAATGGCTGAGCTTTTGCCAAACACCAATGTTGACATCAGAGTTACTGGTATCACTTTTGCCTTCAAGTAGGTTGAACATTTCCATCAAGAATTTGGGGACATATTCCAGACTGACATTGAGATGCAGTACTGAGGGAGCACTATGCAGTCAGGTCAGATGTTAAACCCATTATCCCATTCATAAGGATCTTGTGATAATCTTTGAAGAACAATATCACTCAAAGAACATTTATCTCGTAATAAACACCTTCATAAACTTATTATTTGCTCATTTACCCCATTGTGTGCAGGACCTTTTTGATTCCAAATCGGTTGCTATGTCCTCCCCCGAAACAATAGTGACTGCATCTCAGAGGCAACTGAGTGACTGTGAAATGATTTGGGATGTTTTGAGTGAGGTGAACTACACTATAAATAAATTTGCTTGTTTCATCTTGTCCCCACAAGGAAACACAGGATGTAAGTTGCAGAAGCCTAGTAAAAATAATTAGGCTGCTTTTACTATCAAACTAGTCAAATCCAGCTAATCTTAAAACTTATTTATATCCTTTCTATTCTAGGTTGCCTCTAAGCAAGGTATTACTGAGACAGAGGAGGTGACAGTGGAGGGAGGGGGCTTTAGGACGGGGAGGATAGTGTGGATTAAAGTCTATCAAGTTTGATGGATTTCAGTGAGAATTTATCCAAAACGATTCTATTATTTCTGTTTGGATAAGATTGTCTTAAAGGTTATAAAATGGTAATATGACACACAGGAAAAAAAGGAAATAATTGGACTTGGGCAGTGTAAGTGAAAACATTCAGTCAACAGGTCAGATTTGATTTCCATAAAAGCCTTGAAGTCCAGTGGACGTCATTGCATTCTCTCACACGTTCTGTTTATATCTCCAGTTCATTGCCTACTCACGCAAGTGCCACATGATGGTGCTGTGAAGTAGCAGAGAATGACGGTGAACATTAAGTAACTGTGAGTCTACGACCAGCAATATGAAAAGAAAAGCAAAGAGATATAGTGCTTCGAGCTAGGAAGATAGGTGAACTGTGACAAAGTGACAGCTTGAACAAGTAATGCAGTGACTTGATCCTGGTTCAAACCTCACCATCGTACCTGAGCAAGTTAAATTCAACTTAAATAAAGTTGGATTAAGCAATTATATCCCCAGAGCTACAGGATTTCTGAGACAATCCATCTGGTTCACCAACTCTGGTTGGATATGACTCCAGACTCGTAGCAACACGGTTGACTCTTAACTTCCCTCTGAACTGGCCTATTAAACCAAGTAATAACTTAGAGGTAGTGGGGCTCAGTTAGCTCAGTTGGTAAGACTGCTAGTTTGTGATGCGGGCTAATGCCAACACTGTGGGTTAAATTCCCACACCAGCTGAGGTTTCTGTGAAGGACTCAGCTTCTCAACTTCCCCCCTTGTCTGAGTGTGGTGATCTTCAGGTTAAACCACCACCAGCCATCTCTACCTAACGAAAGAGTAACCTTGTGGTCCAGTCGGCTTTACTTTATCTTGGGACAGTTAGTAGAAGGGCAATGAATGTTGGCCATCACCTGTGGCAGCCATGTCTTGAAATTTTCACATTGAAAATGTGAGTTATGACAACTGCAAAAACATCAAGAGAACCCTATAGCCTCATTATCTAGACAAATGACTTTGGAACTAATCCTTCCTAACATTGACCTCCATAATCCCCTCCATGGATCCACATCATTCAACACTGACTCCAATCCTCTATATATCTCAACAATGTTAACAATTCTTTCATTTGACTTGCATGTTTCTTCAAAATACCCTCCCTAAAAAAAGTCTTCACCCTCCTATCCTCCAGGAAGGATCTCCTAATATTCATCACTTCACCTAATCTTGAGTCGAGGCACAGCCTCCATTCTCCATTTTACTTTTTTGTTAGACAACTTGGGATCCCTTGTATGTTAAGGATGTTTGGATTGTCACTGAACTATGTAACTGAGCGAGATTCCAAATTCAGGGTCAATGTTAGGCAGTATTTCATTTTGCAAAGATCCATCAGCTCTTGATGTGGTTAAAATCTCAAACTCTGGCGTCATTGGTATGTTTCAAGGATTATTTCTAAACCCACATGTATCCATCTGGTTTAAAACATTAGAGATTTTATTTTTCACAAATAACAATAACCTGAGGGGAAGATAAGGCAATATTAATGCGTGACATGGTGGCTCAGTGGTTAGCATTGCTGCCTCATAGCACCAGGACCCTGGGTTCAATCTCACTCTCAAGTGACCGTTAGTGTGGAGTTTGCACATTCTCCGTGTCTGCATGTGTTTCCCCTGGATGCTCTGATTTCCTCCCGCAGTCCAAGATGTGCAGGTTAGGTTAGGTGGATTGGTCATGCTACGGTGTCCTGGGATATGAGGCAAAGTGGATTAACCAGGGAAATGCTGTGTTATGGGAGTGGGTTGCTCTTTGGAGAGTTGGTGTGGATTCAATGGGCCAAATGGCCTACTTCCTCACTGTAGGGATTCAGTCAATGCAAATAATATCAGATAACCTTAATTATTTTTAAATATAATTGCTAGGGAGGCTTCTACACATGGATTTGAACCACAATGCAAAGAATCTTTGAAGTGGTGAAGTCAAACATGTGATCTGCAGCTAGACACCTTTAGCGACATGGCAGATGTGTGGAAGGAGGCCATTTAGTCCATTATGTGTATACTGCCTGTCCAAATGAGTGTACGACTTAGTGCTATGCTCCTGCCTTTCCCCCATCACCCTACACATGGTTTCTATTCACAGAATCCTCTTAAGTCCTCATGAATGCTTCAAGCTAACCTGCCTTCATGATATTTCCAGGCAATACATTCCACAGCCAAACTATTAACTGTGTGAAAAAATTTTTCTCACATCACGTTTACTATTTTCGTAAATCGCTTTAAATCTGTGTCCTCTCGTTCTTGATCCTTTTACGAGCGGGAACAGTTTCTACCTACTCAGACTCTTCATGATTTCTATTAAATCTCCTCTGAGCCTTCCCTCCCCACCCCTTTCCACCTTCTGCAAAGACCGTTCCCTCCGTGACTACCTGGTCAGGTCCACGCCCCCCTACAACCCGCCTTCCCATCCTGGCACCTTCCCCTGCCACCACAGGAATTGCAAAACCTGTGCCCACACCTCCTCTCTCACCTCCATCCAAGGCCCTAAAGGAGCCTTCCACATCCATCAAAGTGTTGTTGTGGTTCTGCTCGCCGAGCTGGAAGTTTTTGCTGCAAACGTTTCGTTCCCTGGCTAGGGAACATCATCAGTGCGGTGGGAGCCTCGTGTGAAGCGCTGCTTTGATGTTTCTTCCGGTATTTATATTGGTTTGTTCTTGCCGCTTCCGGGTGTCAGTTTCAGCTGCAGTGATTTGTATGTGGGGTCCAGGTCGATGTGTCTGTTGATGGATGTTCTTGCCGTTTTTGGGTGTCAGTTTCAGCTGTAGTGGTTTGTATATGGTGTCCAGGTCAATGTGTCTGTTGATGGAGTTTGGGGATGAATGCCATGCTTCTAGGAATTCTCTGGCTGTTCTCTGTCTGGCTTGTCCTATGATAGTGGTGTTTTCCCAGTCAAATTCATGTTGCTGGTTGTCTGAGTGTATGGCTACTAGAGATAGCTGGTCGTGTCGTTTTGTGGCTAGCTGATGTTCATGGATGCGGATTGTTAGCTGTCTTCCTGTTTGTCCTATATAGTGTTTTGTGCAGTCCTTGCATGGTATTTTATAAACTACGTTAGTTTGGCTCATGCTGGGTATTGGGTCCTTTGTTCTAGTGAGTTGTTGTCTGAGCGTAGAGGCTCCAACAGCACTGATGATGTTCCCTAGCCGGGGAACGAAACGTTTGCAGCAAAAACTTCCAGCTCGGCGAGCAGAACCACAACAACGGATACCCGAGCTACAAATCTTCAATCAGATTTTATCCATCAAAGTGTTACCTGCACATCCACCAATATCATTTATTGTATCCGTTGCTCCCGATGCGGTCTCCTCCACATTGGGGAGACTGGGCGCTTCTTCGCAGAGCGCTTTAGAGAACATCTCCGGGACACCTGCACCAATCAACCACACCACCCTGTGACCCAACATTTCAACTCCCTCGCTCACTCTGCCGAGGACATGGAGGTCCTGGGTCTCCTTCACCACCGTTCCCTCACCACCAGACGCCTGGAGGAAGAACGCCTCATCTTCCGCCTCGGAACACTTCAACCCCAGGGCATCAATGTGGACTTCAACAGTTTCTTCATTTCCCCTTCCCTCATCTCACCCTAGTTCCAAACTTCCAGCTCAGCACTGTCCCCATGACTTGTCCAGACTTGTCCTACCTGCCTATCTTCTTTTCCATTTTTCCACTCCACCCTCCCTCCGCCCCCGATCTATCACCTTCATCCCCTCCTCCACTCACCTATTGTACTCTATGCTACTTTCTCCCCACCCCCACCCTCCTCCAGCTTATCTCTCCACGCTTCATTCCTGATGTTGGGCTTTTGCCCGAAATGTCGATTTTACTGCTCCTCGGATGCTGCCTGAACTGCTGTGCTCTTCCAGCACCACTAATCCAGAATGAGTCTGGGTGGCTTACTCTTCAGAGTGCCGGTATGGGCCTGTTGGCCCGAATGGCCTGTTTCAACACTGTAGGGATTCTATGATATTTCTGTACAGTGTGGAAGCAGGCCATTCAGCCCATCAAGTCCACACAACCCTCTGAAAAGCATCCCACCCAGACCCACCCCATTTCCGTAACCCTGCATTTCCCATAGCTAATCCAGCTAACCTGCACATCTTTGGGTTGTGGGAGGAAACCGGAGCACCCAGAGGAAACCCATGCAGACACAGGGAGAACGTGCAAACTCCACACAGACAGTCACCCCAGGGTGGAAGCGAACCCAGGACCCTGGCACTGTGAGGCAGCAGTGCTATCCACTGAGCCACTGTGCTGCTACTCCCGGCTCCCGGTCAAAAGGCATGACATGATGTTGCTTTTGTTGGAGGTGTTGGGGAGTGGTGCTGAAGTTGGAGTACAGGCTGGTATGGAGAGGGTGGCTAACAGCTAAGCAAACATTACACAATATAATATGGATTTGATTAATGTTGTTCTGAAAGCAAAAATAACTGATCGAGTGGAATGTCAATGGTGGTCAGCTGCACTGGTAGGCGAACGCCATGTTGTCAAAGAGGTAAGTATGGAGTATTTCAATGGGTCACCTCTTAATGAATTGAGATTTGACCTATGTCTGTACATTTTAATGAAGCAAGCAAAAGGGAATATCTCTATCTCTGTTTTGTGAATGCCCCCAGGGCAGTCACAGCAGCTTGTACTGATATAAACACACAATCACAGAATTGTTACAGTCCATTCAGCCCACCGTATCTGCACTGGTTCTGCAAATGTGCCTCTCTCTGGGCATCATTCACCCGTCTTTTCCCGGTAACCGTGAACATTCTGCCTTTTCCATGAGCTGATTCTCGTCAGCTCTAATGAAGAGCCACCCAAACTCGAAACGCTAGCTTTCTCTCTCTCCCTGGATACAGTCTGACTCGCTGTGATTTCCAGCACTTGTTGCTTTCAGTCCATTCTCTCTTTTCTGTATAATTTGAGTGCTTTGATTGAACGTGCCTCAACCACCCTCTCCCTGTGTTCCAGACCTGAACCATTCTCTGCATGAAAAGCCTCTCTTTGCGTTGTTTTGATTAGGTTCCCTACAGTGTGGAAACAGACCCTTCGGCCCAACAAGCCCACACCGACCCTCCGAAGAGTCACCCACCCAGACCCATCTCCCTCTGACTAATACGCCTAACACTCTGGGCAATTTAGCATGGCCAATTCACCTGAGCTGCACATCTTTGGACTGTGGGAGGAAACCCACGCAGACACAGAGAGAATGCGCAAACTCCACACAAACAGTCGCCTGAGGCTGGAATTGAACCTGGGACCCTGGTGCTGTGAGGCAGCAGTGCTAGCCACTGAGCCACTGTGCTACCCAGCCCGCTTTGCTTACCAACTGTTTTAATCTGTGCTCTTCTTCTTGATTCTTTGACTAAATGCCCGGAATCCTCCTTCCCAAATCCTCACGATTTGAATACCTGTACCGAATTTTCTCATAACTTCCCTTTATGTCGTGATCTCGTTAGGTTTTTTTAATATGACCCTGTAGAGTGTCAACCCTTCAGAATTGCCCTCAAGTTTCTCGGAATTAATATCTCAAGGAGTTATAGAGTCATTATGCACCAAAGGAGGCCATTTGGCCCCTCAAGGAGAAAGTGAGGACTGCAGATGCTGGAGATCAGAGCTGAAAATGTGTTGCTGGAAAAGCGCAGCAGGTCAGGCAGCATCCAAGGAAGAAGGGCTTGTGGCCAAAACGTCGAATCTCCTGTTCCTTGGATGCTGCCTGACCTGCTGCACTCTTCCAGCAACACATTTTCAGCATTTGGCCCCTCAGTCCATGTTGGTTCCTTATACAGGTAAATCCAGTTTGTTGTGACCCCAGCTGTTGCTATTACTGTACAAGTTAGATCCCAGACAAGTTCCTGGCTTGATAGATCACATTTTCGCTTTTAACAAAATGATGTCTCATTGAAATGTAAGTACACAGTAGCTTTGCTTTAATAATAAGGAATTTATCAACAAAACAAAAATGAAGACAAAAATAGAATAAACCAAACTGTCGTACGTGTTTACCTGATTCAGTAATGTCTGTCAGGAAAAGGAAATCTGCCATTTTTCCCTGGTCTGGCCTGCAAGAGAGTCCAGCAATGGGATTGACTCCGAACTGCCCTCTGGCCAATTGGGGCAGGCATTAACTCTGACAGCCACAGCCTGTGAACAGAAGAAAACAAAATTTAAATGTCCTAGCTGCCTGCTAGGATTTAAACTAATAACGCTCCATTGTAGGGCAAGGGCTTGTAAAATACGAACTGGAGAAACACAGCAAGTTTGAAAGCACGTGGGTTGAGAGAAACAGAATAAACATTTCTAGACTAGTAAAACTCTCCTGCAGTGTTCCTCCAGATTTTTAGTCCAGTATGATAGCAACTATGCTTTCAGAAATCCATTCCTTAAGTGAAAGATTTTAAACATCTCTGAATGTTACAATGGAGTGCGAATTATTTGCATCTTTCCCCAATAAAACCCTAGAGTCATTGAGTCATACAGCACAGAAACAGGCCATTCAGTCCAACCAGGCCGTGCTGACCATGATCCCAAATTAAACTAGTCCCACCTGCCTGCTCCTGGCCCGTATCCCTCCAAACCTTTCCGATTCATGTACTTAGCTAAATGTCTTTTAAATGTTGTAACTGTACATGCATCTACCCCATCCTCTGGAGATTCATTTCACAAATGAACCACTAGAGTTTTAACCAGGATGTGGAATAACTGTATGAACCGCTCATTCTAACTCACTGGGTGTGCTGCCACACTGCAACAATAGGTAGCAGAATGGTCAGGGAAGTGTGAAGCAATGCACTTAGCCCAGAGGTGATGGGGAAAGGCAATATTGACTTAAGGATGCTGTTTAGAGGAATATGCAGCGATGAGGGACCTGGGTATAGTGGGGCTGTGCATGTACATTGATCCACAAAGACAGTAGGATGCAACAAGAGAGTGGTTCAAAGAGTATATAGGGTCTTGGGACTTCATCATTCGAAGCACTGAGTGCAAAAGCAGGGAAGCTGAATTTGGTTGGGCTCTGAACAGAGAACTAGGTCCAGCACATTCACAAGGATGTGAGTGTCCAGGAGATGGGTTCAGGAGGGATTTATTTAAATGATTCCAGGATTATAGTTATGAGGTTAAGTCTGAAAAGCTGGGACTGTTCTCCTTGCGGGAAAGGAGGTTCAGTGGAAATTTGATAAGAGACAGGGAGAATCTGTTCCCATTAGCGCACAGAGTCTAAGGACATGTAGATGTAAACGTGGCATGGTGGCTCAGTGGTGCCTCACAGCATCAGCAACAAGGGTTCGATTCCACCCTCGGGTGACTGTCTGTGTGGAGTTTGTACATTCTCCCCGTGTCTGTGTGGGTTTGCATTGCAGACAAAAGGAGAAGTACAAACTCCGCACAGAAAGTGGGTTTGCTCTGGTTTCCTCCCACGGTCCAAAGATATGTAGGTTAGGAGGGTTAGACAAAGGAAATGTAGAGTTACAGGGATGGGATGTTCTTTGGAGGGTCAGTGAGGACTTGGTGAGTGAACGGCTAGCTGAGGGATTCTACGATTTACGGTTTCAGATGAAGGAGGAATGTGAGCGAGAATTTTTTATTCACACTGAGGGCTAATGGCCTGGATCACTCCGACCTGGCTAGATTCAGCTATGAAAAGAGACGAGAAAGGCTGGGGTTGGTTTCCTTGGAACAGAGAAGGCTGAGGGGGGACTTGATTGTGGTATACAAAGTCCCGAGGGATCAATAACCAGGAGGCACTCTTTTAAGGCAAAGGGCAGGAAGTTCAGAGGGGATTTGAGGGAAAAACAGAAGATGGTGGGTATTTGAAATTCACTGCCTAAAATGGTTGTGGAGTTCAGAAACAGCGCAACAGTTAGCAAGTATTTAGGTGAATGTTTGAAAATACTATAGTATACAAAGTTAGATTACCTGCAGTGTGGAAACAGGCCATTTGGCCCAACAAGTCCACACCAACCCTCCAAAAAGTAACCCACCTTGACCCATTTCCCTCTGACTAATGCACCTCACACTACAGGCAATTTTGCATGGGCAATCCATTCTAAACTGCATATCTTTATTGTGATTGTGGGAGGAAACCAGAGCACCTAGAGAAAATCCATGCAGACATGGGGAGAATTTGTAAACTCCACACAGACAGTCACCCGAGGCTGGAACCGAACCAGATCCCTGGCGCTGTGAGGCAACAGTGCTAACCACTGAGCCACCATGCTGCCCTTATGGGGCCCTTACTGGGAAATGGGATAGATACTCGATGATCAGTGTGGACCTGATGGATTTCTAACTCTGCTGTAAAACCCTATTACTCAAAAGTGCCAATTAACTGTCTCTAACATAATTTTGGGGAAGGAAGTTACAGATTACTCCAATCTGTTGAGCAAAGTATTTCTGATTTCCCTACTGAATGCACAAACCTTATGATTTTCCCCTCATTCCTGATTGCAGAGAGTTGGAATCATCTCCTTGTCAATCTCGCTTTGATATTTTAAGCAGCTCAGACAAATCCAGTTTCCATGTCCTGGACTCAAAAGGAAACAGTTGAGTTTATGAGAACACAGTCTCATAAATTAACTCTGAGTTGTCGATTGCAAGTAGGCTTTTTTGGTGAGTTTTGTTAGACACAATTCTCTATGACACTTGCACAAATACTTCTCACTTGAGATTGCAGGCGAATAAGATTTGTAATAAAAATAATATTACAATTAAAATAGAATCAGAACAATAACAGAGCTAAACTTATGGAGATTTCGTTGGGATTGTTATCTGAGCAGCTCTTAATGGTGTGACCTTATGCTCACCTCATTAATCATCGGATTAGAATTAAACACATAACAAACAGGCTGTCTTGTGTTGAAATGTTACTCTTTATATTTACAACAGCTTGGCATTTCAACTTTGACCTGTATAAATTCCACAAACATGGGGTTGATGGATTCCAGGCTGTGGCCTGGTGCTCAATTATGAGGGTTCTTTCGAAATTCCAAATGGATGCGTGGTTACATCATTCCGAAATATCCCTGAGCTGACCACCCCCCATCACACATGCTTGTTTCTGAGGGTTGTCTTTAGTTGTAGATGGGAACAATCGACTTACAAATTAATATGGAAGGATCACTAGCAAAGCATTAGTGTTTGGGAATTAGGAAGATAAATCCCTTCTGGATTGAGGCAAAGGAAGATGGTTATGGTTGTTGGAGGGCAATCATCTTAACTCCAGGACATCTCTGGAGGAAGTCAGAAATCAGAAGACACCAGGTTATAGTCCAACAGGTCTATTTGAAATCACAAGCTTTTCGAACGCTGCTCCTGTCCAACATCCCAGTCCAACATCTCCACATCATCTCTGCAGGAATTCCAAGGAAGCCCAAACATTTTCAGCTATTTCATCAACAACTTTCCCTCTATTTTAAGGTCAAACAATTTACAAGGACATTTCTGGGGTTGAAGAGGCCGAATCGACTGGGGGGAGCATCAGAGGCTGAGGGGTGACCTTATAGAGGTTTATAAAATCATGAGGGGCATGGATGGGGTGAATAGTCAAGGTCTTTATCCCAGGATAAGGGAGACCAGAACTAAAGGGTATAGGTTGAAGGTGAGAAGGGAAAGATTTAAAAGGGACCTGAGGGACAACTTTTTCATGCAGTGGTTGGTCTGTGTATGGAAGGAGCTGCTAGAGGAAGTGGTGGAGGCTGGTACAATTACAACACTTAAGAGACATCTCGATGGATATATGAATAGGAAGGGTTTAGAGAGGTAAGGGCCAAATGCTGGCAAATAGGGCTAATTAAGTTAGGAGATCTGGTTGGCATGGATGAGTTGGATTGAAGGGTGTGTTTCTGTGCTGTACATCTCTATGACTCTAAGTGAGGATTTTCGCTGATGACTGCACAACATTCAGCACCATTCACGATTCCTCAGAGCATGAAGCAGCCCATGTCCAAATGCAGCTAGATCTGTACAATATCCAGGCTTGGACTTTAACCGCAATGAGCTCAAATTGCTACTGCATTTACTTATTTAACAAGAGATACTAAACTAGTTAATTGGTTCCAAAGCTGGTCGACAAGCCTTGAGAATAAAGGAAAACTATCTTCCCAAATATGATCAGTGGGGAATGGATGCCAGGGAGACACTGATGTCTGCAGACCCTGGAGATCAGAGTTGAGAAAAAAAACTCTGCTAGAAAAGCACAGCAAGTCAGGCAGCATCCGAGGAGCAGGAGAATCAACGTTTTGGGCCGTTTCCTGATGAAGGGCTCTGACCCGAAACGTCGATTCTCCTGCTCCTCGGACGCTGCCTGACCTGCTGTGCTTTTCCAGCAGCGCACTCTCAGTGATGGATCCCAGGGCTTCAGTTATTACCTCATCAATCAATAGTCACTTTGGCCAAGTGAAGGCACCCCTGACAATTGTACTGAGCCAGTGAAGGTGGGTCAGTTAGACCAGGAAGTGTTCATTTGAATGGATGGACAGTTGGGAATGCTCCTTTACCAATGTCCACTCTTGCCCATTCAAATTCCCTTGTGTCTACTGCACGCTGTTAATAATTACGTGGAATGCTGGTAGGACGCCCACATGTGATGCCCAACCCTAGGTGGTCTTGAACTGAGCGACAACTAAGATTTCAGGAAGATTATCCAAATACCCTCTTTTTATTTAAATAGATAATGGAAACAAAGTTAACCGAGGAACTGAAACTGAAAATCATCTCTCAAGTTTGGAAAACATAAGATTAACTTTTCAAAATCCGTGTAGAAACATGATATGAAACACTCCATGAAATCCTCCATGTAGGATTCCAACCCCACACAGGGTAAGCACAAAGAACCTCCTTCCCTAAAGACTCCCCTACTCAAAGCTTTTGAATTCTTCATGATTTCCAGTCACAGAGGCGGTCTTCCTTTGAAATGCCCTATGACCTTTCTCATAGCTTCCCCTCAATTGCGTCAGGGAGATTTAACAGAGAAGGCTTACAAGGCAACAAGGGGTCATTTGGTCCAACATGCCTGTGCGCTGGCTCTCTACAAGAGTCTCGTCCCATCCACCTTCTTCCTGCATCCTTGTAAATATTTTCTCTTCTGATTCCCTTTTTGAACTTGATCACAGTTTGCGCGTTGCTTCCAACAGGCCCATCAGGCAGTACAATTCCAGCTTAAATCAGTGTCTTCATTCAAGCTCCTGACCCTTTTTCATCAATGGTAGGGTTACCGAACCCCCGTGATCTGGGAATCTCCAGGACTCTCTGGGACACTGTTGTGGACGGCCCGGGAGAAAAATCACACGGATATTACAGAAGACTGTATTCTTTTAAAAGCATTATCTTTGAAAGTTTCTCGCCACCAGATGTAAAAATATTTAAAGAAAGAGAAAGAAACGCTGTATGTAGGACAGTCAAACATCACCCAGTGGGGTAAGATATCTCCTTGCCTTCCAATTGATGTGGGGGGTGGGGGTGGGGGAGGGGGTCAGAGTGCCACAAAGATGGAGGTGTTGGCCAACTCTAGGCTGGAATGGGGTGTGGGGGAGGGGTGTGGTTAAGTCACGGGTTGAAGCCTCCAGGACTCCATTTGATCACAGTTGACAACCCAACGTGGATCATTTCTCCATGATTACTCTCTCAATGGTTCATTCCTAGGGACAAACTTGGAGGGTGAACTGACAGACACCACCTTACACCGTCTGCTCGCCAGAAATATTAAATCTTAAAACAAAGCCCTGCTATAAACAACCATCATGTGCTTGTAAAATATCACCACCTATAGGCTGTATTTCTTTCCAATGTTTTCAAACTCTGTAAGAAAGGACAGAAAAGATTCTTCAACAGCCTGAAGAAAATAGGGATGCTGTTTTCTATAAAAAATATAGGACTGGTGGGAAAAGTTCAAAGACACATATAAAAATAAAAGGTTTCCACTTTGGTCAAGGTTTTGTCCCTGTTTGTGTTCCCCAATGCCTGCTGCCTTAACTAATTCCACGAATGACTAGGAGACAAAAACAGCTGCAGAGTATCCAATAATACGTAACAACCATTATTCCTTATATGGTCTGGGAAAATGCCTAGTCGTTACTCCAGCAGGAAGTTTACGGATAAGATCACTTCATTCCCAATTTTCAGATACTTGAAACGTTTTTCTTCCCTTGCCTATAAAATATTTGGATTTTGGTTTCCAGAGCCAAGACTAATAAACTGGCAACTGGTACGTTTTACTTTCCATGATAATGCTGACAAGGAGTGGTCATTTTAATGACCAGCATGATACAGAAAGCAGCTGAAGATATTCACACAGAACGTGTTTGGTTCAGACATGGTATTGGGAAGGGTTTGATTGTGTCTCAGTTAAACATTGTGCACAGTAATTCCGAGGGGAGTAGGAAAACATACAGTGATCTTATTGGTCAAGTCAGACTAATTCTCTGGAGACAAAGGCACAAGTTGCTGGAAAAGCTCAGCAGGTCTAGCAGCATCTGTGGAGAGAAATCAGAGTTGACATTTCGTGTCAGTTCTGAGGAAGGGTCACTCCACAAGAAGTATTAACTGTGATTTCTCTCCATCGATGCTGCCAGACTTGCTGAATTTTTCAGAAATTTCTGTTTTTGTTTCTGATTTATAGCATCCGCAGTTTTTGTGTTAATCCTCTAGAGACATGGGTTCAGATCCCACCATTAAATATTGAATTAAATGCAATTAATTAATAAATCTGCAGTGGAATGTTAGTCACATTAATAACAATCATGAAACGATCGTACAAACATGAAAATAATCACATTAATTTGCCAATAAACATCTTTAGTGCCTGAAAACAAAAAGAGAAAATGCTGGAAAATCTCAGCAGGTCTAGAGCTGACGTTTCGAGTCTAACTGACCTTTTGAAACATCAGCTCTTTTCTCTCCTTACAGATGCTACCAGACCTGCTGAGATTTTCCAGCATTTTCTCTTTTTGTTTTCAGATTCCAGCATCCGCAGTAATTTGCTTTTATCTTTAGTGCCTGGTCTGACCTACAGATGACTCCAGATCCACAACAGTTCAAATTTATTCATTCATGGGTTGAGGGTTTTGCTGGGAAAGACAGCATTGATTGCCCATCCTGAATTGACCCAGAGGGTATGTAAGAGTCAACCACATAGCTGTGAGTCTGGAATCACATGTAGGCCAGACCAGGTAAGGATGGCAGTTTCACTCCCTCACTCAATGACATTAGTGAACCAAATGGGTTTTCCCCAACAATTGGCAATGGATTTATGGTCATTGTTAGACTCTTAATTCAAGACTTTTCCCCCTTTTTTAATTGGATTCAAATTCCACCATTTGGCGTCCCAAGATTTGAATCAGGTCCCTGGGGCTTTATCTGGGTCTCTGGATTAACAGTCCAGTTATAATAGCACTAAGCCACTGCCTCCCCTATTAAATGCTGTCTGAAATGATGCTATAGAGATATTCAGTTCAAAGACACCTCAGAATGGATGACAAATGCTGCTCTGGCTAGTGATGCTCACATCCCAAGGACAAATTAATAAAATGTGTTGGCCTGATTTTCTCTCCCAGGTTGGAAGAATAGAGTTAGGGAAGCCTCAGGACCCTCACTCAAACCAAAGGAGAAACAGTTCCAGACAGTTGGATTTTGGTTCTGGCTGGAATTTTTGGGGGTCAGGTATGTTTATGTGCATCACGACTATTGGTGAATTCAATTAAAAATACTCTAACTGATAATATTTCAATTTAATTTGACTTCATTTAACTTCCTTCAGCTCCATAAGCTCTCTATAGAAACAAACATTTGTATTCGTAGCCCCACTTCTAAGACTTCATGAGCACACCGATATGTCAATTAAACGTTTAACTGACTAGCACCCCACCAAGTTAATGATAAATTGTGAAATCAGTCACACAGCACAAATCTTATAATTACACCCCTCAGCCTTATGTCAACAGACAGAGTTAAATAACAGATATTGAATTCACAGAATGGTTTTCAATGCTTTAATGGCAAGGAGATTTAAATGCTTTGATGGCTTCATTGTTCCTTTTGGGTATTTTTGAAATGTCAGCTCTCCAGAAAGTAAGCATTCTCTGAAAGTTTTAAGTAATGACTGTGACTGTACCAACTGGAAGTGCCACCATCATCTACTCAAGCAACTAGAGATGGGCAGTAAACATCGGCCTCCCAGTGTCACCCGTGTCCGAGGGATGAATTAAAGAACGAGCTACTCTTTCTGAACTTGGCAACACTAACACACACAGTTACCCATTTGTAGTGTACAATGTCATGTTTGCAAATGGAAGGCACTATTTGTCACTGTTCTGAAATCCTGGATGCTAACACTGACAGCATGACTTAATGGTGTCTATCAGAAATATCTGAGATACCTTTTGGAGATTCTCTGCTACAAAATCCTTTTTATTGTTCTGAGGCTGAATGACTGATGTTGAGTGGAGTTAGAGCCGACACAGAGTTTTGAGCAGAAGAAAGGCTGCGCAAGAGGTTTATTACATAGTGCTTAATATCTAGTTTCATTACATTTGATATAGATAATAGTGTCTTCTGAGACATGAGATTAAACTTAAGAGTGATTACACATTACTATTTGGAAACATAGGATTTAGAATTGGGGTTGCAAGCATCAGTCCTTTATATCCTGATGGGCGGAGCTTATCCTATGATATAATTAGCCTATTAACATAATTTAATAATATAAGAATGCAGTATAATACTATTTAATTCTTTCAGCCATGAACTGCTTGAAACAACAAATGACATCTACAACCAAACAAACATAAGTCATTAACAAACCCCTCCCTCCCAAAATTTTAAATGCCACTTTCATCTTTGCACCTTGTGACATGTGATCATTCTCAAGTAAACCGTTCACAAGCGCTTGAGAAATTTATAGATTGCATCCTTCCTGGAGATGGGAGCAATTTGAGTTCTGCTCAGGCAGAGACTGGAAAGCTCGTTGTTTTTTGGATGGAGGAGCCTTGAGAATCGTGGGAATGGAACGCGATGGAAGGTGACCTTTCATCTGGGACGGCTAAAAGTGAAACTGCCAGGGGAAAACCAAAAAGGTTCAAAATTGTCAGATCGTTATATAAGCGATTTATTTTAAAGCTGAGTTAAATAATTTATGGCTTTAAGGATTGGTTATTTTCCACAGGCCATTTTGTTTGAAGAATTGCCTGCAAAAGCAATTGTAAACAGAACTTAGACTCGACTTTGTCCAACTTTCTTTCTCAGTGGTGTTTAAAGGTACAAGGTTATTGATGTCGCTGCTTTAAATGGTATTAATGGTCAAATCCTCATGACATTCCTGTAAAAACACAAGCATACTTCTGCAGGAGGTCCAAAACTTTAACTCTGTTGCTCTCTCCACACACGCTGCCAGACCTGCTGAGTTTCTGCAATGTTTTCTGCTCTTGTTTTTCCTTAATTCCAATTTCATAATGTCTACCATTCAGAAGAGCGGGAGCAGCAATGTCGTAGGAACATGACCAGCCCAATCTCCCTCGCCAAGTCAAAGGTCTCGGTATATTTGGCCATTGCTTCACCACTTTAACTTGCTGCACACACAGGAGCACCAATAGAATCATACAAACAGACAAACAGGGAACAAGAGTAGGTTACTCAGCCCTTCTAGCCTGCTCCCCCATTCAGTAAGATCACGGCTGATCTAGACTCATAGAACTGTACAGCACAGAAACAGACCCTTCGGTCCAACTCATCCATGCTGACCAAATGTCCTAAACTAATCTAGTCCCACTTGCCAGCATTGAGCCCATATCCTTTTTAGCCCTTCCTATAATTGTAACCTCATTCCTACATTCCTGCATATCCCTGAATATCTTTTATCCTCTTGGTAATCACAATTCTATTGCCCTCTGCCTTAAAAATAGTTAAAGGTTTTGCATCTACTGCCTTTTGAGCTGGGGAATTCCAAAATCTCTCTATCCTCTGAGAAAAAGATACTTCCTCATTTCTGTATTAAATGGATGACCTCTTATTTTTAAGCTATGACCCCTAGTTCGACATTCTCCCACGAGTAGAGAGTGTGTGTGTGTCTACAGCATAGAAACAGGCCCTTTGGCTCACCATGTCTTTACCAACCAACTAACACCATACTACACTTAAGCCATTTACCTGCACTTGGTCCATAGCCAACTATGGCCAGGCAATCTAAACATTCACCCAGGTACTTCTTAATTGTTGCAAGAGTACCCTCTCAGGCAGCACATAAGAATCATAGAATGCCTACAATGTGGAAGTAGGCTATTCGGTACATCAAGTTCACACCAACCCTCCAAAGAGCATCCCACCCAATCCCTATAACCCTGCATTTCCCATGGTTAGCCAACCTAGCCTGCAGACTATGGGCAATCAACCATGGCCAATCCACCTATTCTGCCCATCTTTGGACTGTGGGAGGAAACCAGAGCCCCCGATGGAAACCCACGCAGACACGGGGAGAATGTGCAAACTCCACACAGACAGTCGCCTGAGGGTGGGATCGAACTCGGGTTCCTGGTGGTGTGAGGCAACAGTGCTAACCACTGAGCCACCGTGCCAATCATATTGAAACAGCCTTTCCACATCCACCCTGTCAAGTTCCCAAAGGGTCTTATATGTTTCAATTAAGCTACTCCTTCCTCTTCTAAACCCCAGAGGATACAGGCCTACCCTGTCCAGCCTTTCCTCATAAGGTAATTCACTCATTCCAGGCGTTAGTCTTGTAAACCTTCTCTGAACACTTTCCAGCACATTAACATCCTTTCATATGTATGGTGGTCAGTACTGTACACTACAGAATCATGAAGTACAGAAGAGGCCTTTTGGCCCATTGAGTCTGTACTGCCAGTACTCCAGATGTGGTCTCACCAATTACCTGTAGGGCTCACCAGCAACCATGGCTACTAAGAATGGCTATCGATGTGTACCTTGCCAGTGTATAATGCTGAAATTTAAAAATCCCCGGGTTGCAAATTATTGTGACTGACTCCTCAGCATTTAAGGGCCTAACAGTCACTTAGGAGCCTTAACTTGCCACCTCCCCTGCCCCTTGCCTGTCATTGGGTGAGGAAAGTGGCCTAATTTCCTGACTGGAAAACACAGGGAGCCTGTCTGCTGGGCAGAAGCGGTGTGCCTCTCTATTCGCCCTGCTCTGGAGCCAGTTAGGGGCAAGAAGTGGATGCTTTTGATCCTCCTGAACCCCATGACCCCCAACCCTGGGAAGGATCAGCAATGGCCTGGAAGTATTAATGTTAGACAATTGATTCAGGTCACCTTCTGGTTTTAATCCTACCATGGTAGATAGTGGAATTTGAATTCCGTCATGATCTGGAAATAAGGGTCTAATGATAGCTATGAAACCACCGTCGGTTGAGAGGAAAAACTGATTGGGTTCATAAAACATAGAACATAGAACAATACAGCGCAAAACAGGCCCTTCGGCCCTTGGTTCACTAATGTCCTTTAGAGGAAGAGACTGCTATCCTTAACTGGTTGGGACTCCTGACTCACAGCAATATGGTAATTAGGGAAGGACAATAAATACTGGTTTAGACAGTAACATTTTCGTCCGTGAATGAATTAACAGAAAAGAAAACCAAAAGACGATTGACTTCCTCGCTGTTGCATCCTCTGAAGACCAGGTCTCCAGTGACAAGCTCAAGACCTCAGAAGGTGCCGGCCTCTAATTGGCTAGTGTTGGCTTCTGTTGAGGTGGGAACTCAACATCCAGGCCTGCTATTCGCTGAGAATCTCCCTGGTCAAGCTGATTGGTGTTTGATCTGGTGGGTAGACTGTCAGTCACCATTCAACAGCCAGACCCGCACACAGGCTGCAAGATTGAACACCTCAGCCATTAGGCTCGAATAAAGAGCGTGCCTTGAATGGAGCAGCGTGAGAAAGACAGGGTAGTTCAGAGCTTGGGGCAGTGAGTGGCGGAATGGTTAAAATCAGGGATGCTCAAGGAGCGCAAAGTAGAGGAACTCAGATATTCTGCGGGATTAAGGAGCTGGATGCCAGAAATAGCTAGGAGTGAGACTCCAGACCATAGGGCAGCTCTCTCTCCTTAGAGATAGATGACTGGGTGGTGCTTCAACCTGAGGGTCACCTTGCCTCAGGCAATGGGAGAGGTTGAGAAGGAAAATCCTTCATGGTTACCTCAGCCAGTGTGGGAATTGAACCCACGCTGTTGGCATCTCTTTAACACAAACCGACCTCCAATAGAATAGAATAGAATTAGCTTTATTGTCACATGTACTCAAATTAATACAGTGAAAAGTCTACAAGTTGTTGATTACGATACCATCTTATGTTACAAGGTCCTTAGATACAGTTTCTTCAGTTACAGTTCTTAGAAAAATAGAGAACTAAAAAGTCCAGCATTGCGGATTTTAGGAGCAACTTACAAAAAGATGACTGAGCATTCCACAAGTGTATTTTAAAATTATGTTATTTAGATAAATTATCCATGCTGATGAAGTCATGCCAGGCTGGGAGCATTAACTCTCTTTTTCTCTCTCTCTTGCTCCACAGATACTGCCAGGTTCGTTTAATTTCAACATTTCCAGCATCCACAATATTTTGCTTTCATTTCAAATTCTTTCTGAGGGTGGACTATCCTTCCCAGATAATCTGAAAGTGGGGCTGATTTCCTTCTTCCAGTGTAAAGGATCTCCTGGTCATAAGGTTCAAAGGTCAATCGTTCAGGGAGTGCCGTTTGGAACGACCTACTCATTCACTCTGTTTACTTGGAGCTTCAGAGGTCTTTCAGAATATATGGACAGGCAATTGTCCCTGTTTTTCCAGCCTGCATGGGGACCATTTAAGCCAAGTAAAACACGCAGAATACTTTTGAGATGCAGTAACAGCTATTTATTGCAGCAAAATGTCCCAAAGCGATTCAAGTGGGGTATAATCACACAAAACAAGTCCTGAGTGAAAGAAGGAGGTGATTCGGACAGGAGTCAAAAGGTTTCCACAAAGACTCAGTTTCTAAGGAGCACAAGAGAGGTACAGGGATTCAAGTAGAAAATGTGACTTTTTCAGCAGAAGGTATATTCACCAATTGAAAGGGAAAGGGCATCAGAAAAGCAGAGAAAAGCTAGAATTTCAAAAATACAGACAGTTGTCAGATTACAGTTACATGGAGAGTCTGAAATTGGGAATGCAAAAATGAAGCAGGAATGAGAAAATATCAATCGGGACACAATGTAGGAGTATATTGAGTTAATAGATCAGTCAGCAAAGGATGAACTGGAGTTAGGAAACAGACACGATGGCTAACATTTATATTTATTGTAATCAATTTGAGAAACTTTCATCGCCATCCATTTCCAGAACTCAGTTGAATCTTGGGCAGACTTAAAAGTTTTTCCCTCATAACTGAACAGCCCAGGCTTCCCAATGAGAAAACAAAATGGCTGAAGCTCAGTGTCAAAGGTCGCACCCTATGTTTTATGTGGGGGTGAACGTTGTCTCCAATCT
Source organism: Hemiscyllium ocellatum (assembly GCF_020745735.1). NCBI lineage: Eukaryota > Metazoa > Chordata > Chondrichthyes > Orectolobiformes > Hemiscylliidae > Hemiscyllium > Hemiscyllium ocellatum. The sequence continues at coordinate 20,160,847 of NC_083442.1, forward strand.
GGACAAGATTTTCACATGAACTCGAGAAATTTGTTGCAGCTGGCAGCTATTATATGGGAATTCACACATGTGTGTTATTGTGTTCCTCTCGTGTGGTTTTCATCATTCCACTGGGTAAGGTAAATATCAATTGCTGCCATAAACTCGATTCATTTCAAACAAAAGTATGGTTCTCATTCTCATAATGTGTGAAAGGACTAAGTCTTGGTATCTGTGAAAGAAACAAGAACCTACAGGTTGTTATTGTCAAACAGCGTTTGAGGTCCGGTATTTCTAAGCAGGATCTGATCTTTAAAATCTACATTGGAACCCTTTTTTTATTCAGTCACAGGATGAGGGCCCTGCTGCTTAGGCCTGCATTTATTGTCCATCCCTAATTGCCCAGAGGACAGTTAAGAGTCAACCACATTGCTGGGGGTCTGGAGTCACATGTAGACCAGACCAAGTAAGGACATCAGTCTCTTTCCCTAAAGGACCATAAGACCATAAGATATAGGAGCAGAAATTAGGCCATTCAGCCCATCAAGTCTGCCCTGCTATTCAATCATGGCTGATGAGTTTCTTAACCTCATTCTACTGCTTTCTTCCTATAACCTTTAATTCCCTTGATATTTGGGAGCCTATCTATCGATCTTAAATATGCTCAATGACCTGGCCCCCACAGCCTTCTGAGGCAATGAATTCCATAGATTCCTCACTCTCTGTCTGAAGAAGTTTCTCCTTACCTTTGTTCTAAAAGGTCTTCCCTTTACTCTAAGGCTGTGCCCTCAGGTCCTGGTGTCTTCTACCAATGGAAACATCTTCCCAACATTAGTGTACCCAACCAGTTCTACGGAAGGGTCACTCGACCTGAAACATTAACTCTGATTTCTCTCCATGGATGCTGCCAGACCTGCTGAGCTTTTTCACGTAATTTCTGTTTCTGTTTCTGATTTCCAGCATCTACAGTTCTTCTGGTTTTTAGGCAGTCGTGATGCAGATAGGTTTTTCCTGACAATGGTTTCATGGTAACCATTCAACTTTTAGTTCCAGGGCTTTTCTTTTCAGAAAACTGATTTCAAATTCCACCATCTGCCAGGGCAGGATTCGAACCTGGCTCCCCAGAGCATTAGCTAGATCCCTGGATGAACAGTCCAGTGATAATCCCACCAGGGTCGAAATAATTGACGCTGAACACGTGCCCGTGACGATCTGGATTGTTATTACGGAATCATACGTGCCTGGCTCATTCTCGAGCCAGAAAGTGTGGTGCTGGAAAAGCACAGCAGATCAGGCAGCATCTGAGGAGGAGAAGCAGGAGATAGTGACAGGCGTGAGGGCAAGTGTGACACATGGAAACCCCACTCCACCCCCACCAACACCCTGCCCCACCTGACCCCACCGTTGTAGTTCATGTGTCCGTTATTGTTTTGGGAGACAGGCTGTTGGAAACGTGGGGTGGCTGACTGAAGGTCTGTCCAAACCCAGTGTAACCCACTGATTCTTTTAACTGACCAGTGCAAGCAATCTGAATGAATTGGTTCCTGTCTCCAAATTGGGAATTGCTCTGGCCACCACTGCTGCACTCCAACAGATTGGAAAGGGTCTGCTGGTCCTTTTAGCTCGTCCCACATGCTTGGGTATGTAGGAGGAGAAGTAGGCCATTCTGCCTATTAAGCCTGCCCCACCATTCCATGTTATCATGTCTGTTCAAACACTTCAAGAAACACTTGGACAAATACATGAATAGGGAGGGAATAGAAGGATATGGATCCTGTAAGTGAAGACAGTTTTAGTATGGAAGGGCAAAATGTATTGGCACACTTGGAGGGCCAAATGGCCTGTTCCTGCGCTGTACTGTTCTTTGTCCTTCTTTTCTTCAATGCCTTTCACTCACCACATCCCTAGGTAAAAACACGGACAGCAGATGCTGGAAACTAGATTCTGGATTAGAGTGGTGCTGGAAAAGCACAGCAGTTCAGGCAGAATCTGAGGAGCAGGAAAATCGACGTTTCAGGCAAAAACCCTTCATCAGGAATATAGGCAGAGTGCCTGCAGGGTGGAGGGATAAATGAGAGGAGGGTGGGGGTGGGGAGAAAGTAGCTTGGAGTACAATAGGTGAATGGGGGTGGGGATGGAGGTGATAGGTCAGGGAGGAGGGTGGGGGAAGGTAGCAAAGAATACAATGGGTGAATGGGGGTGGGGATGAAGGTGATCTACAATGAAGGAATCTACTATCACCCCATCTGTATAACTCTGTGCACCACTTTTAATCAGAAGTTGGCTCAGTGGTGAGCACTGCAGCCTCACAGCGCCAGGGACCCAGGTTCGATTCCAGCCTCAGGCAACTGGCTGTGTGGAATTTGCACATTCTCCCCGTGTCTGCGTGGGTTTCTTCCCATAATCCCAAATTGTGCAGGTTAGGTGGGAATGGGTCTGGGTGGGTTACTCTTTGTAGGGATTCTACTTTAGACATATTCAAAGACCGGCCCTCCACAGCTCTCTGTATAGTCAAGAACTCCAATGGTTCATAAGCCTCTGAGTAAAAGAAATTTTCAGACCCTAAGCGGCATCCCACTTGTATTTAAAATGGTGCCTCTGGATTTAGACTCCCCAATGTTACTTACGACCCCCTGAATCAGATGGTTTCTCCGTTTAAGGTTTCAATGAGATCACAGCTCACTCTTCAAAACTCTAAAAACTACAGCCCCAGTTTACCCAATCTCTCTTCATAGGTCAGTCCTATGAATAAATCGGGTGAACATACCTATTTGAACTTGTGCCTCACAAAAATGTGCGCTCCATTCCCCATTGTTCAGGGGAGAGTCTAACAAAAAATGCTGATAATTCAGTTAAGGACTACAGAAGTTGGGTAATTCCTCTCCCTGCTAACTTAGGTGATTGAGCTCCACCCACACTGGCCCTTCTTAATGTTACTGGGTATACCGGGTCAACAAATATGTTAACAATCATTTCAAGAGCAGAGATACACTGCTGAGGCTGTATAAGGCTCTGGTCAAACTGCATTTGGAATATTGCAAGCAGTTTTGGCCACTGTATCTGAGGAAGGATGCCTTAGAGAGGAAGTCCAGAGGTGCTTTACAATAACGATCCCAGGGATGAAGAGCTTGTCATACAAGAAGTGGTTGAGGACTCGATCGAGTTTGGAAAGATGACGAAGCATCTGATTGAAATTTGCCAAATCCTGATGGGTCTGGTTAGACTGGACGTGGAGAGGTTGTTTCCACAAGAAGGAGAGACTAGGAGCTGAAGGCACAGCGTCAGACCGAAGGGACGGCCTTCGGAACTGAGATGTGGAGCAATTTCTTCAGCAGGAGGGTGGTGAATCTGTGAAACTGATTGCCACAGCGGGCTGTGGAGGCCAAGTCATTGTGTGTATTTCAGACAGAGATAGCTAAATTCTGAAGAAAGACCACTGGTTCTGAAACATTGCTTTCTGTCCACAGACTTGCCGAGTTTTTCCAGCAATTTCTGTTTGTTTCTGATTTGCAGTTCTTTCATTTTTTTTAATATAAATGGGTTCTTGATTGGTAAGGGGATCGAGGGATACGGGGAGAACAGAGTTGAGAAACATATCAGCCAGGGCAGACTCAATGGGCTGAATGGCCTAATACAGGTCCTGTATCTGATGGTCTTATGGTATCTCCATCTGGTACAAGATAATCTCCTGCATTTTGAAGGGATTTAGTGAGACAGTGTTTGCTGCAAGAGCAGGAGGCCAGTCCAATGTAAAAATACACGATGGAGCAGCCATGATCTCTTTGACTGGTGGGACCAGCTCCTGAGGCTAAGTGGCCTCTTCCTGTTCCTAAGGTCTGAGGACTGTTCCTCTGGGAAAGGAATTCAGGTTGATCGGCCTTTACGTCCTTGCAAGATCCTGACAGTGACAAGGGAGTAGGACCTCCTGGATTAAGAGTCTCAGTCAACTTGTGCCAAATGACATGAAAATCCAGAGCAGAGGTTGACTCCCTGATGGATTTTGAGGGAATTGAGGTGGTAATTCCAGAACTGCAACTCTAACACAGAGGGAATACCCTACCCACATGTTTACAAATCAAAGTTAGTGGATCAAAGACCGTTTAGATATTCTGACTCTTTTTAACACGTGGTAAGAGCCAAAACATTTCAATAATGAATTAGTTTTAAAACAATTTTAATGACGAACAGATCCTCAGAAAATGCGTGTTTAACATGTGCGCAGTCAACACTAAGCCAGTTGCATATCCATCAGTTTTATTAACATCAAAAAATTTTGTTCTTTTCTCCTCTGGCCTGCTGTTGTTCACACTGCCCTGTCTACAAGACGGATGGTGGAGATAGACAATCTAACATCATTCCTGATAAAGGGCTTTTGCCCGAAATATTGATTTCCTGCTCCTCAGGTGCTTTTCCAGCACCAGTTTAATCTTGAATCTACCACCAAGATTCTTTTGCAGCATTATTATCCAATTGGTTTGGATGGACACATCCAGTTTGGGATCCAGAGTTCCTGGGAAGCCGAAAGGAGACAAGATTAAGATGAGGAAGTACAAGTGTGATCATGGTAGACTTCAAATGTATTGTACAAACAGCGAGACAAAGAGAGAGAATGGAAGGACATTGGAATTTATGATAAGAAGGAGGCTAAACAAACCAGCATATCAAGTCATAGAGATGTACAGCATGGAAATAGACCAAGTCATCCATGCCGAAAATATATCCGATATTAAATCTCGTCCCATTTGCCAGCCTTTGGTCCATATCCCTCTAAACCCTTCCTATTCATATACCCACCCAGATGCCTTTTAAATGTTGTAATTGTACCAGCCTCCACCACTTCCTCTGACAACTTGTTCCATGCCCACCAACCCCAACACCGCCCCCCCCCCCACCCCCACCCCCCCACCACCTTACTCCTGCTGTGACCATAAATAATAAAAAGATGTGAAAGGTGATGGGATTGCCTAGTGCTATTATCACCAAACTATTTATTCAGAGACCCAGGTAGTGTCCTGAGGATCTGGGTTTAAATGCTGAAAAGGTAGGGGGTAGAGCTTTAAAATCATTAAAACATTTGCAATGGAGACCTTACGGGATACTGAGAGGCCTGGATATAGTGGATGAGGAGCAAATTACAAAATTAAAATGTATCTGGATGGGCACATGAATAGGAAAGATTTAGAGGGCCAAATGCTGGCAAATGGGACAAGATTAATTTATACTATCTGGTCGGCATGGATGGGTTGGACCTTCTGTGCTATATATTTCTATGAGTCTAGTTTCCACTAGTAGAAAAGACTAGGACCCAAGGACACCTTCCTCAGAGTGATTGGACAAGCCGTGAGCACTAAGATGAAGAGGAATTCTTTCAGCCAGTGGGACCATGAAACCATTGTCAATTGTTAGAAAAAACCCATCATGTTCAATAATGTCCTTCAGGGAAGAAAAATGCTGTCCTTACTTGCTCTGGCCGACATCTGACTCCAGACCTACAGCAATGTGGTTGACTCTGAACTAACCTCTGGGCAATAGGAATAGACAATAAATTCTTTCCTAGCCAGAGGCATCCACATTCCGTGAATGAATTAAAAGATAGAGTAGGGTTAATTTGGGATAGAAATGGAAATTTATGCATGGAGGCAGAGGATCTGGTTAAAGTATTAAATGAATATTATCTTTACCAAGTCATGGTGAAAAATGCAGTCATTCAGTCTCCTGCAGAGTTTAACATTGATAACAAAGAGATATGGATACATTGTACTTAAAGTGGATAAAAGACTAGAGTGGATGCATTCTGGGATACTGAAGGAAGTGAGAGTGGAAATTGTGGAGACCATAAATGTTTAGTTTTCCTCAGACTCAGGAATGGACTCATAGAACCATACAGCATAGAACCAGACCCTTCAGTCCAACTAGTCTGCGCAAACCCTTTTCCCAAACTAATCTAGTCCCAACTGTCCCTATCCCTCAAAACACTTCCTATTTCATGTACTTATCCAAATATCTTTTAAACATTGTAATTGCACCAGCATCCATCACGTCCTCTGAAATTTCATTCCACACTCTACCACTGTCTGTGTAAAAAAGTTGCCCCTCATGTCCTTTTTAAATCCTCCTCCTCTCACCTTAAAAATATGCCCCATAGTTTTGAACTCACTCACTCTAGGGAAAAGACTTTGGCTATTCACCCTATGCACACCCCTCATGATGTTATAAACCTCTGTATTGTCACCCATCAACCTCCTACACTCCAGGGAAAGAAATCCCAGTCTAACCAGCCCTCCCTTATAACTCAGACCCTCCATTGCTGATGAAGGGCTTATGCCCGAAACGTCATTTCTCCTGCTCTGACCTGCTGTGCTTTTCCAGCACCACACTCTCAACATTGCTGGCAACATCCTGATAAATCTTTTCTGAACTCTCTTCGATTTAATTATACCCTTCCTTTAAAAGGGTGACGAATAGCGTCAGGGGAACAAAATGATACATTTGCTCAAGACAGGTCCAAAGATAAACTCAGCGATTAGGGTTGTCAGTTCAACTGTAATGGTGGATCAGCTCCCAAAACAATCAAGACAAAATTAATAGTCAATTGGATGGCTGTGGACTAATTAAGAAGCCAGCGTGGATTTTGTTGAGAACGAATTGTGCTTAATTAATTGGCTACAGTTTGTTTTGATGAGCTAAAATTGACAAGGTTGACTAACATGAGACTGTTGGTAAGGTTAATAATGACTTCCAGAAAATGGAGAGCTGCCCAATAATCTTGTGAGCAAAGGCAGAGGTTCATGGTGTAAAACGGGACAGTCTGAATGTGCATGGGAAATTGGCAGCATGGCAAAAAGCAGATAATGGATTTTTGTCAGTGAAGGAGGGTTGGGAGTGGAGTTCCCCAGCGATTGGGACTTATACCATGGCTATCCGTGATATTTTGCTCACCCTTGCGTCTTCTCCTGATGTTCTCCTGCGGGGTCCCGTGTAACTTCACCCCCGTTCCATGGAAGATGAGGCAGGACCCCATTGGCCGAGTTGGAGCCAGGACGCTGTCAGTCCATGTTCAGCATCACAGGGGATTGCAGGTCCTGTGTTGCCTTGACTATCTCGGAGGGAGTGGGTGCAGAAGTGACAGTGCGGGTAGCGGTGCAAAAGGAGCACATTACCAGGACCCCGGGGACGATGTTGGAGAGCGGCAACTGGAGGAGCAGAGAGGGTGAAGTCTACAGAGAGGAGAAGGTGAACTGTTGAAGCTGTTTCAGTTTTTACTGAATCAATTTAATATTAACTTATTCAGTATTTTCCCACTTATACAATTTATTCAGTAATTTAGTCTGTAATCCAAGATGGCGTCAGAATGAGGTGACATTAACCACTTTTTGCTGTACCTTAGGTACAAGTGACAGGATTAAATCAAAACCAATTATGGTGCACAATTTCAAAACTTGTGGATGATCCAAAGATCTGCAGGTTAGGTGGATTGGCCATGCTAAATTGCCCATAGATGCATTAGTCAAGGGAAATATAGGATAAAAGGGTAGGGGAATGGGTCTGGGTGGGTTACTCTTCGGAGGGTTGGTGTGGACTTGTTGGGCCGAATGGACTGTTTCCCTATAGGGATTCTATGATTCTATGATATGTAATGTGGAAGCATTGTGAACCATATGAGGAAGCTAGTGTAGAACTTCAGAAAGATATAGACAAGAGTGGCACAGGGTATTTAATGCAGAAAGGTGTGACATGACTGATTTCAGTGAAAGAATGCAGAGAGCCAATATAAAATCAAGGGCATATTACCAATGGAGGTGCAAGAGCAGACGGATCTGTGTATGCAAAACAATGAAGGTGGTAAGACAGGTTGAGACCATAGTTAACAAATTCTAAAGGATAAGGGTACAGAATACAAGAACACCGAGGTGATGTTGCACGTGTATGAGATACTGGTTCAGCCTCACCTGGAGAATTGGGCCGAATTTCATAAGGGCCCAGGGTGGCACTGTGGCTCAGTGGTTAGCACTGCGGCTCAGTGGTTAGCACTGCTGCCTCACAGCACCAGGGACCCAGGTTTGATTCCGGCCTTGAGCAACTGTTTGTGTGGAGTTTGCACATTCTCCCTGTGTCTGTGTGGGTTTCCTCTGGGTGCTCTGGTTTCCTCCCCCAGTCTGAAGACGTGCAGGTTAGGCTGGATTGGCCACGCTAAGTAGCCCATAGTGTTCAGGGATGTGCAGGCTAGGTGGATTAGCCATGGTAAATGCAGAGTTACAGACTTCGGGTGGAGGATTGGGATGATCTTCAATGGGTTAGTGTGGACTTGATGGGCTGAATGGCCTGCTTCTACATTTTAAGAATTCTCCAACTCAGGCTATGGTGAAGTTTGTGACAGAATCATGTGAGAATCTGATCAAAGTCTAACCCAACGATGGGAATGTTATGCTGTACCTTCTATTTACAGTGAGTGGGCACTGAGCTGTGTTTCTCACGAGCCAACTGGTGCTCGCCAGTGAAGGAGGAGTTTTGCTTTTTATTAAATACCTTATTGATAGTCCAACCCACCTCATTAATATTCAGCTTCCCAACATAACAAATGCACCAAATAAGCTCGAGTTCCTGACATGGGAGGTCACAGCTGGTACCTGGCAATATCAGCTCACTGCTTCCTTAGAAGGATGGCAGTGTTGGATACTAGGCATCAACTACTCAAGGAATGTTCCCTAGCCACCACACACACACACAGAGATGCCGACACATATACACACACATATACACACGCACGCACAGACAGTAATGCAGACACACATACACACACAGACACAGATGCAGACACACGTGTACACACAGACACACACATATGCACACAGACACAAACATACATATACACACACACATATGCACACAGTCACACACGCACACGCGCACACACACACAATCAGACGCACATACACAGACACACACACACAGACATGCACGCACACAGACGCACACAGGCATACACAGACAGTCGCACACACACACAGACTGATACACATGCACATAGAGACAGACAAACACAAACACACACACAGACAGACAGACAGACACACAAATACACACACATGCACACACACAGACAGACACACGCACGCACACAGAGACAGACAGATACACACACACATGCACACGCACACACACACACACAGACAGACAAACGCAAGCACACAGAGACAGACATTCAGACACACACACACACACACACACACAAACACACACCCACACACCCCTCCACATTGACATCCAACATGTTACAGCCTCTAAAGTCCCTTCCCCCACCATGGCACATCTCTGATCCACGCACAGAACGTTTCTGTTCTTCAATGCTGTACCTCAGGTGGTACTGGAAACCCAGTACCTCCCTGGATGCTCACAGCCTTGCATCACCTTCCTGTGTTTCACCCCCTCAGCCAGAGATACCGGGCTCTCGGTGCTGCTGGCTTGCTGTGCCCTTTAGTGCAGACACAACATCTGGAAGTTTGTCGTGGTTATCAGGAGGACCCATTAAATGGAGGGATACAGCCTTCACTCGGGGGATCCTGGCATTGTAAGTCAAAGGCAGCCTCCATTACCAGTCCAGGGGCTTGGACAGGTTCAGTCAGCTGCTCAGGACAGTTCGAAGCAGGATCCTCTCTACATGCAGGAGTGAGGAGCTGAATATTGGGAAGCCCACCACCCATCATGACTCTTTCTGCCCTCTCGGGGGCAGCTTTCCTTCTGGAATGAGATTCTGGGGGGGAGGGGTGGTAATAAGGGAGTGGCACAGGTGCTGTGCTGATGGTGAAGCGTCCTGAGTGAGGGGGCACAGATGGCATGTGGGAGTTAGTACCAGCTTCCACAACTTCCTCTGATAGCTCATTCCACACACGCACCACCCTCTGCATAAAAAAGTTGCCCTTTAGGTTCCTTTTAAATCTTTCCCCTTTCATCCTGGCCCTATGCCCTCTAGTTTTGGACCCCCCTACTCTGGGGCAAATAACTCAGCTGTTCACTCTATCCATGCCCCTCATGATGATATAAACTTTTACAAGGTCACCCCTCAGCCTCCGATGCTCCAGGGAAAACAGCCCCAGCTTGTTCAGCCTCTCCCTACAGTCCTACCCTCCAACCCTGGCAACATCCTTGGAAAGCTTTCCTGAACCCTTTCAAGTTTCACAACATCTTTTCTATAGCAGGGAGACCAGAATTGCACGCAGTATTCCAAACGTGGCCTAACCAATGTCCCGTGCAGCGGTAACATGACCTTCCAACTCCTGTACTCAACACTCTGACCAAAAAGTGGAAGGGTATCAGACACCACCTTCACTGTCCTGTCTACCTGCGACTTCAGTTTCAAGGCGCTGCAGCCCAAGGTCTCCTTGTTTGGTAACACTCCCCAGGACCTTACCATTAAGTGTATAAGCATTGTCCTTATTTGCCTTTTCAAAACACAGCACCTCACATTTGGGTAAATTAAACTCTATCTGCCACTCCTTGGCATATTGGCCCATCATATCATATCATATCATATTGGCCCATCTGATCATGGCCCTGATGTACTCTGATGAACCAATGCAGTGTAAGATTCAGCCCATTGTGTTTTGTACAGGCAAGATCCAAAAGCACGATTCCAAGAATGTGAAGCTTTAGTTAAACAGATAGGGTGGAGTGGATGGGACTGCTGTCCTGGAAGAAGTGAAAGCTTAAAGGAGATCAAGTGGAGTTATTCAAAATTGTGAGGGATGGTGGTGTGTCTGGACAGAGTGTATAGGGAGAACCTGTTCACAGTGATAGAAGGATTGAGTGTAAGAAGTCCCTCCTCCCTACCTTTTATCTTAGCCTGCTTGGCACACTCTCCTCATTCCTGATGAAGGGCTTATGCCCGAAACGTCGAATTTCCTATTCCTTGGATGATGCCTAACCTGTTGTGCTTTAACCAGCAACACATTTTCAGCTGTGATCTCCAGCATCTGCAGACCTCATTTTTTACCTGTAAGAGGGCGCAGTTTAAGATCATGGTTTAAAAATAACCAATGCGGTCTGAAATCCACAACTGACACGTGGGAGATTTTTAAGGGCAGTTGAGCAGAATTCAGGACCATTATGTTCCTGTGAGGATGAAAGATTAGGATGGCAAGATCCAGGAACTCTTGATGACAAGAGATATTGAACATTTAGTTAAAAAGGGAACGAAAGTGGATGCAAGGTTTAGGAATTTGAATTCAGATAAGGCCCTTGTAAAATAAAAAGAAAGCAGAAAAGATAGTGCTGGCAAATGGGACTAGATTGGGTTGGGATATCTGGTCGGCATGGATGAGTTGGACCGAAGGGTCTGTTTCCGTGCTATCTCTATGACTCTAAGTTATTCATGCACTAAGTGCGTATGACCTGGAATGTGGTGCCAGATACTGGATGTAGAGTCATTTGAAACATTTAAGAGGGAATTGGATCATTACATTACACAGAAGAATGTGCAGGGTTTACTGGGTGGGGAATGTGGGAGAGAGGCATTCGATACATTTCTCCTTATGGAGCAAAGGGAGCACCTTTGATTGTAATTTGAAATATGCTGAGTAGAAAGGTGGAAGTGAGGACTGCAGATGTCGGAGATCAGAGTCAAGAGAGTGGTGCTGGAAAAGCACAGCAGGTCAGGCAACATCCGAGGAGCAGGAAAATCGACGTTTCGGGAAATTCCTGATGAAGGGCTTAAGGCCGGAACGTCGATTTTCCTGCTCCCCGGGTGCTGCCTGAAAGGCTGCGCTTTTCCAGCACCACATGCTTTGAATACGCTGGGTGGGTTTGTTGGACAAGCTGGTCTTAATATCAGATGCCCAGATACCTTGGGTGAATTTGATAATCAGAAACGGAATTTAGTGAACAGTGCAAACCATTACAATTATTCCTGGCAGTCCCGTGTATTCCTTGGGATTGACAGCAGGGGAATCTGTCAGGGATGGTGTGAAATGTCCCAGTGTGTCTGGAGAGCAGGAGGAAGTGCTGACCTGGTGAAAGCATTTTATTTATAGCCTTATTAAACAAACCTCAAACTCCCAGAAGAGTTAGCAATGAAAGGATTATTTTTTATAAGCCTTGGCCTCATTTTGCAGTCAATCATCTGCACATTAACCGAGGATGACACCAGGGTCTCAGGTACTGTTATTAATGTATTGCTGGGACTCTCGGAGACCAGGGTGTGAAAATGGAGCAAGATTTCAAAAAATACATGTGTGTGTGTGTCTCTGTGCAAGTGTGTCCCTGTATGTCTTTTTGTACATGTGTACGTATGTGTGTGTGTCCATGTGAGAGTGTATGTGTGCGCGTGTATCTATATTTGTATGTGGGCACCTAGTATGTGTGCATTTGTATCTATGTATTTGTGAGTGAGTATGTGTCTGTGTGAATGTGCTGTGTGTTTGTGTATGCCTGGGTATATGGCCCTATATGTGTCTGTGAGTATGTGTCTGTGTGTGTGTGTGTGTGTGTGTATCTATGTGGGTCTGTGTTTGTCTCTGCATGTGTTTGTCGCTGTGTTTATCAGGGTCTGTGTGTGTGAGTGTGTGCGTGTATGTCTGTGTGTGTGCATCTATGTGTGTCTGTGTTTGTCTCTACATGTATGTGTCGCTGTGTTTATCAGGGTGTGTATGTGTGTGTGTGTGCACCTATGTGGGTCTGTGTTTGTCTCTACATGTGTTTGTTGCTGTGTTTATCAGGGTGTGTATGTGTGCGCATGTAGTATAAGATTGTCTATAAGATACAATGTAGGGATCAATCAGCAATTTAAATGAACTGTGTTTTGTAGCTCTTGTAAAGAGAATATTTTTAAAGTGCAAAGGTCTTTAGTTTTCTGATGCTCTCTTCCAATATTCTCCGAACCACCATCTTCATATGACATTTAAACCTCTGCTTCCTGTATCCTAACTCAATCCCAATGTTTCCTGCAGACTGTGCAGCTGTTCTGAGGCTCTGAGCTTACCTATCGGCATGCTGACACTGTTCCTGTATTGATTCTGGTTTCAGAAGTGGCAGCCACACAAAGACCTCAGACATCTATGCAGAAGAGAACACGAATGGAGGGAACATAGGTCCCATTATCCATGCTCCTATTGGCTGACATCAGTTCCTTGTCCACTGATGTCTTGGTTTTAGTATTCTCCACAGTACTCTGTGAAACATTCCCCTTCCCTATGAAAGACCATTCAGCCTGTCCAGCCTGTTCTCCCAGTCGGTAAGACCTTGGATGATCTTTTCTGAATTCCAGGCCTCCTCCCCCAATCCAGCAGCCTCCATGCTCGCTCTAGGGTGGATCAGTCCAACTCCAGGCAACCAGACCACCCTGGAATGAAAGCTCTGTCTTCCAGGTGCCTTTCCTTGGATCAGCGTTGCAAGGCCGAGAGATAGTCCAAATCAATGTGGTGGCAAAATGTAGGCCTCCCTCTCATGGGTTTACCAAAATGTTGGATTGTACCTTGCCAGGAGTGAATGAGCATGTGCACCCAGCCCATGTAAAATAACCAAAAATGGGGTGATGACAAATTTCCAGGCTGTTGCGTCTAAGTGCAGCGTTTTAATATGTAGAGGTGTCTCTAGTCTCTAGTCAGCAGCAATCAAACAGGTAATATTGTAAAACAGCACCCAAAAAGCGAGTCTAACATTCTGAGTTCGTCAGACTGATTTGCCTGCAATATATCTTTGCACTGACATGTCCCATACATAACAAGTACAAGAAGGTGTACCAGGAACAGGCTATTTAGTTCATTGAGCTCACTCCCTGAAATTTGTAATTATTTCTTTGAGGTAAAAAAGAGTAAATTTTCCACAAACATGAAAGCTGTCAACTTAACTCCTTGGATATATTTAGCCAAACTACAGAGCAGGTCCAATGAACTTTAATGTTCCAAAGAACTTGTACACTTTTTAAACACATGTTCATGTCTACTTTCAAGAGTCCTGTAGGGACTATCTCTCCCAAGGGGCAGTTCACCTCTCCTGGCCAGCCAAATGAACGTTCAAACCTGCTCTCACCAGGACTGTGTTTATATTCCTATGTCACCAAAATCAGGCATACCTGGAGGATTTATCCAGGAAGCTGTTTTTGTTAAACAAAGTGTGGACAAAAAGCCATCTACTCCCATTAGTCCACACCTCCCCCAAAAATGCTCTAGGAAGGATGTGGTGGCGCTGGAGAGGGTGCAGAGGAGATTTACCAGGATGTTGGCTTGGCTAGAGAGTTTCGGATACGCAGAGAGTTTGGACAGGCTGGGCTTGTTTTCCTCACAGCGAAGGAGATTGAGAAGGGACATGTTTGAGATATAGGAGGAAGTGAGGACTGCAGATGCTGGAGATCAGAGTCAAAGAGTGTGGTGCTGGAAAAGCACAGTCAGTCAAGCAGCATCCGAGGAGCAGGAGAATCGACGTTTTGGGCATTAACCCTTCAACAGGACTGACTTTTGGGGGGGAGGTGTGGACTAATGGGGACAGATGGCATTTTATCCATGTTTTGTAGGACACCATACAGGACTGATGAAGGGCCTATGCCTGAAACATCGATTCTCCTGCTTCTCAGATGCTGCCTGACCGGCTGTGCTTTTCCAGCACCCCGTTCTTTGACACGTTTGAGATATAGAAGACTATGAGGGGCACAGTTAGGAAGACATTATTCCCCTTGATAAGTCCAGGGGGTGGGGGGGGGGGGGGGGGGGGGGGGGGGTTGATGTGAGGAAAGGAGTAGCTATTTGGAAGAAGTGTGAGGAAAAGCTTTCTGACCCAGAGGGTGTTGGGCATCTGGACCTCACTGCCTGTAACAGTGGGAGAGGCAGAAACCCTCCTAACATTGGTGTAGGATTTAGATGTGCATTTGCAATGCCAAGGCATACAAGGCTATGGGCCAAGGGCAGAAAATGGCATTAGAATACTGAGGTGTGTGTTATTAACCAGCACAGACGCAATGAGCTGAATGGTTTTTCTCTGTAGATCTCCAAGGGTCCAGCACTGTGGTTGGGAGGGGACTTCCTAATGACCTGTCCCATCTGTCAATCTTTCTTCCCACGTATCCGCTCCACCCTCCTCTCTGACCTATTAACCCCCACCTCCATCCACCTATTGCACTCTCATCTACCTTCCCCACCAGCCTCACCCCCCCCCCCTTCCATTTATCTCTCTACCCCCGAGACTCCAGCCTCATTCCTGATGAAGGGCTTTTGCCCAAAATGTCGATTTTCCTGCTCCTCAGATGCTGCCTGACCTGCTGTGCTTTTCCAGCACCACTCTAATGTTGACTTCTGATTTTCAGACTGCTCCCACATTCTTTCAACAAAGGGAGAGGCTCTCTCCAACGTTATGGAAATCCAGACAGTGCAGGCTGGAGGCCAGCTCTGAATCAGGCCCATAACGAGGTCAGCCAGGTGGACCTCATAGAATATGAGTTCCCTGATTGGGGCTGTTAACCTGGTCCAATCATGGAGCCCTGGCTGACAGATAGAAACAGGAGAGTGGAGATTGGCCTGGCGGAGAGTTCTGAATGGGCATCCTCCTGCAATGAGCTCGATATTGAGCATTGACAATCCTGGAGTAAACAATTTGCATTGACAAAAAAAAAAGAAACAGGAGAGTGAGCGGCACAGTGGTTAGCACTGTTGCCTCACAGCGCCAGAGACCCGGGTTCAATTCCCGACTCAGGCGACTGACTGTGTGGAGTTTGCACATTCTCCCCGTGTCTGCGTGGGTTTCCTCCGGGTGCTCCAGTTTCCTCCCACAGTCCAAAGATGTGCAGGTTAGGTGAATTGGCCATGCTAAATTGCCCGTAGTGTTAGGTAAAGGGGTAAATATAGGGGAATGGGTAGGTTGCGCTTCAACGGGTCGGTGTGGACTTGTTGGGCCAAAGGGCCTGTTTCCACACTGTAAGTAATCTAATCTAATCTAATTTCCTTTAAAAAAAAGAAGAAAAAAAGAAACAGGAGAGTCAGAGAATCTGTTCACTCTGAGAGCTGTCTCTGAGGGAGCTGGATCCGTGTCAAGGATTCTCTACAAGCAAATAAAGGGTGACTTGGTTTAAAAAAACCCTGCGGTGTCAGGGATCCTGTTCATTCTGAGAGCTGGCTCTGAGGGAACTAGATTAGTGTCAACAATTCTCCACATGCAAATAAAGCATGACTTGGTGATGGGATACTGGCCTGTATGGAGTTATTTCAACATCCCTTGCATATATGAGTTGAGGTCTACACATCTGCTTGAAGCCTTTCTTGTTGAAAATCAGGCAGCTTTGATTTCCGCTGGTGTTATGTTCAGGATCATGTGATCTGTCAGCATCACAAACGGTATTTCTTAAAGGCAAGCCACCATCAAAAAGCTACATTTAAAAACACGCTGACCCAACTGTCAAACCAGACAGTACCGGAGTGCTCCTCACTGCAGACATTAGTCATTTCCATTAGGGGAGACCATAGCCCAGTGGTGATTATCACTAGGTTATTAATCCTGTAACTCAGCTGATGTTCAAGGGACCTGGGTTCAAATCCCGCCACAGCAGATGTGGAAATAGTAACAGCCAGGATTCAACTAAAACAAAATCTGGGATGAAGAATCTATTGAGGACTATGAAACCATTGTTGGAAAAACCCAGCTGGGAAATCCTTACCTGGTCTGGCATACATGTGACTCCAGACTCCATGGCAATGGAGTTGACTCTCAACTGCCCTCTGAAATGGCTGAGCAAGTTATTCAGTTATATCGATTTCTCAAAAAACATTCCTTCTGATTATCTTTTCGCACTCCAATTTTTGTTGCCTTCCTCCCTCCCTCTGTCAGGATCACCTGAGCTTTGCTGTTAGATGTGGACACAAAGTAATTGCAAGCCTCCTCCCCACCCTGGTGAAAATCTGCCAGTACACGTACCCAGACCTCGCACCGTTGAAGCCTGAGGCCTAATGTCAGGCTTCAAGAATCGGAGCCAGCGATTTTTCGGCCATCACATTGACATGTTGACAGGATCTCCTTTCATCAGCTGGTCACCTGGGGAGAACCTGATTTCCCCTCTTTTAGCAAACAAGTAAGTGGTGGATGGATCGATGTGACTTGCAGTGGGACCTTGCCTGTGGTCAAGGACACCACATCTCAGAATCCCCTGAGAGTTGTTGACTAGCCAGAGGCTTCTCAAGTCTGTCAGCGCTGTAGTATAAAGGGTTAACCGCAGCAGTATTTTGTCACTAGTTACTAGGCATGTGCGTAAGGAGCTGTGTCACAATGATGTCATATCACATGGAACAGAGACCAGATGGAAGAAGGTACTAGTGAGTGTAATTCTGAGTATAATTTCTAGCTAATTTGTGTTAACGCTTTGCACCAGTCTTGTGACCAATCTGTGTCTGCATCATGGATCCTAGAGGCTCTGAACAACATTCATGCAAGCGCCACTGGGAGAGCAGTGGTAGCCACTGGTAATACACCCACCAGAGGCCCCTGGATCTGGAAGGCCCCCCAACCACAATGAGAGTGAACAGGATCGGGCTGTGGGTGAGAGACCACTGGATGGCAGGGTCGGGTTATGGATGGGGGGGCTGCTGGATGGCAGGATCCGGTTACGAATGGGCGGTAGCGCTGGATAGGAGGGGCTATCTGGGGGAGTTGAAAGAAAGGCCGGAGAGAAGCCATTCAGTGCCCCCCACAACATTCCTGATGTCTACTGAGTGCATGACAACAAGGGAACCTGTCCTCTCACCACCCCACAGTATTGAAAGCCCATATTCGTTGAATGGAAGCAAGCCATTTGGCCTATTGAGTCCACAACAACCCTCCAAAGAGAATCCCACCCAGACCAACTCCCTGTGACCCTGCATTTCCCTTGGCTAATCCACCTAACCTGCACAGCTTTGAACTGCGGGTAGTAAACCCACACAGAAGTGGGGAGATTAGGGCAGCACAGTGGCTCAATGGCTAGCACTGCTGCCTTACAGTACCAGGGACCCGGGGTCGATTCCACACTTGGGCAACTGACTTTGTAAAGTTTGCACATTGTCTGGGGCTGTTCCAGTTTCCTCCCAAAGTCCAAAGATGTGCAGGTTAGATCATGGGAAATATAGGGTAGGGGCATGGATCACTCTTTGGAGGGTTGGCATAGACATGATGGGCTGAATGACTTGCTTCCACACTGCAGAGATTCTATGATGAACGTGCAAACCCTGCACAGGCAGTTGTACAAGCGTGGAATTGAACCCTGGAGATGTGAGGCAGCAGTGCTAACCACTGAGCCACAGTGCTGCCTAGGTGAATACAATGCAGAG
This sequence comes from Hemiscyllium ocellatum, assembly GCF_020745735.1. Taxonomy (NCBI): domain Eukaryota; kingdom Metazoa; phylum Chordata; class Chondrichthyes; order Orectolobiformes; family Hemiscylliidae; genus Hemiscyllium; species Hemiscyllium ocellatum. The sequence continues at coordinate 20,179,101 of NC_083442.1, forward strand.
AGAGGGGGGTTTATATTCTGGGCTCTAAACACAGCAAACTGTGGGGCGGGGTGGGGTGGGGGGCTTTGATGACATATGCCCCAAGCATCACTTCAGGCCTGGAATGCCATCTTCCAGCCTTAAGGCCCAGTCTTAATTAGGAACCATAGAGTCATACAGTGCGGAAACAGGCCCTTCAGCCCAACTTGGCAACATCGATCCTCCAAAGAGTAACCCACCCAGACTCATTCCCTTAACCTGTATTTACCCCTAATTAATGCACCCAAACTGCACATCCCTGAACACTATGGGCAATTTAGCATGGCCAATTCACCTAACCTGCACATCTTTGGATTGTGGGGCGAAATCGAAGCGCCCGGAGGACACCCACGCAGACACGGGGAGAATGTGCAAATTCCCCACAGACAGTCGCCCGAAGCTGGAATCAAACTCAAGTCCTTGGTAGTGTGAGGCAGCAGTGCTAACCACTGAGGAACTGGGATCTCCCAGCTTGGTTGAATGCCAACCCTCCACCAAACCCCCTACCTCCATACCCCTGAATTCACAGTGGAGACAAGGGCACCCCTTGCCCCAGTGTCACAATGTGCCTTTACATTCAAGTAACTGCCTCACATGGGAAAGCCATGGGGAAGTGAAGCTGGAGTTTGCTGGAGGGCCCATTCCTGTAGGCCACAACCGGGCAGCAATCCCAGAATCCTCAAATCTCTCAGGCAAAATAAAAACATGACCTTAATAACAGTTGTCGCCAGCCGGGTTTGCTTCAGTGGCAGAAATGGATGACATTCCTGATTTCTGGAATTTCCTGTTGTGTGGGTACTGTCGAAACCATGGGAACCAAGTCATTTTTTAAAACAAACACATCATCTTTAAAGAATGTTTTCTTGATTACGGACAATGATGCAGCTGGCAGAGGGAATATGCGAGGGATTTCCAAAACAACAACTCAAATAACTGTTTATGTATGGGCCAAAATTTGTAATGATCAGTGACAACTTTTCTCACGTGGAAATATTAATCTTCCTGCTGTGTGATAGGGCTGTGCTGTGTCAGGGCCTAATTTTTTATATATATCCCACACCCCCAACTTTCCCACGTGAGTGTCACAGTTTTGGAACATCGCTGTCTCTCCTCTGTAACGTTGTGACTTCAGTACAACTACCCGCACTAAGAGATCTATGCTCCTAAAATACATAGCTGGAAGCAACCATGTTCCCACTGGAATAACCATGGCAACAAGACATCAATTGAGTTGACGGCGTTGGTTTTCACATCGCTGGTGGGCTTAAAACGTTTTATTAACCACCATCTATGGAGCCAGGAGTGAGCGAATGTTCCAGTTGATTAGATTAGATTACTTACAGTGTGGAAACAGGCCCTTCGGCCCACACTGACCTGCCGAAGCACAACCCACCCATACCCCTACATGTTACCCCTTACCTAACACTATGGGCAATTTAGCATGGCCAATTCACCTGGCCCGCACATCTTTTGACTGTGGGAGGAAACTGGAGCACCCGGAGTAAACACACGCAGACGCGGGTAGAACGTGCAAACTCCACACAGCCAGTCGCCTGAGGCGGGAATTAAACCCGGGTCTCTGGTGCTGTGAGGCAGCAGTGCTAACCACTGTGCCACCATGCCGCCCAAGAGGTCTACAAAATGAATGGAAAAACACGCACTAAGTAATAGGAACGTTAAGCAGGGAGTATGCACAGCACTGTTACGCTTTATTTACAGTGTAGGTTACTTACGTGACAGTGCAACCTTGTCTTACATAAAACTTACCAGGCAGAGAGAGCCTGAAGGTGATGGCCTAGTGGTATGATTGCTGGGTTATGAATCTGGAAGATACAGAAAGTGATCTGGGGAGCTGGGTTCAAATCCTGCCATGGGCAGATGAGGTTTAACAAAAGAAAGCCTAGAATGAAGCATGTGATGATGATGACCATGAATCCATTGCTGGTTGAGGGGGTGCTACCTGGTTCAGTGGCAGTCTTCAGTAGAAGAAAATCTGCCATCCTTACCTGGTCTGGCCAAATCCCTGGGATCATTGCTGTAAACCATCTCTGGATCCCTTCCAACGCCAGTGCATCTTTCCTTAGATACAGGTTCCAAAACTGCTCTCAATATTCCGTATGACTTCAAGCGAGCCTCGAGATCTGGCTTTGTATGGAAGCTCCATTATCATTAACACTTCCACATCAATCTACAGTTTAGGGTCCTCCACAAATACCACACTAGGAATCACATGCCTCACAGAGATTCCACTCCTTTCTTTGACACTGGGATTAGATTAGAGTAGATTCCCTACAGTGCTGAAACAGGCCCTTCGGCCCAACAAATCCACACTGACCCTCCGAAGAGTAACCCACCCAAACCCATTCCCCTACTCCCTACAAATAAACCTACTTAGCATGGCCAATTCACCTGACCCGCACATCTTTGGACTGTGGGAAGAAACTGGAGCACCCGGAGGAAACCCACGCAGACACAGGGAGAATGTGCAAACTCCACACAGACAGTTGCCCGAGGCGGGAATCGAACCCGGGTCTCTGGTGATGTGAGGCAGCAGTGCTAACCACTGTGCTGCCCCATTTTGTTATGGGAACAAAATCAACAAGCTCAAGCTTAAACTAATGTTCTGAAGAAGGGGTACATACCGAAACGCTGATTCTGATTTCTCTCCACTGATGCCATTAGATTTGCTGAGCTTTTCCAACGATTTTGATGTTTGTTTAGGTTCAACCTTGAACTTGTTGGTTGATTGAATCCACCAACACAGCAGTCCATAACCCAGGCCCACTTGGAATGAGGACTGACTCAGTATTATTCTACAAAAGTCTTTCCCCTGGGATGGGAGAGTCCAGAACTAGAGGGCATAGGTTTAGGGTGAGAGGGGAAAGATATAAAAGAGACCTAAGGGGCAACTTTTTCACACAGAAGGTGGTACGTGTATGGAATGAGCTGCCAGAGGAAGTGGTGGAGGCTGGTACAATTGCAACATTTGAAAGGCATTTGGATAGATATATGAATAGGAAGGGTTTAGAGGGATATGGGCCGGGTGCTGGCAGGTGGGACTAGATTGAGTTGGAATATCTGGTCAACGTGGATGAGTTGGACTGAAGAGTCTGTATCTGTGCTGTACACCTCTATGACTTTAAATGCTCCCTTCTTAACTCTGTCTCTCATTATTTTGGTCACTGGTAGTGTGGACTGACTTGTTCTTGTTTCTGTGCAATCTCAATGTGATCGTACAATTGAGACTGGCAGCAAGGTCAAGTCTTGTCCAAGTAAGAGATGAGCCTCTGATGAGCAACTGAGAGAGCTTCAGAATTAATCACAATGCTTTTTGAGGGCCTGCAGGAAGTGAGACACCTTTCGGGTTGTGCTGACTACAGGAGCTGTTGCTTGTGCTCTGAACTTTGTAAGCCTCCCGAGAGTCACTCTCGTTAATGATTACTCCATGTCTGCCTGAGTGGCTTTTGTTTCAGTACCTTTCCCACTGATGCCCTTTCACAGGTGAACGTGCTCTAAATTATGAACGACTTCCCCTGCAAATGACTGAGCTTTGCAAACTGTCGGATCGACCAAGCCTTTTCCATTTCCTCATTTGAGCTTTTCCCTATCTGAAGTCACTCAGAAGGCCACGGATTGGAGCAGCCTCGTGGAGATGCTGAATGAGGGCAACCCTTGTTCTCCCGCAGAACCTGTTCAGTAGGGAGGGAGCAGCAAGGAAGCAAGTAAATGCTAGGGTCATCAGTTGGGGGTCAGCTTCTGTTCTGTTACACTGTGTACGTGCCACACGTCAGCAATGGCACCTTGGTGAAGCTGAGGATTTAGACGCAGATAGTAAGTGAACTCTGACCTCCTTTTCAAAGTGTGGTAGCCTTAAGTGTTGACAATTCTCTCGGCTTTGGCCACAGGTCGTAGGAACATTGAGAGGACATAGCTTTAAAGTGAAAGAGAATAAGAAATCACTGGAAAAGCTCAGCAGGTCTGGCAGAATTTGTGGAGAGAAATCAGAGTTAATGTTTCAGGTGGCATGACCATTCCTCAGAACTGATGGTAGTTGGGAAAATGTCGGTTTACATGCAGAAGACAGGGTGGAGGGGAGGTGGGGGGGAGGGGATAAGGAGTAAACAATGGGTGGCGATAGAACCCAAAGAGACAGAAGAACAGTTGGACAAACAAAGGAGGAGATAACGATCAGCCTGGGAGAATGAATAGCTGCTAATGGGGACCATTAGTGACCAACAATGGGTTGTGTGTAAGAGCAGACCATGTCATAACAGGGCCTGGTGTGGGGAGGAGGCTTGGGGTAAGGACGTGGGAGAGTTCAAGACTTAAAATTCAAGAGTCCAGCCATTTTCCCAGCTACCATCAGCTCTGAGGAAGGATGACCCGACCCAGAACGTTAACTCTGATTTCTCTCCACAGACCTGATGAGCTTTTCCAGCAAGTTCTAATTTAATTTCTGATTTACAGCACCTGCAGTTCTTTTGGCTTTTGTAGATTCAAAGTGATGTTTGAGTTGATTTATTATCATCACATTTACCGAGGGCACAGTGAAAAGATTTGTTTTGTCTGCACAAATCACACCATACAAAGTTCATGATGGTAATAAAACAGAGTGAGGAATACAATGTTACAGCTGACAATGTGTTGCTGGAAAAGCGCAGCAGGTCAGGCAGCATCCAAGGAGCAGGGGAATCGACATTTCGGGCATGAGACCTTCTTCAGGAATCCTGAAGAAGGGCTCATGCCCGAAACGTCGATTCTCCTGCTCCTTGGATGCTGCCTGACCTGCTGCGCTTTTCCAGCAACACATTTTCAGCTCTGATCTCCAGCATCTGCAGTCCTCACTTTCTCCTACAATGTTATAGCTGCAGAGTAAGATCAATATGTAAATTTCAAATTTGATGTGTAAACAAAGCAATTTGAGATGAGGAAATATGTTCTCACAGAATGTGTATTTAAGGTTTGGAATACACACAGGACTTGGAATGCAATGCCTGGAAATATGGAAACAGGTTCAATCGAAGATTTGAAGGGAGCTTTGGCTGCTTATTTGGTTACCTCTGGGTCCAAGAATATGGGGAAAGAAAGGATATTGGCACCAAATTATTGGGTTGGAAAGTGTGGTGCTGGAAAAGCACAGCAGGTCAGGGAGCATCCAACGAGCAGGAGAGTTGACGTTTCAGGCATGGACCCTTCATCAGGAATGTTGAGGGGGAAGGCGGGGTGAGAGATAAATCAGAGGGTGGGGCTGGGGGAAAGGTAGCTGGGAAAGTGGATGCAGATGGAGGTTAATTGTGATAGGTCGGTGGGGAGGGTGGAGCAGATAGGTTGGAAGGAAGATGGGCAGGTAGGACTGGTCAAGAGTTGGGGGGGTTGGATCTGGGATGAGGTGGGGCGGCGGGGGTGGGGGAGCGAAGGGAGATTTGGAAACTGGTGAAGTCGATGGCGATGCTGTGTGGTTGCAAGGCCAAAGATGAAGCATTCTTCCTCCAGTCATCGGGTGGCTTAAATTTGGAGGGGGCCCAGGATTTGCACGTCCTTGGGGGAATGGGAGGGGGAGTTGAATTAGTCGGCCACAGGGCGGTGGAGTTGTTTGGTGTGTGTGTCCCAGAGCTGTTCTCTGAAACGCTCCATGAGTTGGTGTCCTGCCTCCCCAGTGTAGAAGAGAGGCTGATGCCTGCAGAATGGAGTGAATGGTCTCCCTGTACACTGTAATAAATCTGTGTTTCTATGTCATTCCCTTTGAACGTCTCCTCTATAGACACGAAAAAATTGAAAATTGTAAAACGTGGCTGCTTCCTGACAGTCAGGCATTGGGGAATGAGTCTTTTTAGCTTTCCCGTTGCTGCAGGAAGCCAGTGCATCACAGGGTGTGGATACGATGGTTGACTAGGGACTGCAGTATAGGCCACATTGTGTGCACTATACTGGAAGCATTGGAAAGGGTGCAGAGGTGATTTACCAGGATGTTGCCTGGTATGGAGGGAAGGTCTTATGAGGAAAGGCTGAGGGACTTGAGAATGTTTTCATCAGAGAAAGGAAGGTTGACAGCTGACTTAATTGAGACGTATAAGATAATCATAGGGTTAGATAGGGTGGACAGTGAGAACCTTTTTCCTTGGATGGTGATGGCTGGCACTAGGGGACATAGCTTTAAATTGAGGGGTGATAGATATAGGCTAGATGTCAGAGTAGGTTCTTTAGTCAGAGAGGAGTAGGGGCTTGGAACGCCCTGGCTGCAACAGTAGTAGACTTGCCAAATTTAAGGGCATTTAAATGGTCATTGGATAAACATATGGATGAAAATAGAATAGTGTAGATTGGATGGGCTTTGGATTGGATCCACAAGTTGGTGCAATATCGAGGGCCGAAGGGCCTGTATTGTCCTAGAATGTTCTATGTTCATTATTGTGTGCAGTTTGTGTATCTGTGTCTGAGCAAGGATGTTCTGGTTGTGTAGGGAGTGCAACAATGGTTTCCCAGATTGATTGCTAGGATGGCAGGACTGACATATGAAGAAAGGCTGGTTCAGTTAGGATTACACGGGGGGGGCTCAGTTTTTAGCACTGCTGCCTCACAGCATCAGGTACCTGGGTTCGATTCCACCCTTGGGTGCCTGTCAGGGTGGAGTTTGTACGTTCTCCCTGTGTCTGCGTGGGTTTCCTCCGGGTGCTACTGTTTCCTCCCACAGTCCAAAGATGTGCAGGTCAGGTGGATTGGCCATGCTAAATTGCCCACAGTGTCCATAAATGTGCAGGCTGGGCAAATTAGCCATGGGAAATGCAGGGCAATACGAATCGGGGGGAGGGGGGGTGGATCTGGGTGGGTTGCTCTTCAGAGGCTCAGAATGGACTCAATGGGCTGAGTGGCCTACTTCCATACTGTAGGGGATTCTATGTGCTGGTTAGGGAAATGCAGGGTTAGGGTAGAGGGGGAGGGTCTGGGTGGGATGCTCTTTGAAGGGTCAGTATGGGCTTGATGGGCTGAATGGCCTCTAATTGGACTGTAGGGATTATATATTCACTGGAGTTTAGGAAAAATGAGGAGGAGGGAAGATCCCAGCGGAGTATCATTGGGAAATGCAGGAAGGATATTCCTGATAAGTAGGGAGTCCGGAACCTAAGCATCTGGTATAATCCATTTTGGATTGAGATGAGGAGAAATGTCTTCACCCAGAGCCTGTGGAATTCTCTGGCACAGAAAGTGAGTCGAGGCCAAAACATTAAATGTTTTAAAGAAGGAACAAAAGGGATCAAAGGGGATGTGGAGAGCATGAGAACGGGGCACTGAACATGGGAACAGGGCACGTCACTCATGATCGTATTAAATGGCGTGGCAGGCTTGAAGGGCCGAATGGCCTACCCCGTTCCTATTTTCTTCATTTCAGTGTAAATCGTTTGAGGAATACATTTAATCCCTTACGCCAGCCCACCTTACGATCGAGCCAACTCCATGTGCTGTCAGCAGGAGCTCAGGATACACACACTCCAGAGTCAAACTATAACTGTGTGAGTGAGGTAGGATCAGGAGCTTCGGATTACGAAGGTTGTAACTGGGTAAACATCCAAGGACTAAATCAGGAAGTTGAATGGGAATCAATTCTTCACCCTCGAAGGACCACATTGTTGCTTGGAATGTACAAGCTGAGACTGGATTCTGGATCCCTGAATGAATCCCAGGAGTTTTTAATATTCTCATCGAGCTGGTCTACACTTGTTGACTTGTTAGAATGTTATTTTTGGTCCTATGCACTGATATAAGTGGCTTCTTTTTTTCCACTGTGGTCCTTTGGGAGATTTGTCAGGCTTCTGAATGCCGGTCGTTGGAAGTGTGGGAACGTTTGTAAAGAGGAGCTCTTCTCTGAAGTTGTGGAAGTGTTTAGAGGATCTCTCCTGGCACTTGCCAATATTTTCAGGGGGACCTTGCTAAGCTGGGTCAGGGAAAGGGATAAAAGTCGCTTTAGTCTGACCAGATCATCCAGAGAGACCTGAATGGTGGTGGGTAAATCGATCACCGTGTCTGCGTGGGTTCCCTCCGCGTGCTTCGGTTTCCTCGCACAGTCCAAAGATGTGCAGGTCAGGGTGAATTGGCAATGCTAAATTGCCCATAGCATTCAGGGATGTGTAGGCTAGGTGCATTAGTCAGGGGAAAACAGAATAATAGGGTAGGAGAATGGATCTGGTTGGGGTGGTCTTCAGAGGGTCAGTATGGACCTGGTTGGCCAAAGGGCATGTTTCCACACTGTCGGGATTCTAATAATATGTCAAACCAGGTGAGGCGAGAGATTGAGAAGATGGACCTTCATGGTCACCTCAGTTGATGTGCGGGAATTGAACCCACGCTGTTGGCATCACTCTGCATCGCAAACCCTCCTTCCGAGCTACCCAAACACCTTAAAAGGGGTAACAGTCAAGGGGTTTGTCAATACTTGGATTGGAGTCATTTGTGTTGTCAGAAAAGGGAGTGAGGTCTCTGAGAGTGTCCCAGTATTCTCTCGAGGGGTTCCTGAGAGCAAATCAATAATTGCATTCCTGATGAAGGGCTTATGAGTGAAACATCGACTCTCCTGCTCCTCGGATGCTGCCTGACCTGCTGTGTTTTTCCAGGGCCACATTCTCGACTCTGATCTCCAACATCTGCAGTCCTCACTTTCTGCTTTGCTAGGGATGTGCCAGTATTTTCCAGGGTTCCATGGAACATGTCAATACTGTTAGGGGGTTGGAAGTTGGATTCAGGGAAATGCCAACATTTGGGAAAACTTTGACTCTCACTGTAAATTTTCCTGTAAATTGAACCAATTGAGAATTCCTTTCTCAAAGACTCCCTCATGTAGGAACATGACATGCCATGTTAACACTCTTGTGCTCCTTCCAGTGATAACTGTTGTACAGCAGACTTCAATCATAGGCTCTCCAAAATGCCTGATACAGAACTACGGTCCCTGCTTGGAATATAGGTCCCAGTGGGGGAGGGGCATAGCTGCCACAGTGTGGCACCTGGGGCCTTCATTAGTAACTCTGCCAACCATGGGCCTTACCCATTAACTGATTGGCAGAGAAGCCTCAAGGTCTGACTTAAGATTTTGGTTCATGGTTGGATGAGGTTATTACTCACCTCCCCCTGTCCAGAGATGGCCATTTTCTGTAAGGAGACCATTTTTATATTTATTGCTCATGATATTAGTCTGTGGACTCAGGTACTTTCCAGTTGTCTGCTTGGCTTCTGTTAATTCAGGTCTTGATGCATAGGAGAAGTTTGGGGGGTGATTCTGCCTTTAAAGTAAGCTTTCCCCACCCTTGACTTGATCACATCGTGTGTCATGGTCTGTGCTCTGGGCAATTAAATTCTCCATCCATGTAGACCATCCTAAAAATATTCCAGGGGAGAGCAGTGACTGGGGAAACAGGGTCCTGGTCCCGTTTTGGCCTTGCCAATGGAGGTCATGGATTATAGGCTCCCCAATGTTTCCTTATTGAAGATGGGCCTCAGTCCCTTGGTGGGATCCCGTGGACGTGCCAGCCAACAGAACAAAGCAAACAACTTGGACGATGTTTTGTCACTTTGAAAAGGTTACATTGTCCTGGGTGTTTTTTTTTGAAGAGAGGTTGTAAAAGCATAGGTGCCAAAATGGCTGCGAAAGTCGGCCTAAGTCAACAATCAGAGGAGGCCTTCTGGTTATTTTCAAAGCGTTATACTATGGAAGGGGAGTGGCTAGTGCTCCCAGTTCAGGTTTTCTAGTTTTTTTATAGTTGTAGCAGTCACAAGGTGTTGGAGTCCAGAAGGGTTGAAAGCTTCAGTCAATGATTTCTGACTGACTTTGGTGTTCTCTCCTGCCTGTAAGAATCTGTATTTAAATTTACCTTTTTGCTAAGGGGTGTGTTTATGGGATGTTACCGTATTGGAACGGTTCACTAGTTAAGTTATTGTATAAGGTCGGTTAAGTTTTCCAATAGTTAAGTTATTCTAAATTCTGCTTTCACTTGTTCGTGTGTTAGTTGTAGTGTTTAAATAAAGTCTGTTGTGCTTAAAGCTGAGTGGTTTGTCCAGCTGCATCTCACCTTGAACACCCACTTCATGTCTGCCTTTAAAATAAGAAAATCTTAGGGTGTGGGTTACCTTCTTAAAATATTTTGAGGGGGTCTGGTCTGGTCTGGTCTGGTCCATAACACAGTGTGCTTCGAAAAGAGCAACCACTCTTTGAGCGTTTCTGTGCTCTATCTGACCATGTCTACCCAGAAGCACTTCTTTCGAATTACAGAGGGGAGATCTAAGATGGCGGCGACCCAGCAAGTCTGAGTCTATAGTGCTCCTCCCAAGACTTGGCAAAGTAGGCCACCCGCCTCCACCATACTTACCAAATCATTTAAAATAGTTTTTACTTAATGTAATTAGTTGCTCAGTACTAAATTTGAACAGTCTAGCCTTCTGTAAAAATGACTAAAGGGAAAGGTGCCCGCTGTTCTCAGCAGGCAGGAGCCCCTCCCCCACCCTCCCCAGCTGCATCTGAGGCGGCCGCAGCCACCCCGGGGGACTTACCTACGGTGGCGAGCCTTGTGGAAGCAACTTCCAAACTTGACGTGAAGATCAACACCTTCATCGAAGAGTCCTGGAGCCGATGGAATTCACTCTCGGCCATGCTACAAAAGCACGACCGAGAGATTGAGGAAATGGAGTGCTGAATCGGAGGCGTGGAGCTAAAGACCACGACCTCTGAGACTATGGCAAAATTGGCCGTGGGTCGGGTCTGCTCTTTCGAACAGCGAGTCCAGACCTTAGAAAATATTTGTTTGCTGGGCCTTCCCAAATGGGAAGAGGAAGGCCAGCTGACAACGTTCCTTGAGCAGTGGCTTCCACAGCTGTTAAATCTGGAGGCTGGATCAGGCCAGGTAAGGGTGGAATGGGCCTACCGGGTTGCAATATGTGGGTCCGGCTTGAACCAGCGCCCCCGCCTGGTCCTGTTCTGGCTGCACAGCTACAAGGAGAGGCAGATGCTCTTAGAAGCTTCCAGAATTCTTGGGAAAGATCCCCAAACCATGATTTATAAAGGATCCAAGAATATGCTATTCCAGGACTTTTCCCCAGCTTTGGTCCGAAAGAGGAAGGCATTTGATGAAGCGAAGAAGCGTTTAAGGGACTTAAACATTCAGTACTCCCTGCGTTACCCAGCGACGCTACGTTTTAGCTATGAAGGATCCGTGTACAACTTCAGATTGCCGGAGAAGGCCAAGGGATTTCTGGACTCCCTTAGATAAATTGTAAGAATTAATTCGAGTGGTGAATGATGTTGTTCTGTCCTCCCCCCACCCCGGTTTACCCCCTTTTATTTTCTTTCATTACCTTACTGTTTAATATTATCTCTCGGGGGTGGGGAGAGGGGTTTATTTATTTGTTCTTCACTTAGAAATTTTCTTCCCCTTTTTTTAATATATATATAGGCCGGGGGGGGGGGGGGTCTAGTTAATGTATGTGGGGGAGGTGGTTACCTTATCCTATTTTATCTCTGTCTTTAAGAGCGGGGCTGTTTTCCCCTGTTATTTTGTATTACTATATTTAATTATTATTTGTTGAGACTGTAATTTTATAGTTATATATGCTTATACATGGTATTAACATTACCAAATATATCTGGGTGTTGGTGTGTGGGGTGGGGAGTTGGGGGGCTAGGGTACTCACTGTTAACTCTAGCTTTGTAGTATATTTGAATATTCTTTATTCTATCGTGGGGTGCCTGGGTCAAGGGTGGGGCACTGGTTGGGAGAGGATATGATGGGCTTTTGGAAAGGAAGTGATGCATCCTGGGAATAAGGGGGAAAATCTCTGTTTAAATATGTTTTTTATTTTTTCTATTTAGAAGTAGTTTTTTATTATATTGATGTGAGTGTATTAAAGAACCTCTATTTTTGTGAATTTCATATGCTCAATGCTCAGGATCTTTTGGATACGGTTTCCCCTCCCGAGGGGTCTCGGACTTGCCCGGATGATTATGGTTAATCAGTCGATTAAATGGTGCACCCGGAATGTCTACGGGAGTAATTCACCAATCGAAAGGAAGAAAATATTATCAAACCTCAAGAAAGAAAGGGTTGATATAGCTCTCTTACAGGCGACTCATTTATTGGATAAAGAACACTTGAAGTTACGACAGGGTGGATTTGATCAGGTGTTCTTTTCTTCCTTCAGCTCAAAAAGTAGGGGAGTTGTTATTCTTATTCGGAAGAATCTCCCTTTCAAAATCCTAACTCAGATAAAAGACGAATCTGGACAATATATTCTGATTAAAGCACTTATAAATGGAGAGGAATATGGGATCTTAAATCTGTATTGTCCCCCGGTACATCCTTTTAAATTTATAACAGAAGCCTTCTCCAAATTGATATTTCTCAGTGCTCAACTCAGAGAAAGTGAGGACTGCAGATGCTGGAGATCAGAGCTGAAAAATGTGTTGCTGGAAAAGCGCAGCAGGTCAGGCAGCATCCAAGGAGCTGGGCTCCTGAAGAAGGGCTTTTGCCTGAAACGTCGATTCTCCTGCTCCTTGGATGCTGCCTGACCTGCTGCGCTTTTCCAGCAACACATTTTTCAGCTCTGTTCTCGGTGCTCATCGTACAATTATAGGGGAAGATTTTAATTTTATTATGGACCTGGAAAAAGATAGGATTCCCAAAAGTACTGCAGGAGTATCCGCCAGATCCAGACAATTGGTGGATTTGAACAAAGAATGAGGACCAGTAGATGTGCGGAGATGCCTTCACCCACAGGGCAGAGATTTTTCCTTTTACTCCAATTCACATAAATGTCATACCAGAATCAATATGTTATTTGCCCCCTTGATTTTTTTAAAATTCCATATCATCCTGTAAAATAGGCAGTATAACAATTTCCGATCACGCTGCTGTATATATGGAAACCAAGCCGAGGACCAGTGAGACATCCCCCTGGCATTGGCGTATGGACCCCTTCCTGATGAAAGATAGTAAATTTGTAAAGTACTTCTCTCAAGAATTTAAAACTTTTTTAGAAATTAATTCAGGTACGGCTAGCAACCCATCAATGATGTGAGAGACCATCAAAGCTTATGCGCGAGGTTTGATCATCTCATATTCAGCGACCCAGAAAAACTTAAAGGGAGAACAACAGCGTCTGCTCGAAGTTCGCTTAAAAGCAGCTGAAACAGCATATGCTGATAGACCTTCTATTATCAAATTACAAAGGATTACGGCCCTTAGGACAGCTCTAAACACCACGCTTACCCAAATGGCTAAGAGGGAAATATTTGCAAACCAAAAGTTATATGAATTTGGCGATACACTTGGCATTTCTTGCAAAGAGAAAAAGGCCCCTCAAACTATCACGTCTATCAAGGAAAGTGCGGGTACTCTGATTCATGATCATATAAGGATTTACGCAATCTTCAGAAAATTTTATTCTGATTTATATAAATGGCAGGATTATGAAGACAGAGCTAGGAGGATGCAGTCATTTTTTAAAACCCTGACCTTTCGGGACCTAACTCCGGAACAGGTAATGGTCCTGAATGTTCCCTTAGCAAGCCAAGAAATATTTGACGCAGTCAGGCAACTTCAGAGCAGTAAGGCCCCTGGCCCAGATGGCTTTCAAGCTGAATTCAATAAAGAATTTACAGGAATATTGGCTGGTCCACTTATGGACATGTATAACTACTCATACAGTCAGGGCTGTCTCCCGCCCTCGCTGAAAGAGGCAAATATCTCCCTGATTCTCAAAAAAGTAAAAGACCCAGAAGATTGTGCATCATACAGAGCAATATCCTTGCTAAACATAGATTTTAAAATCCTTTCTCAAACGTTAGCATTGAGGCTAGGAAGGGTATTGCCATACATCACAAAGGCGGATCAGACGGGGTTTATTAAGGGCCGTAGATCATCCAATAATGTTAGAAGGGTTTTGAATGTAATTCAAGCCTGCCATCAGGGAAAGATACCAGGAATGTAGTCTCATTAGACGCGGAAAAGGCATTCGACAGGGTTGAATGGTCATATCAGTTTTACACATTGGAAAAGTTTGGCATTGGAAAGGTGTTTGCCAAATGGGTCTCAACATTGTATAGTGATCCCAAAGCAGTTGTGATTACCGATGAACTAGGCTCGGATAGCTTCAGTGTGGATAGGGGCTGCCGTCAGGGATGTCCTCTCTCACCATTGCTATTTACACTAATAATTGAGCCGCTAGCAGAAGCTATACAGGCTGACCATAATATAACGGCCCCAAGGATTGGTACTGGTAAACATAAAATGTCCCTTTATGCAGATGATGTCCTCCTATCCCTCAGTAATCCTTTGATGTCCATGCCTCGCTTAATCCAAGTTATTAATACATTTAGTGTATTTTCAGGCTATAAAATTAATTTCTCAAAATCGGAGGCTATGCCAATGGGTGGCCTCGCTAGTATATCCCACTTATTGGACCGATCCCACTTTTCCTTCCCTGGAGGGTTTCTTATATTTCAGCATTTTTATTGCCCCAGTATTTGGTCAGTTATACAAGGCTGCATTTACTGAAGAGGATAAGGCAGGACCTCCAGCGATGGGGCGACCTTCCAATTTCCTGGTTAGGCAGAATAGCACTAATTAAAATGGATGTCCTGTCCTGTCTCCTATACCCAATGAGAATGCTTGCGGTGATGCACTGCGCAAATTATATGGCTGGCTGGGTTCCTTCATCTGGAACCGTAGACGGCCCCTCATTAAGCTGAGGAAGCTACTGCTTCCACAGGCAAGGGGACGACTGGATTTTCCAGATTTTAGGAAATATCAGTTAAGTTCCCAATTAAGTTACATAGCTGATTGGGTCTTGTCTGACCCACAATCAATCTGGCTGGACATCGAGGCTTCTCAAGTAAAATGCCAACTTATTAACCTCTTATTTTCAGACAAGAGGAAAATCATTACAGACCACTGCAAAAACCCTATAATACTAAATACAATTAAAGTTTGGAATATAATGTGGCAAAATGAGGGCAATTCACATAAAACATCCCCCTAAACTCTGATAGTGGGGGCGTGGGGGTTTCAACTGGGGCTTACAGATGCCACATTCAAACTCTGGAGATCCAGGGGTATCTCCTGTATAGGGGATCTGTTTAAGGAAGGGATCCTGATGTCTTTTGAACAGCTGCGTCAGAAATTTGGATTACCTAATGGTGATCTGTTCCAATACTTCCAAATTCGAGATTACATACGGAAGAAGACTACGCTATTAGATAGTCTTTATAAATGAGACAGAGAACACAGAGTGCTATGGCCAATGGGGGTATCTTCGGTCAGCACTCTTTATCATTTATTACATGATGAAGTATCGGAAGATGTGGACAATCTGCTTAAAACATGGGATCAGGATTTGGGACAGGAAATCTCTATAGAAATGTGGTATGACATTTGGGAAAATGCCAGAAAAATCTCCATCTGCAACAGAACCCAGGCCATTCAGTTGCAGATACTTCACAGGGCCCATATAGCACTGGACCAATTGGCAAAATTTAAGGCAGGAGCATGTCCAATGTGTCCCAAATGTAAAATAGAGGTGGGCATTCTTGTACACTGCTTATGGACCTGTCATAAGATCCATAAATATTGGACTAAAGTAGCAAATGCCCTGACAGAAATCTTGGGAACGGAAATTAGAGTGAATCCAGTATCTCTCCTTTTGGGCTTTTCGAGCTTGTCTTCCCTGGATGTGCATGGGAAGGGATTATTTTCCAT
The DNA here is from genome assembly GCF_020745735.1 of Hemiscyllium ocellatum. NCBI lineage: Eukaryota > Metazoa > Chordata > Chondrichthyes > Orectolobiformes > Hemiscylliidae > Hemiscyllium > Hemiscyllium ocellatum. The sequence goes on from NC_083442.1 coordinate 20,194,853, forward strand.
TCTCTCTGTCTGTGCAAGGAAAAATATTTTGGTAAACTGGGTGGCTGAGGGCCCCCCTGGACTTTCAATCTGGCACAGAATAATCATGGAATATATTCCCCTTGACTTCCTTACAAACATGGTGCACCAAAAAAACCGAATTATTCCATAAAATATGGCAGCCCTTCTTGAATTACACACATACAGATATTTCGGCCATTCTATCAAGGGCTTTTATCTAATTGAGACAACGAACCTGGCTGCTCCAGTGCCCATTGGGAGAGGAATCCCGCACGAATACGGGTTTTGTTATGATCTGATGTTAACACATTCCGAACATGTACTTCACTACTCAACTTCTGTGTTATTCGTCATTTTTTCTTTTCTTGAGTAATGTAAGAGATTTAATCAAACACTCTGGTTAGTTGTAGGTTAGATTAGTAGTTAGTTGAGTTTTGTCTTTTTTTCTCTCGGTCTCTCCTTTGTTTGATAGACTTTGGTTATTATTTATTTAAAATTTAATTGTATATCAATGTTTATACTTGGGTTTTTTTTATTTGTAACCTTGTAACAACATGTTAAATTTTCAATAAAAAATCTATTAAAAAAAAGGAACCTCCATTATCTGAAGGACATAGACAGGGAATATTTCATTTGGTTAATCGAATGCTGGATAATTGATGCCGGATAACATAGTTAGCCAAGCATCAGGACCTTGTGATCTTGTTTGGATAATCCAAAATTCAGTTATTCGAGCACCAGATAATCAACATTCCTCTGTACTTCGGGATGCACCCACTCTGGGAACGAGGCTGCCAACGTGTCCCTCTGCCAGGATTGTCCTGGATTCCCTGGCCAACGTTTGAGGAAAGTTTGTGCCGACTTTTCCATTTCCTGTTTCATATTGTCATTCGTGGATTATCAAAGATGCAGACTAAGGCCGTACATCAGCATCTCCTGGGAGAAGATTAGCTACAGTTCATAACCCCTGTTGTCCCCGTGCGTCAGCTCCAGCCTCTATCCATGTCAGTACCTTGGCACATGTCTCGATCCTAGAACCATTTTGGCCTGGATTGTGGGATTGACATTGTCTCGTTTCCCAGGCCACCTTGCTCTTTCCCCCAGCTCTTGTTTTTAATAGCAAGAAGTGTCTGCAAGTACTGCATAGTGTGAAGACTTCTGACCATTTACGGTGATATGGGAAAGTATTTTTTAAAATCAGCTAGGAAAAAGTGAGGACTGCAGATGCTGGAGATTAGAGCTGAAAAATGTGTTGCTGGAAAAGCACAGCAGGTCAGGCAGCATCCAAGGAGCAGGAGAATCGACGTTTCGGGCATAAGCCTGATGAAGAGCTTTTGACCGAAATTTTGATTCTCCTGCTCCTCGATGCTGCCTGACCTGCTGCGCTTTTCCAGCAACACATTTTTCTGCTCAAGTGTTTTTTAAATCCAGTCACGGGGTGTGGCCGGCATGGTGGCTCAGTGGTTAGCTCTGCTACCTCACAGTGCCAGGGACCTGGGTTCGATTCCAGCCTCGCGTGACTGCCTGTGTGGAGTTTGCACATTCTCCCAGTGTCTGCGTGGGTTTCCTCCGGGTGCTCTGGTTTCTTCCCACAATCCAAAGATGTGCAGGTCAGGTGAATTGGCCATGCTAAATTACCCATAGTAATCAGGGATGTGGAGTTTAGGTGCATTAGTCAGAGGTAAAGGGAAGGGCGAATGGGTCTGGGTGGGATACTCTTCAGAGGGTCGTTGTGGACTTTTTGGGCCGAAGAGCCTGTTTCCACACTGCAAGGATTCTATCTCAAAGTTTCTATTGGCCTTTGATGGAAACCCCTCTGATTTTGCAGTTAAAGGTTATCCCAGACCCCCAGGACTGATTCACTCATGAACCAGGAACTCCTGGTAAAATCAACTAGGAGACAGTGAGGTCAGCAGATGCTGGAGATCAGAGTTGAAAGTGTGTTGCTGGAAAAAAAACGGGTCAGATAGCATCCGAGGAGCAGGAAAATCGACGTTTTAGGCAGGAGCCTGATGAAGGGCTCTTGCCCGAAACGTTGATTCTCCTGCTGCTCGATGCTGCCCGACCTGCTGTGCTTTTCCAGCACCACACTCTCACCTGGTAAAATCCCTACCACACCCTCACACTGGGGATATCCATGGTTTAACACTAAATATAGACATTTCAGGCCTATTGATTCCAACATTGGTTTCACAGTTCAGTCTGATTTCCTTCCTCCCTGCTCCTTCAGTTCAGCAGCATCCTCTACTTTCGTCAGGACCTTGTTAACTTACCTCAGTCCCCAGGCTTCCTGGGAATTGCTACATTCTCCTCCCCCTCTCCCCCCCACCCCACCCACTCCTACACAGACAGACAGACAGACACACACACACACACACTCTCTTCTCTCCCTCCTCTTGGGTAATGGAACCAATGTCTCCTCCCTTACCTCACTGCCAATTGTACCATATTAACAATAATAATCCTGCTCCTCAGTGGTTGAGTAATTCTGTCTATTAGTTTATTGCTATAGGAAGGAAATAATTAAATTGGAAAGGGTGCAGGATGTTAGCGAGACTGGAGGGTTTGAGCTATTAGAAGAGGACGGAACTTTTTTCCCCTAGAGCGTAGGGGGTCGAGGGGTGACCTTATACAGATTTATAAAATCTGTATAAGGTGAATAGCCAGGGTCTTTTTTCTCTAGAGTAGGGGAATTCAAAACTAGAGGGCCTAGGTTTCAGGTGAAGGGGAGAGATTTAAGAGGGACCTGAGAGGCAACTTGTTCACGCAGAGGGTGGTGCATGTATGGAATGAGCTGCCAGAGGAAGTGGTAGATGCAGGCACAGTTACAACATTTAAAAGACATTTGATCAATGTACATGGATAGGAAAAGATTAGAGGGATATGGGTCAAACATAGGCAAATGGGACTAGTTCGGTTTCGGAAACCTATTCAGCATGGATGAGTTGAGCCAAAGCATCTGTTTCTGTGCTGTACGACTCTGTGACTGTAGTAAAATACTATGCAAGTTGTGCAGCAAATGTTATAATAAATAAACTGACTTCTGCATGTGAGTATTGCAAACCGAAAACAGACTCACTTCTAGCATGGGTTGAAACATTGTCTATGCACAATTTGTAAAGGTGAATTCTGTTGAAGGTGAGGTGCACATGCAACATCCCCCTTCTCTGTTAAAGAAAGTTTAACCATTTACAAGAACAAGTGAGTGTACCAGTCTTGGAAATGTATAAGGTGTCATTTGCTGAGACAACCAAGCCTTCTATTGGTGCCTTTGCCCGGAGGTGCCGTGATCACCTGTGAAGCTGCCTGTTGTTCCTATTTGTGTTGTTCAGCTATCCTTTCATCCACGCTGTTGCTTCTCCAGAATGTGCAGGCACTTACATACTGCAGCCAGGCTTTGTTCTAAAATGGCCATAGGCCCTCATACTTTTTCATATGGTGCAAATCGTCTTGAGAGCTACTCTTTTGGTTTTTAAGAGCTTCCAGATCACGTTGGAGCTATTGGTTTTCCATTTCAGACTCTTTAAGTTCTATCAAAGCTGTCACCACCCATTGGTCTGGTATATTTTCCCCTTTGTAATCTGCTGTAATAACTGTTCAGCTGCTCCAACTTCTTGTTATTTTTTGTTGTTTTATTGCTTGTTTGCTTTCCCCTATGACCTGCTTCATTTTTCTTTTCACTACAGCACCTTTTTGGGCATTCGTTTCATGAGAGAACCATCTCTCGTGCATCATTTCCAGCTTTCCTCATGTGGCTGTGCATCTTCACCCGCTTTTCCAGGTCTGTCGTTTTCTCCAGCATTGTTTTGAGCTCAAACTGAAGTTTGTGTAGCTGCTCCTGCTGAGCCTGGTCTGTTTTACATACACGTCACTTCAGCTACCCCTACAAACCAGCAATCCTTTCATTTGATTGATGAGATGGAGCTCATAGTCCATCCTATTTTGTTTATTTCTCCTCATAGTTCATCCTGGCTGGTTGATTTCTCCTGCCTTGCTCTATCTTGTCAGTAAATGTGGAAATATAGACCCTATTCCCTCATTCAGATTGTTGGTATATGTTGTGAATAGCTGGGGCCCAAGCTCTGATCCCTGTGGTAACCACCTTCCCACTCTGAAAATGACCCATTTATTTGAACTTTCTCTCTCCTGTCAGTGAAACAATTCTCAATCCACGCCAGTCCCATTTGCTTTGGTTTTTCACTTCTTATATGAGACTCTACCAAATAATTTCTGAAAATCCAAATACACCAATTTGTGACTGGAATCAGGTGAATTCCATTGATCCTCGATTAGGGTCGTTAGTCTGGGCCAAGCATGGTGGTTCAGTGGTTAGCACTGCTGCCTTCCAGCGCCAAGGACCTGGGTTTGATTCCCGCCTCGGGCAACTGCCTGTGGGGAGTTTGCACATTCTCCCCGGGTCTGCGTGGGTTTGCTCCGGGTGCTCCAGTCCAAAAGATTGGCAGGTCAGGTGAATTGGACGTGTAAAATTTCCCCTAGTGTCAGGTGTGTTAAGTCAGGGGAATGGGTCTGGGTGAGTTACTCTTCGGAAAGTCAGTGTGGACTTGTTGGGCCGAAGGGCCTGTTTCATGCTGTCGGAAATCTAATCAATGTGATCAGGAAATGCAGAACCTCCTCAGTTCAGGGAGTGTTGGCTGGCCACAGCTCGTATACTGTGCACAAACAAACACAGGGTGACTTGGTGACAGGATATTGGCCCCTGTCCACCTATTTCAAACACATTCACTGGTCCTTTCCTCAAGGAAGCTCCAGTAGGTTTATTAAACACTATGGGTGGCACGGTGTGTCAGTGGTTAGCACTGCTGCCTCACAGCACCAGGGTCCCAGGTTTGATTCCAGCCTCGGGTGACTGTCAGTGTGGAGTTTGCACATCCTCCCTGTGTCTTCGTGGGTTTCCTCCCACAGTCCAAAGATGTGCAGGTCAGGTGAATTGGCCATGTTAAATTGCCCATTGTGAAAGGTGCGTAGATCAGGGGGATGTGGGTCTGGGTGGGTTACTTTTCAGAGGGTTGGTGTGGACTTGTTGGGCAAATGGGCCTGTTTCCACACTGTAGGGAATCTAATCTAATCAAGTTGCCTTTCACAAATCTGTGTTGACTTTGCTTAATATCATCAGTAATTTTTAAAGTGCATTGTTACCACATTCTTTACAGTAGACGCTGTTATTTTCCATCCCATATTCCCAATTCCTTCGTCTCTGCCGCATCTGCTCCCAGGAGGACCAGTTCCAACACCGCACAGCCCAGATGGCCTCCTTCTTCAAGGACCGCAGATTCCCCCCAAACGTGATCGACGATGCCCTCCACCGCATCTCCTCCACTTCCCGCTCCTCCGCCCTTGAGCCCCGCCCCTCCAACCGCCACCAAGATAGAACCCCACTGGTTCTCACCTACCACCCCACCAACCTCCGTATACAGCGTATCATCCGCCGTCATTTCTGCCACCTCCAAACGGACCCCACCACCAAGGATATATTTCCCTCCCCTCCCCTATCAGCGTTCCGCAAAGACCACTCCCTTCTTGACTCCCTCGTCAGGTCTACACCCCCCACCAACCCAACCTCCACCCCCGGCACCTTCCCCTGCAACCGCAGGAAATGTAAAACTTGCGCCCACACCTCCTCCCTCACTTCCCTCCAAGGCCCCAAGGGATCCTTCCATATCCGCCACAAGTTCACCTGTACCTCCACACACATCATCTATTGCATCCGCTGCACCCGATGTGGCCTCCCCTACACTGGGGAGACGGGCCGCTTACCTGCGGAACGCTTCAGAGAACACCTCAGGGAAGCCCGGACCAACCAACCCAACCACCCCGTAGCTCAACACTTTAACTCTCCCTCCCACTCCACCGAGGACATGCAGGTCCTTGGACTCCTCCACCGGCAAAACATAACAACACGACGGTTGGAGTAAGAACGCCTCATCTTCCGCCTGGGAACCCTCTAACCACAAGGGATGAACTCAGATTTCTCCAGTTTCCTCATTTCCCCTCCCCCCACCTTGTCTCAGTCGGTTCCCTCAACTCAGCACCGCCCTCCTAACCTGCAATCTTCTTCCTAACCTCTCCGCCCCCACCCCACTCCGGCCTATCACCCTCACCTTGACCTCCTTCCACCTATCACATCTCCATCGCCCCTCCCCCAAGTCCCTCCTCCCTACCTTTTATCTTAACCTGCCTGGCACCCTCTCCTCATTCCTGATGAAGGGCTTATGCCCGAAACGTCGAATTTCCTATTCCTTGGATGCTGCCTGACCTGCTGTGCTTTAACCAGCAACACATTTTCAGCTGTTATTTTCCATGTTTGGCTAACCTTTCTTTTGTCCTCATTTTTTAACCAATTGGTTTGGGCTTGTCACCCTCCAGTCTGCAGGGACTATTCCAGAATGTATAGAATTTTGGAGGATGACTACCGTCACAAATCTAGTCCCTTTTTTATCTCCTAAAAGCTGTTCCTTGGCTCAAGGAGACTCTGACCTTGATTTTTTTTTCAGAGGGGTAATAAACCGGGCCAGGCTCCAATCAATCTGGTTTGGTACAGAGATGAAAAGGATTTTGAGAGGCCTTTTGTTGATATGTAAACAGTTGAGACTTCCGGTGGTCATATTTTAGAAGTGACCTGTATAATGAAAAGGAAGGGGTCTCTAGCTGACCAGTTTTAATTCAGTCTTGAACTAGTTGGAAGTTCATCAGGGAGCTGTGTGGGAACTCTGTCTCTGTTTTCTGCCCTTCAACTCCAACCTGTAAGCACGTGTTCCATTTATACTGGTTCTTAAAGGGAGTTTGCTTATTGGGACTGTTGTGTATATTCGGAACAGCATAGTTAGTCTAGTTGGATAGGTTGAGTTCTGTAAGGGTTCTTTATTCTGTTCTTTGTGTTTCATTGTGTAATTTTGTGAATAAATTTCTGTCTGCTTTAAACTCTAGTAGTCAACATTTTCACTGTGCACTTACCAAAACAAATTGCTAAGTTATGGTCTGGGCTGCCTGTTCAAGGATGTTTTGCATGCTATGATCTAGTCCATAACATTACCAACACATCCATTATTTCCATGGCCTTTTCCATTAATACACTGGGATGTAGATTCTCAGGATTTGGGGATTTATCAGCATTCAGTTCCATTATTTTCACTAGCATATATTTTAAAATTAATAATAATAATATCACTTGCCTTTCACTCCTCCCTAAAACATCTTGACACCAAGACCAGCTACATAAGAATCCTACTCATTGACTACAGTTCAGCCTTCAATACTGTTATCCCCTCGAGAGTGATTACTGAGCTTAGTGACCTTGGACTAAGCCCCTCTCTCTACAACTGGATCCTCAGTTTCCTGACCCACAGGCCACAATCAGTGAAGACTGGGGACAATATTTCACCCTCACTAACACATAACACTGGAGCCCCCTGGGGTGTGTACTTAGCCCCCTACTGTACTCACTGTATACCGATGAGTGCGTCATAAATACCAGACTAATGCATTTGCAAATTCGTTGATGACATCACCATAGTCAGTTGAATCTCAGATGGCGATGAAACAGACTACAGACGGGAGGTGGTAGACCTGGAAAAATGGTGCACTGAGAACAACCTAGCTCTCAATGCCAGCAAAACCAAGGAACTCATTATTGACTTTCAGCAGGATGTTACTCGTTCCCCACCCCACACATTACAAAGGTGGAATGGGTGAAGAGTGTCAAGCTTTCTTGGACTCTTCATGTGGACGCACTGGTTACAAAGGCCCAACAACATCCCTTCGTCCTCAGGCAGCTGAGAAAACTTGGCATGATGGCGAATGCCCTTGCCAACTTTTATAGGTGTGCCATCGAGAGCATTCTGTCTGGATGTATCACTACCTGGTATGGCAACTGTACCATTCAAGATCGGAGACGGTTACAGAGAGTGGTGAACTCAGCCCGGACAATCACAAAGGCCAACCTCCCATCTCTAGCTTCCATCTACCAGGCCCGCTGTCAAGGAAAGGCCGCCAGCATTCTCAAAGATCCATCTCACCCTGGCAATGTTTTTCTACAACGTCTACCATCGGGGGGAAGGTACAGAAGCCTGAACACACGCACCAGCCGGTTTCAAAACAGTTTCTACCCTACTGTTGTTAGAATACTGAATGGAGTCTCAAACTCTTACCATTCACCTGTACCTGTGTTTTTGTTTTGCTGCTGTTTACCTATTATTTACTTATCTATGCTACTTAACTCTGTGATCTGCCTGTATTGCTCGCAAGACAAAGCTTTTCACTGTGCCTTGGTACATGTGACAATAAATTCAATTCAATTTCTATTAACCCCTCTATCTCAAAGCCTCATTCTTCCCACAAACTTTAGTCTTTCCTTGTGCCTTCTTCTGTGAAGACAGAAGGCAGCCTTCCTACATTTGCCCTGTTTAGTAGTTTTAGAATTTTATATTGTTCTATAAAATCTGTCCTCTCCCATTTTTCTAAACTCTAGTGAATATAGCCCGAATCAATCCAATCTCTCTTCCTATCTCAGTTCCACCATCCCAGTTAGTTTAACAACTGCTGTTGGGAAAGTGTTAGAATCAATTATCAAGGAAGCCATACCAGGATGTTTGGCAAGTCAAAATACTATCCCTCAGAGTCAGCATGGTTTTATGAAGGGCAAAACATGTTTGACTAATTTGCTCGAGTTCTTCAAAGAAGTAACAAGCAAAGTTGATAATGGGGATTCTGTAGATGTAACATATCTGGATTTCCAGAAGGCATTTGATAAAGTGTTACACAAAAGATTAATTCACAAGGTTAGATCGTATCGGATTCGGGGTATAGCCTAGACAGACGACCAGCTGATGGACAGAAGACAGAGTCGGGCTAAATGGGTTTTTTGTCTGGATGGCACAGGGGTTTTGTGGGGTGTCACAGGGTTCAATCCTTGGGCTCCAGCTATTTACATTCTACATTAATGACTTGGATACAGGAATAGAAAGCTCTATAGCCAAATTTGCAGACAACTCAAAAATAGGCGGAATGGGAAATTGAAATGAGGAAACAATGACCTTACAAATGGACATAGCTAGATTAGGAGAGTGGGCCAGTATGTGGCAGATAGAGTTTAACGTAGGTAAGTGTGAGGTTATGCATTTTGCGTTGGAAAAATGGGACTGTGACTTATTATCTAAATGGGCAAAGACTTCGAGGTGCACTGGTGCAGATGGACCTGGGTGGACTCGTTCATGAGTCACAGGAAACTAGTGTGCAGGTACAGCAGATAAGAAAGGAAGTGAATGGAATGGTGGCTTTTACAGTGAAAGGAATAGAACATCAAGTAAAGGAAGTATTGTTGCAACCATACAAGGCACTGGTGAGACTGTACCTGGTGTATTGTGTGCAGTTTTTATCCTTTTATTTGAGGAAAGGTGTTGTGAGGTTTGAGGCAGTTCAGAGGAAGTTCAGGTACATAAAAACAATGACTGCAGATGCTGGAAACCAGATTCTGGATTAGTGGTGCTGGAAGAGCACAGCAGTTCAGGCAGCATCCGAGGAGCAGTAAAATCGACATTTTGGGCAAAAGTTCTTCATCAGAAATACAGGCAGAGAGTCTGAAGGGTGGAGAGATAAGTGAGAGGAGGGTGGGGGTGGGGAGAAAGTAATGTAGAGTACAATAGGTGAGTGGGGGAGGGGATAAAGGTGATAGGTCAGGGAGGAGGGTGGAGTGGATAGGTGGAAAAGAAGATAGGCAGGTAGGACAAGTCATGGGGACAGTGCTGAGCTGGAAGTTTGGAACTGGGATGAGGTGAGGGAAGGGGAAATGAGGAAACTGTTGAAGTCCAACTTGATGCCCTGGGGTTGAAGTGTTCCGAGGCGGAAGATGAGGTGTTCTTCCTCTAGGCGTCTGGTGGTGAGGGAGCACTCCCACCCTCCTCTCACTTATCTCTCCACCCTTCAGGCTCTCTGCCTTTATTCCTGATGAAGGGCTTTTGCCCAAAACGTCAATTTTACTGCTCCTCGGATGCTGCCTGAACTGCTGTGCTCTTCCAGCACCACTAATCCAGAAGCAGAGGAGGTTCACTACATTGATCCTAGAGATGATGGGTTTCTCCTGTGATGAGAGATTGAACAGTTTAGGGTCTGTACTCTCTGGAATTTAGAAGAATGAGGGGAGATCACGTTGAGATGATAAAAGGTGTGTGTGGATAAAATAGACAGGGAGTGAATGCTTCCTCTTGTGGGACATTATGGGACGAGAGGTCACAGTGTTAGGGTGAAGGGCAGCAAATTTCAAACAGAGTTGAGGAGAAACTACTCTGCCCAAAGGATTGTGAATGTGTGGAATTCACTTCCCCAAAGTCCGGTGGATACTGGGACAGTGAGTAAATTTAAGGAGGAGTTAGACAGATTTTTAATTGGTGATGGTGAAGGGATATGGTGAGAAGGCAGGAAAATGGGGATGAGGAGCATATCAGTTAAAATCGAATGGCGGAGCAGACTCGATGGGCCGAATGGTCTAATTCTGCTCCTATATCTTATGAGCTTATAAACATGGTACTCCAGGCGTCGTCTCATCAAGACCCTGTATAACAGCAGTTAGACAGCTTCCTGCTGAACTCAAATCCTCTTGCAATGAAGACCTTTTGCCTTCCCATTTGCTCACTGATCCTGCGCGTCTACTTTCATTGACCAGAGTACATGGACACCCAGGTCCCTCCTTTCCCAGTCTATCACCATACGTGGACGATTTCACACTTATCCACATTATACTTCATTTACTGTACATTTGCCCACTCACCTGTCTTATCCAAATCACATGAAAGTATCTCTGTGGCCTCCTTACCGTTCACCCTCTGACCCAGCTTTGCAAACTGGGAGATATTAAAATTTTCCTTCAACTCCTGTGGGCGGCACGGTGGCACAGTGGTTAGCACTGCTGCCTCACAGCGCCAGGGGCCTGGGTTCAATTCCCGCCTCAGGCGACTGACTGTGTGGAGTTTGCAAGTTCTCCCCGTGTCTGCGTGGGTTTCCTCCGGGTGCTCCGGTTTCCTCCCACAGTCCAAAGATGTGCGGATCAGGTGAATTGGCCATGCTAAATTGCCCGTAGTGTTAGGTAAGGGGTATATGTAGGGGTATGGGTGGGTTGCGGGTCGGTGTGGACTTGTTGGGCCGAAGGGCCTGTTTCCACACTGCAAGTAATCTAATCTAACTCCAAAAGTATTGGTTAATAGCTCTGCCAATCCTTTGTTCTCCATTATCAATTCTGTCCTCTCAGAGTATAAGGGGCTTACATTTCTCTTCAACCTACTGACCAGACGAGCGCTGCACATGGTCAGTGCGGGGATTGAACCCACGACCTTGGCGTTATTAGCACCACGCTCTAACCAGCTGAGCTAACCGACCTACTGACCAGACGAGCGCTGCACATGGTCAGTGCGGGGATTGAACCCACGACCTTGGCGTTATTAGCACCACGCTCTAACCAGCTGAGCTAACCGACCTACTAGACGAGCGCTGCACATGGTCAGTGCGGGGATTGAACCCACGACCTTGGCGTTATTAGCACCACGCTCTAACCAGCTGAGCTAACCGACCTACTAGACGAGCGCTGCACATGGTCAGTGCGGGGATTGAACCCACGACCTTGGCGTTATTAGCACCACGCTCTAACCAGCTGAGCTAACCGACCTACTAGACGAGCGCTGCACATGGTCAGTGCGGGGATTGAACCCACGACCTTGGCGTTATTAGCACCACGCTCTAACCAGCTGAGCTAACCGACCTACCCAGACGAGCGCTGCACATGGTCAGTGCGGGGATTGAACCCACGACCTTGGCGTTATTAGCACCACGCTCTAACCAGCTGAGCTAACCGACCTACACTCAAGTTGTACTTTTTATATCGTTGTAGGAGCTCTTAAGGTTTGATTTTATATCCTCTGCCTATTTAGATTTGGATTTTCTTGTCACGTGTATTCAAGTGCAGAAGTACAGGACTCCAGTGAAAAGTGTATAATGTTGCCACACACGGCACCATCTAGGTTCCAAGGTACCTAAGTATAGAAACTTATCTCATTCTCTGGGAGACCTCAACTATCTGTCTTTGACTCAGTCACCGCAGATGCCATCACTGCTTCTCCGATTTCCTGTAGTACCTCGGGAATATACCATTCACAGGCCGAGCTGAAACATCACCAGGAGCTGCCGAGAGACCAGGCCGAAACCCATCAAGAGAACAGGCAGAGACCCACCAAGAGACCAGGCCGAGACCCACCAAGAGACCAGGCCGAGACCCACTAAGAGACCAGGCCGAGACCCACCAAGAGACCGGGCTGAGACCTACCAAGAGACCAGGCCGAAACCCATCAAGAGAACAGGCCGAAATCCACCAAGAGACCGGGCTAAGCCCAATCAAGAGACCGGGCTGAGACCCACCAAGAGACCAGGCCGAGACCCACCAAGGGACCAGGCTGAGACCCACCAAGAGACCAGACCGAGACCCACTAAGAGACCAGGCCGAGATCCACCAAGAGACCGGGCTGAGACCCACAAAGAGACCAGGCCGAGACCCACCAAAAGACCAGGCCAAGGCCCATCAAGAGAACAGGCAGAGACCCACCAAGAGACCGGGCTGAGACCCACTAAGAGACCAGGCCGAGACCTACCAAGAGACCAGGCCGAAACCCATCAAGAGACCGGGCTGAGACCAATCAAGAGACCGGGCTGAGACCCACCAAGAGACCAGGCCGAGACCCACCAAGAGACCAGGCTGAGACCCGCTAAGATACTGGGCCAAGACCCACTAAGAGACCAGGCTGAGACCTACCAAGAGACCGGGCCAAGACCCACTAAGAGACCAGGCCGAGACTCACTAAGAGACCAGGCCGAGACCCACCAAGAGACCGCGCTGAGACCCACCAAGAGACCAGGCCGAGACTCACCAAGAGACCAGGCTGAGACCCATCAAGAGACCGGGCCGAGACCCACCAAGAGACCAGGCAGAGACCTGCATACTTTAGTTTGTTATCCTTTTAGTCAACCTCTTGGTCCCCCTTTGCTGAATTCTAAACTGCTCACTGTCCTCAAGCTGACTACGTTTTTGAGGAACTTTATATGACTGCTCTTTGAATCTAATACTATCCTTAATTTCTTTTATTAACATTGTTTGGCCATTTTTCCTGTTGTATTTTGCCCGAAAACAATGTAGAATTGCTGCAGTGTGTGCATTTGTACCTTAAATATGAAACAGTCTCTATCGACTGTCATAATAACGAAATTATCCAGACTACTGCAGCCAACTCAACTCTCAGACTATCTTAAAAGACAGGGTGCAGATACACCAAACTGTCACTTGTTAATGCTGCTGTGAAACACCTTGGGACATTTTCACGGCGTGAAAGGTGCTACATAAATGCAACTTCACGTACGACAGTGGCAGCTTCTCCATCCATCTGCAGAAACTAAATTCGTAGAGACAGCAGGAATTTCGGCTGAGAGTAATGCTAGACAGCTGACCTAATCAGCCTCACATTTTAAAGGAGATATGGGGAATATTAATAATGTCTCACGTCTCTAATTTAACAAAGCATTCAAACGCAAAATGAGCATTTGAAAGAATAAACGAGCTGTTCATTTCTCCAGGACTGGAGGAGCTGAGAGCTCCCTTGTGATTCTTTAAGCTGTTTCTTAATATTAAGTATTAGATCAGACAGGTTAATGGACAATGCATTTTCAAAGGATTTAGCCTCTCTTGTTAAACTCATATCCACAGGGCATTTTATAACGATTTCCCACAGAAAGGATTTTGTGGTTAATTCCACCTTTCCACTGTGTTTAGGCACAGTGCCAGGTCTGTTTGGTCCGTCCAATGTAAATAGCTGGGACAAATATCTGAGGCTTTATTTCATCTTTATGGCACAATGTCAAGTTGAAGCTGTATTTTTGTCGAAATGCCTTAAAACTGGGTTGAAACATTTCAATTAACAGATGAGAGAGAAAATTTTGAAGAAAAAATAGTTAAACGGACTCAAGTCATAATTTCTGGGAATTTTCACACCTCAGATGATTAATGGCTTTGAGAATGTTCCAAATGACTGTAATTTTACCCTTTACTTTCGTTTCCCAGCCAATAAAAGAACACTCAAACACCAGAAACAATTAGTTCAGGTGAGCAAAAGTTTTAAAACATAAATGAACATTTACTGAAGCCTTTATGGGAAGTCTTTTTAACCGCAGTTATGTGTTCTGTTCACTGTTGGGAATCATTTCCAGTATCTCCGACTGACCCAGATGGAAATAGCAGTAGGAGCTGATGCAGGGTGAGAGGACACATGATCAGACTCAGGATTATTCCAGATGGATTGGAGTTAGGTACAGTGGACGTCCAAAGAGACTCTGGGGATTCAGGTGCTTAGATCTTTCAAATGGCGCAAGCAATTAAGGGGGCTAAAGGGATACTGGCCTTTATATTGAGAGTGTCCAGACTCAAACTGTGTGGCCAAATTCCACCCCAACGCCATTTACAACTCCGCTGTTGCAGGGTGGATCTCAAGCAAAGACGAGGCAGAATCCAGGAAAGCGATAAGAGTGCTTAACAGCATGGTATAAAGACAACAAACCCTCCACCATTGTCAGCAAAGTGAAGGAGCTGGCCAAAGTGAGGACTGCAGATGCTGGAAAACCAGAGTTTAGATCAGAGTGGTGCTGGAAAAGCACAGCAGTTCAGGCAGCATCCGAGGAGCAGGAAAGTCGACGTTTCGGGCAAAAGCCCTTCATCAGGAATTCCTAATGACGGGCTTTTGCCCGAAATGTCGATTTCCCTGCTCCTCGGATGCTGCCTGACTTGCTGTGCTCTTCCAGCACCACTCTGATCTAAAAACTGAAGGAGGTGGCCATTGACTTCAGGAAGCAGAGTGGAGGACCTGTCCGTATCAATAATATTGAGGTGGAGCTTTTCAGGAACGTCAAATTCCTGGGAGTGACGATCATTTACAATCAACAACCACCCATGTTGATGCTAGAGTCACGAGAGCGCGACAACATCTCTACTTTCTCAGGAGGCTAAGCAAATTCAGCATGTCCACAAGGAGTCTTACCAATTTTTATAGATGCACCATACCTGGATGCATCACAGCTTGGTATGGCAACTACTCTGCCCAAGATTGAAAGAAACTACAGAGAATTGTGAACACAGCCCAGTCCATCACCCAAACCAACCTGCCATCCATTGACTCCATCGACACTGCCTGCTGCCTCAGGAAATCAGCCAACATCATCAAAGACCCCTCCCACCCCAGTTATACTCGCTTCCACCCTCTTTCATTGGGCAGAAGATACAAAAGTTTGAAAATACATACCAACAGATTTAAGAACAGCTTCTTCCCCGCTGTTATTGGACTTCTAAGTGGACCTCCCAAATTTTAAATTTAAAGTTGATCTCTCTCTCTCTCTATGTGTACCTTCTCTGCAGCTCTAACATCATAGTCCTCACTTTGTCCCATTACCCTGATGCACTTTGTATGGTGTGATCTGCCTGTACTGCACACAGAACAAAACTTTTCACTGTACCGCGGTACATGTGACAATAATAAATTAAATCAACTCAAATCAAGAGATCTGGAGTACAAAGATGCAGAATATGCGCCATAGAAAGCATCCTATCCGGATGCATCACGGCTCGATATAGCAACAGCTCTGCCCAAGACCCAATGAAACTACAGAGAGTTGTGAACACAGCCCGGTCCATTACCCAAACCAATCTTCCATCCATTGACTCCATCTATACTTCCCACTGCCTCGGGAAGGCAGCCAACATCAAAAAAGACTCCTCCCACCCCGGTTACACACTCTTCCACAAGCAGAAGTTACAAAAGTTTGAAAACACGCACCAATAGATTTAAGAACAGTTTCTCTCCTGCTGTTATCAGACGGTCTCATATATTAGAGTTGATCTTTCTCTGCACCTTCTCTGTAGTTTTAACACTGTATACTACATTCTGTTCATATTTCCCTGATGGACTTATAGAAGGTATGATACTTTTCACTGTATTTTGGTACATGTGACGATAATAAATCAAATCCAATTAAAAACCTGGTTCTGGGCACCACACCTCATGAAGGATAGATCAGCCTTGGAGGGTGTACAACATAGAATTACAGGTCAGGGTTGAATTATGAGGAGCAATGAAACAAATTAGATCTTTTCTGTAGAATTTAGAAAGGTGAAGAGTGATCTGACCAAAGTCTTCATGATATTAATAGGTAAAGGCAGGGTACAAAATGCCAATGTTAAAGAGAGAGCATCATCACGCCCTTAATCCTAGATGCTTCACTGAAATCATCGCTCATGCTTCCAAATTCTAATCACTAGGGTCAATCTCCTGCCCATCTCCCATATGTCTGGGCACCAATTTCATCAAAATAATCTTCCAATGTCCTGTTGAACGCCTCAATTAAACAAAGACCCCATCTGTCTACTCAACTGGACATCAAAGATCCTCATGCCACAATTCATAGTAAAGAAGGGGAAATCTCTTCAGTGTCCAGGCCAATATTGATCGTTAAACCAAATCGTCTGATTATGTATTTCACTATTGTCTGTGGGAGCTTGCTGCAAAGCTCCTTTCTCTAGATTATGGAAGTGAAAATATTTCAGCGAGATTTCTTTGTAGTTTGATAGCGCTTGGGGTGAGCGGAGATTGGGAGCTCGATGGAGACTTGAACCTTCTTGCAATCTTCGCATTGTGAAACTCTCAATGTTGCAAGGTCTGACCCGTATAGACTGGACAAAGTGCTGCAAGGAGGAGATCACACTGTGGGCATGTCCAGCAACGAAGCAGTCACCTGACACGAGAGTCGCTGGCAGATTTTTGGAGCATGGATCCCCCACAAATAGAGAGCTCACTTATATCGCCACACGGACTGCACGTAAGCTCAGTCCTTATAAGCACTTGGAGAGTTATGAGATGTGACGGCTCCAGTGGAGTGTGCAAATGGAAGTATGTGGCGTGAGGTGGCCTTTGGGACCAACAGGAGCATTTAGCAGAATAGAAAATGAACGCTAAGAGGGGGACCAGGCTTTTATGTGTCAGAGTGAGTCAAGGTAGTGGATGTGAGGTGTTAAAAATAGTCAGGCCAGACTCAAGCTGCATGCAACCAATCACAATGCAGCCAACAGGAAAATTCAAGGACTTCTACCTTGGATCCTATCTTCATTACTTGAAACCTACTTTTAAACTTCATTCTAATGTTTACAAACTGAGTCACAAGTGTAGGGGGACCCTGAAACACTGCTCTTAAAAAGCCCTTTGAGGTTGGGTCAGTTGAGATTTTTGTGGCTGAGAGGAGTAGAATTCTATTGCACTATGTTGTATAGAACTTAAAACTGTTGGTGTTTATGCTTCCTCTGAATTTACACTGTTCCCGTTGTGTTTGGCTGCGTTAATATTATGGTATAAAGGTAATGTCAGTGGCAATGTGATCCAGAGAGCCCAGGTTAATGTTGTGGGGTCAAATCCTATCACAGCAGCTGATGACATTTACTTCAGTAAGTCTGCACTTCAAGGCTCTACTATGTCCTGATAAAAAATTGTCATTGATTTTTGTTTCAAAGGAAACCTGTCTCACTATTGTTGGGAAAGAAATCCTGTCCCAGTTTGGTTGAAATCTGACTTCAGATCTGCAGACTGATTGGTTTGAATCCCACCAAAAGCAACTTATCCCCATTCCATGGAAGAATAAGGAAATAAAAATCCTTCCATTCCTTTCTGCTTTCTGTCCTACCTACTGTTACTCCTCTCAATGATTCTTTGAGATGCTCTGTTAAAAGCCACTCCCTTTGGACATCAGTCCAAACATGGCCTTATCTGGTAAGCTGTCAAGTTTTATCTGATCATATTCCCATGATGCACCCTGGGATGTTTCATTGCATTGAAGGTGCGACTTAAATACAAGCTGTTTCCGAAGTGCAAAAATGACTTTGGTTTATCCAGAACAGGCTGCGTTATGAAATCTTTCTGAGCTGCCTCTCTGTGGCAGAGTCTCCCTCCTGGCATCACCGTGATGGCAGATGTGCGAGCTCTGTAAATCCTCACAGGAGCCCTGACAGCAGAGTGGGTGCGTGTTGGAAGGTGCACCTTTGTCTTTTTTGTTCCCAACTGTCAGAAATAATGTCAAGGTGCAGGGCCAAATCAACTGATCCTGCGCGGTGAGCTGAGCAGATTGTCTGGACTTTAAAAGCTATTGAATTTATAGGTGGCAAAATCCTGACATTTTGCAACAGCGTTACGTCTGGGATGCAGCAGTGTGGGTTATTTCATGACCCCTGCATTTTTTCAACTATTGGGTTGAGAGGTGAGGTGGTTGTTTATTCCCGCTACATACTGATTGAATTCTAATGTGAAACAATGTAAGAGTGAACCTTGGAATCCCTGCAGTGCAGGTAGAGGCCACTTGGGCTGTCAAGTGTGTATCAACCATCCAAAGAGCACCCCATCCCATCCCCACATGCTAATCCACTTGGTCCCTACACTACAGGACAAATTAGCACAACCAATCCATCTGCAGGAGGAAACCCATGCAGGCATGTACAAACAGTCACCCAAGGTTGGAATCGAACCCAGGACCCTGCTGTTGTGAGGCAGCAGTGCTAACCACTGAGCCACCACAATCTTTGGTGCAGATCTTACGGCCATATGGTGACTTTTAAGCTCATCTTTATTGCGTACGTTCTGATTCTTTGACCCATTCCTTGTGTCAGGTCTAAGCTGCTATTGCCATTGTCAACCTATCCAGCATGTTCTCCTTACTTCACACACACTATAAGATCAATAACATGCGCTCACTTGGTCACCTGTACTAGTGTCTCTCTGTCTACTTTGCTGTCAACTTTTGCCTTTCTTAAAAAGCTTTATTTGTAGCAAGGTCAGCACTTGCGAGTATGCCTGGCATATTTTATTCATTCACAGGATTGGGACATCATTAGCCAGCTTAGTATTTATTGCCCCAATGTCAGGTAAGGGTTAACCACATTGCTGAGGGTCTTAAATCACGTGTAGGCCAGATCAAGTAAGGATGACAGTCTCAGTCCCTGAAGGGCACTAGTGAAACAGATGGTTTTTTTCCTCCGACAATTTCATAGACTTTTAATTTCAGATTTTTATTGAATTCAAGTTCCATCATCTGCCACAGCAGGATTTGTACTCAGGTCCCCAGAACAATACCTTGCTCCCTGCATTAATAGCCCAGTAACAATACCAATAGGGTGTCACCTCCATAGGTGCTGCATTTGATGAGATGCCTTCTTGAGCTGCCAAGGATTGTGTGCTGCATGCATACCCGTGCACTGTTAGGATGAAGGTGCCAAGACCTTTAACCCAGTGACAATGAAGGAACGGGGATATATTTCCAAGTCAGCATGGTGAGTGGAGGGGATGGCATTCTCAAGTACCTGCTGCTCTTCCACAGAATCACAGAAGACATACCGTGCCAAGAGAGGACACTTGACTCTTAGTCACTGACCTAGCTGTCCAAACTGAGCAATGTGACTGAGTGTTACTCTCCTGCTCTCTCCCCAATACCCTGCATAATGCCCCCTTGAATGCTTCAATGAAAACAGCCCTCACCACACTTCTAGCACTTTATTCCAAACTTAAATCACTTGATCCTCTTGGCTCATCGCATTCCCAAAAACCAGGTCCAGCATGGCCTCCTTCCTTGTTGCATTTGTCACATTCCGGATTCCAGGCGATAGAGGTCACTGGTTTGGAAGATGCCATCGAAGAACCTTAATGGTTGCCCATTGCGATTCGTACACGCCCCAGCTGCTGCATCCTGCTGGTGCTGGAGATGGTTCCATGTACATGGTGGACAGACCTTGGTCATGGTGAGCAGAAGTTAGTTACCACTGAATTCTTAGCTTCTGGCAATTTTTTTTCTGTCACCACAGCATTTACGTGGGTGGTCCAGTTAAGGTTTGGATCAACGATGGTATTCAGGATAATAATGGAGAGCGATTTTGACTGTGTGATTTTGAGAGTACACACATTGCTAGGCTGCTTCTACTGAGTCTCTACCCTTACCATACCTAGGAGCAACTATTCTCTCACTCTCAGCTAATCCTGTAAAATCTTCATTAATGCACAGAATACTGTACATTAGTTCTCTAGTCCATTCTGACTCTCACAGTCTTGATAGCTCATTTAACATTGCAACATCATGTGTGATAATATCATTGACATTCATTTCCCAGGAATCACATGGGACGAAGTGATTAGCCTCCCTCTGGTTGGAGGTAGGCATAGCCTAGTGCTTGTGCAGCATTGAGATTACTCACCATGTGATACAGATGCTTTGCCGCCTTATAGGCACTAGCTAAATGCAACTTGCCAAATGCGTTCAGTGTTTGCACACTTGCTCAGCAAGTCCAGACTGTTCAATGCTTCACACACTGTACCATTCCGCAGCTTTAGCAGAAGACAGACAGCAACCTACATCTGATACTCTTACTCAACAAAGAGGGGGAAGGAGGTTGATGAGGGCTTCTCATAGAAACCTCTGGATTGTCCCAGACATTCCCTAGAATCCTGGATACATGCCTGTTCCTCTGTGGGAGTGAGATACCAGACTATTGCTTGATACGTTGCTCAATCACTCAACTAAAATACCAAGAAACGAACATTCTAATTCCATTCTCCTGCCACTCTGAGTAAACAATGAAAACCCTCTTTACTTCAAAGTAATAACATCTGCACCTCCCCCAAAAAAAACCTCATGTGCCAGACTTATGCCAGTGCTAATAGCTTGCAGAATTGAAAATAAACTACAGATCAGTCATAGAGATGAGCAGCACAGAAACAATACATCCACGCTGACCAGATACCTTAAACTGATCTAATCCCGTTTGCCAGCATTTGGCCCATATCTCTCTAAACCCTTCCTACTCATGTACCCACCCAGATGCCTTTTCAATGTTGTAATTGTACCAGCCTCCACCACTTCCTCTGGCAACTCATTCTATACACGTACCACCCTCTGCATGAAAACATTGCCCCTTCGGTCCCTTTTAAATCTTTCCCTCTCTTACCTTAAACCTAAGGCGTCTAGTTTTGGACTTGCCTCTGCTAGGGAAAATATCTTAGCTATTTGCCTTAACCATGCCCCTCATGATTTTATAAACCTCTATATTCTCCCCCCCCTCAGCCTCCGACACTCCAGGGAACAAAGCCTGAGCCTATTCAGCCACTCCCTATGCATAGTTCAAACCCTCCAATCCTGGGTCAGTGACCATAATTCTATTAGTTTTAAATTAGTTATGTAAAAGAATAAACCTGATCTAAAGGCTGCCGGAGGAAGTGGTGGATGGTACAATTACAACATTTAAAAGGCTTTTGGATGGGTATGTGAATAGGAAGGGTTGAGAGGACATGGGCCAAATGCTGGCAAAGGTCAGTTAGAGATGTCTGGCTGACACAGAAGAGTTGGAACAAAGTGTATGTTTCCATGCTGTCTGACTCTATGACTGTCAAGATAAAGTTCTACATTGGAGTAAGACAAATTTTGATGGTGTTAGGCAGGAACTTTCAAAAGTTGATTAGTAAAAGCTATTTTCAGATGAAGGGACAGTTGGAAAGTGGGAAGCCTTCAAAAATTAGGATAACGAGAGTAAAGAGACGGTGTATTCTTGTTAGTTAGGAGGGCAAGGCTGGTAGGTGTAGAGAATGCTGGATGACTAGAGAAATTGAGGCCCTGGTGAAGGAAAAGAAAGAGGTAAATGTCAAGTATAGACAGCTGGGATCGAGTGAATCCCAAGAGGAGAAGGAATGTAGGGAAGAGGGAAATCAGGAGGGCAAAAATGGGACATGAGATAGCTTTGGATAATAGGGTTATAGAGAATCCATACCACCACTGCAAGGGCTGCACAGAAATTCCACCGACATTTTTCTGACTATGTTGGACATTAAACCTGGCCCTCCCAGAACAAGCTTAAAAGATAAAATGTTCCTAAGACATGGAGAGAACAGAACAAAGTTAAAACTTCCTTCCTGTTATCCAGTGTGGCATGTGAAATGAGAGCTGAAACTGACAGCCACCTCCAGCACTACAGCTTCTCTGCAGCACAGGCTAGTCCATTAGAATAAATTATTCAACCAATAATTCACGCTAGCGAAAGAAAACTGACACAGTAACACACAGGACGTCTTTATAATTCACAAAGCACAGTCATGGGAATTTTTAACTGACTGAGTGGAACAGCGCTGAATTCAGCCGAAACCTGAGCTCTGGTTCTCAGCTCAGTCTATACTTTCAGAATATGTTTATGTGACAAAGGTGAGAGGTTTTTGAGACAAAAACTCAGGTTATAGTGACTTCGTTCCATTTCTTTTTGTCTCGGGCAGCAAAGTTTCTGAACTTGAACCCCTTATCATAGAATCCCTGCAATGTGGAAGCAGGCCATTCAGCCCATTGAGTCCACACCGACTCTCCAAAGTGCACCCCACCCAGATCCTCTCCCGTATAACCTGCATTTCCCGTGGCTAACCCACACAGCCTGCACATCTCTGGTCTCCAGGGACCACTTAGCATGGCCATCCCACCTCAGCTGCACATTTTTGGACTGTGGGAGGAAACCGGAGCACCCGGAGGAAACCCACGCAAACACTGGGAGAACGTGCAAACTCCACACAGACAGTCACCCGATGGTGGAATCAAACCCGGTTTCCTGGCACTGTGAGGGAGCAGTGCCAACCACTGTGCCACCATGTAATAATGAAACTCATAGCCACATGAACGAGGGAGCAGCTGTAGGCCATTCAGCCCCTCATTTGCACTGCATGAATACCAACAGTTTTGGTCCCTTATGTAAGAGACCATACTATTGTATTGGACACAGTTCAGAGAAGGTTTACTAGGATGTTCCCTGCTCTGCAGGAGCTGTCTTCTGAGCAAAGGCTTAGAAGATTGAGAGGTGGAAACAGTCTAAGAATAAGGGATAAGCCATTCGGGACTGAGATGAGGATGAATTTCTTCACTCAGGGAGTTGTGAACCTGTGGAATTCTCTCCCACAGGAAGCTGTTGGAGCCAGTTTGTTCGATATATCCAAGAGGGAGCTGGGCATGGTCCTTGGGGCTAAAGGGATCAAGGGGTATGGAGAGAAAGCCGGAATGGGATACTGAGATTGCAGGATCAGTCATGATCATATTGATCAGTAGTGCAGGCTTGAAGGGCCAAGGGACTAATTCCTGCACCTACTTTCTATGTCTATGTTTCCAAACATATATGTGACTCTTAAGGAACTTGACAAGGTAAATGCTGAGACGACGTTTCCTTTCAGATGGCATCGTCTCAGAATAAAGTGGTTCGAATTTAAGACAGAGATAAGGAGGAACTTGCTCTCTCAGAAGGTTGCGAACCTTTGGAACACTCTGCTCCTGAGATAAAGAGAAGAGTCTGTGTGTCTATTCAGAGTTGAGATAGATTCATGATCAGTCAAGGGACTAAGGGTTACAGGGAAATTTGACATGAGGAGTACTGGATCATCCATGATCCTGTTCACCGGTGAAGATAGGCTCGGGATGCTGAATGGCCTACTCGTGTTCCTACTTTGATTGTCGTATGGGCGGTGACACTGATGGAGGGCCACCGGGCAAGGGAGTGGGGCAGTTTCCTGGGACCTCCACCAGCAGGTGGCGACAGTGATGGAGCAGTCGAATGGACTGTCGCTGGAAAAGGAAGGGTGTCTTTGATGGGGGAGGGCTTTAGGAAAGAGGGTGGGCCATTGAATAAAGGAATTCGTCAGACTATTGTAAGTTTGTTTTCTTATCCCTAATTTCTCTTCCTGTTGGTAATGACCTGATGCTGAGGAATTAGAGTGAAGAATCCCTGTTTCTTGATTTTTGGACTGTCTGGATATTCAAACCTCATGTTATACTGCACTCTCTCCACATCCTCCTGTTATGTATTAAATCAAACTGGTTAAGTTAAATTCAAAAGACCGTGAGGGGATACTTTTTTAGGTAAAATGGAGGCCATCAAATTCACTGCCATTATATATCGTCCCTATATTTCCAACCATTCATTTAGTAGGAGGAACCATGCATGGTTTAGAACAAAACTGGGGGGTAGCACTTTCTAGATCCTATTTTGCACGCTCCTGATGAAATCCAATAAAAAGAACAGACCGTCTGGATTACAAATCATTTTGGATACCACCCTCCTCAAACTTTTTTTACGAGCACAGTGGATGTGCAAATGTGGATTTTGGTAAACTTGAGTATACAAACACAAAAGAGAAATGAAGTACCAATGGTTTTGGAAAACATAATTAAACATTAGCAGGTCAGTTGGCCTCTCCCAGTCACGTGACCATTGGATTTTAAGGGGTTACTTGCAACTATACAAAGCAACCTGTTCGGATGAGTTACAACACAACTTAATGGCACAGTGATCTGACACTGGACCTCTTGGTACAGAGGTACGTGCACTACCGCTACATCACATGACCATTGAATTCTTAAGGGGTTACTTGCAATTATACTAAGCAACCTGTTCAGATGAGTTACAACACAACTTAATGGCACAGTGATCTGACACTGGACCTCTTGGTACAGAGGTACGTGCGCTACTGCTACATCACATGACCATTGAATTCTTAAGGGGTTACTTGCAATTATACTAAGCAACCTGTTCAGATGAGTTACAACACAACTTAATGGCGCAGTGGACTGACACTGGACCTCTTGGTCCAGAGGTATGTGCACTACTGCTTCATCATATGACCAGGGGAGACTTGTCTGCTGGACACTGACCTTGTAATGAACCTTTTCTGATGCAGCATCTTACCCTTGGCGGGTCTTGAAGTTAATTAGCCTGACAAACAACCTACAATCTTGCAGCCAGCTGCTGGTCTGTGAGTTCACTGGTTCAGTTGCTCAATAGAAGAGGGGAGATTAGAATGGAGCAACCTACCCTACCCTGGAGTGTACTTCCAAACGAAACGCCAAGCAAGCTCCAAGCTGGCAGTAAGACAACAGCTAGGAGGAGGTACCTACAGCAGTGGTGTGGACACGTCCGTCAAGGTGTATACTAAATGTACCGCCTGTTTTGGGGCACGGTGGGGTGCGGGGGATAGCTGGTGACCATCTCGTATTCTTGTCTTTGAAAGAGCACCTTGAGATCTTTTGCGTCAACTTGAGAGGGTATTAAATTTTATTTCATTTGTTTATTTATTTTTCTTCTTGCTCCTTGGTTATTTATTGAGTTGTAGTTTTAATAGAGTTTTTTTTCGTGTTTCGCCAGTCTGTGGAGTAGAGTAGTAGTTTGTTTTCTATTATTGCTATTATATTATAAAGTTGTCATACTATTTTATGCTGGTTTTGTAATTTTGTAAAAAGCCTAAAATCTTTTTTTCAATTAAAAATATTTATAAAAACATAACAGGAGGTGCAGCCCGCCCTTCATCCTTCACTGAAGTGTCATCTGCTTAAAGTATTCACGTTCTGAGGAAAGGCCAGTTAGCCTGAAATATTAACTCTGATTCCTCTCCATAGATGCTGCCAGATCTGCCGAGCTTTTCCAGCAATTTCTGTTTTTGTTTCTGATTTACAGTGTCCGCAGTTTTTTTTTAGATTCCCTACAGAGTGGAAACAGGCCCTTCGGCCCAACAAGTCCACACCGACCCTCCGAACAGTTACCCACCTAGATCCATTTTCCCTCTGACTAATGCAACTAACACTACGGGTAATTTAGCATGGCCACTACACCTGTCCTGCACATCTTTGGACTGTGGGAGGAAACCAGAGCACCGGGAGGAAACCAACACAGACACGGGGAGAATGTGCAAACTCCACACAGACAGTCGCCCGAGGCTGGAATCAAACCTGGGTCCCTGATGCTGTGAGGCAGCAGTGCTAACCACTGAGCCATCATGCTGCCCCTTCTTTTGGTTTGTAATGTATTCATGTCTCTGGAGTGAGATTTGAACCTGTAAATTTCTAAACCTGAGGTAATAAAATTATGAGGGGCATGGATAGGATAAATAGACAAAGTCTTTTCCCTGGGGTAGGGGAGTCCAGAACTAGAGGGCATAGGTTTAGGGTGAGAGGGGAAAGATATAAAAGGGGCAACTTTTTCACAGAGAGGGTGGTACGTGTATGGAATGAGCTGCCAGAGGAAGTGGTGGAGGCTGGTACAATTGCAATATTTAAAAGGCATCTGGATGGGTATATGAATAGGAAGTGTTTCGAGGGACATGGGCCGTGTGCTGGCAGGTGGGACTAGATTGGGTTGGGACATCCGGTTGGCATGGACGGGTTGGACCGAAGGGTCTGTTTCTGTGCAGTACAGCTCTATGACTCTAAAAGAGCATTAACACTTCCACCAGTCGATGCTATGGTCCTGGGACACATTTATTGGCATGACTTTCAGACTGGTTTCAAAATTTCAAGTTAATGTTAAGCAACTGCTGTCTCCCGCCCCCTCTCTCACTTCCCAAACCTCTGTCTATTTATATTTTGTGGAAATTGGGACATTTTGAAAATTCCAGTCATTGGTAATCTATACATCACTTGTTTACGAGTGAAGTTTTGTTTGATTAAATTGCCCATAGGGATGTGCAAGCTGGGTGGGCGAGCCATGGGGAATGCAGGGTTACAGGGATAGGGTGCGGATGGGGTGAGGGGGGGAGGTTCCGGATGGGATGCTCTTCAGAGGGTTGGTGTGAACTTGATGGGCCGAACGGCCTGCTTCACACTGTGGGGGATTCTATGATTAAATTGTCAGAATGATGTGAAACTTGAAAGGTTTCAGAAAAGGTTTTGCAAGGATGTTGCCAGGGTTGGAAGGTTTGAACTATAGGGAGAAGTTGAATAGGCTGGGGCTGTTTTCCCTGGAGAGCCAAAGGCTGAGGGGTGACCTTATAGAGGTTTATAAAATCATGAGGGACATGGATTGGATAAATTGACATGTATTTTATGATCCTGTCCCACGAGCTACCTGACAAAACAGCAGCTCTTCGAAAGCTAATACTTCCAAACAAACCTATTGGACTATAACCTGGTGTTGTGTGATTTTTAACTTTGTCCACCCCAGTCCAACACTAGTGCTTCCACATTTTGACTTTGAAACACATTTGACTTAATAATTCCACCAATACAAGGAGCCTTCTGACAATAAGTGAGCTGATCTTCATGTTTGAATTTGTACAAGCAGATTTTGCTATAAT
The DNA here is from genome assembly GCF_020745735.1 of Hemiscyllium ocellatum. NCBI lineage: Eukaryota > Metazoa > Chordata > Chondrichthyes > Orectolobiformes > Hemiscylliidae > Hemiscyllium > Hemiscyllium ocellatum. The sequence goes on from NC_083442.1 coordinate 20,222,053, forward strand.
TTCCAAAATGCCAGCCAGCCTCTAAGTCATTGTCCTTACCTTGGTTCACCTGAAAGATGTTCCTTAGGATTATCCAATCAAAACTGTTCATTTCTTAACAATGATCTAATTCTCATTATCCCTGAGAGTCTTGATTGTTGTCTGGAAATCCAAAAGTCGATGAGAACATCTAATATCCTGAAAACCTGTAAAATGGGTTAGGTGATGGCCGAACAGTTTGATTATTAATCCAACAACCCAGGTAAGGTTTTCCGACCTGGATTCAAATCCTGTCATGGTGATATTTGAATGGATTTCAGTAAGGCGCACGATAAGGTTCCCCATGGGAGACTGATTAACAAAGTTAGATCTCATGGAATACAGGGAGAACTAGCCATTTGGATACAGAACTGGCTCAAAGGTAGAAGACAGAGGGTGGTGGTGGAGGGTTGTTTTTCAGACTGGAGGCCTGTGACCAGTGGAGTGCCACAAGGGTCGGTGCTGGGTCCTTTTTGTCATTTACATAAATGATTTAGATGCGAGCATAAGAGGTACAGTTAATAAGTTGCAGATGACACCAAAATTGGAGGTGTAGTGGACAGTGAAGAAGGTTACCTCAGATTACAACAGGATCTTGACCAGATGGGCCAATGGGCTGAGAAGTGGCAGATGGAGATTAATTCAGATAAATGTGAGTTGATGCATTTTGGGAAAGCAAATCTGAGCAGGATTTATACACTTAATGCTAATGTCCTAGGGACTGTTGCTGAACAAAGAGACCTTGGAGTGCAGGTTCATAGCTCCTTGAAAGTGGAGTCACAGGTAGATAGGATAGTGAAGAAGGCATTTGGTATGCTTGCCTTTATTGGTCAGAGTGTTGAGTACAGGAGTTGGGAGGTCATGTTGCGACTGTACAGGACATTGCTTAGGCCACAGTTGGAATACTGTGTGCAATTCTGGTCTCCTTGCTATCAGAAAGATGTTGTGAAACTTGAAAGGGTTCAGAAAAGATTTACAAGGATGTTGCTAAAATTGGAGGATTTGAGCTACAGGGAGAGGCTGAACAGGCTGGGGCTGTTTTCCCTGCAGTGTTGGAGACTGAGGGGTGACCTTATAGAGGTTTATAAAATCTTGAGGGGCATGGATAGGGTAAATAGGCAAAATCTTTTCCCTGGGGTCGGGGAGTCCAGAACTAGAGGGCATGGGGTTTAGGGTGAGAGGGGAAAGATATAAAAGAGACCTAAGAGGCTACTTTTTCACACAGAGGGTGGTAAGTGTATGGAAGTGGTGGAGCCTGGTACAATTACAACATTTAAAAGGCATCTGAATGGGTATATGAACAGGAAGGGTTTGGAGGGATATGGGCCGGGTGCTGGCAGGTGGGACTAGACTGGGTTGGGATATCTGGTCGGCATGGAGGAGTTTGTCTGAAGAATCTATTTCCGTGCTGTACATCTCTATGACTCTCTTTGACCATGAAACCATTGCTGACTGTGGGGCAAATCCATCTGGTTCACTAATGTCCTTTCGGGAAGGAAACAGCCATCCTTACTTGGTCTGGCCTACAGACTGGCAGCACTGTAGTTGGCTCTGAACTGCCCTCTGGGTAATTAGGGATGGGCAGTAAATGCTGGCCTGCCCAGTGATGCCCACATCCCATTAATTAATATATTAAAACATTGAGAGCTGCAATTTTTAACTGTGCCACGTTTGGTACGTGATAACGGAGGAGGCAAGAGACCTTTGCATATAGGAGTTGGGATGTCATGTCCAGGTTGTACAGGACATTGGTGAGGCCTCTTCTGGAGTACTGTGTCCAGCCCTGGTCACACTCTCTCACACTAGTATCCTCACATACAGATCAGGAAAGACACCACTTTTACTGGGACAACACATCCATCCTAGAACAAGCCAAACAGACACACACGAGAATTCCTAGAAGCATGGCATTCCAACTGGAACTCTATGAACAAACACATCGAGTTAGGCCCTCATCTACCACCCACTGAGAAAAAGACCAGGAAATGATATCACCACAGGAAATGACATCACCAACCCGCAGAAACCCAAACATATAAATAGAAAGCAGGAATTATCAGCAGTGCTTCGCCCGGAGGCCCACTGAAGATGTTACCTAGTAGAGTGATGAAACGTCTGGAAATGAACCTTCCAGCTCAGTGAGCAAACCTACATCCAGAACCTCAACCTGAGCTACAAAGCTTCTCAAAACTCACTGTGGAATGAACTTCCTGAGGGAGTGATGAATGTGGGCACAGTTACAACGTTTAAAAGACATTTGGTAAGTACATGAATAGGAAAGATTTGGAGGGATATGGGCCAAGTGTGAGCTGGTGGGACTAGTTTAGTTTGGGATTGTGGTCGACATGGACTGGTTGTCATGAATTTTAGAGTTCAGGTGCATGGTTCTCTGACAGTGGAGTTATAGGTAGACAGGACAGTGAAGGAGGCTTTTGACACACTGGCCTCTATCTCTCAGGGTACTGAGTATCGAAGTTGGGAAATTATGTAATAGTCATACAAGATGTTGGGGAGGCTGCACTTAGTATTGTATCAGTGTTGGTCACCTTGCTATAAGAAGGATGTCATTAAACTGGAAAGAGTACAGAACAAATTTACAAGGATATTGCCTGGACTCAATGGTCTGAGTTATAGGGAGAGGCTGGACGTTTTTCTTTCAAGTGTAGGAGACTGAGGGAGGACCTTATTGAGGTGTATATGATCATGAGACGTATAGATAGAGTGAATGCACTTTGTCTTTTTCCCAGGGTTGGGGGATCAAGGACTAGAGGGCATTAGTTTAAGGTTAGAGGGGAAAGAATGAAAGGGAACCTGAGGGGCAATGTTTTTACACAGAGGGTGTAACGCATATGGAATGAGCTGCCTGTGAAAGTGGTTGAGGCGGGTACATTAACATGTTTAAAAGGCGTTTGGACAAATACTTGCTTAGGAATGGGTAAGAAGGATGCGGGGCAAGTGCAGGGAAATGGCATCAGCATGGATGGATGTTTTGGTCAGTATAGGCCAGTTTGGGCTAAAGGGGCTGTCTCTGTGCTATAGGATTCTATGACTGGTTGGACTGAAGGGTTTGTACCTGTGCTATATAACTCTGACTCTGTGGTGGGGAGGTTCAGTCATTTTGACTCAACAGTGGCTGCATTTGTTTGACAACAGGATATCCATCTGTATTTCCCTTTCTGACAGAAATGAAAGTAATCTCAGGTGACTTCATGTGGTAGTAATCTCAGGTAGCCTCAGTCTGCAGTTGCTACAGGGAGCATGGGAAGGGATTGGTCTGATTCTGAAATTGGGGAGGGAGGGTTGAGGGGTGGCTTGGGGGAGGAGGCAGGGAAGGTAGTTGTCAAACCCTAGCTAGAGTGTATGACTTTTACATGGGGGGGTGGGGGTCAAAGGAAACTCAAGCACCAAAGTTGTGGACTCCCTTTCGTCTTGGCCCATGAGCAGTGCTGTCAAGCACTTAGCTTTTACCCAACAGCCTCTCTGCTTCCCTTGAGCTGCCACATTTCCTCAGACCAGGGCAACTCAAATGACAGACTAAAATCTGAAAGAAGGAAGCTACTGGCGTCATTAAAATACTTCAATTATAAACCTGGCTCTTGAGGGTGAACATGTCTCCCAATGTCATAAACCCGATCGTCAACCAAATGATGGAGGAGAGGCATGGTGGCTCAGTGATTAGCACTGCTGCCTCACAGAGCCAGGGACCCAGGTTCAATTCCTGCCTCGGGCAACTGTCCGTGTGGGGTTTGCACATACTCCCCGTGTCTGCATGGGTTTCCTCCGGGTGCTCCAGTTTCATCCCACAGTCACAAAGATGTGTAGGTTTGGTGAATTGGCCATGCTAAATTTCCTGTAGTGTTAGGTGCATTAGTCAGAGGGAAATGGGTCTGGGTGAGTTGTTCTTCCAAGGGTCGGTGTGGACTTGTTGGGCCGAAGGAACTGTTTCCACACTGTAGGGAATCTAGTCTAATCAGGCATGGCTATTTTGAGAAGTCCAAGCAGGACGTCACTCTGTGTTTGCCACATCAGATTGCAGGAGGTGAGCCCAGAGGACAATTGCAATGAAATTAAGAGAAAGTTTGGGATATTTACAATATTTCTCATCATCCTGACCTCTCCCCATGCTGCGAGTTCAGAACAATTGCTTGTCCTCTTTTTCTGCAGTGGAATGAGAGGATGTAAGAAGAGCTGCTCATTTGTTGTGGTAGGGGAAAGTGAGGACTGCAGATGTTGGAGATCAGAGTCGAGAGTGTGGTGCTGGAAAAGCACAGCAGGTCAGGCAGCATCAGAGGAATCCTGGGCTTATGTCCGAAACGTCAATTCTCCTGCTCCGCGGATGTTCATTTATTATCACCTTTATACATAAAGGCTTTGGCTGAGATATTTCAGAGACTGGAGAGGGAATGGGGATGTTTGTCAGCAGCCAGAAATCCCAGACATTCTGGGAAGGTGAAGATACCGGGAATTTGAACGGCAGGGATTGTGTTATGGGACAGAGACCAGACAGATTTTCTACCTTGAAGGAAGCTGGCTGAAACCACTGCATAGAATATTCTAGTGTAAAAAGGCCTCCATTCTACTAAATACAAACAGAAAGAACTGTGGATGCTGTAAATCAGAAACAAAACCGAAGTTGCTGGAAAAGCTCAGCAGGTCTGGCAGCATTTGTTAACAGAAATCAGAGTGAACGTTTCAGGCGCAGTGTCTCAACAAAGGGTCAGTGGACCCGAAACGTTAACTTGGATTTCACTTCACAGATGCTGCCAGATCTGTTGAGCTTTTCCAACACAGACCATTTTGGCCTCTGTTCATTTGGTCAGAAGGCAGAGAGCCAGGATGCTAGAACAAATATTCAGTCAGCTATGTTTACACTGTAACAGGTATCTGAGTAAGTACGCATCCAGACAATATATGTCAGTCTGAGATATCATGTTCATGTACAAAGCTGTTACTAAACTTCCAGACATCCAACTCAATGCTCAGACATTATGTTGAGGTTGTACAGGATGTTGGTGAGGCCTCTTCTGGAGAACTGTGCCCAGTTCTGGTCACCCTGTTATAGGAAGTATATTATTAAACTGGAGAGAGTTCAGAAAAGATTTACCAGGTTGTTGCTGGAAATGGACGGTTAATATTGCGTGCAATTCTGGTCTCCTTTCTATCAGAAAGATGTTGTGAAACTTGAAAGGGTTCAGAAAAGATTTACAAGGACGTACCAGGGTTGGAGGATTTGAGCTATAGGGAGAGGCTAAATAGTCTGGGGCTGTTTTCCCTGGAGCATCGGAGGCTGAAGGATGACTTGATAGAGATTTATAAAATCATGAGGGGCATGGATAGGATAAATACACAAAGTCTCTTCCCTGGGGTTGGGGAGTCCAGAACTAGAGGGCATAGGTTTAGGGTGAGAGGGGAAAGATATAAAAGAGATCTAAGGGACAACTTTTTCATGCAGAGGGTGGTACGTGTATGGAATGAGCTGCCAGAGGAAGTGGTGGAGCCTGGTACAATTGCAACATTTAAAAGACATCTGGATGGGTATATGAATAGGAAGGGTTTGGAGGGATATGGGCCGGATGCTGGCAGGTGGGACTAGATTGGGTTGGGATATCTGGTCGGCATGGACGGGTAGGACCGAAGGGTCTGTTTCCGTGCTGTATATCTGTATGACTCTATGACTCTAGGATAGGCTGGGACTTTTATCATTGGATCATAGGAGGCGGATGGGGCCCTTTTTAAATCTTTCTCCTCTCACCATAAAACATGCCTCCTAGTTTTGAACTCCCTCACCTTAGGGATTAGACCTCCTGTCCAACCAGTCGTAACTTCACTCCCAGACACCTGGGTTTACAAACCTGTGACTTGCTCAGAGTTGGCGGTTGTTTGGGTGGTTTGGATGACCTGAGTGAGGGCTGTTAGAGTCAGAGTTGTGTGATGAGACTTAATGAGACACAGGGAGGAGGTTTGGCAGGAAGAAGAAGGGAGGAATGTTGAAAAGTGAAGAAAAAAATATATGAAAAGGCAGAAGAAAAGTATACAAAACCCTTTGTTAGGCCGCATTTGGAGTATTGTGTACAGTTTTGGTCGCCACACTACCAGAAGGACATGGAAGCTTTCAAGAGAGCACAGAGAAGATTCACCAGGATGTTGCCTAGTCTCTAGGGCATTGGCTATGAGGAAAGACTGGGATTGTTTTCACTGGAGAGATGGCGGCTGAGAGGAGACCTGATGGAGATCTACACAACTGTGAGAAGCGTAGACAGGGAGGATGGCCCGAGACTTTTTCCCCAGGGTTGAAGTTTCAATGACAAGGTGGCACAGGGTTCAAGGTGAGAGGGGGAAAGTTTAAGGGAGATGTGTGAGAGAAGTTTTCACGCAGAGAGGGGTAGGAGCCAGGAACGAACTACCAGAAGAGGTGGTGGAAACAGACATGTTGGCGACATTAAAGAGGCATTTGGATGGTTACATAAATAAGGAGGGAAGCGAGGGATACAGACCAAATAAGGGCAGAAGGTTTGTTTTTTAGTTAAGTTAGGGCATAATGATCAAAACAGGCTCAGGAAGGCCGAAGGGCCTGTTCCTGTGCTGTACTTGTCTTTCATTCAAAACAAATATATTAGTCCTGGTAAAGAAGGAGAGCCGAGAAAGGTGTGTGGAATTTAAAATCACCAGCGTGAGAGTGAGGGAAAGGGCTTGGGAGATAGTTTGAGCTCCGGAGCTTGGTTGGAATGTGAAATGTCCTACCAGAGACCTCGATGGAAGCAGAACTGGTGACGGTTTTTTTTAAAAAAGGAACGTTGATAAGTAAGTGAAAAAGACAGCGTGATAACGTTTCTCTCGGGAAAGGGCAAGGGAATGTGACAAAATGGTTTGCTCATTCAGAGAGCTGATGGGGGCCTCCTGATGTGTAACGACATTCCAGAATGAAAAGTGGAGATAAGTCTTTTATTAGACATGGCTGTGTTATCTGTGCTGAAGCATTTCCACGATGATTAACAGCCAACAGGGAAGGATGGTTACGTCTGTATTCTGTGGTGAAAGCCATCTTTATATCCTCTGATTAAGGATATTAGTTTTGTATGGCAGTGGGAGTTGTTATTTCTGAAATCCCACAGCCAAACAGTAAGGAATAGAGGCAGAATTAAGGAGGAACACTGAATAGAGCCTCCTGTCTGTTCTTACCTCAGAAATAAGAGCAGGAGTGCAAGATAGAAGCTGATAAAGTTGTGAGGGGTATAGTTAGGGTTACAGTAGTTTTCTTTTTCCCAGGATCAGGGATTTCAAGACCAGGGGAGCACATTTTTAAGGTGAGAGAGATTCAAAAAAGACACAAGCTGCCCATTTTTTACACATGTATGGAATGAACTTGCTGAGGAAGTGATGGATGTGGGTACAGTTATAACATTTAACATACATTTTAGATTAGTGCATGAATAGGAAAGGTTTGAAGGGATATGGACCAGGAGCAGGCAGGTGGAGGGACTAGTTTAGTTTGGGATTGTGTTTTGGGCTGATTGGACCGAAGGGTCTGTTTCTGCGCTGTATGACTTTATGATTCTGCCTGTTGGGCCCACTCCACATTTAAGTCCAGAACGTGGTGCTGGAAAAGCACAGCAAATGCCCGAAATGTCAATTCTCCTGCTCCGCGGATGCTTTCTGACTTGCTGTGCTTTTCTAGCTCTGGATTCTGAGCTCCAGCACCTGCAGTCCTCACTTTCTCCTCCTCCACATTTAACATGATCACGGCTGATGTTTACCTCAAACTCCACTCTTCTTGTCTCTAGGTTTGCAGCCAAGAAAACATCGAGTCAGAGATAGGAATGCTAGCCACTTAACCACAGCATCACTCCTGCAATGATCTGATAAGGAGTCTTTGTCTTCCCTTGTCTGTAAGTGCTAATCTCGAGAATCATGTTCAAATCTTGGACAAGTTGCGAGCTTCATCGTGCGGCAAGAAAAATGTGTAGATGACCATTTATCCATGACAAAAAGGCTGCGATGAAACCACAGGCCCTTTGGCTAAGAATGAATTGTCTGCTTTAATGACCCCAATGTTCCTTGTTGAATACCAGACCCCAGTATCACTGAATCATCCTGAACAGCAACCCTGTTACCTACATCAAACTCTCGCCTTAACATATCCTCAAACCAGGCCTGGCTTTGATATGAGATTAACATGCCAAGGGTCAAAGGTTAGTGGCAGCTTTGTTCACCAGCACATGATTGTGAGGCCCACATATCTCTGTGACATCTCATTCAGGCACCCGATGACATGGAATGCTGAGAAGGTGTTGGAATTTCAATTGGGTAACGTGATGTTTCATTTAGCATTAAGCTCTGCGAACATGGGGAGTTTTTTTCACACAATCATAATACCAGCTAATTGCCAGCTGTCTGTACCATACCTGCGTTTGCCTGTCACCCCTGCGCTCACTGACCTATGTTGGTGTCATCCCTGGCAATTTGAGATTCTCTTTTTTTTGTTTCACCAAATTCCTCATCTGTCAACTGTGCAAATGCTCTCATCACATGGTTGTGGGTTCAAGTCCCTCAGAAGTGTCCTCAGCACAAATTTCCGGACTGATGTTTTCCCATCTCACCACTGATGAAGGGCTGCACTGTTGGAGGTACGTACCAACTTTTGGATTGGATATTGAACTGAGACATCCTGAGGACAATGAGAAAGATCCCATGGGGTAATATCGAGTAAGAGACTTATTGTCCTCTCAGTCAAGTAAAGCAGATTCTCTGGTCATTATTACATTCGTGAGAGTTTGGCCAATGGTCAAACCATTGCTGTATTACCTACATTGCCTGATCGTCTATGTTTCTAATTGGTTTTAAGTCCCTGTGGGTTATCCATTGGTTGTGGAAAAAAAAGCTACCTGCTCACAAGGTCTGGTGTTTGGAGTAGCCAGGGATGGCTTAATTGAAACTTATAGATATTACTAATCACCCTGTTCAGGGACATTATCGCACACCTCTAGGGCAGGCGGGACTTGAACCCAGGACTCCTGGCTCAGAGGTAGGGACACTACCACCATGCAACAAAAGCTTATAAGATCTTGAGCAGAGTTGACCAGGTGCATATGGAAAGGACAATCTCCCTCTTGTATTTAAATCTAGAAGAGAATCTAGAAAAAAGGGTTCAGAGTCATAGAGTCAGGACGATGTCCAACACAGTAACAGACCCTTTGGTCCACCTCATCCATGCCAACCAGATACCCTAACCTAATCGAGTCCCACCTTCTAGCACTTTGCCCATATCCCTCTAAATCCTTCCTATTCATATACCCATCCAGATGCCTTTTAAATGTTATAATCATACCAGCCTCCACCACTTCCTCTGGCAGCCCATTCCATACACTCTCCACCCCCTGCATGAAAGATTTCCCCCTTAGGTCCCTTTTATATCTTTCCCCTTTCACTCTAAACCTATGCCCTTTAGTTCTGGACTCCCCCACCCCAGGGAAAAGACTTTGCCTAGTTCCCCTATCCATGCCCCTCATGATTTTATAAACCTCAATGAGGTCACCCCTCAGCCTCCAGCACTCCAGACTATTCAGCCTCGGACCTCAATTGAGCCAACCAATAGCTCAAACCCTCCAACCCTGGCAACATCCTTGTAAATCGTTTCTGAACCCTTTCAAGCTTAACAACATCCTTCCGATAGGAAGGGGACCAGAATTGCACGCAATATTCCAAAAGTGGCCTAATCTAGTGTTTTGAAAATAAGATGTTGCCGATTTAAGACAGGAAGAAGTGAATTTCTCTCGAGAGTTGGGAGTCTTTGGAATCCTCTTCCTGAAAAGGCAGTAGAGGCAAAATCTTCAAGGCAGAGGTAGATAGTTTCTTGATTACGTCCAGGTTGAAAGCTTACCAAGGTTGGGGGGGTGGTGGGGGAGGTGGTGGTGGGCATGCAAGAATGGAGAGCTGAGATTGCAATCAGATCAGCCATGACCTTACTGGATGGCATAGCAGACTCAAAAGGCTGAATGGCCTACTCTTATTCCTACGCTGGTATTTTATCCTTCTCAAAACGGTCTCTCCCTTACTCGGAACTGAAATCAGCATGTTCATTCTCAAAGATGAGAGACTTAACAAACAAAGTTTGGGAGAAGATTTGTAGCTCGGGTGCTCGTTGTTGTGGTTCTGTTCGCCGAGCTGGGAATTTGTGTTGCAGACGTTTCGTCCCCTGTCTAGGTGACACCCTCAGTGCTTGGGAGCCTCCTGTGAAGCGCTTCTGTGATGTTTCCTCCGGCATTTATAGTGGTTTGTATCTGCCACTTCCGGTTGTCAGTTCCAGCTGTCCGCTGCAGTGGCCGGTATATTGGGTCCAGGTCAATGTGTTTATTGATTGAATCTATGGATGAGTGCCATGCCTCTAGGCATTCCCTGGCTGTTCTCTGTTTGGCTTGTCCTATAATAGTAGTGTTGTCCCAGTTGAACTCATGTTGCTTGTCATCTGCGTGTGTGGCTAAGGATAGCTGGTCATGTCGTTTCGTGGCTAGTTGCTGTTCATGGATGCGGATCGTTAGCTGTCTTCCTGTTTGTCCTATGTAGTGTTTTGTACAGTCCTTGCATGGGATTTTGTACACTACATTGGTTTTACTCATGCTGGGTATCAGGTCCTTTGTCCTGGTGAGTTGTTGTCTGAGAGTGGCTGTTGGTTTGTGTGCTGTTATGAGTCCTAGTGGTTGCAGTAGTCTGGCTGTCAGACTATTATAGGACAAGCCAAACAGAGAACAGCCAGGGAATTCCTAGAGGCATGGCATTCATCCACAGAGTCAATCAATAAGCACATCGACCTGGACCCAGTATACCGGCTACTGCAATGTACAGCTGGAACTGACAACCGGAAGCGGCAGATTCAGACCACTACAAATGCTGGAGGAAAGATCACAGAAGCGCTTCACAGGAGGCTCCCAAGCACTGAGGATGTCACCGAGAGAGGAGATGAAACATCTGCAACACAAATTCCCAGCTTGGCAAACAGCACCACAACAACTTAACAAGCAATCCTGGTCTTTTTCAATATATAATTTCAGTTACCTCACACTGTTATCTTTTGCGATAAATTCTGTGTCTTACAATCTTATACTCCATAACCACCTGATGAAGGAGCAGCGCTCAGGAAAGCTAGTGTTTCCAAATAAACCTGTTGGACTATAACCTGGTGTTGTGTGATTTGTCCACCCCAGTCCAACAGCAGCATCTCCAAGTCATGTCTCCCTTTCTTGTTAGCTTCTTTCAGCTCTGTGGCTCATCCGCATTCCTCTTGTAGGGGCCTCTTGAGCATTCCCAAAACCTTGAGTTGCTTACATCCTAATCTCTGCAATTCTCTCACTAAGCCATTCCACATCTTTACCTGCCTCTTTGACTGAGCTTTTGGTCATTTGTTCAAATGTCTCTTTCTGTGGTGGGGTTGTCAAAGTTTGCAGCTGTGCGGCTTCTTGGGATCTTTAACTGCTTGCAATTTTACTATTTATTCGGCAAGTGTGTAGTCACAGAGCCAAACAATAGCCTTGTTGGTAACCAACTGGAACTCTTTAATTCCCCTCCCCCCCCCAGTTACAGGCGGTCAGTGGATTCTCCTCAACAATGTGCCTCATTGTTTGGACTGCACCACACCTGCAGCCTGGGTGGTTTTAGAAACCACAATCACACTGATCGGCTGCACAGAGACCTCGGCCAGACAGGAAATAGTTCATAATGACCTATACTCAGACTGCCCATAACACAGGGAGAGTGGAGCGAAGAGCAGAGGGACAGTGTTGAGTGAAGGGGAAAGTGATAGTAGGAGTGAAGGATAGAGTGGCAGTATGGAGTGAAGGGGAGAACGATATTAGGAGTGAAAGAGAGAGTGATAGTAGGAGTGAAGGGGAGGACGGCAGTATGGAGTGCATTTCAAAGACAGTTAACAACATGATTGATGTGTTAATCAAATAGTAAACGTACAATCTTCTGTAGCGATAATGACAGGTCATAAAAAAGAGCCACTCTTTAATAATGTTACAATTAGAGCCCTTTAGATTTTGTCAACAAACAAATATTGAACATATGAGACCAGTTTTTAACTCTCACAGACAATGGCAGGCAGTTTAATTCCAAATTCTAAAGGGCCAGACATTCAATTAACTTGATAGTGTGGCAGTTCTACAGACCTCACCCACACTTAGGAATCACTCACCATTTCTCTAAAGGTTTGTAACTGCCACACTGCCTGTTAAGACCCTTGCTCCAGTGAAAATGGGCTGAGTTTGAACTCAGCACTAAGCTCCAATGGCCTTCCTGAGGTTTATTCCTGAAATACGGGTGTCATGTCCCTTTCCCATTTCTCCATGCCATCACCCCAGTAGAAATAGGATCTGTCAGAAATGGGCAGTTCTGAATCCAGATCCCTTTTGCCATTTTAGAAGCTCTCCAGAATCATGGAATCTCTACAGTGTGGAAGCAGGTCAGTCAGCCCATCAAGCCCACACCAAATCTCCAAAGGACATCCCACCCAATCATCCCACATTTCCCATGGCCAATCCACCCTCATCTGCACATCTTTGGACTGTGGGAGGAAACCAGAGCACCCAGAGGAAACCCACACAGACGCGGGGAGAATGTGCACACTCCACACAGACAGTCACCCAAGGCTAGAATCGAACCCAGGTCCCTGGCACTGTGAGGCAGTAGTGTTAACCATTGAGAGCCACCCATGTTTGCTTCCATGAAAATCCAACCCAAAATGCCTTGAATATTAAACATTTCCAAAAAATGCCTACACTTACAAGTTCTTTTGTCCCCTTCAAGCTTTATTCTCACACTCACATTTTAGTTTATTGTTTTGTGTAAAAATAGTGGAACAATGTGTTCATTTACCAGGCAATATCCTACTGCCTTCTGTGTTTTGAAATCACTAACTCTGTATGAGAGTACTGCGAAATGTTCGCTTTCAGCAAAACACCTTATCTTTGTTAAATTGTTCCTTCCTTCGTGTGTCGAGATGATTGGCAATGTGGAAAGTGCAACATTATCAGTGTATCCCCGCCAACTTGATTTTAAACTGCTTTGTATCATTCCTGGTTTCAATTTTGTCAAGTTTGCTGTAGCTAACCCTAATGGAATGAACACAGATAAGGAATGTCAACAGCATATTTTCTGAAGGCTAAAATGTAGAACCCCTTGCAAGAATAATACTGAATCGTGGGGTGGATTTAGACTGCAACAGGAAATAATCTGCATTAGTGCAGCATCCTTAGGATGTCCCAAAGCAACTTATAATCAATTAACTGCTTTGGAAATACGGTCTTAATTTACATGTGTCAATTTCAGTGTAGACTCTGCTCAATTCCATGTGGTAGGTTTAGCGGTAAGTGACAGGGGATTTGAATTGTTAAAAGACACCAATGCCAATCTACAGTTCAAATGTAGAGATGTTGGGTTCAGCTCCTGGAAGCCAAAGTCTTATGGTATTTAAGTGACATTTTACGCTACAGTTTTGTCAGTGGGCCTCAGGAAAGCCTGGCAACTAGCTGCTGTATCCAACAGTGGAGTTCTTTTCCAGCAATGCGTGTGGGCCAAGAGGAGGGGGGAATGTTTTCCATCAACCTCGTGAACAAACCGGTTAAGATCTGCCGTCTTCCCTCATTCATCAGGCCCCATAACCATAGCCTATTCGAATTAGAATCCCTACAGTGTGGAAACAGGCCCTTCAGCCCAACAAGTCCACACACAGAACCTCCAAAGAATAATACACTCTGACCTATTTCCCTACCCTATATTTACCCCTGACTAATGCACCTAAATCTACAAGTCCCTGGACACTATTTAGCAATTTAGCAAGGCCAAATCTGCACATCTTTGGATTGTCAGAGGAGACCGGAGCACCAGGAGGAAACCACGGGGAGAATGTACGAACTACACACAGACTGTTGCCCGAGGCTGGAATCGAACACAGGTCCCTGGCACTGTGAGGCAATGGTGCTAACCACTGAGCCACTGTGCTACCCACATAAAGAGAGATTTCTAAAATCATGAGGGGCATGGATAGGATGAATAGCCAAAGTCTTTTCCCCAGGGTAGTGGAGTCCAAATCTAGACGGCATAGGTTTAAAGTGAGAGGGGAAAGATTTCAAAGGCACCTTAGGGGCAATGTTTTCACACAGAGGGTGGTGTGTGTATGAAAAGAGCTGCTAGAGGAAGTGGTGGAGGCTGGTACAATTACAACATTTAAAAGGCATCTGGATGGGTTTATGAATAGGAAGGGTTTGGAGGGATATGGGCCAAATGCTGGCAAATGGAACCAGATTAAACTAGGAAATCTGGTTGGCATGGACGGGTTGGACCGAAGGGTCTGTTTCCGTGCTGTTCATCTCTATGACTCTAATTGGTGGATGATGACACTGAAACCAACCTTTCGTCAGTCTAATACTATTTAAAAAGTGTAGCATTTCAAGCAAGTACCCTATCTAACTGAACCATACAGCACTTTTGTTGTAATTGTCTCTTTTAATGCTGAACACAAATCATAGAATAGAACCTCTACAATGCAGAAAGAAATCATTCAGCCCATTGAATCTGCACTGACCCTCAGAAGAGCTTCCCACCAGACCCAACCCTCTACACTATCCCTATAACCCGACATTTCCCATGGCTAAACCACTTAGCCTGCACAATTCTGGATGCTGTGGGCAATTGACCCGTGGCCAATCCACCTGATCTGCACATCTTTGGTCTGTGGGAGGGAACTGGAGCACCGGAGCAAACCCATGCAGACACAGAGAGAATAGAATAGAATATCCTTTATTGTCACATGTACTCAAGTACAGATGTACAGGCATCCAGTGAAAAGTTTTACAATGTCGCCCCTTACAAGTACCGTGATAAGAATCTTACATACAAAAAGAAAAGCAATTGCATTATTTTACAGTAATTCTTAGAATGAATTGGAAATAGACATAGTCAAAAGGACAGTCATATTAGCCAATTACACATAAACATTACATTGAGATACCTGATCTCCAACAAGGAGAACTTGTAAACTCCACACAGACAGTTGCCTGAGGCTGGAATCGAACTTGGATCGTTGGTGCTCTGAGGCAGCAGTGCTAACTGCTGATCCTCTCCTTCAGCCCATTTGCCGTTCACCCTAAATGTAACTAAACAAAGTTCATATGTGATAAATGTAGCCCCCTAGCAGTTGATCTTCACTCAAACAAATTCACCCCTTATCCATCTCTGGTCACATCGACATATACAAAAAAAATCTTTATTCTTTCTTGGGATGTGAGCATCACTAGCAAGGTCAACATTTGCTGCCCGTCCCTAATTGCCCTGAACTGATCAGCTTCATTTCAGAGGGCACTTTAAGTGGGAACCATGTTGGTGAGGGCCTGGAGTCCATGTAGGCAAGACCAGGAATGGAAGGGACACTTCCTCTGTTAAGGAGGGTCTTCATGACAATTGATGATAGTTTCATTGAAATAAACATTGAATTAAGCTTCCACTTGCCATAATGATGGGCTTGAACACATAACTTTAGAGCACTAGGTTGGACCTGAGTATTGTTAGCTCAGTTATGTTACCACTATAACCACCATCTCCCCAAATCCCACAATCGCACACCTCCCACCAAGGCACTTTTTTTTTAACAGAGAGAGTGGTTCATGTGTGGAATGACTTTTCAGTGGAAGAGATGGATGCAGGTACAGTTACAACATGTAGAAGACATTTGGATAAGTACATGAATCGGGAAGGTTTGGAGGGATATGGGCCCATTGCAGACAGGTGAGAGTAGTTTAGTTTTTGGATTATGGTTGACATGGACTGGTTAGTCCAAAGAGTCTGTTTCCATGCTGTATGACTCAATGCCTTTATGATCCGGGTTCAATTCCAGCCTTGGGTGACTGGGGTTTGCATGTTCTCCCTGTTTCTGCCAGGTGCTCCTGTTTCTTCCCACAGCCCAAAGATGGTTTGGACATGCTGAATTGATCATAGTGTCCAGGAATGTGTAGACAAGGGCGGATTGGCCATGGGTAAATGTGGAGTTATGGGGATCAGGTGGAGGGGCTGGGTCTGCTCTTCAGAGGGTCGGTGCACACTCAATGGACCAAATGGCCTCTTTCTGCGCTTGTTGGGGTTATATAAAGAGTAGCCATTTCCAGGTCATCCTGGAGGCTGCTGAAATCTCTCAGTATGAGCAGTAGATGGAGGTGGAAGATCCTTCATCTGAAAATCCAAAAACCAAAAAACTCCAAAATCCGAAGGTTTTTTTTGTGAAGTTATTTTCTCATTAGCAAAGTTGTTTGGCGAGCAAACGGTTAACCCAAATCGGCACCCACTCGATGCATGTCACTCAGATGCGACATGGGGGAGCGGGGGGGGGGGGGTGGGGGGTGGGGGGGGGGAGGGGGGGGGTGTGGCCAAGCACATTCTTACTTAGAAGTCTGATCCTCTGGTAAGATTTTCAAAACTTTCACCATCAAACTGTCAGTTATTCTGAAACCCGAAAAATTCCGAATTCCGAGAAACGGCTGGTCCCCAGCATTTTGGATAAAGGATCTTCTACCTTATCGAGTGAAGTTACATGCCATTCCATCTGCCACCGTGGGTGAAGCCCTTGCTGTAATGTGACCCTTTTAAGGAAAGTTTGGCGCATGGGGCTTTTGAGTACGAGATGACATCCACTTCACACGATGGAGCACATTTCCCAGCGTTTATCCTGAGCAGTGACCCTTGCAATGAATGAAGTCAGAATTTCCACTGGTTTAGATTAGTCACACTTGACTGGGAGTTCTGCGCAGAAATTTTGCAATCAGCTCTCACACTGACTGCATACCATCGTCAAGGACCCTCATCACTGAGATGGTGCCACACACTGCTCTGCTTTGACATTGAAAGGAGTTGAGTGTGATTTAGAAATGCTTCTTAAAAGCTTCATCGATTTGCAACAGAGAAACGTCTTACCATGTGAGCACCTCAGAGCCGCCTGTTACACCTTCCAAAGGTGAAGCATTGGGCTAATCCAAATCCTCTTCCAGGCAGCAACAAGGGACAGTAAACCAACTCCAGCTGCACATTCCTCCCCGCTGTTTGTTTGTTTATTTTCCATGGGGCATTTGATGACTTAATTGTCCAACAAGCTGAAGAGATCAATAATAGCCAGGGAATGAGATCAGAGTAGGAGTAGGCTGTTAGGTCCCTCATGCCCTGTCCTGTCATTCCCTAAGATCATGGAAGATCTTCTCCAGTTATCAGCTTCCCTTTCATGCCAGCACCTCATAGCTCTCATGTAGTGATTGGATTGGGTGAGCCAGGTGGACCTCATAGACTATGAGTTCCCCAATTGGGGCTGTTAACCTGGTCTAATCAGGGAGCCCTGGCTGACAGATAGAAACAGGAGTGTCAGGGGGTCTGTTCACTCTGAACTAGCTGGGTCAGGGTTGTGTACAATGCACGTGTAAATAAAGTGTGTCTTGGTGACAGGAAGTAGCTCTATGGCTGATAAGTGTGTTAGGCTCATCATGAGAATTTTTGCATAAATGCAAGTGTTGCCCAATTTAAGAAGTGGCTGGAGACCAAACAAATCTGCCGTTCGTTGTTACCGTTGCACCGTACCGGGCGGCACAGTGGCATGGTGGTTAGCACTGCTGCCTCACAGCGCCAGGGACCTGGGTTCAATTCCGGCCTCAGGCGACTGACTGTGTGGAGTTTGCACGTTCTCCCCGTGTCTGCGTGGGGGTGCTCCGGTTTCCTCCCATTGTCCAAAGATGTGCGGGTCAGGTGAATTGGCCATGCTAAATTGCCCGTAGTGTTAGGTAAGTGGGTTGCGCTTCGGCGGGTCGGTGTGGACTTGTTGGGCCGAAGGGCCTGTTTCCACACTGTAAGTAATCTAATCTAATCTTTAATAAACTTCTCTATTTTCTCAGTAGACTTTCTCAGGAGGCTAAGGAAATTTGGCATGTCTACAACGATGCTTACCAATTTTTATAGTTGCACCACAGAAAGCATCCTATCCAGATATATCATAGCTTGGTACGGCAACTGCTCTGCCTAAGACCACAAGAAATTACAGAGAGCTGCGAACACAGCCCATCACACAAACCAACCTTCCATCCACTGATTCCACTTACACTTCCCGCTGCCTGGGGAAAACATCATCAAAGACCCCTCCCACCCCGGTTACACTCTCTCCCACCCTCTTCCACTAGACAGAAGATACAAAAGTTTGAAAATACATACCAACAAATTTAAGAACAGCTTCTTCCCCGCTGTTATCAGACTTCTGAACGGATCTCTCATATATTAAAGTTGATCTTTCTCTGCACCTTCTCTGTCGCTGTAACATCATACTCTGCTATTCTGTTCTATTACCCTCATGGACTTAGGTAACGTTGAAAATCACACAACACCACGTTATAGTCCAACAGATTTATTTGGAAGCACTAGCTTTCGGAGCGCTGCTCCTTCCTGATGACAACCACCTGATGAAGGAGCAGCGCTCCAAAAGCTAGTGCTTCCAGTGAAACCTGTTGAACTATAACCTGAGTGTGTGATGTTTAACTTCGTACACCCCAGTCCAACACCGGCACCTCCAAATCGTACTTATGTAAGGTATGATTTGGCTGGAAACCACACTTCAACAATACTTTTCACTGTATCTCGGTACATGTGACAATAATAAATCAAATCAAATCAAACCAAGAGAAATTTCAAACCAGCTGGTGGCGGGGTGGGGGGGGGGGGGGGGGGGTGTTGCTAATGTGTTCTAAAGTAATTCTCAGAGGGGAAATTAGCAGTGGACATAAATTAATGAACATCCTATTAATGCTAATGAAGAAATTAATACCTATTACTGTAAGTGCATTAGCTCAGATACTGAACAAAATGTCATTGAAAATCTTGGGGTTAAATTTTCTAAATGTGTACTACCGGTATGGAGGCACATGCAGTTCAAAGCACAGATTTAAACCCAGCATGGGCTTTCCTGTCTGTATGAACTGCACACATTACTTTTCTCAAAATGTCACTGTCCTGACAAACATCAGGACAGTCCTATTAGAAAATCTGTCTTATTCTTTCTCTTGCTTGATGTCTCTCCTGCCCAGTGTTCCCTCGCAATCCTCTTTGCCTGTGTACATCTGGCCAAGTTTATTCTGTTTGCACTTTTCCACCCGTCTGCTTTGAATACTTGATCTTGCACTCACCACTCGGTTCACCTCGTTCACTCTCCTGGTGTGTACCCCAAGTTCAAAAGGCTGAGGGTTCACTACTCACTGGAACCCGAGACAGACAGCTGTCTCTCTCTCTCTCTCTCTCTCTCTATCCCTGCGTAAGGATCTGAAAGGATTAATGCCACTGACTTGAAAAAGTATCGCCTTTCCTTCAGTGTCACTGGTTCAAAATCTTGGAACTTCCTCTCTAGTGGGTGTAACTATACCCCATGGATTACATTTATCAATGGAAGCAGCTCATCACCACTTTCTGAAGGGCAATTAGGAATGGGCGGCAACCAACGATGCCCTCATCCTGTGAATGATGAAACAAAATGATGAAAGAGTGCATTAAGCACTGGCCAATGTGATGTGATATGTGATGGAAATGTTTGGGTTTTGAAAAAATAGCACTAAACATCAAAGGTTTCCTCCTCGTCTCCAAAAGAATAATCTATCACGTTAGTGTAAATTTGTTGTATCTTGCAATATACGTCTTGTTTAAGGACAGGAACTTCTTGAGACTGTCGAGTGGTTTTCCTCTCCTATGTTAGACCAAGCAAGTCTGTAAATCCCACCCAGAAAAAGGGATGGGTGCATTGGCTTACTGGTAATGTCACTGGGCTTGTAGTCCAGGTCAGATCCAAGCTATCCGGGGAATATGGATTCATGTTTCACCATTGGTGGATGATAAAATCTGAATTTAAGTAAGACGTGAATGCATAACAGCAGGGCCTCACAGTGGCAAATGTGACCAGTGTTAATTGTTGTAAAAACCCATCTGGTTCACTCATGTCCTTAAGCGAAGGAAATCTGCCATCGTAACATTCACATCACAAGTGCAATTCTTAAAAGAATTCTTGCTCATTACTTCCTCAGTTTGCAACGTTGACCTTGCACTAACCTCTGTCAGTCAATCCTTTTAGCCAGTCCAGAACAATCACAAGCAAAAGGTTTTGAGATGCTTTCCCTCTGACTAAACCCATACTAAATCCTTGCTAACGTCATCCTTACCTGGTCCGGTCTACATGTGACTCCAGACCCACAGCAATGTAGTTGACTCATGGATAGTAAATGCTGGCTGAACCAGTGATGTCCACACATCCCATGAATGAATGAATATAAAACTATATTACGCCATAATGAGCTGTGAGGAGCGTTTGGTTTACAATGCTTTTACTTTTTAATGACTTATGTTGCAAACACTTTGTGGTTGCTGTATTTCCCCTTTATTTTCCCCACATCATCTTTTCCTGTCTCCAATGGCGTAATGATAATGTTACTGGCTGAGTAATCCTGAAGTCTGGTTTAGTAATCTGGAGGCAAAAATTCAAATCCCATCGTTACATCCTAATTGGGGTGGCATGGTGGCTCAGTGGTTAGCACTGCTGTCTTATAGCACCAGGTCCCAGGTTTGATTCCCACCTTGGGGGAACTGTCTGTGTGGAGTTTGCACGTTCTCCCTGCGTCTGCATAGATTTCCTCCTGCAACCCAAAAATGTGCAGGTTAGAGTGAATTAGTCAGGGGTAAATATAGAGTAGGGGAATGGGTCTGGGTGGGTCACTCTTTGGAGGGTCAGTTTGGGATGAAGGGCCTGTTTCCAAACTGTACAGAATCTAATCAAGCATCCATTTATTAAATCTGGAATTTAAAATATTTGTCTCATTAAAGAAAACTGTTGGATTTCTGGTTCACTTTAGGGAAGGAAATTTGCCATTCTTACCAAGTCTGACTTTCATGTGACTCCAGGCCCTCAGCAATTTGATTGGCACTTAACTACCTTCACAAAGCCCCTCGGTCAAATTAAACGCTGACAGAAAATGTTGAGAGTGTGCCTATGTTGACTTGAATGAATTCAGAAAGGACATCACCAACATCACTTTATAGGAATGAGTGACAAATGCTGCCCTCCACAACACTCACTTCACAAGCGCATTCTTTACTTATAAAGAAATTCCTCCAGGTTACTTTCTCACTTTGCGATGTTGACCTTGCACTACCCTCTGTACCGGTAAGTCAATCCTTTTATCCAGCATTATCCAGAAAAATCACAAGAAAAAAGTTGTGAGATGTCTCTGCTTTCCCCCTGGATAAATACGTTATAAATCCTCATGAACATCATCCATTACATCCTCCTACAGTATCATAGTAGCAGCTAGTTTACTTTCTGAACTAAAATGAGAGAGTTTGGATGTTTCCTAATAGTGGTGGTAGAACTATCACACGCTTGCTCTCTGCGTGACATCCACTTCACCTGACCCTGTGCAGAGTCAGAGAAATTAACTGATTGTGACAATTGAACTCATTGGCAATATATAAATGTTGCCAGCGCTTAAAATTTGAGGTTTAGAGGAAATATCGGATAGGCTACAACTGTTGTCAGCAGAATTTAGGAGGCTGAGGAATGACTTAACTGAGATGTACAAGTTTATGACAAAATTAAGCCAACAGCATAGAGTTCATTCCAGTACCCATTCGGATATTCATGGGTTCCTAACATCTCCCCTTACCCCACACCAGTGGCGACATGTCAAAATACATTTATGGGATATGGGCATTACTGGCTGGCCAATACTTCTTGCCCTTGAAGGGGCTTTGTTGTGATTGGTGCAACTCAATGGACTGCTGGGCCATTTCATAGAATCCCGACAGTCCACACCAACCCTCCGAACAGTGTCCCACCCTGACCCCACTCACCTACCTTATTACACCTAACCTACACATTCCTGAACATGATGGGACAACTTAGCATGGCCAATACACCTAACCTGTACATCTTTGGATTGGGGGAGGAAACCCACACAGACATGGGGGGAAATGTGCAAACAATCCATGCAGGCAGTTATCTGAGGCTAGAATCGAACCTGGGACCCTGGTGCTGTGAGGCAGCAGTGCTAACCACTGAGCTGTCCATGATTTCAGAGGGCGATTGAAAGTCAAACACATTGCTGTGGGGTCACATGGAGGCCAGACCAGGTAAGGATGGCAGACTTCATTCCCTAAAGGGCATTAGTGAACCAGAAGAGTTTCTCCTGACAATTGACAAAGGTTTCACAGTCATTAGTAGAGTCTTAATCCCAGATTTTTTTTATTGAATTCAATCCCCCCATCTGCCATGGGGGGGATTCAAACCCAGGTCCCCAGAACATTGGCTGAGTCTGTGGATTAATAGTCTAGCGATAATACCAGTAGGCCATCACCTTCCCAGATGGGTTCCCCTTAAGCTATATACAGCCAATTCTATCTCTCAAATGGAGTGAAGCCTATGATCTTTTGTGTATTATGGCTTCATACATAACAAAAATATTTGGAAGAAGTGAAAAGTGTGGTTCTGGAAAATTACATTAATTCCAGAAAGATCTGCTTCCTCCAGCCAAGAGGTTAATTACCACAGATGGAAGGTGATTAGTAGAAGGATTAGGAATGTCATGAGGAAAAATGTTTTCATCCAGAGTGTTGTGAATGTTTGAAGTTCACTGCCAGGTTTGGTAGTGAAAGCCAAATTCTTCAACTCATTTAAAAGGTACCTGGATGTTTACCTCAAGCACTGCAACGTGAATAACAGCAAACCAAGCTCTAGAAGGTGGCTATGAAGGGAACAGATAGTATAGAAGCACAGAGGGCGAAAGTAGAACTAGGGGGCATCGCCTCAAAATAAGGGGGAGCAGATTAAGGACTGAGTTGAGGAGGAGCTTCTTTACCCAAAGGGGTTGTGAATCTGTGGAATTCCCTGCCCCAGTGAAGCAGTTGAGGCAACATTTTTGAATTTTTCAAGGCAAAGGTAGATAGATCTTTGATTAGTAAAGGAATTATGGGATACGGCGAGTGGGCGGGTCAGTGGAACTGAGTCAGGGAAGGATCAGCCATTGAATAGCGGAGCGGGCTCAATGGGAAAGCTAGCCTACCCCAGCTCCGAGTTCTCAAGATTTGAACGGAAGTCAAGTTTTTTCTCCCCATCTGGTGCAGATGTGGTGGGCTGAACGACCTTATTCTCTGTTATCTTTTGTCCATGGTTCAATGGAACTTCAATCTCCAATACATGAAGTGGAATAGCTAGTGATGGAAATGGGACTCCTCTCGTTTATAAATGGCTGCAGCAGCAAAGCCGGAGTGTAGCCAGACGGTATATCTTTGATCTTCAAGTTAGTTGCATCTGACCATTGGATGTCAACTCTGACACCCTCAGTATTCCACTGTCGAGTCAGGAAGCATCGGGGTTTGAGTTTCTGACATGGTACCTGAATGCATAAGCCTCAAAGCTAAAGGCAAGCACTCTACTGACTGGCTGACAGTGCACACGGAGGGAGGGAGATCTTAGAATTCTATCAGTATTAACAAATTGCCCTTAATCTGCAATTAATCCATGATTCATGCTATACTCTATCTCATAGCTAGTATGCAATGTGCCTTTAAGAGACATGCCCATGTTGCCATCGCTGTCAGAGCATGTGACCTGGTGACATAATGGTCTCCATCTTAGTGGGGCCGCTTGCTACCTGACATGCTGAGGGCAGCGTGCAGCAGTTTGGAGCAGAATTGCTCAGCATTAGTCCATGGCAGTGCCTGTGACTCTGGTCAATGTAAATTCTAGGAGCTCTAATAAATGTCTATTTACTAATATGCTATCCACATCTGGTTGGGGGAGTTAATATAAGTATCAACTTCTCAGATATGAATATGCAGTGAAGGTGAAAGGCCATCTGTAGAATTCTCTCCCCCCCCAGAAAGCAGGGGAGGCCAAGTTAGGAAAGAGGTGGTTCACCATACATCAAGGGATATGGGGAGAAAGTAGGAATATTGCATCAAGAGAGAAGTTTGCCCATGATTATAATGTTAAAAGACTCACAACACCACGTTATAGTCCAGCAGGTTTATTTGGAAGCACTAGCTTTCAGAGCGCTGCTTGTAGAACATGACCATATGTCACAGAACTTATAGCAAAAAGGATTGTAATGATATATTAAACAGCTTTAGTTACAAATCACACAACACCAGGTTATAGTTCGTAAACAAATTTAGACTTGATTTAAAACTATAACTTATTGTGTGAGTTTTAACTTTGTCCACCCCAGTCCAACACTGTCTCCTCCACATCGTGACTAGATTGAGCAGTGTAGCAGCTACAAAGGGCTGAATAGCCTCCTCCTGTTCCTCGTTTCCATGTTTTCTTTGCAGCAGAGCGCGGCAGTAGCTGGGCGGAAGTGAAGTTGGAGCGCAGAGGCTGTTGGGAAGGTGGGTGAGTGTGATTGAAGTAGGTGTATTCTAGGCTCTAGGTCCTACACAGGAGGTCCTCCTCTAACCTCAATTAAAAGTCCACAGACTTGCAGCAAAACACGGGGGTCGAGGGAAGTTTCTGTTGAGAAAAGAGCGAGTCTTTGGCTCAGGAGTCTTCGACAAAGAAGTTGAGAGAAGTGATTACGCCACAGTTGAAGAGGGTGAAGACATGACTGGCAAGCTGATTCAGTGTACTGCGTGTATGATGTGGGAGGTCAGGGACTCTGGTGTAGCTGGCTCGTATAACTGTGGAAAGTGTGTACACGTTCAGCTTCTGACAGAGCATATTGCAGCACTGAAGAAAGAACTAAATGACCTCAGGCTCATCCGAGAGAACGAGATCTTTCTGGATAGGACCTTTAGCGAGGTTATTACCCTGAGCATACCAGAAGAGAGTAGAAGGGAGAAGACGATGAGGAAGACAGAGATGAGACAAGTGGAAACCGTAGAGACAGACATCACTGCCAGTCCGAGAGGCGGTCAGGTCTGCCAATCAGAAACTGGCGTGGAGGCAGAGCCGGGGAGTCAGACATCTCACAGAGCCGGGGAGTCAGACATCTCACAGAGCCATGGTAATAGGGGACTCCATAGTGAGAGGGACTGAAAGGGGTTTCTGCAGCAACAGGTGGGATTTGAGGATGGTGTGTTGCCTTCCTGGCGCCAGGATTAAGGACATCGCAGACAGACTGCAGGAAATCCTTAAGGGCGAAGATGAAGAGCCAGACGTGGTGGTGCAAATGTCAGCACAAATGATGTCGGGAAGAAGAGGAGGGACATTCTACAGCAGGACTTCGGAGAACTTGGAAGAAGGCTGAAAAGGAGGACATCCTGAGTGGTTATCTCCGCTTTGCTTCCAGTTCCTCGGGCTGGAGAGGACAGGAACAGGGAGATAATGGACTTGAATGTGTGGCTGGGGAATTGGTGCAGCAAGCAAGGATTTAAGGTCTTGGATCACTGAGGTATGTTTAGCGGTAAGGATAAATCATACAAGAGGGACCTTAATAGGTGGGGAACCAACATTCTGGCAGGGAGGTTTGCCACTGCAACACAGCTGCATTGAAACTAAATGGTGAGGGGGAGGGGACAAACTGGAAGTTTATGAAGGAAGTTAAAGGGCAAGTTAGAACAAGAGAAGTCAAGAAAGACAATGGAATCAATGGAGCAGAAAACTCCATTATGCCGTAAGGTCAAGTGAAATAGGGATTGATAGGAAGGGTGAGGGGAGTAACAAATTAAAAATATTACATATGAATGCACGAAGCATTAGGAATAAGGTGGAAGAGCTTGAGGCTCATTTGGAAATTGGCAGGTACAATACTGTGGGGATAACTGAGACGTGGCTTCAAATGGACAGGGCCTGGGAAATGAATATTCAAGGCTATACGTGCTATCGTAAGGGCAGATTGATGGGCAGAGGGGGTGGGGTGGCCCTGTTGGTAAGGAATGATATTCAGTCCCTTGCGTGGGGGGACATAGAATCACGGGATGTAGAGTCAGTATGGATAGAGCTGAGAAATTCTAAGGGTAGAAAGGCCCTAATGGGAGTTATCTACAGGCCCCCAAACAGTAGCCTGGATGTAATGTGTAAGTTGAATAAGAAGCTGAAATTGGCCTGTCGCAAAGAGGTTACTATAGTTGTTATGGGGGATTTCAACATGCAGGTAGACTGGGAGAATCTGGATGGTACTGGACCCCAAGAAAGGGAGTTTGTGGAGTGCCTCCGAGATGGATTCATAAAATAGCTTGTGCTGGAGCCTACCAGGGAGAAGGCAATTCTGGATCTAGTGTTGTGCAACGAATTGGATTTGATCAGGGACCGTGAAGTAAAGGAGCCATTAAGAGGTAGTGACCATAATACAATAAGCTTTAATCTGCAGTTTGAAAGGGAGAGGGTACAATCGGAAGTGACAATATTTCAGTTGAATAAGGGGAACTATGGAGCTATGAGGGAGGAGCTGGCCAAAGTTCAACGGTGCAATACCCTAGCAGGGTTGGCAGTGGAGGAAAAATGGCAGGTATTTCTGCGTATAATGCAGAAGATGCAGGATCAGTTCATTCCAAAAAGGAAGAAAGATCCTAAGGGGAGGCAAGGGTGGCTGTGGCTGTGGCTGACGAAGGAAGTTAGGGACCATATAAAGACAAAGGGAAAAAGTATAACCTAGCAAAGATGAGTAGGAAATCGGAGGACTGGGAAGCTTTTAAAGAACAACAGAGGATTACTAAAAAGGTAATTCGCAAAGAAAAAATAAGGCATGAAGGTAAACTGGCCAAAAATATAAAGGAGGATAGTAAAGGCTTTTTAAGGTATGTGTAAAGAAAAAAAATGGTAAAGACTAAAATTGAGCTCTTGAAGACAGAAACGGGTGAATTTATTACAGGGAACAAAGAAATGACAGAAGAGTTGAATTGGTACTTTAGATCTGTCTTCACTGGGGAAGACACGAGCAATCTCCCAGATGTAATAGTGGCTGAAGGACCTGAACTGAAGGGAATTTATGTTAGGCAGGAAATGGTGTTGGAGAGACTGTTAGGTCTGAAGGCTGATAAGTCCCTGGGGCCCCATAGTCTACATTCCAGAGTACTGAAGGAGGTGGCTCTAGAAATTGTGGATGCATTGGTGATCATTTTCCAATGTTCTATAGATTCAGGATCAGTTCCTGCGGATGGGAGGGTGGTTAATGTTATCCCACTTTTTAGGAAAGGAGGGAGAGAGAAAACAGAGAATTATAGACCAGTTAGTCTGACCTCAGTGGTGGGAAAAATGCTGGAGGCAATTATAAAGGATGAAATTATGACACATCTGGATAGCAGTAACAGGATAGGTCAGAGTCAGCATGGACTCATGAAGGGGAAATCATGCTTGACTTATCTTCTAGAATTTTTTGAGGATGTAACTCTGAAGATGGACAAGGGAAATCTAGTGGGTGTATTATACCTGGACTTTCAGAAAGCCTTTGATAAAGTCCTACATAGGAAGTTAGTGAGCAAAATTAGGGTGCATGGTATTAGGGGCAAAATACTGACATGGATTGAAAATTGGTTGGCTGACAGAAAACTAAGAGTAGTGATAAACGGCTTCCTTTCGGAATGGCAGGTGGTGACCAGTGGTGTGCCACAGGGATCAGTGCTGGGACCGCAGCTTTTTACAATGTACATTAATGATATAGATGAAGGTATTAAAAGTAATATTGGCAAATTTGCTGATGACACAAAGCTGGGTGGCAGGGTGAAATGTGAGGAGGATGTTAGGAGATTACAGGGCGACCTGGACAGGCTAGGTGAGTGGACGGATGCAGGGCAGATGCAGTTTAATGTGGATAAATGTGTGGTTATCCACTTTGGTGGCAAGATCAGGAAGGCAGATTGCTATCTAAATGGAGTCAAGTTAGGTAAAGGGGCAGAACAACGAGATCTAGGTGTTCTTGTACATCAGTCAATGAAAGCAAGCATGCAGGTACAGCAAGCAGTGAAGAAAGCTAATAGCATGCTGGCCTTCATAACAAGAGGAATTGAGTATAGAAGCGAAGAGGTCCTTCTGCAGCTGTACAGGGCCCTGGTGAGACCGCACCTGGAATATAAGACATGCTGGCTATTGAGGGAGTGCAGCCTAGGTTCACTAGGTCAGTTCCCAGAATGGCAGGATGATCTTACACTGAAAGATTGGAGCGACTGAGCTTGTATACCCTTGAGTTTAGAAGACTGAGAGGGGATCTGATTGAGACGTATAAGATTATTAAAGGATTGGTCACTCTGGAGGCAGGAAACATGTTTCCTCTGATGGGTGAGTCCCGAACCAGAGGACACAGTTTAAAAATAAGGGGTAGGCCACTTAGAACAGAGTTGAGGAGAAACTTCTTCACCCAGAGAGTGGTGGCTGTGTGGAATGCTCTGCCCCAGAAGGCAGTGGAGGCCCAGTCTCTGGATTCGTTGAAGAAAGAGTTGGATAGAGCTCTCAAGGATAGTGGAATCAAGGGTTATGGGGATAAGGCAGGAACAGGATACTGATTGAGGATAATCAGCCATGATCATAATGAATGGTGGTACTGGCTCGAAGGGCAGAATGGCCTACTCCTGCACCTATTGTCTATTGTCTATTGTTTCTGCTCCCTTTGGCAGATTGTGAGGACAGATCACACCTGGGTTCATGGTGGTGTCCATTTATAAAGAAGAGACTCCCAGCCCCCAGATATCACACTAATGTGCACTACCCGAAAATAATCCAGACAAACATGAAAGATTGGAAGCTGTAGCATTCAGACTGATGAGAGCAAGTTGAATTTCAGGGGATGGACAAATTCAGGTCATCGTTCACAAACTGTGAAGCTGCCGATTGATATTGCCCTAAACTTTCGGGGTCAGAATTTGGGAACTCCCTCCCTAATGCCATCTACAGCTCCTGGACTGCAATGGTTAAAAAGGCAGCTCAGCACCACCTTCTCGAGAGCAACTGGAGATGTACATACGCTCAGGAAGGATAAAACGGAAAGCTTTAAGGAAATGGGAATTCCAAAGCCAGGATTTCTGAATCACCTATGGGTGGACCATCATTGATTCAGAACTCCACACACAACCTACTGCACACTATTTGTGGTCATGCAGGCAATACTCCCACAAACAGCATTGAACAAGTCGCCTTTTGTCTATTATATTGGTTGAGCGATGAATATTAGCGAAAATTTCGGGGACACCTTCCCTTCTCTTCATAACAAATTCTACCGTGGGATCTTTTAGTAGGGAAATGAGGCCTTCAGTGAACATTCCTTTTTTATTGCGCTGGAACATGTTTTATTTACAAATTTCCATCACAAACTGTATATTTCTGAGGGATAAACCCAGAGGAGTGAGTGACACTGGTACCAAGCCTGCTGGGCTTGGAGGTAGTTGCTCCTTTAAGAGATCTGTCCTCTGCTGTTTCTCTTACAGTGGGGTGTTAGCACAGTGGACCCGAAATTTCTCCTTCAGGCAGGCATCCTCGAGTCCACCCTGGGTGGTGTTTTTTAAAGGAAGACAAAGGAATCCTGAGTGGGCCGAGTCAAATTCACAGCGGCCCAAAAGTCTTTAGTTTTGCTTTCCAAGAGTTGTAAGGTTTTGCCAGCTGCTGGGGCAACAGGCTCCCTGCTGCTGGAGTGATAGTCTCCCTCCTGCTGGGGCAACAGGCTCCCTGCTGCTGGAGCGATAGTCTCCCTCCTGCTGGAGCGATAGTCTCCCTCCTGCTGGAGTGATAGTCTCCCTGCTGCTGGAGTGATAGTCTCCCTGCTGCAGGACTGATAGTCTCTCTGCTGCTGGAGTAATAGTCTCCCTGCGGCAGGAGTGATAGTCTGTCTGCTGCTGGTGTGATAGTCTTCCTGCTGCTGGAGTGATAGTCTCCCTGCTACTGGAGTGATGATCTCCCTGCTGCTGGAGTGATAGTCTCCTGCTGCTGGAATGATAGCCTCCCTGTTGCTGGAATGATAGTCTCCCTGCTGCTGGAGTGATAGTCTCCCTGCTGCTGGAGTGATAGTCTCCCTGCTGCTGGAGCAATAGTCTCCCTGCTGCTGGAGTGATAGTCTCCCTGTTGCTGGAGTGATAGTCTCCCTGCTGATGGAGTAATAGTCTCCCTGCTGCTGGAGTGATAGTCACTCTGCTGCTGGAGTGATAGTCTCCCTGCTGCTGGAGTGATAGTCACTCTGCTGCTGGGGTGATAGTCTCCCTGCTGCTGGAGTGAAGCCGTCGACAGAGAGGCTTCCTCTTAAAACCAAATGTGGCAGTTTTATTCTTTCGTGTTTCTTTCTGCAGGATTGGAGAGAACCCACATGTGAGATAATAACCATGCGGCTGAATTGCCTTTGCGAAAGTGTGTGGTTGTGTGATGCTGTTGATATTGGAACAGCTGTTTCTTAATTAATACACTGTCTTGCAAAGTATTGGCACGGTGGCACAGTGGTTAGCACTGCTGCCTCACAGCGCCTGAGACCCGGGTTCAATTCCCGACTCAGGCGACTGACTGTGTGGAGTTTGCACGTTCTCCCCGTGTCTGCGTGGGTTTCCTCCGGGTGCTCCGGTTTCCTCCCACAGTCACAAAGATGTGCGAGTCAGGTGAATTGGCTAAGCTAAATTGCCCGTAGTGTTAGGTAAGGGGTAAATGTAGGGGTATGGGTGGGTTGCGCTTCGGCGGGTCAGTGTGGACTTGTTGGGCTGAAGGGCCTGTTTCCACACTGTAAGTCTAATCTAATCTAATTTCAATAGATTTATTCTGTTTGTTGTATTTTAATCATGTCAAAAGTATAAAGTGAGGTTTGATTAATGTGTGTATGTGTCTGTGTATGTGTGTGTCTGTGTGTGTGTGTCTGTGTGTGCGACTGTGTGTGTGTGTCTGTGTGTTTGTGTGCACATGTGTGCATGTTTGTGTGTGTCTGTGTGTGTCTTTGTGTGTGACTGCGTGTGTGTGTTTGTGTGTGCATGTGTGTCTGTATGTGTCTGTGTGTCTGCATGTGTGTGTTTGTGTGCACGTGCGTGCATGTGTGTCTGTGAGTTTGTGTGTCTGTGTGTCTGCGTGTGTGTGTTTGTGTGCACATGCGTGCATGTGTGTCTGTGTGTCTGCGTGTGTGTTTGTGTACACGTGTGTGCATGTGTGTCTACGTGTGTGTGTTTGTGTGCACGTGTGTGCATGTGTGTCTGTGAGTTTGTGTGTCTGTGTGTCTGCGTGTGTGTGTTTGTGTGCACTTGCGTGCATGTGTGTCTGTGTGTCTGCGTGTGTGTTTGTGTACACGTGTGTGCATGTGTGTCTACGTGTGTGTGTTTGTGTGCACGTGTGTGCATGTGTGTCTGTGTCTGTGTGTGTGTGTTTGTATGCATGTATGTCTGTGTGTGTGTGTACGTGAATGCGTCTGTGTGTATAGTTGTGCTGCTATAGGCAGTGTGCTGCCCACTATCTCTGGAAGGATAAACATATCCCAAAGGTGAGTCTTGACAACCTCTGGTTTCTCCATTGGTGAAGTATCCTTTTGGTAGAGCTTTCTCAGGAGGATCTGTTACATGCAGTACAGTCCCCTGTTCACACACAGCTCCCCCTTGAACCCAGTACAACTGCACCCGCTACTGCTGGGGCCGATTGAGGAGCTGATCTAGTTCAACACCTCTGCAGGTAAACATCCTGAAACATCGAGTTATAGAGTCATACAGCACGGAAACAGGCCCTTCTGTCTGACCAGTCCATGCCCAACATAATCCCAAACTAAACTAGTCCTACCCACCTGCTCCTGGCCCATATCCCTCCAAACCTTTCTGATTCATGTACTGATCCGAGATCTTTTAATGTTGTAACTGTGCTCACATCCACCACTCCCTCTAGAAGTTTATCCCACACGCGAACCACCCACTGCGTAAAAGGTTTGCCCCTCGTGCCTTTTTAAAATCTTTCTCCTCTCACACTAAGTCCTGAAAGTCCCCTACCCAAGGGAAAAGACACCTACTATTAATCCTATCTATGCTCTTTGTGATTTTATCTATAAGGTGAAAGAAGTCCCAATCTATCCAGCATTTCTTTGTAACTCAAACCTTTCGTACCCAGCAACATAAGTTCTGTTCTACTTGAGTACAGGAGTTGGGAGTAAAAAATGAGGTCTGCAGATGCCGGAGATCACAGTTGAAAATGTGTTGCTGGTTAAAGCACAGCAGGTCAGGCAGCATCCAAGGAACAGGAAATTCGACGTTTCGGGCATAAGCCCTTCATCAGGAATGAGGAGAGTGTGCCAAGCAGGCTAAGATAAAAGGTAGGGAGGAGGGACTTGGGGGAGGGGGGCGATGGAGATGTGATAGGTGGAAGGAGGTCAAGGTGAGGGTGATAGGCTGGAGTGGGGTGGGGGCGGAGAGGTTAGGAAGAAGATTGCAGGTTAGGAGGGCAGTGCTGAGTTGAGAGAACCGACTGAGACAAGGTGGGGGGAGGGGAAATGAGGAAACTGGAGAAATCTGAGTTCATCCCTTGTGGTTGGAGGGTTCCCAGGCGGAAGATGAGGCGCTCCTCCTCCAGCCGTCGTGTTGTTATGTTCTGCCGGTGGAGGAGTCCAAGTACCTGCATGTCCTCGGTGGAGTGGGAGGGAGAGTTAAAGTGATACAGGAGTTGGGAGGTCATGTTGCAGATATACGGGACATTGGTTAGGCCACTCTTGGAATACAGTGTTTTGTTCCAGTCTCTGGTTGTGAAACTTGACAGGATTCAGAAAGGATTTACAAGGACATTGCCAGGGTTGGAGGGTTTGAGCTATAGGGAGAGGCTGAACAGGCTGGGGCTGTTTTCCCTGGAGCGTCGGGGGATGAGGGGTGACCTGAAGGAGATTTATAAAATCATGGGGGCCTAGGGAGAATAACCAACATCTTTTCTCAGGGTAGGGGGATCCAAAATTAGCAGGCAAAAGTTTTAAGATGAGAGGAAAAAGATTTAAGCGCGACCCAAGGGTAATGTTTTTCACGCAGAGGGTGGTGCATGTATGGAATGGGGAAGTGGTGGAGGCTGGTACAATTACAATATTTAAAAGGCATCAGGATGGGTATATGAATAGGAAAGGTTTGGAGGATATGGGCCAAGTGCTGGCAAACGAGACTGGATGAATTTAGGATATCTGGTCAGCGTGGACGAGTTGGACCGAAGGGTTTGTTTCTTATGACTCGGTGACTTTATGGTTAGCTATTTTTTTTTAGATTAGATAACTTACAGTGTGGAAACAGGCCCTTCGGCCCAACAAGTCCACACCGACCCGCCGAAGCGCAACTCACCCATACCCCTACATTTACCCCTTACCTAACACTACGGGCAATTTAGCATGGCTAATTCACCTGACCTGCACATCTTTGGACTGTGGGAGGAAACCGGAGCACCCGGAGAAAACCCACGCAGACACGGGGAGAACGTGCAAACTCCACACAGACAGTCGCCTGAGTCAGGAATTGAACCGGGGTCCCCGGTGCTGTGAGGCAGCAGTGCTAACCACTGTGCCACCGTGCCGCCCATTTCTCTGAGTCTCTCTGGAAAGGACAGATCTCTTTATCTTATCTGATAAGGAGTACCTTCAAGAGAGCAGCCATACTTCAGTACCACACTGGAACACCAGCAAACCCTGAACTGGGATTTGTGACCAGCACCCACTGATTCAGAGATGCTACCAACTATGTCAGAACGGGCAGTTTTAACAAATGGAGGTGGTTCTCCATCAGGCTGGCCTTGAATACTCTTGTTTGCTTCTTTCTAGAAGACAGTAGCAAATGGTTGGAACGAAGGCAGGTCAGTGCAGATGAGATATGGATCACTCTTGATCTAACTGAATGGTGGCACAGGCTAGATGCGATGTGAATCCAATCTGGTCTCTTACTTGATGTGACAGTGCTCTCTATTCTTCCATTTACTAGCGGCAAAGTTAAAAATCCCACAACACCAGGTTATAGTCCAACAGGTTTATTTGGAAGCACTAGCTTTCGGAGCGCTGCTCCTTCATCAGGTGATTGTGGAGTATAAGATTGTAAGACACAGAATTTGTAGCAAAAGTTGACAGTGCGATATAACTGAAATTATACATTGAAAAAGACCTGAATTATTTTTTAAGTCTCTCGTCTTTTAGAATGACCATGTTGGTTTCAGTTCTTTCATATGTAAATCCCAGAACTTTTTTTAAAGAAGTTACATTCTCTTCTCAAGGGCACTTTAACAATAGGTGCCATGTCATCTCAGATAATACATTGAAGGTGTGAGGTACCCTGTGCGAAGCTGTCTGTGCCCCAATGTTCAGAATAATTCTAATCTACAAAAGGAATTTACAGAATCTGACATGGATTCTTGCAGTTTTTGAGCAAAATAAAATATAATTCTGTAAGGACAAATTCACCCCCACAAACTTATATGCGTGTGTGTGCATGTGGATGTGTTTGCAGGGGGTATGAGTGTCTGTGATGAAGTGTGTGTGTGTCTATGTGAGAGTGTGAGTGTAAAGGGGTTAAGTCTGTGAGAGGGTGCATGTGTGGGTGTGTATGTCTGAGTGTATGAGAGAGGATCTGTGTGAGTATATGGGTCTGTAGGAGTGTCTGGTGCAGTGGGGTCACCTGTAGTATGACATGAAGCCAAGGTCCCAGTTGAGGCCATCCCCATGGGTACCAAACTTGACTATCAGTCTCTGCTCAGCCACTTTGCATTGTTGCCTGTCCTGAAGTCCACCTTGGGGGCTGGTCACCCAAAGGTCAGAGGTCGAATGTCCTGGGTTGCTGAAGTGTTCTCCGACTGGGAGGGAACACTCCAGTCTGTTGATTGTTGTGCGGTGTCCGTTCATTTGTTGCCATAACCTCTGCTTGGTCTCGCCAATGTGCCATGCCTCAGGACATTACTGGCAGCACGGTGGCTCAGTAGTTAGCACCGCTGCCTCACAGCATCAGGAACCCGGGTTCGATTCCAGCCTCAGGGGACTGTCTGTGTGGAGTTTGCACATTCTCCCCGTGTCTGCGTGGGTTTCCTCCGGGTGCTCCGGTTTCCTCCCACAGTCCAAAGATGTCCAGGTTAGGTGAATTGGAATTGCTAAATTGCCCATAGTATTCAGGGATGTGTAGATTAGGCACATTAGTCAGTGGAAATGTAGAGTCATAGGAAATGGGTCTGAATGGGTTACTCTTCGGAGGGTCGGTGTGGACTTGTTGGACCAAATGGCCTGTTTCCATACTGCCATGATTCTATGATTGGTTTCTATGATTATGTATGTGACGATACTATGGCTTTAAGAGGGGTGTTTGTCCTGTTCCCTTTTAGAGACAGAGATTGAAAGACAAGTGCCAAGCAGTCTATGAGAAGATAAACAACTTGTAGGGCCCTCATTGTTCTTTTTAAATGTTGGAACAATAGAAGCAGCCTGGCTGGGTGTGGTCAAGCTCCTATAGATCTAGGATTTTGAGTTTAGCATTCAGCATTTGTTTCTGGGGTCTCAGTGGGGTTGGAAGGCAGTGAATCCCTCCCGGCTGATACACTGTCTCTCTGAATTGCCTTTTGATGTTCTTTTATCTTGGATCAGAGAACTGCGTGTGAGAAAATCTGTTTTCTAAATTTGCCTTTTGCCAAAGGTGTCTATATGGAATGATACTTTATCAGAACAGTTACAGTCCAGGAGTAAAATACTCTATTATTCTGCAAAGTTTTCCCATAGAGATACATTATTGCAAGTTCCTTTTTTTATGTTTTAATGATAATGTTTGAATAAATATGCTTTGCTTAACATTAAGAAGTGGAGCAGCACAGTGGCTCAGTGGATGGCACTGCTGCCTCACAGGGACTTGGGTTCAATTCCAGCCTCGGGTGACTGTCTGTGTGGAGTTTGCACATTCTCCCCGTGACTGTGTGGGTTTCCTCCGGGTGCTCCGGTTTCCTCCCGCAATCCAAAGATGTGCAGGTCAGGTGAATTGTCCGTGCTATATTACCCATTGTATTTAGGGGTGTGTGGGCTAGGTGGATTAGCCATGGGAAATGCAGGATTATAGGGTAAGTGGGATCTGAGTGGGAGCTCTTTAGAGGGTCGGTGTGGACTCTATGGGCTGAATGACCTATCTCTGTACTGTAGGGTTTCTGTTTGTCCAACCTAATTGTATTTAGAACTCAATAGTTATCTTTAAAATAAGTAAGAATTAGGGTCTAGGCTATCTGCTTGATCTATTTTGAGGGTGTTTTGGTCTGATTTATCAAGAAAAGTCGAATGGCCTATTCCTGTTCCAGTATTTCCAAGCAAGTTCTTTGTGCATTTTAGTAAAGGCAGGCATGGAAGCCTCTGTAACTTCAAGAGGGTGTGGAAGTGTGCCAATATTTGCAGGAGGGTCTCTTGTGAAAAGGTTTGAAGTTTAACAGGTGACCTCAGTTAAAAAAACTTTTATGTGGAAACAGTCCATATTTAAGCTCACCTTCCCGCACTGTCTGATACAATCTGGGATTGTATTCATTAGAGTTTTGAAGATTAAGGGGAGACTTAATAGAAACTTACAAGATAATACATGGCTTGGAAAGGGTGGGCAAAAGGAAATTGTTTCCGTTAGGCTAGGAGACTAGGACCCACAGACACAGCCTTAAAATTAGAGGAGGTCAATTCAGAACAGAAATGCGGAGACATTTCTTCAGCCAGAGAGTGGTGGGCCTGTGGAATTCATTGCCGCAAAGTGCAGTGGAGGCCGGGACGCTAAACGTCTTCAAGGCAGAGATTGCTAGATTCTTGATGTCTCGAGGAATTAAGGGCTACAGGGAGAATGCGGGTAAGCGGAGTTGAAATGCTCATCAGCCATGATTGAATGGCGGAATGGACTCGATGGGCCGAATGGCCTTACTTCCACTCCTATGTCTTATGGTCTTATCAGAGAGTATGTCACACCCACATCTTTTTGAAGCTGTACCATGCTCATCATTTATGTGTCCATGTTATAGTCCAACAGGTTCATTTATAAGCTTTCAGAGCACTGCTTGTGATTTTACATAAAGGACTATAACCTGGTGTCATGCGACTTCTGACTTTGACCACCCCACCCCACCCCAACACCAGCACCTCCACATCATTTATCTGCACAGCAGAACGATCGATCTCTCAATCACTTACAGGCTCATAAGCCAGTATCTGATGCTTTCTTCAATAAATATTTAAGCATTGGCTTGCCTTTGCGTTGCAGAATATTCCTACTTATGAGGTATGTTCACAACTAATGAGGTGTCATCAAATTAATTGGACTTTTGTGACTGCGTTTTCATGTGTCCATTATTTATCTAAAGGAAGAAATTAAATAACACGAGTACGATTTCTGAAATGCTACTTCTCCTGTTTGTGCTAAGTGTCAATCTGTGAGGGGTCCTTTCCGAGAATCTGTGCAGCAAAGTGACCCAGTTGAAAACCTATCTTTTTAACAGCCTTTTCCATTTGTTTTATGTATGGAACTGCCATCTGCAATTGGCTCATTCAATCTTGTCAACAACTGCATAACCCTGAGGGATGTGAGGCCTCTTGGGGCTCAGTGGTAGTGTCCCTACCTCTTAATCAGAAGGTCTGCATTCACAGAGTCATAAAGTCATACAGACCCTTCTCTCCAACCAGTCCATGCTGACCATAATCCCAAACTAAACTAGTCCCACCTGCCTGCTCCTGGCCCACATCCCCCCAAACCTTCCCTATTCATGAACTTATCCAAGTGTCTTTTAAATGTTGTAATTGTTCCCACATCAGCCATTTCCTCAGAACCACCCTCTGTGTACACAATTTTCCCCTCATGTCTTTTTTAAATTTCTTTCCTCTCTCCTTAAAAATATGTTCCCTAGTCTTGAATTTCCCCTCCGAGGGAAAAGACAACCATCATTAACTCTACCTATAACCCTCATTATTTTATAGACTTCTATAAAGTCGCCTCTCAACCTCCTATGTTCTGGTGAAAACAATTCCCGGCCTATCCAGCCTTTCTTCATAACTCAACCCTTCCATATCCAGTAACATCCTGGTAACTCTCTTCTGAACCCTCTCCAGTTTCAAGTCCCACTTACCTCCAAAGGTTGATTTAAACATAATTATCGTCAGGGAGTCCAGTTGCAATTGGATTCTGTAAGAAAGCGATGTAAAGTCTGAAACCCGTGATCCATTGGCGAGGGGGAATGAAATTTTAAACCAGGCACCAAGAACTGGTCCACCTTTGAAAGAGTTTTCTCAAAGGTACACACCCGTAGATAGTGTCAAAAGGGAGCACATGAAGATTATCTGGAATGTTCCAGAATAAACATTCTTATCTCTCTGGATATGGAATGCACAAAGTCAACACCGTGGGATAAATATTGGCCAGGACTCCAGGGCGCACGTCCCTCAGTGCCGATACTTCCTCATGTTTTGTGATCTGATGTTGGCAGCTTTTTTCTGTACATCTCTCTGTCCATTTGTAATTGCAAGGTCAAGAAGGATTGTTAAAATGTGACATTCAGAAAAGAAAGTGTCAACTTTGGGAGCAGAGCCATGAAATTACAGAGCTCCCTTCTAGAGGTCAAACAGAAAATGAGTATGGTTAGAATCCCTACAGTGTGGAAGCAGGCCATTCAGCTCATACTGACCCTCCAGAGAGCATCACACCCAGACCCACATCCCCTATCCTATAACCTTGCATTTCCCAAGAATGATCCATCTAGCTTGCACACTATGGGCACTTTCCTATGGCCAATCCACCCTAGCCTGCACATCATTGGACTGGTGGGGGGGAAACCCACACAGGCACGGGGAGAATGTGCAAACTCTACCCAAGGCTAGAATCGAACCCAGGTCCCTGTGCTGTGAGGCAGCAGTGGCAACCATTGAACCACTGTGCCATCCATGGCTGGATGATGGATGTCACAGAGTGATTGTAGATGAGCTCCAGTGAATGGGTGAGAATGGCACAAGACAGGGCCCCATCACAGCAGCACATTTCCTGGCAGGGATCATTCTCAGGATATCACAGTGACTACAGGGAAACAGGCCACCCCATCTCTTTCCTTGAATTATTATTTGTGCTTAATGTTCAAGAGATGTTATGAAGGCCACATCCTTTGATGTAAAATACCAAAGAGCTCTG
Organism: Hemiscyllium ocellatum; assembly: GCF_020745735.1. Taxonomy (NCBI): domain Eukaryota; kingdom Metazoa; phylum Chordata; class Chondrichthyes; order Orectolobiformes; family Hemiscylliidae; genus Hemiscyllium; species Hemiscyllium ocellatum. The sequence goes on from NC_083442.1 coordinate 20,261,107, forward strand.
GGTGCTAGAAATCTAAAACGGAAACAGAAATTGCTGGAGAAACTCAGTGAGTCTGGCAGCATCTGTGAAGAGAGAAACGGAGTCAATGTTTCAGGTCCAGGTTTCTTCAGAACTGAACGCACCTTTTTCAAACTTCGCACGCTGACCTGAAAGGGTCGTGGCAACCGGTCATCTCGAAATACCGTGCAATTCACGGATGTGTTAAAAAGTGATTGAAGGCGTTCGTGGTCAGAAGGCGACTTGATAAACTAGCTATGGAGGGAAGATGGCTTCAATTGGGAGAGTCGAGAAGGAGGGTTCGCTGTTTAAAACTCTGGGGATGTCCATCTAAGGTAGAGATGAGAATTGTGAGTATCCATTCCACTTTGTCTCACTGACCTCTTGAAGCAAAAGCAGAAATTATCACCACTCAGTCCTTCCCCCACTCTGCACCCACATCAGAAAAATGCACAAATCCAGTTCCCACTGATCTGTATTGCCTCATGATCAACATGTCAATATACTTTAAAAAGGCATGTTCACTGAATTATAGCAAGAGACCTAAGACCACAAGAGTGTAGGACACAGAAGCAAAGTGTTCAGCTCATAGATCTGCTTTGTTAGTCAATGAGACCGTGGCCTAATCTGGTCATCTTCAGATCCCTTTTCCAGCATATTCCCCAAATCCCTTGATTTCCCGTCAGTCCATCTCAGCTTTGAATATACATAATGACCCAACCTCTACTGCCCTCTGGAGTAAAGAATGTCACAAATTGACTGCCCTCCAAGAGAATAAATTCTTCCTCATCTCTGTCTTGAAATGTGCAGTCCCTTATTCTGAGGTTATGTCCTCTGGATCTTCAAGGGGAAGCAGCTTTTCAGCATCTAACCTATCAAGTTCCCTAAGAATGTTGTATGTTTCAATAAGGTCACCTCTCAACTTCAAAGGATATAGGCCCAACTATTTAGCCTCTCCTAATAAGACCGTCCTTCCGTACCTGGGATCAGCCGAGCGAGCCTTTTCCCACTGTCTCCAATACCTATCTGCTGTCTGTCTGTGTGGAATTTGCACATTCTCCCCAGTGTCTGCATGAGTTTCCTCCAGGTGCTCCGGTTTCCTCCCACAATCCAAAAGATGGGCAGGCTAGGTGGATTGACTATGCTAAGTTGTCCACAGTGCTCAGGGATGTGTAGGTTGGGTGCATTAGTCAGGGCTTAAACGTAGGGGAATGGGTCTAGGTGGGTTACTCTTCAGAGGGTTGGTTGTTGGGCTGACGGGCCTGTTTCCACACTGTAGGGATTCTATGAGTCTACACCTTTTCATAGCTCAGGGGCCCAAATGGTTCGCAATATTCCAGCTGTGGTCCAACTAGTCTCTTGAATAGTTTTAGCAAAATTTCCCTACCTTTCTACTCCATTCTCTTTGAAACAAAGGCCAACATTCGTGAAAGGGGAAAGATATAAAAGAGACCTAAGGGGCAACTTTTTCACGCAGAGGGTGATACATGTATGGAATGAGCTGCCAGAGGATGTGGTGGAGGCTGGTACAATTGCAACATTTAAGAGGCATTTTGATGGGTATATGAACAGGAAGGGTTTGGAGGGATGTGGGCCGGACACTGGTAGGTGGGACTAGATTGGGTTGGGATATCTGGTCGGCATGGACGGGTTGTACATCTCTATGACTCTATTCCATTTGCCTTCCCTAATATTCAATGAGCTTGGATGCTGGCTTTGACAAACTCAAGAGAAGCTGCATTGGCTGCAACTATTTTCGCTGAAGTGTAGGAGGTTGAGAGATGACCATAAAGAGGTTTATAAAATGATGAGGGGTATGGATAAGGTTAATGGCAGGGGTCTTTTCCCTTGCGTGAGGGATATCAGGACTAGGGGGCACATTTTTAAGGTGAGAGGAAAGATATTTAAAAAGGGCATGAGGGGCAAACATTTTACGCAGAGAGTGGTTCACATATGGAATGAACCTTCTGAGGAATGTCCATGGTTACAACATTAAAAGACATTTGGATAGATACATGAACAGGAAAGGTTTGGAAGGATACGGCTAAGTGGGACTAGTTTCGTTTGGGATTATGTTCGGCATGGACTGGTTGGACCCAAGGGTCCGTTTCCGTGTTCTATGACCCTATGTGGAGGAGTTTTAGGAAGTTTACCTACAGAGGTGTTGAACCAGATCAGCTCCTCAATCTGCCTTACGAGCAGCAGATGCAGTTGTTTCTGGGTTCGAAGGTGGAGCTGTGTGTAAACATTTAAAAGACACTTCAATAACTCCCTGAATAGGAAATGTTTGGGGGGGTATGGGCCAGGAACATGCAAGTGGGACTATGATGTGGAGGAGCTGGTGTTGGACTGGGGTGTACAAAGTTAAAAATCACATAACACCAAGTTATAGTCGAACAAGTTTATTTGGAAGCACTAGCTTTCAGAGCGCTGCTCCTTCATCAGGTGGTTGTGGAGAATAAGATCTTATGGCCACCTGATCAAGGAGCAGTGCTCCAAAAGTTAGCGCTTCCAAATAAACCTGTTGGACTATAACCTGGTGTTGTGTGCTTTCTAACCAAATGGGACTAGTCTAGTTTGGGATTATGTTTGGCATGGACTGGTTGGTCTATTTCCATGCTGTGACTCTATACTCCCCAATCTTCTATGCGACAGTTTTCTGCAGTCTTTCTCCTTTTAAATAATATTCACTCCCTCTGTTCTTCCAAGCAAAAGTGCATAACCTCACATTATACTCCATTTGATAAATCTTGCTCACTCATTTTATCTATAACCCTCTGTAAAATTCTTTGAGTCATCCTCACCACTTGCGTTCCTACCTATGTTTATGTCCTGAGAGTGTGAAGGTCTAAGATGTCACCCTACTTGTGATCTTTTGGAAACCAGGAAACCTTTAATAGTCACTAAAATAATACAAGACATTGTGGATGCTGGAAATCTGAAACAGGGAGCGTGCTAGAGAAACCCAACAGGTCTGGCAGCATTTGTGGACAGAAGCAGAGTTAAACATCTGAATCTGGTATGAGTTTTCTTTGAAACTGTGGGCTTAAAACATTAATTCTGTTTCTCTCTCCAGATGCTGCCAGACTTGCTGAGTTTCTCCAGCACTCAAAATGATTGTCTCATTAATATTACGCAGATTTACACCCTTTGGCAAAACATAAACCCTATGTTTTATTTTATTAAAAACGTTCCCACAGCATTATTTACTGCGGTTCCTCTCAAAGATAAATAGGATTATCAGGACAACTTTCTTCATCCCTGTCTGGGAGACAACTGGAAGAAAAATCCATTGATATCAACATTCATTTTTTGAAAGTTTAGTCTTTGTGGAGTTTGTGCAAGTTGTAATTTGTTTTGGTGCAGGGCCACTGTGTAAACTCAACCACATCTGTTCTGGGGAATGGGCTTCAGATTGTATTAAGGGCAGGACATGTGCAAGAACAACGTATTATTAGCGTAGACCTGATAGCTCCAACCCCTCTCACTGTATTGCAATTCTGTCCCCTTCACAAGGTTGGCATTGCGGAAGTTACCCTTGGTACTGCATTGGCGTATCACTTATTTTCGAGCTCAAGTCTTTGGAGTCAGATCTGATCCCACAAATTTCGAAGGGAATGAGCTGTGTACTATGCTACAATTTGGCATGTACAGATCACAACCAACAAAATGTTTATTTATTTCATATACGTTCCACTGCAAAGCTTCTCCTTATCAAATATTTGGGTGAGATCACATTGTAATTGGAATTATGTTCAGCATAGGTGAAAGTGAGGATGGTAGATTCTGGAGATCAGAGTCAAGATTAGAGTGGTGCTGGAAAAGCACAGCATTCCTGATGAAGGGCTTTTGCCCGAAACTTCAATTTTCCTGCTCCTCGGATGCTGCCTGACCTGCTGTGCTTTTCCAGCACCACTCTAATCTTGATTATGTTCAGCACGGACTGGTTGGACCAAAGGGTCTGTTTCCATGCTGTATAACTCTATGTAAAAGAGTTTCAGGAAGTTTACCTATCGTGGTGTTAAACTGGATCACCTCCTCTATCTGTCTCACAAGCAGCAGATTGAGTAGTACTATGTTCGAAGGAATTTTCTCCTTTTATAAACATTTAGTTTGCCCCAACTCGGAGTTCCCTCTAATCCTTGCTGACCTCCTCAACGCTGTTCAGATTGCATCTCCTTCATTAAAGACTAATTTAATTTCAAATGCAAGTCATGACATGTTTAAACCTCTTTAAAATTGGCATTTGGTAAACATGAAAGCAGTCTCATCCTCAAAGAGGTTGAAGATAAACAAATGCCTCAGCTATTAATAATTCCAAGCAGAAGACATCAGAATGGTCTGAGAACTAATCCAATGTCAAAGGTCATTGGTATGGGAACTCTTTCCCAGACCAGTAACATCACTTCCTGGGGTCTGATACACATCTGAGAAATCAAACCAGGCAGGCTCCAGCGGAGATTTTTCCTGATAACGTCTGTATGTGAGGGACCATAATGGCTTTACAGCACTAACTAATGGCCTGTGTTTCACCAAAGGTCAGGGGAGGGGTCCTCGCTCATGTGGGGCAAGATCAGAAGTGGTTTGTAATGTTGAGTGGTTCCTGTCAGCTGGCCCCTTGGGACCTCTCAAGGTTCTCATGTGGAAATTATTAGGTAACAAAAATATACACCGTTGGGGTTTTCAGTATTTTGCCATTGCATTGCAATGATCAGTGGGTGGCACCGTGGCTCAGTGGTTAGCACTGCTGCCTCACAGCCACAGGGACCAGGGTTCGATTCCACCCTCTGGCAGACTGTCTGAGTGGAGTTTGCACATACTCCCTGTGTCTGCGTGGATTTCCTCCCAACGATGTGCAGGTTGGTTGGATTGACCATGGGAAATTGCCCCATAGTGTCCAAGGCTGTATAGGTTAGGTGTGTTAGCCATGAGAAATGCAGGGTTATAAGGATAGGGGTAGGAGGATGCTCTTTGGAGGATTGGTGTGGACTTGTTGGGCCAAATGGCCCACTTCCACACTGTAGGGATGCTATGGAGTGTTTGAGTGAAAGGGACAGTCCAGTGTCAGATGACAGAGCAGGACAACCCTAATCATAGAATCCCCACAATGGGGAAGCAGGGCTTTTGGTCTACCGAGTCCACACTGACCCTCTGAAAAAACATGCCACAACCCCTGCTAATCTCTCCAGTCTGCATATCCCTGGACATTATGGGGCAATTTAGCACGGCCAATCACCTAACTTGCACATCCTTGGACTGTGGGAGGAAACCACGCAGACACAGGGAAAATGTGCAAACTCCACACAGATAGTCACCCAACGGTGGAATTGAACCTGGGACGCTGGTGCTGTGAGGCAGCAGTGCTCACCACTGAGCCACTGTGCTGCCTTATGTCTGTATTGTTCTTATATCTGGAGTATTTACTACTGTGTGTGGACAATCTGGATCAAGAGCGCCTTCTTAACATGACATATCCCATGACGATTGTGCCATTGACATATAGTGTGGTTATTTCTTACTGTAATTAGGGGATCAGTTGGCTGGTTTACAATGCAGAATAATGCTAACAGCATGGGTTCAGTTCCCACACCAGCTGAGGTTAGCATGAAGGACTCTCCTTCTCAACCCTCCCCCTGCTTCCCTCTCACTTGAGCCTCAGTTTGAGCCATCACCAGATTCCTCTCTGTCATGAGGCAGCAGCTCTGTGGTCCAGTAAGATTTTGCCGCGATGGAAGGCTGATGTCGAATAGTGCGTAAAACCGGATGGCTGATGTTATCAATGGCCCCTTTTCCAACCATGTTTAAATGGAACGTTTCACCCGCACAGTGCCCCAGGCTGCTTCCTGTTAGACCTATCTGCTCCTGAAGAAGGGCTTATGCCCGAAACGTCGATTCGCCTGCTCTTTGGATGCTGCCTGACCTGCTGCGCCTTTCCAGCAACACATTTTCAGCTCTGATCTCCAGCATCTGCAGTCCTCACTTTCTCCTGTCTGCTCAGACAGTCAGGGTCTCTGTCCAGTGCAGTGATTGTCACATCACACGTTATGTCAATCAATGATCATTTCCAGAGAGAGAATCTAACCACCTCCCAATGATATTCAACATCCCTGGGGTTACCACTGATCAAAAACTGAACTGCATCAGCTGAATAAATACAGTGGCTACAAGAACAGGATACTGCGGTGACTAACTCAACCCCTCAAAACCCATTCACCATTGATAAGGCCTAAGTCAGGAGTGTGCCTGGATGAATGCAGCTCCAACAACTCTCAAGAAGCTCAACACCATCCAAGCTGAAGCGGCTGATTTTTACCACATCCACCACCTTAAAAGTTTACTCCCTTTATCACTGCCGCATAGTGGCAGTGTACCGTCTATGAAATATGCTGCTCTAACTCCAACTAATTTGTGGAGAAAGTGAGGTCTGCAGATGCTGGAGTATCAGAGCTGAAAATGTGTTGCTGGAAAAGCGCAGGAGGTCAGGCAGCGTCCAAAGAGCAGGAGAGTAGACGTTTCGGGCATGAGCCCTTCAAACGTCAAATTTCCTGTTCCTTGGATGCTGCCTGACCTGCTGCGCTTTTCCAGCAACACATTTTCAGCTCCAACTAATTTGTGCCAAGGTTACGAAAAGTATGTTCAAATGATTGTTCACATAATGCACAACAACACTCTTCGCAAGGCAATACTTTTATTTTCAAGACTGGCGACGTGGTGGTTAGCACTGCTGCCTCACAGCCCCAGGGACCTGGGTTCAATTCCAGTCACGGGCAACTGTCTGCGTGGAGTTTGCACGTTCTCCCCGTGTCTGTGTGGGTTTCCTCCAGGTGCTCCAGTTTCCTCCCACAGTCCAAAGATGTGCGGGTTGGCCGTGGGTAATTGCCCATTGTGTCCAGGGATGTGTGAGGCCAGGGAATTGTCTGGCTATGGGATATGATTAGAGTGGTGCTGGAAAAGCAGGCAGTATCCGAGGTGCAGGAAAATTGATTAGAGCACCACTCTAACCTTGACTCTAATCTCCAGCATCTGCGGTATCCACTTCTGACTATGGGATATGCAGGGTTACAGGATAGGGTGGGTGGGATGCTCTTTGGAGGGTTGGTGTGGGTCGACTGGCCTGCTTCCAGACCATGGGGTTCCCATGATATACTAATCCCCTCTGGAGAAGAAGCTTGCCATCCTTCCCTGGTCTTGTGAACATCTGACTCTGTTGATGAATGCCGGCCTAAACAATGATGCCCACCCCCAGATAATCTTTTTTAAAACAAGACACAAAAGGAGTCATATTAAATGCAAATCTTTCACTAAATGTTGGCTCGGCAGTTACGCCCACATCCCATGAATGAAGAAAGAAAGTCCCTGGCAGTGTTGAGCAGAGGGGAGACCGGCTACAGATTGAATGGGGGGGGGGGGGAGAGTCGCAAAACAGTAATAGGAAGAGGTTATTGCAGGCATAGTGATGGTGGTCAGCATGAGGCTTGGTGTGGGACAGGCGCATTAGCAGAGATAGGGTGAGGTCGCAGACAGAAGGATGTGGCACTGGTTGGGTGAAGATGGACATTAATCTTCCTCCAGCGCTGGGTATCCCTCCAGATGGTTGAGACTGGGTGGCAAACCTGGACCAGGCTGCCATGGTCTTCTGTCACGGCCTCCCCTCCTAGTCCTTGGGGGGGAAAGGGGAAATCTCGAGTTGGCACCACCCCCATCCGGCAGGACACCCAGGAGCCTGCCCACTAAGTGGGCACCGATTTCCTTTTGTCTTCCATGTCTGGGCCAAATGGCCAGGAATCATGTAGGGGAGACTCTGGACTGACAACGGTTGCACAACAGGCTTTTAAGATGGTTGCCAGGTGGTGAGTGGGTTCTAGGATAACCATCGAGTGGCGAGTTGCTCTGGGCACAGTGTGTGGTAAGGTGGGATAAAATCAGACATGAGAGCTGCAGTAAGATTAGATTTCTTACAGTGTGGAAACAGGCCCTTCGGCCCAACAAGTCCACACCGACCCGCCACCCATACCCCTACATTTACCCCTTACCTAACACTATGGGCAATTTAGCATGGCCAATTCACCTGACCCGCACATCTTTGGACTGTGGGAGGAAACCGGAGCACCCGGAGGAAACCCATGCAGACACGGGGAGAACGTGCAAACTCCACACAGTCAGTCGCCTGAGTCGGGAATTGAACCCAGGTCTCTGGCGCTGTGAGGCAGCAGTGCTAACCACTGTGCCACCGTGCCGCCCACAAAAGGCATGAAGGCTTATTAATGAAACAGGTTTGGTAAGATACCCTGCTAGGCGCCACAGCAATAGATTAACAGTCCAGTGATAATGCTATTGGACCATTCCCTCCCCCTTGGGACATTGTGCTTCCAGGTCTGATAGTCCCTCAGGGCCTAGCAAAGAGTAGTTGCTTCAACAAGCTCAGATCCTCCACCAATGATGGGGCAGGGGAGGGGCTGCATTGCAGATGAGGTTACAAAATGGGTAATGTTTGGCCCCAAGGACTATTGCAGTTGGGTGCCCATCTCTGAGTGGGTGTGACGATGGTCTTCCCAGGCTGTGGGCCGTGAGATCTGCCGGGGGTGGGGAGGGTGCAGGCAATGCATCAGCCTCTTCACTACTTCCCGAGGCACCTGCCTCCCCTCCCCTCTCTTCCACTCCCCGGGAACTGGGAAAACCTATCCCAATCCATGGACGGAGCGAAGAAGCAAGGCTGGCCATGGGGCGGGGTGAGTCATTTCCTCCGTTACACTGTGAGCTCACCTTCTCCCTGGAAACTAGTTCACAGCGTGAAAGAAAGAGGAAGTCATTCCCAGGATCTGCCTCGATACACTTCCTGTGTTTCTGACAGCAGAAACTTGTTGAAACTAAAAGTACATTTCGATAAATGACAACGAATCAGTATAAGGCCCAGGGATAGAGAGGCGATGGAACAAAAGGACTGAGATTTAGCCAGACTGTGGGTTGAATATAAATTAACAAATCAGCTTTTCTTGGCTTTTAACATAATAAGACAGTTGAAGCAGCGTGAACTTTACAGGATAGAAGGGAGGCCATTCAGCCCACTATGCCTGTGCTATATGATCAAGACTTAGACCATAAGTCATAGGGGCTGAAGTAAGCCATCAGACTTTCCTTATTATCCAATTTTACCCACTTGGAGATTCTTCCTCACCTCCTGATTCCCCCAAAGTCTGTCCACCACCTCCAAGGCACAAGTCAGGAGTGTGATGGAAAACTCGCCACTTGTCTGGATCAGTGCAAGCCCAACAACATTCAAGAAGCTTGACACCATTCAGGACAAAGCAGCCCCCGCTTGATTGGCACCACATCCACAAGGATCCACTCCCTCCCCCATTGATGCTATGTGTACCGTCTACAAGATACACTGAAGTAATTGTCCAAGGTTTCTTAGACAGCACTTTTCAAATCCATAATCACTACCATCTGAAAGGACAAGGGCAGCAGATACTTGGGAACACCAGCCCCTGCAAGTTCCCCTCCAAACCACTGCTCATTCTGACTTGAGATGAACCACTCGTTCAGCATTGGGTCAGAATCCTGGAATTCCGTCCCTAAGGGCATTGTGGGCCAACCCACAGCAGGTGGACTGCAGCGGTTCAAGATGGCACCTCACCCCCACCTTCTCAAGGGGCAACGAGGGATTGGAAAGCCAACAAAACCCACACGCTGGGAATAAATAAAGGAAGTGGAGATTGTGTAAAACACATTTGTCACGACACGTTCATCACAAGACCCATTGTATTTTATTTAGTTGATCCCCTAACCTTCAAAAGTAAACTCGCACATTTAAAAATTTATGGCCACTTTTGATATATTTGCTGCTGCCCCAGTTTTTCTAATTCAATTGGATAACCAGTTTTCTGACTTCTATCCATCCTGTATGCTCTTAGGTCTTTAAGAGATTCACATCAGTATGTTTGATGTTTGATTGTGGAAAGCTGTATCGGCGTTTCACAAACCCTGGAGAGATCGGAAGGTAAATGAATTTGACTTCAGCTATGTCATGTACATACCTGTCCATTGTCTTTTATTCACTCACTGGCCAAGCCAGCATTTATTGCCCATTCCTAATTGTCGGGTCTGGAGTCACATATAGGCCAGTCCGGGTTACCCATTCAGACACACACACACACACACACACACACATAAACATATATACATACACATAGACATTCTGACAAACATGGACAAGCAGACAGACACATATACACACACCTAAGTACTCACACGCACATGCATACACAGACACACACACACATGCTCACAAAAATGCACACACACAGACATTTACTATGCACACAGACATACGTTTGCATGCACACACAATCAGACAGACAGACACATACAAATAAACATGCACACATGTTCTCACACTGATACTCAAGACACAGACACGCACACAAACAAAACACATGTACAGATACACACACACACACACACACACACACACACACGCATGCTCTCAAATAGCCAAGTGAAAATTTACTTTGTTTCGCCCTTCGCCAATGTGGCCCAACTCACCAACCACTTTTCCGCACTGTCTGTTTTTGTAACAATAAAATTGAACTGATAGATTATAAGGACTTAGACAAAGTTATATATTTGAGCTTAGTATTGTCAATTATGTAATTAACTAAGTTATCAAATGCTAATTAAGTCTCTTCATATATTATCGCTAATGATGCAATAATTAAACTTCTCAAGATTCATGAAAATAAGAGTTATAGTATTGGAGTAATTAGCGAAGTCTATTTTCTAATTAACCTAATTAATATGAGGAAATGAAGTCTATTTAATATGGATCATTTTTATGTTAACCGCGCCCCCCCCCGCTGTCATGAAAATAAAATTCTGTAATTGGAAGATAACCTGCCCGATAGGCCTTCCAAGAACTGACAATTTATAACAACACAGAGAATGCTGGAGAAACTCAGCAAGTCTGGCAGCCTCTATGGGGAGAGAGAAATGGAGTTAATGTTTTGAATCTAGTAGGATACCACCTCAGAACACTATCTACCAAGAACTGACTGGATGTACCTCACTGATAATGTGACGTGGAGTTGTTTGCATTGTACTAAACCCCGCAATGCAATTGTGGGATGAATTTCATATTAAAACATCTGAAGTTCCCTGTCTTTCCTACATTCTCTGGGTAAATTACCAACTGGAAGCTGTATCATCAAGAATGGAGTCATAGAGTCATACAGCACGGAAACTGACCCTTTGGTCCAACTCACCCACGTTTCCCTGACTTCGCAATACGATCTGGTCTCATTTGCCAATATTTGCCCCATATTCCTCTAAACCCCTTCTATTCACATACTCATCCAGATGCCTTTTAGATGTTGTAATTGTACCGTGTATATATGTGTGTAATGTGTTTGTGTTTGTGTGTGTCTGTATGTGTGTCCATATTTGCGCATGTGTGGATGTGTGTGTATGTGTGTATTTATCTGTGTGGGTGTGTGTGTGTATGTATATGTGTGTGTGTGCGTGTGTATGTATGTGTATGTTTGTGTGTGCACATGTGTGTGTATGTGTCTATGTATGTGCATGTGTGTGCATGTGTGTCTGTGTATATGTATATGTATGTGCGTGTGCATGTATGTATGTGTCTGTGTGTATATGTGTATGTTTCTGTTTGCGTGTGTGTGTGTTTGTGAGAGAATGACTCAAAGGTAGAAAACAGAGGACGGTGGTGAAGGCTTGCTTTTCAGATTGGAGGCCTGTGACCAGTGGAGTGCCACAAGGATCAGTACTAGGCTCACTACTTTTCATCATTTATATCAATGATTTGGATGTGAGCATAAGAGGTATAGTTAGTAAGTTTGCAGATGATATCAAAATTGGAGGTGCAGTTGACAGCGAAGAAGGTTACCTCAGATTACAACAGGATCTTGACCAGATGGGCCAATGGGCTGAGAAGTGGCAGATGGAGTTTAATTCAGATAAATGAGAGGTGCTGCATTTTGGGAAAGCAAATCTTAGCAGGACTTATACACTTAATGGTAAGGTCCTAGGGAGTGTTGCTGAACAAAGAGACCTTGGAGTGCAGGTTCATAGCTCCTTGAAAGTGAAGTCGCAGGTAGATAGGATAGTGAAGAAGGCGTTTGGTATGCTTTTCTTTATTGGTCAGAGTATTGAGTACAGGAGTTGAGAGGTCATGTTGCGACTATACAGGACATTGGTTAGGTCACTGTTGGAATATTGCATGCAATTCTGGTCTCCTTCCTATCGGAAAGATGTTGTGAAAGAGTTCAGAAAAGATTTACAAGGATGTTGGAGGATTTGAGCTACAGGGAGAAGCTGAACAGGCTGAGGCTGTTTTGTCTGGAGCATCGGAGGCTGAGGGATGACCTTATAGAGGTTTATAAAATCATGAAGGGCATGGATGGGATAAATAGACAAAGTCTTTTCGCTGGGTTGGGTTGGGATCCAGAATTAGAGGGCATAGGTTTAGGGTGAGTGGGGAAAGATAGAGACCTAAGGGGCAACTTTTTCACGCAGAGGGTGGTACGTGTAGGGAATGAGCTGCCAGAGGAAGTGGTGGAGGCTGGTACAATTACAACATTTAAGAGGCACTTGGATGCGTGTATGAATAGGAAGGGTTTGGAGGGATATGGGCCGAGTGCTGGCAGGTGGGACGAGATTGGGTTGGGATATCTGGTCAGCATGGACCAGTTGGACCGAAGGGTCTGTTTCCATTCTGTACATCTCTATGACTGTATGAAAACAAAGGGAGACCATTCTGGTCCATGCTGCTCAACAGTCGCTGCTCCCACTCCCTTGTCATCTCCCTTTAAACCCCATCCTCCAACCTACCACCGCTATGTAAACGCAACCTATTGGTTAGAACTGTCTCCTTACAGGGCCAACAACGTGAAAGAGATACAGACCTCAGTGGGAATCAAGCACAGACATGCACAAAGATGTAGACACAGGCGATACCGTACTAGAGTTGTATTTTCTTCAGATGGTTATCCAGTTCCGTTGTTAAAGAGCAGGGAGCTCTTTTGATGTTGTGTAGTGTCCCTCCCAATGGGCCACAGGTCAGAGTTCAATTCCCATTGGATCCAGAGCTGAGTCATACCATGTCTGAATAGTATGACTAAAAATCTCTGCAAGAGACAGCAACCTAGAGATCCCTGATACATGTTGCTGCAGACCTGATGGGCTGAATGGCCTCTTCTGTATTGTATGAATCCATGAAATCTGGCCCCATTTCACTACTGGGCAGCGCAATCCCAATGCCACTGTGTGCAAAGGATTTCCCTACGCCCACTGGAGTTTGATTGTTGTTCACCTTAAGTCTCTTTGGTTCTTGACCCTCCTGCTGGTGGGAAACATTTCTGTGTTGGCACCTCCCCCGGTAGTTTGAAACTCCTGGGAGAGCAGCCCCAATCTTACCTTGTCACTGAAATACTGGGGAGCACAGGTTTAAACTGAGGGAGGAGAACAGGAGATGTGTGAGGACAGCTTTTTGGACAGAAGGTGGAAGGTGCCTGGAACGCCTTGTCAAGGGAGATGGTTGAAGCAGAGAGGATAGCAATGTTTAAGAAGCATTTAGACAGAGCCATGAACAGGCAGGGAATAGAGGGATACAGATCATGTGCAGCTGAATGGGATTAGTTTGGAATAACATCATGCTTGGCAATAGGCATGCTGGGCCAGAGGGCATGTTCCTTTGCTCTACTGTTCTATGCTCTATGCTGGGCAGCACGGTGACTCAGTGGTTAGCACTGCTGCCTCACAGCACCAGGGACCCAGGTTTGATTCCACCCTTGGGCGACTGTGTGAGTGGAGTTCTCCCCGTGTCTGTGTGGGCTTCCTCCCACAATCCAAAGATGCACCGGTTAGGGTGGATTGACTATGCTAAATTAGCTCATACAGTCCAGGGATGTGCAGGCTAGGTGGATTAGCCGGGGGAATGCAGGGATGGGGCATGGGTGGAATACTGTTCAGAGGGTCAGTGTGGACTCGATGGGCTGAATGACCTTCTTCCACGTTATAGGGAGTCTATGAAACCCCTCATCCCTGAAGCCATATTTGTACATCTTCTATGCAACCTCTATCCATGTCTTATACATGCTGGGGAGATTTATGCCAATTGTTCCCATTGGGCAATGGAAATGTTTTTGTGTTTAGACAGTTATTGTCAAATGAATGTCCGATTAAATATGCATTAAAAAAAAAGACTTCCTCCTAAATTCGGAAGGCAGGGTTCATGAACACTCTTCACCATGTTCAGACTCAGGTAATGGAGCTGGTAAATGTCACAGAGAGAAAGATTCAACAGATTTATGAGACGTCCCACTTGTTCTGTTGTACTTATGGAACTGAAATGTCATTTGTGGTTTGGAATAATGTTCCCATAAAAGGAAATTCTCGACAAATAGTCTGCAGAATATTGTCTCTGACCTTTTGCCTTTGTATCTTTGTTAGTGTTTAGCTCGCACTGTTTATTCCCTCCAATTAGCAGAAAACCGTAGCTCAAAGGAATATTTCAGCTTAAGTGGCCATTAAACCTCGTCAATCTGAAGCCGAGCAGTAACGTTCCACTGTAGACTCGCCAAATGGGTGGACTCAGTGACTTCCATCGCAAGGTTTGGAGGCAACATGAGATTTGAATGAGTGATAGGACATTAGTTTATACTTGACTCTCTGCTTAACTTCAACAGCAAAAGAAAATGTTAGTGGAACTGTTTGGAGTTGACAGATTCCATTTAAGAGACATTTAGCATCTGCCTTTCATCTGTTTGACATATTGTGACTTGCTACATCTTTGTGCGGGTCTGTATATGATCTACATTGACTGCTGTATTCGTCTCACATTGATGGTCCCTACTCTGAGACAGCCAGACAACCAGCAAATTGCATTTGCATAGCACCTTTAATATGGTAAATCTTCACAATAGAGTTGTCAAATACAATTTGGCCCCTTACCAAATAGAGGAAAAAAACAATCTAGGCCAGGTTTTTTGATCAGTGGCAATGATGTGCTCATCACGCTCTTATATTTTTGCATATCTTCAGCCTTATCTACCAATCACAAAGCCTCCAGGCAGCAATCTAGGATGTAACTGGTGAAGAGAAGGGGAGCAGAGGACACACCCCTTTGGTCAGTATCAGCTACTGTAATCAGGCAAGTTTTTAAAGATCTTGAGTCTGTTGGGTGAGTGAGTGAGTGTGTGAATGATTGGGTGAGGGACTCTGAGTGAGTGACTAAAGGGGTTAGTGAGTGTGTGAATGACTGGTTGAGAGGGTGGGTTTGTAGGAATGAGTGAATGGGTGAGTTAGTGATTGAGTGATGAATGAGTGGGTGAGGGACTCAGTGAGTGAGTGAATGCGTGAGGGTATCAGTGCGTAAGTGAATGAGTTAGTGAGCAAGGGGTTCAGTGAGTGAGTGAATGAGTTAGTGAGTGAGGGGGTCAGTGAGTGAGTGAATGAGTTAGTGAGTGAGGGGGTTAGTAAGTGAGTGAATGAGTTAGTGAGTGAGGGGGTCAGTGAGTGATTGAATGAGTTAGTAAGTGAGGGGGTCAGTGAGTGAGTCAATGAGTTAGTGAGTGAGGGGGTCAGTGGGCGTGTGAACGGGTTAGTGAGTGAGGGGGTCAGTGAGTGAGTGAATGAGTTAGTGAGTGAAAGGGTCAGTGAGTGAGTGGAAGAGTTAGTGACTGAGGGGGTCAGTGAGTGAGTGGAAGAGTAAGTGAGTGAGGGGTTCAGTGAGAGAGTGAATGGGTTAGTGAGTGAGGGGGTCAGTGAGTGAGTGAACGAGTTAGTGAGTGAGGGGGTCAGTGAGTGATTGAATGGGGTAGTGAGTGAGGGAGTCAGTGAGTGAGTGAACGAGTTAGTGAGTGAGGGGGTCAGTGGGTGTGTGAACAGGTTAGTGAGTGAGGGGGTCAGTGGGTAAGTGAATGAGTTAATGAGTGAGGGAGTCAGTGAGTGACTGAATGCGTTAGTGAGTGAGGGGTTCAGTGAGTGAGTGTGTTAGTGAGTGAGGGGTCAGTGAGTGAGTGAATGAGTTAGTGAGTGAGGGGGTCAGTAAGTAAGTGAATGCATTAGTGAGTGAGGGGGTCAGTGAGTGAGTGAATGAGTTAGTGAGTGCGGAGTCAGTGAGTGAGTGAATGGGTTAGTGAGTGAGGAGGTCAATGAGTGAGTGAACGAGTTAGTGAGTGAGGAGGTCAATGAGTGAGTGAATGAGTTAGTGAGTGAGGGGGTCAGTGAGTGAGCCAATGAGTTAGTGAATGAGGGGTCAGTGAGTGAGTCAGTGAGTTAGTGAGTGAGGGGGTCAGTAAGTGAGTCGATGAGTTAGTGAACCAGGGGCTCAGCGAGTGAGTCAATGAGTAAGTGAATGAGGGGTCAGTGAGTGAGTGAATGAGTTAGTGAATGAGGGGCTCAGTGAGTGAGTGAATGAGTTAGTGAGTGAGGGGTCAATGAGTGAGTCAATGAGTTAGTGAGTGAGGGGGTCAGTGAGTGAGTCGATGAGGTAGTGAGTGTGGGTGAGTGAAGAAGATTATTTCTCACATTTATTTCTTTGGCAGGATACTTTCAGTCTATGCTCAATCTGTTTCCAAATGGATTCCGGCCTCTGTGGAGTTATTTTAATTTGTACCAAATATACCCTGTCACACTTTTCTGCTGAAGTTTACCAGTCACCTATCTGCCCACTCCCACATATTAAAGTTTCCTTTTTGAGTTCTACACTGTCCTCCTCACAATTTACATCTCTTCTGTTTTGTGTCATCCCCTGCACACCAAGATTGAGATCATTGGGGTATGAGCTGAAAAATATGTTGCTGGAAAAGCGCAGCAGGTCAGGTAGCATCCAAGGAGCAGGAGAATCGACGTTTCGGGCATAAGCCTTTCTTCCGTATGAAGAAGGACTTATACCCGAAACGTCGATTCTCCTGCTCCTTGGATGCTACCTGACCTGCTGCGCTTTTCCAGCAACACATTTTTCAGCTCTGATCTCCAGCATCTGCAGTCCTCACTTTCTCCTAGATCATTGGGGTATGTCAGGAAAAGCCAACATTCCGATATTGATCCCTGGGGAAACTCCGCTACAAACCTTCCTTCAGCCTGAAAAATATCCATTGACAATTTCTCTCTGTTTTCTGTCCCTCAGCCAATTTTGCATCAACAATGCTCTTTTCTCTTTTGTTCTATCAGCAATAGCTTTCCTCACATGTTCGTCGTGTGACTCTATATCGCATGCTTTTAAACGTCAATGTATATCACATCATCAGTATTACCCTCATCAACCTTCGCTAGAACCTTCCCAGAAAACTCCAGTAAGTTAGTTAGACACAACTTTCCTAATTAACCCACATTGTTCCATGTGACTATTAATTCAATACCAAATGGTTATTTCTGGAAGATTCCCTACCACCAAAGATAAACTGACTAGTTTGTCATAATTTGGCCAAATTTATAATTTATAACCCTTTTCTGACCGGGTTTTAAGTTCAGTGACATAGAAGCTAGAATATTAAAGAGGTCCAAATTTAGAGAGATGGGGTGTTCAGGTGGAGGGGCACCAATGGACAAATCATTTGATGCTTGGGATCACATTAGCCGGATCATGGGGAAAAGTCGCTCCGAAAACCAGGAAAGAGGCGACCATCAGAGGGCTGACTGTCAGCACAGACTGGGACGTAGAGATGAAAATGATGACTGCACAGCGCAGGGTGATCCAGTCCTTAATCTATCTCTATGATAGATTTCATGGACCTCACACTGAGAGCCAGACTCTGTGTGTGTGTGTGTGTGTGTGTGTGTGTGTGTGTGTGTGTGTGTGTGTGTGTGTGTGTGTGTGTGTGTGTGTGTGTGTCTATATCTGTGAGTGCATGTGTGTCTGTTTGTCTGTGTGTGTCTCTGTGTCTGTGTGTGTCCTGCATCTGTGTGCGTCTCTGTGTGTGTCTCTGTATCTGTGTGTGTGTCTGTGTGTCTGTGTATGTATGTTATGCATATGTGTATGTATGTGTCTCTGTGTGTGTATGTTTGCGCGCGCATCTGTGTGTGTTTGTACGTGTGTGTGTGTGACTGGGTGTGGGTGTATGTGTGTATTTGTGTGCACAGGTGTGTGTGTGTGTGTGTGTGTGTGTGTGTGTGTGCGTGAGAGACTGTCCGTATGAAGGGTGAGGGTTAGGGATGATTGAGGGAGAAGAGAGTTACTGTCAGGAAGAGACTCAGACATACACACAGTGATCGGGACGTTCCTTACCGTGGTAAGTCCCTTTTTAGGTTATCAAAGCAACATTAAACTATCGAGAAGTTGGAGTTGGACCAATCTCTTGGATGTTTACCTCTGAGGGCTGCTGTTGGAGGTTCTCAGTTGGAATGATTGTTTTCACTGAGAAAATGAAGTTCCAATGGTATTGAATCCTTAACAAGCCTGATCATGTAGCTCCCTTTTCCTAAGGTTCTCGTTACAATTGAGTAAGAGACTGGGAATACGAAAGACACCTGCCCCTCGTTGGGAGTTGCCTTCCAACTTTGCAGAGGCGAGTATGGACTCCCAAACACACCCTTTGTTACAGGACAGTTATCTGTTTTCACATTTGCCTGGTGAAATACATGTTTTTTTTCTACTGTTGAGAATTGCAATGCAGATTAAAACCATCCCTGAATAAAGTGCAGCATGATTACTAGACAGCTTTATAATATTTTTGCATCTTTATAATATTTTTCCTGATCACTGGATGTCTCAACAGTCTAAGATATCTAAGAACTTTTGGCTCCTTCAATACCAGAGGTTCCTCTGGTATTGGAGAAGCCAATTATTACCAGCAACCTCCCACAAGCGGGAGTGTAATGATGCTGGAGAATCTATACTCTTTTTCGCTCATTAGGACCTTATACATCACCCTGGTCCGGTAAGTGCTGAACCCAGTTATCCCCAGCACGAGCCCAGGAGCTTAGGGGAAGATATTCCCCTCTGCTTGTTGCAGGAGAGGTGTTGTGGGATCCTTTTTTTCAGGGAATGCTGTCCATTAAACAAACAAGAACAGAAATTGCTGGACAAATGAACTCTCTTTCTTGATAGATGTTGCCTGGCCTGCTGAGATTTTGCAGTAATGCTGCTTTAATGAAAAGCATTGCCCCTCCCTAACTGCCCTGTGGGCATTTAGCAGTCAAGCACATTTCAGTGGTTCTGGTGTCACATGTAGGTAAGAAGAGCCATTTCTTTCCCTGACGTTCCCTTCCCTCCTGATGCCACCTGGCTTGCTGTGTTCTTCCAAACTTTTGGCTGTCTACTTTGGATTCTGGCATCTGCAGTTTTTTTGTCTCTAACATAAAGGGCATTTAAACCAAATGGGCATTTCCTGACAATCAACAATGGATTCCTGGTCTTTATTAGACTCTTAATGTCAAAATTTTGTTTTGGAAATTAAGTTCAAATTCCACTATCTGCCATGGTAAAATTTGAACCCAGATCCCTGCAACATTACCTGGGTCTCTAGATTAGCAGTCCCGTGAACATACCACCAGGCAATTGTCTATCCCTATGTTCCACTACATAATAATGGAGAGAGGAATTCCTGTTAAACACACTCAGTATTAAGCTGATATTCCCAGCTGAAAGATCAACACTCATGGTTACAAATTGTCAAAAGGTAATGTCCTGCACTGTCTAATGGCCAGTTAGGTGTTTCTGAAATACAGATGGGAGCTGTTTATGGAATCCATCCTCATTGTAGCAGACTCCGTGGGACTTGCCTGGGAAATTGAACGTACTGCTGGGAATCTCTCTGCTTTGGGAACCCTCCAAAAGTATCCATTGAAGCTGGAGAATTTGGAGGATTCCACTGCAGTTAAGTAAATAGTTACTCAGGGAAAGTTAGACTATTAACTCCTGAGTAGCTATCTATCAGAGCCACCCTCCAATTTAACTCAGATCATCTCAACTGCATCTCCTGAAGACACTCATGATTCTGGCTGACACTCCCACCTAGAGGCACGATATCCCACTCCCTCATACCCACCTCGGCCTCTGAACCCCTTCTTCAGCTCCACACCCGATTCCTCCCTTTTCCCTGACAGGATCCACCTGACCCGATCCACCCACCTTGGGATCTGATTCCCGTTCCAGACCTGACCTGTCCCACCCTAAATTCTCCCATCCTCTGCCGCAGTGATACAGCACCTCACACCCGATACTCCGAATCCTCCCGCACACATACACACACCTCCAGACCTGTGCCTCCCTTCCCCAGCTCTTGACCCAGTTCCTCTTCCCACTCCAGACCTAAGTCCCCCACGCCCCTCACCAGTCCTATTCCAGACCCAGTGCCCATTTTTCACCAACGCTAGAACCCAATCCATCCCAGACCAAAGAGCCCTAGAATCTACTCGATTCTCCTGAATTGGAACCAAAGGTAATGAATGCACAGCTATAAGCACCATTCTATTAATATCTTTCAATTAACACCACAACAGTGTGCAGTTATACAGTCATAAATTCATACAGCTGTACAGTACGGAACAGACCCTTTGCTCCAACTTGTTCATGCCAACCAGATTCCACATTGAACATCATCATCATCATAACTTTAACAGGGAAACCTTTTGCTTCCTTTGTGATGGATTCATCCAATTCCATCCAGGAAAAGGACCAAGCCTATTCCCTGCATACACCCCCCTATGCTGGCAGTCTGTACTGCTGCCACTGCAGAGGAAGAGCCCACTGTAGATATCATTGTTCATCCAGTTGGAAGTCTTCATATTAAATGGCCCAGAATTCTTAATGGATGTCACCTATGTTTAGATTAGATTAGATTCTCTACAGGATGGAAAAAGGCCCTTCAGCCCAACAAGTCCACACCGACCCCCTGAAGAGTATCCCACCCAGGCCCATTCCCCTAACCTATATTTACCCCTGACTAATGCATGTATCACTATGGGCAATTTAATATGGCCAATTCACCTGACCTGTACATTTGGGGAGGTGGGGACTGATATCTGAACCTGTTAGAGTCAGAGAGATGTATAGGACAGAAACAGTCCCTTCAGGTGTATACAATGCTTGCTGCTGGTTGGCGTGCTAATTGATGCCTCCGTTCCCACTTGGGCCACTTGCCCAGTCAGTTTTTAGATCCTTGGAGGTGTCAGGAGTGGGAAGACTGCCTGGAGGAGACTTCCAGCACCAGCTCTTCCCTGCTTGCCTGGCTCCAACTGGAGATGCAGACTGTCTTGTAGAGGGATTCACACTCAACAATGGTGGCCTGACTGTGGAGTCTATTTTTACTTTATAAATCGGAGAGTGGGCAGCTCCACATTCTCACCTGAAAAGGCAATCTGCTGTTATGATGATGTTGTATTGTAAAAATTTGTTATCCTCCAAATTTTGCCCTTACTTGATTAAAAGAAAGGCTGGCTTATTGGGAGCCATTACTATCCTCTCCACAATTGTGTCGTAACTTCTCTAAGGACTCTATGTTGGCGCAAAGTCTCTTGCAAATATGATTAGGCCAAATGTGATCGCTTGATAATAACACTCCAGTACCTCTGACTCTCTAGCCTCTGCCACCTTTTAGGGCCCTAACCCTGTGTCACTAGGTACTCATTTGGGCCAGATAATGTACTTCTTATTGGGTTCAGTTATGGTGATGCTTGGCAATTTAGAACTGTGAGAGTGCACCCTCCAAATAAGTTCACTGTCGATGTGACTAAAAAGGCTTCAATGGTAACCTGCAAACAAATTCTGTAGGGCCAGCTGCATTATAGAATGCCCTATCGAAATAATATGGATTTCTGTCGTCCTAGCCACTGGTTTGATTTGTCTTCACGAATACAACTCTTAGATGATAACACGAGAAAAGATATGAGCAGGATTAGGCCAGTCAGCACATTGGGTCTGTTCGATCATGGCTGATATATTTCTCAACCCCATTCTCCTGCTTTCTCCTTATGCCCTTTGATTCCCTCACTAATCAAGGACCTATCTATCTCTGGCTTAAATATACTCAATAACCTGACCTCCACAGTTTTCTATGGCACTGAATTCCAAAGATTCACCACTCCCTGGCTGAAGATTTTCCTTCTTAACTCAGTTATGAACGGTCATGCCTTCTCTCTTAGCCTGTGCCCTTGGGTCCAAGTCTCTTCTACATCATCATCTTCATGTCAGTGTTGTGTAAGTTTCAAAGAGATCCTTCCTCGTCCTTCTATGCTTCATTAAGTACAGATCCAGAGTCCTCAACTGCTTCTCACACACAAGCGCTTCATTTCTGGAATTATTCTTGTAAACGACCTCAGAACCCCTCCAGTACCAACATACACTTTTTTAAATATAGGACCCAAAACGGTTCACAAAATTCTCAATGCGGCCTGACTAGAATCTTACCCAAAGATGTACAGGTTAGGTGAATTGGCCGTGCGAAATTGTCCATAATGTTAGGTGCATTAGTCAGGGGCAAATATAGGATAGGGGAATGGATTTGGGTGGGTTACTCTTCAGAGGGTCAGTGTGGACTTGTTGGGCCAAAGGGCCTGTTTCCATACTGTAGGGAACCTAATCTAATCTAATCAGTCCAACTCATCCATGCCGATCAGATATCCTAAATTAATCTAGTCCCATTTGCCAGCATTTGGCACATATCCCTCTAAACCCTTCCTATTCATGTACCCATCCAGATGCCTTTTAAATGTTGGAATCATACCAGCCTCTATCATGTCCTCTGGCAGCTCATTCCATACACACACCAACATCTGCACGAAAACGTTGTCCCTTAGGCAGTCACTTGCTCCCTGGTAAATACTGGAATAGTCAAAAAGTGTGGTGCTGGAAAAGCACAGCTGGTCAGGTAGCATCCGAGGAACAGGAGAGTCGATGTTTCAGGCATAAGCCCTTCATCAGGACATTCCTGATGAAGAGCTTATATTCGAAACATTGAATGCTGCCTTACCCGTTGTGCTTTTCCAACATCACACTTTTTGACTCTGATCTCCAACATGTGCAGTCTTCACTTTCTCCCTAAATACTGGAATAGGCCATTGTTCCTGAAAGACTCTCTGGCCTTGTTTGTTTAAAACAAAAACTCTTCAAAAACAACCAGCACCCATATGCCACTATTTTGAAATCCACACTCCAATAAAACGTTAACACACACATATAAATCAATGATACACCTTCAATTACAACGTGGACCTTCACGTAGCTTAACACCTCCTTCTCAAGGCAGCTATGAGTGGGCAATAAAGTCTGGACCTGCCCATGAAGCCTACATTCCTGAATGAATACGATTTTTTAAAAAAAGATGCTCAAGAAAATCTGCAGTTCATTAGTTCTATGTTTTGTGTTTTGTTTTGCTCAGCTCACCACTATCTTTGGGGCATTTTATGTATGGACGATTCTCTTTATGAAATAGACTGGATTCACATTACAGAAACTAACATAATGTAGACAGTAGCTACCACTGATTAGATTGACCAGATCACTCGCACTGCACTGTGTATGTTTACAACTGAAAAGTCTTTGTTCTAATGGAAAACAGATGAAGGATCCAGAGAAATGAATCTGCGCTGTTTTACAAACACAACCAAATTTGAACATAAATTGAGTTTCAATTTGTAAGAGTGTGCGTTATGTCCCAGGACTGTCAAAGATTATGTCAAGAAAAGAATCACCTGAGACAGATATGTGAGGTTATGTCAGTCTGCAAAAGCTTCTCAGGACTGTGTGGAGGCCATTCAGCCATCAAATCTGTTCAAACTTCCTATTTGATAAATAATTGCTACCTCAGTTATACTGCAAAATTTTCGATCCTTGAGGGTCTGATTGTGACAAGGGTTTCTCATACAGAAGAGGTAAGTACTTTATGACATTAACCAGGGCTAGAGTGCTCTCCTGGAAGACATTAATCACTTGAAGTACTGAGGGACCAGAGATCTGGATTATTCCTGTTGTATTCTTGTGAGTTCACAAGCTTCCAATCTCACTGCATGGCTGGTAAACAACACAGTTTTTATTGATTTGAAGATATAGCACAGATTGGCTCATCAAGGGCCCTTGTGGCGCAGTGGTAGCATCCCATCTCTGAACTAGGTCACCTGAATTCAAGTGTCACACCTTCTCCAGGGGTGTGTAATAACATCGCTGGATGGGTTGATGAGAAAATATCCAAATCTGGTCCTCACACAGAGCGAGACATAACTATATATCTTTACACTCTCCTGCTCCAACCTTGACTGACAATGACTGTTGGAGTCATGTGATCTACATCCTGGTTACTTGCTGAGGTACGTGTCTCCAAGTGCTCTCACCTGCTTCTCTGTTAATTGGCCAGGCTTTTTAAAATTGGTTTGTTTGTTTGTTCTCCTCCCAGAAGATCATATTGCGAATGTGATTGGAAATGGAGTGATTTGAATTAACCTGTCATGGCACCCCTCCAGGTAAGGTGAGGACTCGAACCTTCAAATTTCACGACCTGCTGTGATGGAATTTGAACACATGTATCCAGACACGGACGTATGCAGATGTGCATATGCATCATCATCCATCATCGGTGCTCCCTCAGAGACGGGGGTGACTCCCTCCCACTCTCGGGGTGAGTCTGTAGCTGGCTGTACAGACCGATGCAGCTACCCCAGGCTCTGTTACACTGGGGCAGGCGGTGGTCACAGGAAGGGGGTGAGCGGGGTGTTGGTGTGGCACCGCGCTCCTTTTGCTGTTTCCCCCGGATTCCGCTTTTTCCCGATGGTGAGTCTTGAGGAGCTCGACGCCTTCCCAGATGCTCCTCCCCAACTTTGGAACGGTCTGAGGCCAGTGGTTCCCAGGGGTCTGTGGGAATGCTGCATTTCCCCAGTGAGGCCTTGAGGGTATCCCTGAGGCCCTTCCTCTATCCCACCTGGGGCTAGCCTGCTGGGAGGAGAGCACCTGCTCGGGGAGCCTCGTGTCAGTCATGGGGATGACGTGTCCAGCCCATCGCAGCCGATCGAGGGATTGCAGTGCCTCGATGGTGGGGATATTGGCCTGGTCGAGGACTCAGGTGTTGGTGCATCCCAGCGGATTGTCAGGATCTTGCTCAGACAGCGTTGGAGGGACTGCTCCAGCACCTTGAGGTCCCTACTGTAGACAGTCCACGTCTCAGAGCCATACAGGAGGCTGGGAACTACCACACACACACACACACACACACACACACATAGACACACATGCACATGCACACACACAAGCACACAGGAACACACACTCACATGCACACACACATATGCACATGTGCACATGTGCACACACATGCACACACACACACACACGTAGTCAGAAGGATATAGAATCATATAGCATTGAAACAGACCATAATCTCAAGCTAAAATAGTCTTGTTTGCTCCTGGGCAATATCCCTCCAAATATTTCCCATTCGTGAACTTATCCAAATGTCTTTAAATCTTGTAACTGTACCCACACCATCACTTGCTCTGAAAGTGAAGTTAGGTAAATTAGATCCCCATGGGTTGTGTACATATTGTGATGTACACTTCCATGGGAGAGCTAGATGAGCCAATTCATACCAATCGCAACTCCTCACAAACAATAAAATATTCAGGGGACTGATGTGAGGCTCAAGGAAACACTCCTTCAGAGAGTCAGTACAGGCACAGTGGGCCGAATGGCCTCCTTGATTGCTGTGTGTATTTATGACGTCACTCTCCCAGGTGGTAATTTGAAGAAACTCCATCAAATCTGACTGGTAGTGGAATATCTCTCAGGCAGAAGGGACCAGAGTCCCAACAAAACCAGGAAACACCCCGTCAGCACTAAATCCAACACAGGGGCCTGACTGCAGGCTGCGGAACTTCTAAGAATGTACATAGCCAGTATGGGAGAAGGCCATTCAGCCCCTTCTGTTTGCTCCGCCATTCAATAAAATTGTGAATGAACTTTGACATAAAATTCTACTTTCCTGACCTGTCCCATGATTCTGCTCAAGAATCTATCAATCCCAGTCTTGAATGTGCTCAGTGACTTTAGCACACCAATGCATATGGCCAAGTTACCTTATCAGTCTAGGTAGGATGTGAACCAAAGACTCAGGTTAAATGTTTGCCAATCCTACTGCATCATTCCCTTAGGCCACCACTTCACTTTATCAGATGAGACTTCAGTTGGTTGGGTGGAATCCATAGTAATACATTTTGGCAACCTAAACTTTTTTGTTTAAAAACAGCATTCAGTCACGAACCCTCTCTCTCAGCAATCTGGAATTGTGCTTGACTTGAGAGGAACAATGTAACCCTGAAATACTCAAACTCTAGATGTGCAAAGCACTCCCCAATCTTCTCTATTTCAACACTCTTCAAATATGCACACACACACACACACACGCACAAGTGTTGTACACAGGTGCACATACACATGCACGCCCATATATACACCGATGCACACAAACACTTGCCTGCACACATGCACAAACAAAGCAGAGCAAATCTAACCTGGCCAATTTCCATCCCATGAGTCTACTCTCCATCATCAGTGAAGTGATTGAAGGGGTCACCAACAGTGTTGTCACTCAGCACCTGCTCAACAATAACCTGCTCAGTGATGCCCAGTTTGGGTTCTGCCAGGGCCACTCAGCTCCTGACCTCATTACAGACTTTGTTCAAACATGGATGAAAGAGCTGGGAGTGACAGCCCTTGATATCATGCACATACATACAAACACACATGCACATGTATACATGTATTTGCACCCACTTTTGCAGCGCACATAGTATGCTCACACAAATACACACACACCTATGCCTGCACACACACACAGTGCATGTGCATATGCATACACGTGCAAACATACAGACAGCTATGCATGCACACAATCATGCACACATGCATGAACATGCATGCATACACACACACACACACACACACACACACACACACACACACACACACACACACACACACCCCTCCACATATTCATGCACGCACATACACACAAACACACACACCATGTCTTGCATCTCCCTACGATATTTTCTCCCAACACTGACTGTTGGGAGGCATCAACCTTCAACTCTGGTCGCCTTGTACTCCCGAGTAAATCTTTCCCTCCTTGTAAAGTCATACTCATAGCTCGCATTGACCTTGGCATCTCACAGGGCACCTCCACCCCCACAGTCGCAAAGGACCATCCCTAACCATCTCCTTGAAGCCAACTTTCCTCCCACCCCTTCCACCCACCAACCTATTTCGGGCACTTCTTTCATCTGTGCGCACTGTTGGAAACAATTGTCTTCCCAAGCCACATATCGTTGCATGTTTAAGCTGCCTGCTGCCTAGTTTGGCAGCACTTCCACTGTCTGAGGTTGAACCAGACTGTTTGGAAGCTTGGCATTGACTTCAACCTTAAATTTAAGGGCATGTTTAAAAGAATGAGTGAAGTGTTTTCTATTTGATGCTGAGGAGATGGAATGCCAGAGCAGAGACAGCAGCAGCAGTTAAATCCACAACAGCTTTAAATAGTCACGGAGTAAAACAACACAAAACAAACCCTTCGACCCAACTCTTCCAGGTTTCCCAAACTAAACTAGTCCCATTTGCTGCGTTTGACCCATATCCCTCTAAACCTTTCCTATTCATGTGTCTAACCAAATGCTTTATAAAAATTATAACTGTACTCACCTCTACCACTTCCTCTGTCAGCTCACACCACCTTCTGCGTGAAACAGTTATCTCTCAGGTCCGTTTCAAATCTTTACCTTCTCCTTAAATGCATTCATTCACTGAAAGTGGAGTCACAGGTAGACGGGGTAGTGAAGAAGGTGTTTGGTATGCTTGCCCCATTGGTCAGTGCATTGAGTATAGGAGTTGGGAGGTCATGTTGCGGCTCTCAAGGACATCAATTCGGCCACTTTTGGAATACTCTGCAATTCTGGTCTCCCCGCTCTAGGAAGGATGTCGTGAAACTTGAAAGGGTTCAGAAAAAAACTTACATGAATGTTGCCAGGGTTGGAGGGTTTGAGCTGCAGGGAGAGGCTGAATAGACTGGGGCTGTTTTCCCTGGAGCGTCAGAGGCTGAGGGATGACCTTATAGAAGTTTATAAAATCATGAGGGGTATGGATAAGGTGAACAGTTAAGGTCTTTTCCCCAGTGAGAGGAACTAGAGGGAATAGGTTTGAGGTGAGAGGGGAAAGATATAAAAGGGACCAAAGGGGCAACTGAGAGGATGGTGCGTGTATGGAATGAGCTGCCAGAGGAAGTGGTGGAGGCTGGTACAGTTACAATATTTAAAATGCATCTGGTTAGGTACATGAATAGGAAAGGTTTGGAGGGATATGGACCAAATGCTGGTAAATGGGACTAGATTAATTTCGGATATCTGGTCAGTATGGACGAGTCGGACTGAATGGTCCGTTTCTGTGCTGTACATCTCTCTGACTCTATGCTCTCTAGTTTTGAACTAGAGATGGAAATAGAAAAATATTAGAAAAGGAAACAACAATTAAAAGGGTACAGGGAATAGGAAAAGGAAATGGATGTACAGTCAGTTCTTCTGCGTTCTTGTGCAACCCCGTGTTAAAGAAAACTCGTGATTTAGAAATGGTGCTTAAAGTGTTAGTGATGTAATCGCGTTACAGCCAACACTTGCTTTAAAGGTTTGTGCTTTAGCAACAGTGTCCCTAGTTCATCAATCGCGTTACAACGAAATTGTGTTGCCGAAACGTGTGTTATAACAGAACGACCTGATACGTGAATTAATCTTGGAGCGACAACATGCGATTGATGGGCTGAATGGCCTTTTTCCATGCTGTACAGTTCTAACCTTTTATGAATGACTGTGTGCTTCCATGAAGGTGCTTTGTCCCCTTGCTGGGTGGGTTTCCTCTTCATTCTGGAAGACTAAAGCACTACACAAGAGATCTTCACGAAGACTTCCCTTCATCCCACAAAGAAGGTGGATGGGAGGTTACCATTGCACTTCTCTCCCTTAGAGAGAGATGACTGGCGGTGGTTTAACCTGGCGAGGAGTAAGAGGAGGAGAATCCTTCATGGTAACCTAGCAAATGCAGGAATTGAACCCATGCAGTAGTGCATTACAAACGAGTTGCATAACACCAACTATTTATCACATCTGAGCCTGGTCAGTGAAGCAGAATACAGAACTACAAAAGACTTCATCAGCAGTTCACACCGGAAGGTTAATTTCCATTCTTAAAATGAAGATTAGGTGAAGTATTGAGTATTTCACACATCCATCCTTATTGTAGGAGTTCTGGTCTGCACTGGGTCGCGTCAGTTAATATTAAAATTCATTGAGATTCTGGCAGGGAGAGGCACACTCCCATCGGAGGAGACGCATGAATTGCAACAAGAGGCAGAAATGGTCTTTATTACAATTGTTTGGGTCCCTGGGACACCAGGGAGCAGGGCAAGCCCTGACATCCACCTCAGGGACAGGCTAGTGGGGTGGGAACCCATGCTGTGAATCCTGTTCACTTCTTAACTTCATTAACGCAGAGGAGATAAGACTCAAACAACAAGCTGCCCTGCCATCTCCATCTGTACCTTTGGGGGCAATTGGAATTTCTCTCCCACTTCAACAAAGCCCCGTTGGCAATGAGGGAAAGAGATTTGACAAGATATGCTTTTAAGAGGGATTTGCTATGTTCTATTTCTCTGAAAGAGGGGAGGTGTAAACCTGGTGCTGAGGTATTTGCTCCATGGAACGTGGAGTGAATAACTTTGGGGTTTCTTTTATAAATTAGACAAAAGGAGCATGAACAGGTGGAGTCAGGCTCCCACACGCCCAAGGTTTTAGTTTTTCTTTCAATTGTTGAAGTTGGTGTTTCGGAGTTGAAGCAGCTAGGTGCAGCTCTCTCTCTGCTGCTGCTGTAAAAAGCTTGGGTTCTCTCTCTGCTGCTAGGTTCGTTCTGTCAGTGCTCCTGGACTAGAGGAGACCACATGTGAGGGAAATCTGTTTTGCTGAATTTGCCTTTGCCAAGAGTGTGTTTATGGGATGCTGTTATATCGGAACAGTTGATTAGGGGCAGTTAAATGATAAATTATTTTATTAAGCATTTCCACAGAGTTAAAGTAATGCCAAATCTTCTTTTCTCATTTGTGATGTGGGAATAAAGTGTGTTTTGCTTAAAGCCTAGTAGATTGACCAATCGAATTACAAGTGGAACCCCACACCTAACACTTGGTTTTAAATAAAATAAAAGTCAGGGTCTGGGCTATCCCCTTTGAGGGGGTTTGGTCTGGTCCATATACTGGATGGAAAAGCATGGGGCGAGCTACACACCTTTACAAGGGTCTATAGATCTGAAGCTGGAAAAGGACAGCAGGTCAGACAGCGTCCGAGAAGCAGGGAAGTCAACATTTTGTGCTGACACATTGACCTTGCTGCTCCTTGGATGCTGTCTGACTTGTCGTGTTTTTCCAGTTTACATCTACTGACTCTGGCTTCCAGCATCTGCAGTCCCTTACAGTCTCCACTTACCATGGGCTACAAACACCCTAAAGCATTTCACTGCCAAGGGAATGAATGGGTAGAGAACACTTAAAAGCAGCCTGAATGTGATCGTGCACCTTAAGGGTTTGTACGATATTTATGTTTCCTGACAGCTGAATGGAAAGAGGAAGTGAATCCATCTGGAAAATGGGCTGGATGATTAAGGATGGATGAAGCAGTGCATGGGGAAAGCTATTGAGAGATTCAATCCATATGCTCCACATATCCTACAAGAAACTAGTGATGCCATTTTATTTTCGGATTGTCCTTCTTCAATAGACTGGGGGCCCGATGATGGCCCTGCAACCCAACTTTCAGAGCGACGGTATCTGTGGTCTGTCAGGCGGGTGAAAGACACTACAACAAGCTCCCACAGGCAGCTGTGTCATCATGACCAGGTCGTCTGTTTGTAGGTGTCAGCTGAGGGATGGACATTAATCAGGACAATGGGGAAAACACCCCTTCTCTGTTCAGAAATACGGTTCAGCAATCCTTCATGTCCACCTGAGTGGGCAGGTAGAGTTTTGATCTGATCTAAAAGGTAGCAGCAGTGACGGTGCAGTGGTGGAGCTTCATCCTAGCTCTGATACAAGTGAGTCATTAACACGCAATGTTTAGACTCAGATGTGAGAGTGCAATCAAATGACCCATAATGACCCATCAGCTACTGCTGGAGTGAGTGAAGTACAAAATGCTTCCTGAGTTTTATAGAGGCGCTCACCTGTGTTGTTTAAAAAGTGTGCTTCACTTATTGAGGTACATCCTGAGGAACACCGCCTGGGCCAGCTTAAACACATCCTGATACGGATCTCCAACTCAAATATTGCTGAACAAAAGGTACACTTTGTCAACTGCTTGCCAACTAATATTTGTTCAGCAATATTTGAGTTAGAGATATGCATCAGGGGCAGCACAAAGGCTCAGTGGTCAGCACTGCTGCCTCACAGTGCCAGGGTTGGGTCTTGGGTGGGTTACTCTTTGGAGGGTGGACTTGTTGGGCTGAAGGGCCTGTTTCCGCACTGTTGGGAATCTAATCAAATCAGCACTCTCTTCTTGTGTGGTATTAATGTTGCCTTTCCCCTTGAATTGGTATTCTTGCAAATTGTCCTGATGAGTGCAAGACTAAAAACTTTGATAAATGCCTCTTTTTCTTCTGCAATTATCCATTTCTGTGCCACCCAATGACTATCCATAATCTCCAACTGTTAATTTTGCAATTTATGAGGGAGAAAATTGCTCTTCACTCATAAATGTGAGACATTTTTGATGCAAATCTATTTACGAGGCATCCATTGACACCATCTTCGGCTACTTGTGAACACCAACGGCACCCTCCGCCATCCCTGACACTCATTTTGGTGAAAAAACATTCAGCTCCCTTTGTAGAGTGGGTTACACCCTTGGCCCATTTGTTGGACTGTGATGAACCAATGTGTCACCCCACTGTGCCATCTCTGGGATAGCCAACCCCTGCCTCCATTTCTTGTGTTGGCATAAATAAACAAAAAATGGGACCTCCTGTCCAATATCCTGTCGATTTTGTGTTCTGACTGTTGGACGAATATTCCTTGGCCTGCCTCATTTGGAGCATCTGGCCCAATTTCCAGAGGGATTCACTTCCTCTTTCCATTCACTGGGTTGGCTGTCCAGGAACATAAACATCATGCACAGCTTTATGTTCACGATCCCATTAAGGCTGTTTAAGTATTCTGTACCCAAGTGATTCACAGCACTCTATCTCCATTTATTTTGCACTTTCCTGTGATACGTTATAGAGTGCCAGGGGTAAAGACATTAGATTAGGTCCCATCCTATCCACTAAGCACCTGCACAGTGCAAGTGGAGCTCAATCATGCATACAGTATCCTCAGGCTGTACGGGGGCTGCTGTATAACTGCTTTCTCTACCTGACCCTCACTGCCTGCCTGGTTATGTCCATACGCATCCCATAAGATAGCCCCTTCCTGGTGAAAACATTTGAGGAGAAAGTGAGGTCTGCAGATGCTGGAGATCAGAGCTGAAAATGTGTTGCTGAAAAAGCGCAGCAGGTCAGGCAGCATCCAAGGAGCAGGAGAATCGACGTTTCGGGCATAAGCCTGAAGAAGGGCTTATGCCCGAAACATCGAATCTCCTGTTCCCTGGATGCTGCCTGACCTGGTGAAAACATTTGTCAACACTTTTCCTCACTGTACCATGCGGGGTATGTGTGCCAGGAGTTGCGAAGATTGGGAGAGTTTCTTTCTCCTAGAGATCCACTGCCAGGATCACTCAACTCGATTACTGGAACGGGGTATTTGCATCTTTCCACACTGGGTCCTCCACTATCACAATTCTGGGGGTTACCATTAACTCGAGATTGAACCAGGCTGGCCATATAAATGCAGTGATGACAAGAGCAGTTCAGAACCAAGGAACCCTGCAGCAAGTAACTCGCCTCATGATTCCCCAAATCCTGTCCATCATCTCCAAGGCACAAGTCAGGAGTGTGACGGAATACTCCCTACTTGCCCTGGACGGATGCAGCCCCAGAAACACTCAAGAAGCTTGACACCATCTGGGACAAAACAGCTCCCGCTTGATTGGTATCACATCCACAAGCATCCATTTCTTCCATCATTGACGCTCATTGCGTTCCATCTACACAATGCATTGCGCACCATCTACACAATGCATTGCGCACCATCTACACAATGCATTGCGTACCATCTACACAATGCATTGCGCACCATCTACACAATGCATTGCGCACCATCTACACAATGCATTGCGTACCATCTACACAATGCATTGCGTACCATCTACACAATGCATTGCGCACCATCTACACAATGCATTGTAGACATTCACTAAAGATCCTCAGACAGCACCTTCCAAATGCACGATCACTTCCATCTAGAAGGACAAGGGCAGCAGATGTATAGGAGCACCCTCACTAGTAAGTTCCCCTCTGAGCCTCTCACCACCCTGACTTGGAAATATATCGCCGTTCCTTCTCAGTCGTTTGTTCAAAATCCTGGGATTCCCTCCCTAAGGGCATTGTGGGTGAACCCACAGCAGGTGGACTGCAGCGGTTCAAGATGGCAGCTCAGCCCCACCTTCTCAAGGGCAATTAGGGACAGGGCAATAAATACTGGGCCCAGCCAGCAGCACCCATGTCCCACTAGAAAATACAAAAGGTTGTTCTGTTAAAGATC
This sequence comes from Hemiscyllium ocellatum, assembly GCF_020745735.1. NCBI lineage: Eukaryota > Metazoa > Chordata > Chondrichthyes > Orectolobiformes > Hemiscylliidae > Hemiscyllium > Hemiscyllium ocellatum. Next base: position 20,294,772 of record NC_083442.1, read on the forward strand.
ACACATAACATTTATATATAATCATGAGCCCCTTTCAACTCCTATAGAAATTAAACAATTCTTTGAGCAATTTATTACCAATTTATCTTCCCAGTGCTGTATTGCTGCTCTGTGTTCATTCTGGCTGTCATTTTCTAACAAAGTTGTGCATACCTAGTGAATTCATCAGGCTGGAGAGACGGGCCCTGGGTTCAAGGCTGTCCTGAGGCGAAGAGTCGAAAAGTCTCAGCAGGTCAGGCAGCATCTGAGGAGCAGGAGTATTGACGTTTCAGGCATAAGCCCTTCATCATGATTGTGGAGGTGAGAGGTCGACCAAGGGGGCTGAGGGATAAATGGGAGGTGGGTGAGGCTGGGGTGAAGGTAGCTTGGAAGGTGATAGGTAGAAGCAGGTGGGGGTGATGGTGATTGCTTTGAGAGGAGCATGGAGCAGATGGGTGGGAAGGAAGATGGACAGGTAGGACATTTCAAGAGGGTGGTGCCTAGTTGGATCAGGGATAAGGTGGGGGGAAGGGGAGATGAGGAAACACAACATTGATGCTGTATGGTTGGAGGGTCTTAAGGTGGAAGATGAGGCGCTCTTCTTTCGGTCGTCAGGTGACTTGGATTTGGCGGTGGAGGCGATCCATGTCCTTGGGGGGGTGGGAGGGAGAGTTGAAGTGATCAGCCACAGGGCGGTGGGGCTGTTTAGAGTGTGTCCCAGAGATGTTCCCTGAAGTGTTCCGCAAGTTGGTGTCGTGTCTCCCCAATGTAGAGTGGACACAGCAGATGAGGTGATTGGATGTGCTGGATGTGGAAGGATCCTTTGGGGCCTTGGATGGATGTCAGGGGAGAGGTGTGGGTGCAGGTTTTACACCCCTTGTGGTTGCAGAGGAAGGTGCTGGGAGTGGAGGGTGGGTTCATCGAGAGGGTAGATCTAACGAGAGAGTGGCGGAGGGAATGGTCTCTGCGGAATACTGATAGGGGTGGGGAGGGACATATATCTCTGGTGGTGGGATCTGACTGTAGGTGGCGGAAATGCTGGAGGATTACGCGCTGTATCTGGAAATTAGTGAAGTAGAAGGTGCGGATCAGATCAACAGCATTGGGAAAAGATTGTACTCATTGTAGTGGACCTCCAGCATGAAGCATTCATGGGATTCAAAGTTGTCGATTTGACTTTACTGAATGATGGAGTAGGCTGAAAGGGCCGAATGGCCTGGTATTGTTCCTAGTTTGTAGGAGATGGACCAGGGTGTATTATTTGCCAGTTTTTCCTTCCAGAGATGAGGAGAGAAGGGAGGGCAGCCATTAGCATACAATCATATGTGAAATTCGGCCCTGAAGTTCACACTGACGTTTCGAACAGCATCCCACCCAGACCCACCCCATTCCTGTAACCCTGCATCTCCCGGGTCACTACAGCACAGCCAATCCACCCTGACCCGCACATCTTTTGACAGTGGGAGGAAACTGGAGCACCCGAAGGAAACTCACGTAGACACGGGGAGAATGTACAGACTTCACACAGACAGAGGTCTGAGGCTGGAATCAAACCTGGGGCCCTGGCGCTGTGAAGCAGCAGTGTTAACCACTGTCCCGGCTAGTCCCTCAGTCAGGCTGGTTCCCTTCTCCTGACGGCTTCTCCTGCACTCCCCTATATCCAGCCTGAGGTAATGAGCAGACTGCGGGGCAGCAGGGAGTCTAAATGCCCCAGTTATGATATGTTTTTCCCAGTGGCAGTCAGCAGAGGCCCTTCAGTGGTCATTAATTGGTCACTTAAGGCCCTGCATTGATGACGGCCTGGGAAGACCCTTCCCATGTTGAGCTGGATTCTGATGCTGGTGAGGAGGGCTTTAGCTACACTGTGGCCCACCTCAATAAATGCCCCCCCTTTGCACTTCGGATTTCTTCTCGATTACAAGACCATAAGTCATAGGAGGAGAAGGTAGGCCTTTCAGCCCATTGAGTCTGCCCTGCCACTCAATGAGATCATGGCTCATCAGATTTCCTTCAACTTCATTTTCCAGTCTTTTCCTCATGATTCCCTTATTGATTAAAAATCTATGCTGAAAATGTGTTGCTGGAAAAGCGCAGCAGGTCAGGCAGCATCCAAGGAGCAGGAGAATCGACGTTTCGGGCACGAGCCCTTCTTTAGGAAGGGCTCATGCCCGAAACGTCGATTCTCCTGCTCCTTGGATGCTGCCTGACCTGCTGCGCTTTTCCAGCAACACATTTTCAGCTCTGATCTCCAGCATCTGCAGTCCTCACTTTCTCCCTGATTCAAAATCTATCTTAGCCTTGAGTGTACTCAATGATCCTGCAAAGGAGAAAAGTCCAGAGAAGAAATTCCTTCTCATCCCTGCCTTCAATGTATGACCCTTTAATGTTACGTTATACCCTCACCTCCTAGATCAGAGGTGGGGAGCCTTTCATGTTGGAAGGCCGCATTATGTTAGCTGTAATCTAATAAGGCCGCATCCAAGAAACTTCAATTATATATTCTTCAAAATTCACATTATTTTGTAAAAAATCTAACTATTATGTGGTTTAATCTTATTCATGGTGGCACGGTGGCCCAGGTTCGATTCCAGCCTCGGGCAACTGTGTGTGGGGAGTTTGCACATTCTCCCCGTGTCTGCATGGGTTTCCTCTGGGTGCTCTGGTTTCGTCCCACAGTCCAAAGATATACAGACCAGGTGAATTAGCCATGCTAAATTGCCCATAGTGTGAGGTGCATTAGTCAGAGGGGAAGTGGGTCTGGGTGGGTTATTCTTTAGAGTGTCGGTATGGACTTGTTGGGCCGAAGGGCCTATTTCCACACTGCAGGGAATCTAATCTAATCTAATCTAAAATATGTACTAACTAACTAACTAAAATAACTAAATCATGAACATAGCAGGTGTCAAAATAACCCTTATGACTTACCAATTTTTTAATTGTGGTGGTCAGTCTGTGAGGATTATTTCGTCGAATTTTCTTTTACTCTCTGGTATTTTAAATGCACTCATTTTCAGATGAAAATAAAAATAATAAAGGACGACAAAAAAAAACGTATTAATTAAAAAATAAAAGATTTGTTCTGCAAAATTTGGATTCATTCAAAAGGCCACACACAAAGACCCAGAAGGCCGTGGGTTCCCCACCCCCGGCCTAGACTCTTCCACAGGAGGCAACAGCCTTTCTGCATCTACACTGTCAGGTCCTCTCAGAGACTTATATGGTTCCTAGGGTGGGGGAGTCTACACTTTTAGGACATAAGTTTAAGGTGAGAGTGGAAAGATTTAAAAAGGACCTGAGGAATAACATTCTGATGCAGAGGGTGTTATGTGTGTGGAATGGGTTGCCAGAGGAAGTTGTTATGGATCAGGCTGGACCCTCTTCAAATATTTCAAGAAGGTAGCCTAGACCCTAACATTTTCCTATTTTAAAGTGAAGTGAGTGCTCCAGGTGTGATGCAGCTGGTCAAATCACTTGGCGACACGGTGGCACAGTGGTTAGCACTGCTGCCTCACAGCGCCTGTAGACCCGGGTTCAATTCCCGACTCAGGCGACTGACTGTGTGGAGTTTGCACATTCTCCCCGTGTCTGCGTGGGTTTCCTCCGGGTGCTCCGGTTTCCTCCCACAGTCCAAAGATGTGCGGGTCAGGTGAATTGGCCAAGCTAAATTGCCTGTAGTGTTAGGTAAGGGGTAAATGTAGGGGTATGGGTGGGTTGCGGGTCGGTGTGGACTTGTTGGGCCGAAGGGCCTGTTTCCACACTGTAAGTCTAATCTAATCTAAAAAAACACAATTTATTTAAACATTACAGTTAAAACACAATCAAAAGAAAGTGGAATTTAGAATAATTCAACTACTGGAAAACTTAACCGAATACTCAATACAGTAACTAACCAACTGTTCCAAATGTAGTAACATCTCATAAACACAGCCCTTGGCAAAAAGTTAAGTTCAAATACAAGTTCTTACATAAAAGCAAATTACTGCGGATGCTGGAATCTGAAACCAAAGAGAAAATGCTGGAAAATCTCAACAGGTCTGGTAGCATCTGTAAGGAGAGAAAAGAGCTGACATTTAGAGTCTAACTGACCCTTAGTCATCAGCTTTGACAAAGGGTCAGTTTGACTCAAAACGTCAGCTCTTTTCTCTCCTTACAGATGCTACCAGACCTGCTGAGATTTTCCAGCATTTTCTCTTTTGGCTACAGGTTCTTACCAGCAGGAGTGAACAACCTCCAGGGAGATCTCAGAGAAGGTCAGTTAGGAATCCCTTAGTGAGGTTTGCAACTCCCCTGGACTCACTCATCTTGTGACCCCTACAACTAAAGAAAACTTACAAAACCCCTGAACTGGGAGTACTGGCCACATCCGTTTGATTGTTAAACTGTTAAATTCCCTAGACTCCTCAGCACCTCTGCCTTTATCACCACTTTTCAAAAAATAACCAAGGACAAAATAACCATTTTAAAGTGACAGTATCGTCGCAAGGTGGTGGAGGCTAGTACAATTTAAAAGGCATCTGGATGGGTACATGAATAGGAAGGGTTTAGAGGGATATGGGCCAAATACTGGCAAATGGGACTAGGTCAGATTGGGATGTCTGGTTGGCAAGGATAAGTTGGACTGAAGGGGCTGTTTCCGTGCTGTTCATCTCTATAACAAGATCATGTCCCATTCTTCTACATTCTGATAAGTGTAAGTCCAACCTACTCAACCTCTGCTCATAAAGCAGACCCTCCATACCTGGTGTCAAGCTGGTGAACTTTTTTCTGGTCTGTCTTCAGTGCTGGCATATCTTCCCTTCGATAAGGGGTCCAAAACTGTTCACAGTATTCCAACCTGTGATCTCACTGGTGCTTTGTATAGTCTCTTCCACAAGGAGAACGGATAAATAGGTAAACATTATGGACAGCACGGTGGCTCAGTGGTTAGCACTGCTGCCTCACAGCACCAGGGTCCTGGGTTTGGTGTCTCTGTGAAGTTTGCACATTTTCTCTGTTTGGTTTTTCCTCTGGGTGCTCCAGTTTCCTTCCACAATCCAAAGATGTGCAGGTCAGGTGAATTGGCCGTGCTAAATTGCCCATAGTGTTAGGTGTGTTAGCCTGGGGTAAATATAGGGTATCGGAGGGGCGGTGTGGACTTGTTGGGCCGAAGGGCCTGTTTTCACACTGCAGAGAATCTAATCAAATACAGTAACTAAGGTGAGTTTGTGTGTTGCGCTGAACTCCTAGTCAATCTTATACTGTTTCCAGCTCTGACGGCTTTTTTGGGAGCAAAGACCTTGAATGCAGTTAAACAGAGCATCGGAGTGAAGACACGTCATACCAGACTGAAAACATCTCGGTTTCTCTCCCCACAGATACTGCCTGAGTTTCTAAAGCACTTATTGGTTTTATTCTGCATTTTGAATTCTTTAGTGAGGAACTTTAACATTCCTTCCTTCACCGCAGTGCGGCAACTCAGCAAGGCTCCTTCATTGGTCATATTCATGACGTGTACCACCTTGAATGACAACATATACACAGGGACACCACCCCCTGTAGGTTCCCTTCCAAGCCATTCACCGTCCTGTGTTGGAAATATATCGCTGTTCCTTCAGTGTCGCCTGGTCAAATCCTGACCTCCCTTTCTAAAGGCATTGGGGGTCTACCTACAACCCCTACAACTGCAGCGGTTCAAGAAGGTAGCTCACCACCACCTTCTTGAGGGCAAGTAGGGATGGGCAATAAATGCTGGACCACTCAGCGATGCTCATCTGGCAAATAAATTCACAGAAAGGCCTTCAGAATTAACATTAACATCCAAGCAGCACCCATGCAGTGGGGAACAATAAGGTTTCTGAGGTGTGGCACTTGAGATTGAACCGGAAAGCCTCGTATTCTAAACCAAGCACAGAGAATATTGAAGAAATTCAGCAGGTCTGGCAGTGTCTGGAAAAAAAGAGAGAGAGAGAAATACAACTATTTTGAGTCCATTATAACTTTTCTTCGGAGTGCTTATATTTAACTTCCATTTTCTAATCTGGCCAAGCCATGGAACTACTCTTTCAGATTTACCTTGAGGGTCACCATACCTCAAGCAGAAAGTGAGGACTGCAGATGCTGGAGGTCAGAGCTGAAAATGTGTTGCTGGAAAAGCGCAGCAGGTCAGGTAGCATCCAAGGAACAGGAGAATCGACGTTTCGGGCATAAGCCTTTCTTCAGGAAGGACTTATGCCCGAAACGTCGATTCTCCTGTTCCTTGGATGCTGCGCTTTTCCAGCAACACATTTTCAGGTCACCATACCTCAGGCAAGGGAAGAAGATGAATATTTCACGGTAACCTCAGCCAGTGTTGGAGTTGAACTCATATTGTTGAGTATCATTCTACAGCACAGACCAGCTATCCAGCCAACTGAGCTAACCAATTCCTTAAGTCCAGCCTCCCATGATCTTCCTGCTGAATTGGATCTCAAGCTGAAACCTGGGACCACTGGATGTTATTGAGAATGAACTGACACAGCAATGGCATTGCTTTCCAGACACAGGCACACAGAGTTGTTAGTGAGAGTTTGCAGTTGGATTAATGTTTGCAGTTCTGGGCACCTCATTAAGTGAGGGAGGCTTGAAAATTTAGCAGCCTCGCAAAAACTAGACTGGGATTTACAATTATGGAGAGGTTCGCAAATGCTGTGGCAGAGTCAAACAATCCTGATGTACTTCACTTTCGATGGATATCACACATGATCCAACAATGTCAAATGGCGTAATATCAGCAAACTGCTGGTGGCCTGAAATTAAAGTCATAACATTGAACCCTGAACCTGTCAAATGATGTTCAGAGGCTTATTTAACAGCTCCGGCTTGTTTATAAAGCAGAGCAATTGCAAACATGTCAAATGATAAAGGATTCCGAACACCGAATAAATCTGAGGAACTGGCCCGCGCTCCATACAAGTCTCCTCACATTCAATTGTGACTGTTTCTGTCAGCACAGTCAGTTCTGCTATAACATATCTTTCATTAACACAAATAGGCTGTAATGTGACTAGGGTGACCAGGGACTCCTTTTTCCAAAAAGCGAACTTTTAAAGTGTGTGTTGGCTGTAATGCGATTACATCGCCAACACTTTAATTGTATTTGTATTGTGTGATTCGGAGATGCCGGTGTTGGACTTAAGTGCATTATCTGGGCTGACATGACACCAATTGTTAAAGTTCACTTGAGAATGTAACTTTTAAATGTTCTGCGATTTACATATGAAAGAACTGAAACCAACATGTTCATTCTAAAAGCTGAGAGACTTAACAAACAATCCAGGTCTTTTTCAATATATAATTTCAGTTACATCACACTGTAAACTTTTGCTATAAATTCTGTGTCTTAGAATCTTATTCTCCACAACCACCTTATGAAGGAGCAGCGCTCCGAAAGCTGGTGCTTCCAAATAAACCTGTTGGACTATAACCTGGTGTTGTGTGATTTTTGTACAGCATGAGGTTACACAAGAACGCAACTATCACATAATAGCAGAGCTACCCGCACTGAAAAATAGAAAATAGGAGCAGGTGTAGGTCATTCGGCCCTTCTAGTCTGTTCCGTCATTCAATGTGTTCATGGCTGATCATCCAACTCAAGTCTTCTGTTCCCACTGTCTCCCTCACACCCTTTGGTCCCTTTAGCCCCAAGAACTATGTTTATCACCTTCTTGAAAACATTTAATGTTTAGACCTCAATTATGTTCTGTGGCAGAGAATTCCACAGGCTCCCCAGTCTCTGGGTGAAGGTATTTCTCCTCATCTCAGTCCTAAATAGCCTATCCCATATCCTTAGACTGTGACCCCCTGGTTCTGGAATCCCCCGATTCCTGGGAACATCATTCCTTTCTTGACCCTGTCTAGCCCCAGCATGTCCTTCTATACCTTTCTCCTACATTTGCAACTGTACCTCTCATATCAACTGTTCCTTGTGATGTTATCTTAACTGTTCCTTATCCTAACTGCAAAACCTCCACAGAGGCTGGTCTCCCATGATAAAGTCACCCTTCATTTACGCACGAATGGTTCTTTATTATAGTACTGCCTCATAGAGAGTAAGGCACCTGAATGTCAGTACCTCTGACACCCACCCTTTTTATCTGTCAGCCAGGGCTCCCTAATTGGACTGGATTAAGAGCCCCAATCAGGGGACTCATGTCCCATAATGTCTTGCTGATCTCATATTACGACACAAACCACTCTCAGGGCTAATGTGTGCAGTGAATAACTAGATTACTTGGTGTTCTGTGTAAGTTGAGATAAGTGTGTCCATTGAAGATCTAAATAAATAGACTATGCCTAGGTGTTGGTTGGATCATTTGGTGGGACATCTTTGTTTGTAATGCATGGAGATACGAACAGTGTGGGTTCAATTCCCACAATTGACTAAAATCACTATGAAGGATCCCATTTTCTCAAGTTCACCCCTCACATGTGGTGACCCTCAGGGTTAAACTCACCACCAGTTCTCTTTCAAATTAGAGAGCGGGAGTAGAGTATTAACATGCATAAAATAGAGGTGCATAAGCTCGAAGACTATTCTTAACCTCATCTTCTCCTCAACCAATCTGTCTTGAACCCAAACTTTCAGGAGGTGGCTCAGTGGTTAGCAATGGTACCTCACGGCACCAGGGACCCAGGTTCGATTCCAGCCGAGGGTGACTGTGTGGTGTTTGCACATTCTCCCCATGTCCGCGTGGGTTTCCTCCGGGTGCTCCGGTTTCTTCCCACAATTCAAAGTTGTGCCGACTAGGTGAATTGGCCATGCTAAATTACCCATAGTGTCCAGGGATGTGTAGGTTAGGTGCATTAGTCAGGAGAAATGTAGAGTGATAGGGTAGGGGGAATGGGTCTGGCTGGAGTACTCTTTGGAGGGTCAGCATGGACGTGTTGGCAAAGTGGCTTGTTTCCACACTGTAGGGATTCTATGATTCTAAAACCACGCGTAAATGGATCTGTGATGGAGTTTGCACTTCACATACATTCTCAACTCAGCTTTTCAATACATCTGTCATCTCACGGGGCTGAAATTGTATCCTCTTTTGCCTTCCTCTGGTTCAATCATCCCCAACACCAACTTGTCTGAGACTTTCTGGATGGATGCTTGGAAAGGCCGCTGAAGGTCCCCACTGCCCCGCGTAGTCTGCTTGGGAGGGGGTGAGGTGGTAGGGGGCTGGGGTGGGGGATACCATGACACTAGAGAGAAGCCTCACTGCATGGGCTGGAATTGGTCAGTATCCAAGGAGCTCATGCCCGAAACGTCGATTCTCCTGCTCCTTTGGTGCTGCCTGACCTGCTGCGCTTTTCCAGCAACACATTTTCAGCTCTGATCTCCAGCATCTTCAGACCTCACTTTCTCCCAGAACTTAACCAACTTTACAACTTTACCAATATCTACCTGACCTCAAGTTCACCTGGACCATCTCAGAAACTTCCCTCCCCTTCCTGGACCTCTCCATCACCATCTCTGGCGACTGACTAATCACAGACATATACTACAAGCCCACAACTACCTACTTTAGATTACTTACAGTGTGGAAACAGGCCCCTCGGCCCAACAAGTCCACACCGACCCGCCGAAGCGCAACCCACTCATACCCCTACATTTACTCCTTACCTAACACTATGGGCAATTTAGCATGGCCAATTCACCTGACCCGCACATCTTTGGACTGTGGGAGGAAACCGGAGCACCCGGAGGAAACCCACGCAGACACGGGGAGAACGTGCAAACTCCACACAGTCAGCCGCCTGAGGCAGGAATTGAACCCAGGTCCCTGGCGCTGTGAGGCAGCAGTGCTAACCACTGTGCCACCGTGCCGCCCTCTCTATATCCTCCCACCCCACCTCCTGTAAAATCACCATCCCTTATTCCCAATTTCTCCATCTCTGCTGCATCTGTTCCTAGGATGACCAATTCCACCTGAGAAAGTTCCAGATGGCCTCCTTCTTCCACGACTGCAACTTCCCTTCCCATATCGTTGACTATGTCCTCCAGTGCATCTCCTCCACTTCACGCATCACTGTCCTTGATCCCCACCCCTCCCAACGCAACAAGAACAGAACACCTAGGAGAAAGTGAGGTCTGCAGATGCTGGAGATCAGAGCTGAAAAATGTGTTGCTGGAAAAGCGCAGCAGGCCAGGCAGCATCCAGGGAGCAAGAGAATCGACATTTCGGGCATAAGCCTGAAGAAGGGCTCATGCCCAAAACATCGATTCTCCTGCTCCTTGGATGCTGCCTGGCCTGCTGCGCTTTTCCAGCAACACATTTTTAAGGACAGAACATCCCCTGGTTTTCACCTTCCACCCGACCCACCTCCGCATACATCTCATCACCCTCCGTCACTTCCGTCACTTCCAAACGGACCCCACCACTAGAGGTATATTTCCTTCCCCACTCCTATCAGCATTCCAAAAAGACCATTCCCTCCGCAACTCCCTTGTCAGGTCCACACCCCCCACCAGCCCACACTCTACTCCTGGCACCTTTCCCTGCCACCACAGGAAGTGCAAAACCTGCTCCCACATCACTCCCCTCACCTCTGCCCAAGGCCCCAAGGGATCCTTACCCAACCAACAGAAATTTACCTGTACCTTTCCCAATGTCATCTACTGCATCCCATTTGCACCCAGTGTGGTCTCCTCTACATCGGGGAAACAGTATGCCTTCTTGCGGATCATTTCAGAGAACATCTCTGGGACACCCTCACCCACCAACCCCACCCTCCTGTGGCTGAACACTTCAACTCCCCCTCCCACTCCGTCAAGGACATGCAGGTCCTGGCCTCCTCCACCGCCAAACCGCTACCACCCGACACCTGGAGGAGGAACACCTCATATTCCGCCTTGGGATTCTGCAACCACGCAGGATAAATGTAGATTTAAACAGCTTCCTCATTTCCCCTCCCCCCACATTATCCCAGTCCCAAGCCTCCAACTTGGCACCACCCTCCCGACCTGTCCATCACTCCCCTTCTGACCTATCACCTTCTCCCTCACCTTCATCCACCTATTGCTTCCCCCAAACCCCACCCCCCCTTCCAACTATCTCTCAGCACCCCCCCGGCCCACAAGCCTCATTCCTGATGAAGTGCTTATGCCTGAAACATTGATTCTCCTGCTCCTCAGATGCTGCCAAACCTGCTGTGCTTTTCTAGCATCACACTCTCAGCTCTGATCTCCAGCATCTACAGTCCTTACTTTCTCCTAGAACTCACACCACACCAGGTTGTATTGCTGCTCTGAAAACTTGTGATTGCTAATGTAACTATTGGACCATAACCTGGTGTCATGTGACCATTTCAGGCCCACTCAAACAACGGCACCTCTACATCTTTGGGCTGGAATTGGCAAGGGTTGGGGGAACCCTCTATATACAAGCCCCCATTACCCCTGGAGGCACTGCCTGCAATCTCAGCAGTGTCCACTACTCCATGGTGGCGCTGTGGACCCATTCTCTAAAGGGTGAATTCCTCCCGAGGCAGGGACAGGAATCCTGCTCCCAACCCCAATCTATTGTGGGACAGCAGCCAGGATTGTAGGATGATGTCCTCCCCAAATCCTTTCAGTCGGGGGGGAGGGCTTGTACAGGTGAAGGGGGCAAGAAAGTGGACCATAGTATCCAGCCTGGCACTCGACTAGTTTCCTTTTGAAAGAGGGCAATTAGACCATAAGATGTAGGGGCAGAGAGAGACCATTCGGCCCATCGATCCTGCTCTTCCATTTGATCATAGTAGACAAGCAGGAGGCTCTCTACTTTGGATTCCTGCATCTGCAAGTTTTTTTGTCTCTCGTGGCTGATATTTTTCTCAACCCCATCCTCCTGCCTTGTCCCTGTAACCCTAGATCCCCTGTCTATCAAGGGTCTGTCTATCTCTGTCTTAAAGACACTCAGTGACTTGGTCTCCACCGCCCTCTGAGTTCCACAGATACACAACAACATTGTATCATTCCAACCACTCAAGAAAACATCCTTTTTATTGATAGAATTTATTTGTGGCTTTCTTGCATCTGTGACCCTTGAGTTTTGGTTCTCCCACAACTGTAAACATTCTCTCTCTGTGCCCAGTCGGTCCCATTCATAACTTTACAGAGCTCAGCTGGGCTCTTTGCGAGAGAGGAAAACTCCAACTTACTCTGTCTTCTCCTCCTGTCGTGGCCTGTCTGTTTCAGTTAATTACTTCTGTGTTAATTGCAAAATAACAGCCCCTTGACTAAATCACTGTTTCTGCCCACGGTAGTTCCCTTTAACAGTCATTGTGTGTACAACAAGATTTTCCTGTTTTGTTTGAGAATGCGAGCGTTGGACCTAGTCCCAGAGCAATGTCTTGGCCTCGGGGGAAGGGGAAGGGACATAACTAATATTGGAGTTTATCCCAGATGGTTTACTGTTAATATCATTTGTACATTTCTCTTTCTGTCATAAAAATGCCTGTGCTCATATTTCAACCCGAAAAATTAATTGGACAACAGAACTTTAAATGGATGGTTTGTTACGATCATCAAGTGAGTCAGGGATTTTGAAGACTCCCAGGACATTACACATTTTCCGTAATATTTTCCCCTGTTTAAATATGCGTCTAAAAGTGACTGTCATGAGCGCTGTAGCACTTAATCAATGAACGTTTAAATTCCAAAAGTGAAAAATTGCAAATCCAGCTAATTTGTTAGGTGGGCCCATAGCAAAAAGAAGTGAGTTTGCAATTTAAATGTTTAAGATTAGATTACTTACAGTGTGGAAACAGGCCCTTCGGCCCAACAAGTCCACACCAACCCGCCGAAGCACAACCCACCCATACCCCTACATTTACCCCTTACCTAACACTACGGGCAATTTAGCATGGCCAATTCACCTGACCCGCACATCTTTTGGATTGTGGGAGGAAACCCACGCAGAGAACGTGCAAACTCCACACAGTCAGTCGCCTGAGTCAGGAATTGAACCCAGGTCTCAGGCGCTGTGAGACAGTAGTGCTAACCACTGTGCCACCGTGCCGCCCACTAATTCTCTGATCCTGGCCATATTTGCCTCTTGTAGCTCACACACAGACTGTGGTTCCAAACAGAAAGGAACTCTGCATGCTGAAAGGGTCAGAACAGTTTCTCTTCCTCGCAGGTAGTTGAAGATCACACATTCCAGACTTCTGTCATCCGGGTGGGACTGGGCGAAATCAACACAGATCTTCTGCAAGCAATCTTTTTGCAAAGACTGGGAAAAGGGCTATCACCACTCACTGACACCTGGAGTTTAAAAGCAGTTTGGATAAGTACATGAAAAGGAAAAGGTTTGGAGGGATATGGGCCAGGGGCAGGCAGGGGGTATGAGTTTAGTTTGGGATTATTTTGGCGTAAATTACTTCAGATGCTGGAATCGGTATTGAAAACAAAACAAACATTGCAGGAGATTAAAGTGGGTCAGGCAGCATCCATGGAGAGAGAGAAAGCTAACGTTTCATAGAACATAGAACAGTGGAACACAGTACAGGCCCTTCAACCCTTGAAGTTGTGCCAGCCTTTTATCCTACTCTAAGATCAAACTAACCTACATAACCTTCATTGTACTAACTTCCATGTGTCTATCCAAGAGTTGCTTAAATGTCCCTAATGTACCTGACTTTACTATGACTGCTGGCAGTGAATTCCACACACCCACCACTCTCTGTGACCCCTGACATCTCCCCTAAACCTTCCTCCAATCACCTTAAAATTATGCCCCCTCAAGATAGACATTTCCGCTGTGGGAAAAATGTCTCTGGCTATCCACTCTATCTCTGCCTCTCATCACCTTGAACACCTCTATCAAATCACCTCTCATCCTTCTTCACTCCAATGAGAAAAGCCCCAGCTGCCCCAAACTTTCTTCATAAGACATACCCTCCAATCCATGCAGCATCCTGGTAAATCTCCTCTGCCCCCTCTCGAAAGCTCACACACCTTTCCTGTAATGAGGCGACCAGAACTGAATGGTCATCTCGACTCAAAATGTTAGTTTGCTTTCTCTATAGATGCTGCTTGACCTGCTGTGATCTCCAGCATTTTTTGTTTTTAGTTTGGGATTACAGTTGGAGTGGATTGATTGGAGTGAAGGATCTGCTGCAGTGCCATATGATTTGATGACTCTAATAACAGCTATTAAGCACGTGCGTATGGAAATATGTCATAATAATGTCAGATCTCATGGAATTGGGACCCAAGTCTATAAAACCATACAATCCCTACAGTGTGAAAGGAGGCCATTTGGCCCATCCAATCAGCACTGACACTCCGAAGAGCATCCCACCTGGACCCACCTCATCCCTGTAACCCTGCCTTTCCCATGGCAATCCACCTAACCTGCATATCCCTGGACACTATGGGCAATTTAGCATGGTCAGTCCACCTAAGCTACTCATCTATGGACTGCAGGAGAAAACACTGGCAGAATGTACAAACTACACATAGACAGCGATCTGAGGGTGGAATCAAAGCCAGGTCCCTGGTGCTACGAAGCAGCAGTGCTGACCGCTGAGCCACTGTGCCACCCCAGTCCCAGAAATGATCCCTCCTGTATCCGTTGCTATAGTTATAGTTAACAAGCGTTGTGAATGTTCACAGACAAACTGCCCTCTAATAAAAACCCAGCCATGATCTTACTACAGTTGTAGGCTTGTGTGGGTTGGTACAAGTCAAAATAATCTTCATACAGGATCATGAGGAGGCCATTCATCCCTTCAAGTCTGTTTTACCTCTCAATTAAATCATTATTGAACTATCTTTTAGCCCTACTTACATAGTACCTTTTATAATTGTTCACCTTCATCCCCCTATGCTCCTGGATCAATGAATTCAACTCGCATTGTGACATTGAACATTTCTCCCACTGCCTCCCCCTCCAGACATAAGTTTTCCATCAGGACTCCCACCCAAACACCTCTTCCCCCACCTTCAACACATCCCATCCACGTGGACACTCCGTGTTGGCCTGTTACCCGCCCTTGATCTCTTCTTCTCACAATCTGATTACTGCCTTGTGTGGTTTTAGTAAACCACCGCCCCCCACCACCGCCCCCCCCCAACCCCTCTATTTTTATACTCCCTCAGAAATGAAGGCCAACATTCCATCTGCCTTCCCAATTACCTGTTGAACTTGGATGTTAGCTTTTTTGCAATTCATGGGTTGGTGATTCCCAAATCTCTTTGTTCTGAAAATTTCCGCTTTCTTTCTCCATTTAAATAAAGTTCAGCTCCTTTATTCTTCCTGGCAAAGTGTTTAATCTCACATTTACCCACATTATATACCATCTGCAAAATCTTTTTGCCCATCTTAACCTGTCTATATCTCTCTGCATGTCATCCTCACTATTTATCTTCCCTCCCAATTTTGTATCCTCCGCAAATAGCAACTCTCCAAGTCCCTGAGGCCAATAAACACAGGAAAATAATAATTGTGCTGTTAGAATATTGCTGCTTTTGAGAAAAAATGTTGTTGATCGCTTCGACTGGCTAAAGCAGTCTGAAAATAACTGGATCTGAGGGACAGAGCTGCTTGATTGACAATCTAGAACCATCCAATCAATGGTGAAGAATGGTCAGTTTGCAATCTGATTGGACAAGGCACCACAAGGCTGGACATGCCTAGCCAATAGGAGGAGTGAGTGGGTGGGGGCAGTCAGCGAAGGGAGGTTGTGTTGTGATGAAACCCTCAGAATACATCCATTCAAAGTTAGAAGTTCTGCTCAGTAGTCCCCCTGCTCCAGATAATAAGTTTTGCCAGATTGACATACACTGGTAAATACAACTGCCTTCCCTGGATCAGGATTTGTAAACTGAAATAGAAAAATCCTCTTGTAACTAGATTCACCCACAACCTTTGGATTTCACCAGGGAGTGTGAAAGGTGCATGAATCATCAAAGCCTGTCTAACATCAAAAAGGATTGCCTTCATTGCTCAGATCTTCGAGTACAGGAGTTGGGAAGTCATGTTGGGACATTGGTGAGGCCTCTTCTGGAATATTGTGTCCAGTACTGGTCACCCTGTCATAGGAAGGATATTATTAAGTTGTAGAAGGTTCAGAAGAGATTTATCAAGATGTTGCTGGGAATGAGGGTTTGAGATATAAGGAAAGGCTGGGTAGACTGGGACCTTTTTCACTGCAACGTTGAGAGGAGACCTTATAACATCATGAAAGATATACATAGGGTCAACGGTAGTTATCTTTTCACCAGGATGAGGGAGTTCAAGATCAGGGGGCATACTTTTAAGGTGAGAGGAGAGATGTTTAGAAAAGACATAGGGGCAAATGTTTTACACAGAAGGTGGTTTCACTCTGGAATAAACTTCCTGAGGAAGTGGCGGGCACAGTTACAAAGTTTAAAAGGCACTTAGATAAGTACATGAACAGGAAAGTGGAATGGAACAGGAGTAGGCAGGTGGGACTAGTTAAGTTTGGGATTATATTCGGTATGGACTGGTTAGTCCATAGGGTCTGTTTCCGTGCTGTACGACTCTATGACTCCATCATCACCTTGACTGGAGATTGAGAAAACAGCCATCTATCTTCATGAAGAGGAGATGGCTTACCACTAGACTGTTGATCCTGAGATAATGTTCTGGGGACCTGGGTTCAAATCCTGCCAGTGGAATTTAGATTCAATAAAAGTCTAGAATTAAGAGTCTAAGGGTGACTTCAAAACCATTATCAATTGTCCAACTGGCTCACTAATATAATTTAGCAAAGGGAACTGCCTTCCTCACTTGGTTTGACCTACATGTGACTCCATACCCACAGCAACATGACTCCCCTCTGGGCAATTAGGAATGGGCAAGAAATGCTGGCCTGACCAGCAATGGCCACATCCATTAAAAAACAAGTTACATGTGAGTAGATAAACAGTATAATTTATTACATAGTAAATAGCTATTTACATAGCATCTGAGGTACATGGTGGTCTCTTTGTGAGTCTATCCAGCTCAACTTAAATACACCTTACTGAGAGCTACATTGTTCTTTGCAGCTCGTACAGTAATACTGGGACAGCAACTTGTTAATGTTGAAAGGGTGGCGTTGGAAAAGTACAGCAGATCAGGCAACGTCCAATGAGCAGGAGAATCAACATTTCTGGCATAAGATCTTCACCAGGAATGTGAAGGGGGAAGGTGGTTGAGAGCATTATTGTAGGACTTATGACAAGTTGGAACACGCTGGAGAAAAGTGAGTGGGTTATGATATTTACCAGGCATTTGATTCATGTGATTGTGCGGATTGAGCTACAGATTTTGCGAGGGGCTGGATGAACATGGTGCTCTTTAAAACTTAACCAACAGTAAGACCTACAGAACAAACGTCTGAACTCCTTCAAGCGCACCATCTGGGGCAAAGCTAGCGAGGTTCACTTGAGTGGCTGCTTCATAATGCAGAGAGATGCCAACGCTATGGGTTCCATTCCCCCACCCCATTGACCTCCATGAGAAAAGGGTCAGTCTGTGCAATAGCTTCCCCCAGGCAGACAGAGGAGGCACATGATCCATGAAACACAAATTGGATTCATTTTACCTCATGCAATCCTGTCTTGGGGTTGACAATCTGAGTAACATGGTGCTCTGGAACCTGCTGACACAAGTCTCTATCACAAGATCAAACATCTCTCTCTGTTCCCGTCACACTGAGAACTGTAAGGCCAATGCCCAAATGAGGTAATGCGCTGACGGAGTCCGAAGGCTCATTGCTGAGAATTCCATTCAGCTCCTTGAGCTATCAAGCCACTAGTGTTGTGTCGATACACAATACGGAGTCACATGATGCCAGCCAAGAGGCAGCCAAATTTAGTCCCATTAGACAATCCCTTCCTTACATGGGGGTGTAATGCTCAGAGCAGTACTATATCAGGTACATTCCAGCATGAGAAGTGGCCGTGTGACTCGTACATTATACTCTAGTCTGGAGAAGCCAAGTGGTGTGACCTGTGAAGCTAAATTCCATTGTTCTGAGCTTGCACCACCTGCAGGAGAAAACTCCGCCTTTCAATGCCATGAGTTTACAATGCTAAGTTTCCCTATGGCTCAATCTCTACTTGCACTAAATGTTCCTGATGCAATGAACAATGCTCTGCATTCAAGAACCGATGGGCGCACTCATTTCTCCACTGCTTATCAGACTGAAGTTAATCTTTAATTAGGGGATGTTATTTCACGCACACACGCACACCACATAAACACACGAACGCACACACACACACACAAACACTCATGCACGCACACACACACTCACACTAGATTGGGTTGAGAAACAAACACTCATGCACGCACACATACTCACACACGTACATAAACACTCATGCACACGCACATATACAAACATTCACACAGGCACACACACACGTATGCTTGGAAACAGCAGATATTTTAGTAAAACACTTTGCAAGTATAGAGTCATAGATTCAGAGATATACAGCATGGAAACAGACCCTTCCATGCTGACCAGATATCTCAACCTAATCCAGTCCCATCTGCCAGCATCCCACCCCTATCCCTCCAAACCCTTCCTATTCATATACGCATCCAAATGCCTTTTAAATGTTACAATTGTACCAGCCTCCGCCACTTCCTCTGGCAATTCATTCCACACACGCACAACCCTCTGCATGAAAAAGTTGCCCCTCAGGTCTCTTTTATATCTTTCCCCTCTCATTCTAAACCTCTGCCCTCTAGTTCTGGACTCCCGCATCCCAGGGAAGACACTTTGTGTATATACCCCATCTATGCTCCTCATGATTTTATAAACCTCTATAAGGTCACCCCTCAGCCTCCATGCTCCAGGGAAAACAGCCCCAGCCTATTCAGCCTCTCCTATAGCTCAAATTCTCCAACCCGAGAAACATCCTTACAATCTTTTCTGAACCCTTTCACATTTCACAACATCTTTCCAATTGCACAAAATATTCCAAAAGTGGACTAACCATTGTCCTGTACAGCTGGAACATGACCTCTCAACTCCTGTACTCAATACTCTGACCAATAAAGGAAAGCATACCAAACGCCTTCTTCACTATCCTATCTACCTGCAACTCCACTTTTAAGGGGCTATAAACCTGCACTCCAAGGTCTCTTTGTTCAGCAACATTCCCTAGGACCTTATCATTAAGTGTATAAGTCCTGCAAAGATTTGCTTTCCCAAATTGTCACACCTTGCGTTTATCTAAATTAAACTCCATCCGTCACTCCTCAGTCCATTGGCCCATCTGGTCAAGATCCTGTTGTAATCTGAGGTAACCTTCTTCGCTGTCCACTACACCTCCAATTTTGGTGTCATTTCAAACTTACTAACTGTACCTCTTATACTCACATCCAAATCATTGATATAAATGATGAAAAGTAGTGGACCCAGCACCAATCCTAGTGGCACTCCACTGATCACAGGCCTCCAGTCTGAAAAACAACCCTCCACCTCCACCCTCTGTCTTCCACCTTTGAGCCAGTCCAGTATCCAAATGGCTCGTTCTCCTTGTATTCCATGAGATCTAACCTTGCTAACCATTCTCCCATGAGGGACCTTGTTGAACACCTTACTGAAGTCCATATAGATCACATCTACCACTCTGCCCTCATCAATTCTCATTGTTACTTCTTCAAAAAAACTCAAATTTGTGAGATGATTTCCCAGCCACAAAGCCGTGTTGACTATCCCGAATCAGTCCGTGTCTTTCCAAATACATGTACATCCTGTCCCTCACAATTCCCTCCAGCAACTTGCCCACCACCGAGGTCAGGCTCACTGGTCTATAGTTCCCTGGCTTGTCCTTACCACCCTCCTTAAATAGTGGCACCACATTAGCCAACCTCCAGTGTTCCGGCACCTCACCTGTGACTATCGATAATACAAATAGCTCAGCAAGAGGCCCAGCAATCACTTCTCTAGCTTCCCACAGAGTTCCTGGGTACACCTGATCAGGTCCTGGGGATTTGTCTACTTTTATGTGTTTCAAGACGACCACCACTTCCTGCTTATAATATGGACGTCTTTCAACATGTCACCATCTATTTCCCTACATTCTATATCTTCCATGTCCTTTTCCACAGTCAACATTGATTCAAAATACTCGTTTAGCACCTCACCCATATCCTGCAGCTCCACACAAAAGGTCGCCTTGCTGATCTTTGAGGGGCCCTATTTTCTTCCTAGTTACCCTTTTGTCCTTAATGCATTTGTAAAATCTCTTTGGATTCTCCTTAACCCTATTTGCCAAAGCTATCGCATGTTCCCTTTTTGCCCTCCTGATTTCCCTCTTCAGTATACTCCTGCTGCCTTTATACTCTTCTCAGGATTCACTCGATCTCTCCTGTCTATACCTGACATATGCTTCCTTCCTTTTCTTATTCAAATCCGCAATTTCTCGAGTCATCCATCATTCCCTATACCTACCAGCCTTTCCTTCCACCCTAACAGGAATATACTGTCTGTGGACTCTCGCTATCTCATTTCTGAAGGCTTCCCATTTTCCAGCTGTCCCCTTATCTGTCCCCAAACAGCTTTCGAAAGTTCTGGCCGTATACCATCAAAATTAGCCTTCCTCCAATTTAGAATTTGCACTTTTAGATCTGGTCTATCCTTTTCCATCACTATTTTAAAATTAATAGAATTATGGTCGCTGGCCCCAAAGTGCTCCCCCACTGACACCTCAGTCACCTGCCCTGCCTTATTTCCCAACAGTAGGTCAAGTTTTGCACCTTCTCCAGTAGGTCCATCCACATACTGAATCAGAAATTGTCTTGTACACACTTAACAAATTCCTCTCCATCTAAACCCTTAACACTATGGCAGTCCCAGTCTATGTTTGGAAAGTTAAAATCCCCTTCCATAACCGCTTTACTATTTTCATAGATAACCAAACTCTCCTTAAAAATTTGTTTCTCAATTTCCCGCTGACTATTTGGGGGTCTATAATACAAGCCCAATAAGGTGATCATCCCTTTCTTATTTCTCAGTTCCACCAAATAACTTCCCTGGATGTATTTCCGGGAATATCCTCCCTCAGCACAGCTGTAAAGATATCCCTTATCAAAAATGCCGCACCCCTCCTCTCTTGCCTCCCTTTCTCTCCTTCCTGTAGCATTTGTATCCTGGAACATTAAGCTGCCAGTCCTGTCCATTCCTGAACCATGTTTCTGTAATTGTTGTGATATCCCATTCCTCACCATGTCCTGAGCTATCTGCCTTCCATGTTAGGCCTCTTGCATTGAAATAAATGCAATTTAATTTATCAGTCCTCCCTTGTTCTCTGCTTAAATTTGATTTGAGCTACCTAAGGAGATATTAGCACTAAATGATGCTTAGTGGTATTATCGCTGGACTGTTAATCGAAAGACCCAGGTAATGTTCCAGGAACCTGGGATCACAGCAGATGATGGAATTTGAATTCAATAAACATCTGGAATTAAGAGTCTAATGATGACCATGAAACCATTGTCAAATGGCAGAAAAACCCATCTGGTTCACTAATGCCCTTCAGGGAAGGAAACTGCCATCCTTACCTGGTCTGGCCTACGTGAGACTCCAGACCCACAGCAAAGATACTTAACTGCCCCCTGGGCAATTAGGGATGGGCAATAAATGCCAGCCTGATCAGTGATGCCCACATCCCATGAATGAATAAAACACAAGTCGGACCAAAAACTTCGTCAAAGACAGAGGGATGAAGGATCTTTCTAAAGGATGAAAGTGAAGTCAGAGAGACAGAAGGGAATCCCTGGTCGATGAAGACATGGCTGCCAATGATGCAGCGATTATAAGTGAGGATGCTGAAAGGGCCAGAGTGTAAGATTTGGATGAAAATATAAGGAGGCCAAGATGGAATTTGGAGTCAAGGATGGGAATGTTTCGAAGAATGATGGGGAATCTTACAGAAACATATCAAATTCTGAAGGGAATAGATAAGATAGAAGGAGAGAGGATGTTTCCACTGGTGGGTGAAATTAGGACGAGATGAAACAGCCTCAAAATTAAGGGAGCAGATTTTGGACTGAATTGGAGAGGAACTTCATCACCCAGAGGGTTGTGAATCGATGGAATTCTGTGCCCAGGGAAGTGGTTGAAGGTTCCTCAGCGAATGTCCTAAGGTAGTGTTTTTGTGAACAATAGAGGAATTAAGGGTGATGGTGAGAGAGAGGGTAAGTGGAGCTGAGGCCATGAAAAGATCAGCCATGATCCTACTGAATGGCGGAGCAGGCTCATAAGGACAGATGGGCCACTCCTGCTCCTGGTTCTTATGTTCCTGTGTAAAAAGACCTTGTTTAATGGGATTGGTGGGAGGATGGGTGGAGAGCCACTGCGATCAGCAGGTACAGGGCAGGTCAACAGGAGCTAGGACACAGGTAGGAGAAGGTGAGGACTGCAGATGCTGGAGATCAGAGCTTAAAAATGTGTTGCTCAAAAGAGCAGCAGGTCAGGCAGCATCAAAGGAACAGGAGAATCGAGGTTTTGGGCAAAAGCTGAAGAAGAGCTTATGCCCGAAACGTTGATTTTCCTGTCCCTTTAATGCTGCATGACCTTCCGCGCCTTTCAAGCAACACATTTTTAAGCGAGGACCCAGGTAGCACATGTAGAGGATGATACACCCTGGGAACCAGGGACACAGGTAGCACATGTAGGAGATAATACACCCTGGGAACCAGGGATACAGGTAGCACATGTAGGGGAGGATACACCCTGGGAAGCAGAGACACAGGTAGCACATGTAGGGGATGATACACTCTGGGAACCAGGGACACAGGTAGCATCATGAAGGGGATGATACACTCTGGGAACCAGGGACACAGGTAGCACATGTAGGGGAGGATACACCCTGGGAACCAGGGACACAGGTAGCACGTGTAGGGGATGATACACTCTGGGAACTAGGGACACAGGTAGCACATGTAGGGGATGATACACTCTGGGAACCAGGGACACAGGTAGCACATGTAGGGGATGATACACTCTGGGAACTAGGGACACAGGTAACACATGTAGGGGATGATACACCCTGGGAACCAGGGACACAGGTAGCACATGTAGGGGATGATACACTCTGGGAACCAGGGACACAGGTAGCACATGTAGGGGATGATACACTCTGGGAACCAGGGACACAGGTAGCACATGTAGGGGATGATACACTCTGGGAACCAGGGACACAGGTAGCACGTGTAGGGGATGATACACCCTGGGAACCAGGGACACAGGTAGCACATGTAGGGGATGATACACCCTGGGAACCAGGGACACAGGTAGCACATGTAGGGGATGATACACCCTGGGAACCAGGGACACAGGTAGCACATGTAGGGGATGATACACCCTGGGAACCAGGGACGCAGGTAGCACATGTAGGGGATGATACACTCTGGGAACCAGGGACACAGGTAGCACATGTAGGAGATAATACACCCTGGGAACCAGGGATACAGGTAGCACATGTATGGGAGGATACACCCTGGGAAGCAGAGACACAGGTAGCACATGTAGGGGATGATACACTCTGGGAACCAGGGACACAGGTAGCACATGAAGGGGATGATACACTCTGAGAACCAGGGACACAGGTAGCACATGTAGGGGAGGATACACCCTGGGAACCAGGGACACTGGTAGCACGTGTAGGGGATGATACACTCTGGGAACCAGGGACACAGGTAGCACATGTAGGGGATGATACACTCTGGGAACCAGGGACACAGGTAGCACATGTAGGGGATGATACACCCTGGGAACCAGGGACACAGGTAGCACATGTAGGAGATAATACACCCTGGGAACCAGGGATACAGGTAGCACATGTAGGGGAGGATACACCCTGGGAAGCAGAGACACAAGTAGCACATGTAGGGGATGATACACTCTGGGAACCAGGGACACAGGTAGCACATGAAGGGGATGATACACTCTGGGAACCAGGGACACAGGTAGCACATGTAGGGGAGGATACACTCTGGGAACCAGGGACACTGGTAGCACATGTAGGGGAGGATACACTCTGGGAACCAGGGACACAGGTAGCACATGTAGGAGATGATACACTCTGTGAACCAGGGACACAGGTAGCACATGTAGGGGATGATACACCCTGGGAACCAGGGACACAGGTAGCACATGTAGGGGATTATACACTCTGGGAACCAGGGACACAGGTAGCACGTGTAGGGGATGATACACTCTGGGAACCAGGGACACAGGTAGCACATGTAGGGGATGATACACTCTGGGTTTCAGGGACACAGGTAGCACGTGTAGGGGATGATACACCCTGGGAACCAGGGACACTGGTAGCACATGTAGGGGATGATACACCCTGGGAACCAGGGATACAGGTAGCACATGTAGGGGATGATACACTCTGGGAACCAGGGACACAGGTAGCACATGTAGGGGAGGATACACTCTGGGAACCAGGGACACAGGTAGCACATGTAGGGGATGATACACTCTGGGAACCAGGGACACAGGTAGCACATGTAGGGGATGATACACTCTGGGAACCAGGGACACAGGTAACACGTGTAGGGGATGATACACCCTGGGAACCAGGGACACAGGTAGCACGTGTAGGGAATGATACACTCTGGGAACCAGGGACACAGGTAGCACATGTAGGGGATGATACACTCTGGGAACCAGGGACACAGGTAGCACATGTAGGGGATGATACACCCTGGGAACCAGGGACACAGGTAGCACATGTAGGGGATGATACACTCTGGGAACCAGGGACACAGGTAGCACGTGTAGGGGATGATACACCCTGGGAACCAGGGACACAGGTAGCACATGTAGGGGAGGATACACCCTGGGAACCAGGGACACAGGTAGCACATGTAGGGGAGGATACACCGTGGGAACCAGGGACTCAGGTAACACATGTAGGGGATGATACACCCTGGGAACCAGGGACACAGGTAGCACATGTAGGGGATGATACACCCTGGGAACCAGGGACACAGGTAGCACATGTAGGGGATGATACACCCTGGGAACCAGGGATACAGGTAGCACATGTAGGGGATGATACACCCTGGGAACCAGGGACACTGGTAGCACATGTAGGGGATGATACACCCTGCGAACCAACTGGGACCGTGTTGAAGTAGAGGGTGTAAAGTGAACAGTGTCAGTGATTGTATGGAGATGTGGTGAGGTGCTAACCTATCTGAGTCGTTAATGTCTTTTCAGGAAGGAAATCTGCCATTTTTTACCTGGTCTGGTCTCCATGTGACAGACTGCTGTGTGCCCTTCGGGCAATTAGGGCTCTGGCGATAAATGCCAGTGATGCCCATGAAAGATGAAGCTTATCCCAGGTCAAGTACAACAACAAGGCTGTGATTCAGCCACAGAAAGAGGGAAGCAGAGAATCAACAGCAAATCAATCGATTTCATTGAGGACAGAATGTAACAGCTCCTGTCTTCTTTAACACATATATGGCAGAACTTTCTGCCCCTTCAATACTTAATGTTGGACAAGGGTTGACAATTGGAATCTTTTTCCCATGGTTAAAATCTCAAACACTATGGGGCATGCATTTAAGGTGAGAGGGTAAAGTTCAACGGAGATGTGAGGGGGCGAGGATTTTACACAGAGAGTGGTAAGAGTCTGGAGTGGTAGTGGGGGCAGATACAACAGGGGGGGTTTAAGCACATGAACACGCAAGGAGTGGAGGATACGGACCAAGGGCAGGCAGAAGGGATTAAATTAATTTGGTGTCATGTTCAACATAACATTGAGGGCCGAAGGGCCTGTTCCAGTGCTGTACAGTTTGATGTTCTATGTTCACATCATAGGAAAGGTTGTACTGAACATCAGAACAAATAGTATTAAATATTTGCTTTAATCTTTCTATATAACCTCTCACATTTGGCTTCACGTTGAATTTGAATCTGATGTCAACCCTAATTGCATATTTGTTAATGGTACTGTTCTGCCAAGATACTTTAAGTTGTTTACTTTAGCACGTCGCATCTTCAAAACACAGTATGAAATTTGTCTGAAGACCATAATTTAAAAATTATGTACTTTTTCTTAATTTATGTGGATTTCACAAAGCAATGCTTTGAATTGTTTCAATTATGCGGTCAGGGAGTTTATTTTTAATTCAAAGAACAAGCCTTTGAAATATTTAATAGTGCTCCAATTCTGGACATAAAATTGCTTTAAATTGTATTTAATATTTCATCTTCTGAAGCTAAAGCTACAGCAGAGATTAAGATTGCACTGATAGGGACGAACAGGTTCAATACACTTCAGAGCTGAGATTCTAATGGCTATGAGATCCCATAGCAAAAAAACAGAGCAGGCATTGCCCACCATTCACTCTTCCTTCTGTTCAGCTACAGTGTTAATTTTAACCTGTTCATTGATCAGCAATGCCTGTATTTCTTTAAAACCTGGAAAGTAGTCTGTAACCTGCTGTCTGAGGTCTGACTGTATTTTCAGGAGATCAGACAAATGAGGAGGGATCTCAGAGAATCCCGTGAAACTCTAACAGGACTAGACAGGGCAAGTGCAGGAAAGATATTCCCAATGACCAGGAAGCGCAGAACCAGAGGGTCATTCTTTCTGTGCATTTAGCTCCTGCAGCTTTCAGACTTGATTGGCCATTTTAATAGCAACTACCTAACTGGTTTCCTTAGAAACGAAATGGTATTGAATGGCCCTTCAGCCCATTGTGTTTGTACCAGTCAAAGACCTGAACAGGATACTCAGTACAATCTCTGGGACACCCGAACCCACTAATCTCACCACCCTGTTGTTGAACACTTCAACTCCCCTCCCACTCCGTCAAGGACATGCAGGTCCTGGGCCTCCTCCACCTCCAAACCGTTACCACCCAACACCTGGAGGAGGAACGCCTCATATTCCGCCTTGGGATCCTGCAACCACACGGGATTTCAACAGCTTCCTCATTCCCCCTCCCCCCACATTATCCCAGGCCCAAGCCTCTAATTCGGCACCGCCCTCCGGACCTCCCCGTCACTGCCCCCTCTGACCTTTCACCTTCTCCCTCACCTTCATCCACCTATCGTTTTCCCAGCTACCTCCCCCCAAACCCCACACCCCTCCCATTTATCTCTCAGCCCCTGACTCACAAGCCTCATTCCTGATGAAGGGCTTTTGCCCAAAACATCGATTCTCCTGTTCCCTGGATGCTGCCTGGCCTGCTGTGCTTTTCCAGCACCACACTCTAGACTCTGACCTCCAGCATCTGCCGTCCTGACTTTCTCCCAGCCAAAGATACCACACTGCTCCTTCTATTCAAATAATTTCATTAACGTTGGACTGTGTGAGAGAGTATTGCAACCTTTGGTGAAAGCCCTTAAAATGTTGTGGAAGTTTATATTTCGCCTGTTTCGTTTTTGTATTTGTTGTTATTTGAGCCACCATCATTGCCGCTCCTCAGAAACAAGACTCGGGATTCAGAACATGGCCCTTCTCGATAATTCCTGGGTTCAGGATGTGCTCAGGCCATTAGAAAGGGTGAGGATGTGTGATAGCAGTGGGGAAAGGAAGGAGGCCATTCAACCCCTCATACTTCAACTGCAGCCTGGCCTCCATCTTGATTGGTGACCTTTCAAACAAAAAATGTCCTGTCTCAGTTCTGAAAACCTTCATGCTTCCACAAATGCAGTTTGGGGGAGTTTGGGGTGGGGTGGGGGGGGGTGCGGGGGGATGTTCGGATTTCTATTGTGAGAAACAAAGCTCACTCACTTCAATAAATTCAGTCCGAGACAAGATCTGAATCAGTAGTGTCATTTATTTCACACTTGCAACAGGGTGTGAAGTCCACTGTCTGTCTCTATGTACAAGGCAAGGGACTCACACACCGAATTCAATGAATACTCGATATCTATATAATTTGGTCCCTATATTTTTTTTATTTCATTGCTCCCCAACCCCTGTTTACATCCTCCACTTCCCTAAGACCGGTACCCATTACTCCTGTTTATCTCTTGTCTTATCCGGCCTTGTCTGTGACAAAATGCTTATTCCTGGCCTCACAAGGCAGTTTGACCTCATCCTGCTGTAGGTCATTGTTAGGCACATCCTTTCCTTACCATTATCTCCTCCCTCCATCTGTGCTGCCCCTCACAGCATCTTATCATTAAGACCCTTTTAATTGGGGTTTGTTCCTGTGTTTCTGTAAAAGTGGGAAACAGATGTTTATACCTACTGTTTGTACAGGCGTATCTAGCTTAACTGCCTCCCCTCACAGCATCTTATCTCGTTGCCTGTATTTCTACAATTGTTTTGCAATCCCGTTTCTTTCTTGCATACAATTTTAGCTAATACAAAAAAACAATTATGCATTTCCTCCACATAGTTTCCATTGTTGTTGACTCAGCTCTTGGCTGAAACAATTACACACTGGTGTGAGTTCATTTACTTTGTATAAGCAATTATAATTGCAGAAGTAACATTAATTTACCTATATCCCACACTATTAACTACTTGTGTTAAAGCAAATTCCTGATTTCATCCATGAATCCAATTTTAACTTCACGGTTCTGTTCTTAGTTCTCCAACCTAAAGCAAACGCTTAATCCTTTTGGCAGCCCCGTCAGATCATCCCTTGAGCTTCCAGAGGCTTCACGTATTGCACACTCAATATCAAGTTGACAGAATGGTGGCATCATTCAGGCATGTTACAATGCAAGAATCACAGCAGAACAGCAAGATCCCAGCACAGCAGTGAGCTCAGTGGTAAAGCATTTATCATTCACAATGAGAGAAGTGATGATCAGGATACTGGGACGCGATTGTGGGGCATCTTAGCATAGTGAGCAAAGAACAAAGCACAATACAGGAACAGGCCCTTCGGCCCACCTAGACTGCACTGACACATGAGACCTTTCTAAACTAAAAAGCTTTTGTCTCTATGCAGCCCAAATTCCTCTACTCCCTGCCTATTTATGTTTATGTTAAGATGTTGCTATTGCATCTGCTTCCACCACTTCCTCAGGCAGCAAATTCCAAGTACTTCTCACCTTCTGTACAAAAAAAGCACTTGCCTCTGACATCTCATTTAAACTTGCCCCTTTTTACCTTAAACCTATGTCCCCTTGTAATTTCTCTTCCCTGGATCTTTTCCCTGGGGTGGGAGAGTCCAGAGCCAGAGGGAATCGGTTTAGGGTAAGAGGAGAAATATTTAAAAAGGGCAACATTTTCACGCAGAGGGTGATGCGTGTATGGAATAAGCTGCCAGAGGAAGTGGTGGAGGCTGGGACAATTACAACATTTAAGAGGCATCTGGATGGGTATATAAATAGGAAAGGTTTAATGGGGTTTGGGCCAAGTGCTGGCAAATGGGACGAGATATCTGTTTGGCATGGACAAGTTGGACTGAAGGGTCTGTTTCTGTGCTGTACATCTCTATGACTCTAATTAACATTTCTATCCTGGGAAAAAGACTCCACTATCCATTCTCTCCCTGCCTCTCATTAACTGTTTAAACCTCTGTCAGGTCACCCCTCATCTCACCACGTTCAAGTGAAATCAAATTGAGTTTGTCTAACCTCTCCTCCTAGTTAATACCCTCCAAACCAGGTAACATCCTGGTAAACCATTTCTGCAAGGAGAAAGTGAGGATTGCAGATGCTGGAGATCAGAGCTGAAAATGTGTTGCTGGAAAAGCGCAGCAGGTCAGGCAGTATCCAAGGAGCAGGAGAATCGACGTTTCGGGCTGCACCCTTTCTAAAGCCTCCAAGCCCTTCTGGTAGCGTGGTGACCAAAATGGTTCGCAATGTCATTGACTCTTAACTGCCCTCTGAGCAATTAGGGATGGACAGTAAATGCTGGCGGAGCCACTGACACCCTCACCCCATGAATGAATAAAGAAAATATTCCAAATGTGGCTGAACTAAAGTTCCATACAGCTGCAATATGCCTTGCCAATTCTTATATTCTATAAAGGCAAGTGTTGTAGGTTACTTCAAATTCCACCTGAGTTAGTCTAATATTTTGATGTTTAATGCCCTTCATTTCGATAAATAGATCAGGAAATTCTGTCTTTGAGCAACCACTCAGCAGTAAAGAAGTTGAACCTTACTGCAAATAGAAGCACATTGCAGGACCATTTTATCTTGCATTAGATTAGATTACTTCCAGTGTGGAAACAGGCCCTTCGGCCCAACAAGTTCACACCAACCCGCAACGCACCCAGACCCATTCTCCTACATTTACCCTTTCACCTAACACTATGGGCAATTTAGCGTGGCCAATTCACTTAACCTGCACATTTTTGGATTGTGGGAGGAAACCGGAGCACACCCACGCAGACACGGGGAGAATGTGCAAACTCCACACAGTCAGTCGCCTGAGGCGGGAATTGAACCCGGGTCTCTGGCGCTGTGAAGCAGCAGTGCTAACCACTGTGCCACCGCGCCGCCCTAAAGGGCAGATCATCTGATCTCTGGTCAGTCAGAGACCCAGAGGTTTAGATTTCTGACGGGCGATTCCCTCACACGTGTGGGACCCTTTGAAAATGTTTCTGACTCTTCGGACAGCTCTGACTTACTTATCAAGATAATGATAGGCTGCCGTAATCCCAGAGAACCATAGGGCAATGCTTTTGTTCAAGAGACGACCGGTGATGGTTTAACGTGAGGGTCACTGTGCCTCAAGCGAGGGGAGAGGTTGAGAGGGAGAGTCCTTCATGTGAACCTCAACTGGGCGTGGGATTTTGAACCCATGGGATTGGCATCACTTTAAGTTGCAAACCAGCTGTCTAAGCTCACTGGCCTTCATCCAAGATGGTTACCCAGGAAGTACTGGAGAAACAATAATCCTGGACAAAACAGAGATATTACTCCCGAACAGAGTCAGATACATTCGGGACATTTAAATGACTTTTGGATCAGCACACAAGAATGAT
The DNA here is from genome assembly GCF_020745735.1 of Hemiscyllium ocellatum. Lineage (NCBI taxonomy): Eukaryota > Metazoa > Chordata > Chondrichthyes > Orectolobiformes > Hemiscylliidae > Hemiscyllium > Hemiscyllium ocellatum. The sequence continues at coordinate 20,325,635 of NC_083442.1, forward strand.
AGTGAAATGTAAAGTATTGTGGGTTAGTTTGATCTTCGAGTAGGATAAAGGGCCAGCACAATATCAAGGGCTGAAGGCCTGTACTCTACTGTACTGCTCTATATTCTAATACCTGTAAAACTGCTTCATGCATCCAGCCTCCATGTTGAGCTGCCCCCAATATGAAGAGATGTGCAGCTTACCAGGGGAAAGCTGGTCAAAGACAGATGTCTGTAGCTAACCATTCTTGCCTTGAATATAAGTCTCTAAAGCTGCAAAAGGGAGTTTTATTTTTCATTTTTACTCCATGCAATCAGTTCATAAACCCACACTTTATAAATCAGTTAATAATGGTAACCACAATCAGGCAGAGCGTGAAACTAGCATTGTACCTCAGGATAACACTACAAAACTCCCAAACAACTTGTACAGACTTGATCTGGTTTGTATCCAGGAAGTCCAGGCTTTGCATAGGGTCTTTCATAATCTGTAGATCTGTCAAGATAGTTTTGCCTCACTAAAAAGTGTCCAATATCTCAAACTTAAAATGCACAGCCTTGTTAGCAAATTGTTCAATGCCATTCCCAGTAAACTCCTCTTAATCCCCCCACTATCTGTATTATCTACTTCAACCCAGCAACGTCTTGTCATCTCCACACTGCTGGCCACGCGCATCAACATGTAATCACCAGTCCGACATCGTGAGGGTGAGAGAGTCAGGAAGAGAGAGAGGGGGGAAGAGAGTGTGAGGCAGGAAGCGAATGTGAGGGATAGAGAGAGTGTGAGACTGAGAAAGCGAGAGACTGTGATGGAGGAAGACAGTGCGAGAGAGGAAGAAAATATGAGGGAGAGAGTGTGAAGGAGAGAGAGAGCAAGAGAGTGAGGGAGAGAGTATGAAGCAAGAAGAGAATGTGAGGGACAGAGAGGGTGTGAGCGAGAGAGAGACTGAGAGAGGGAGAGAGAGTGTGAGGGAGGGAGAGTGACCAATGGAGGAAGAGAGAGTGTGAGGGAGGAACCGATTATGAGAGAAATAGAGTACAATGGAGGAAGAGAGTATGAGAGAGAGATTGCAAAGTGGAGTGAGTGAGGGAGTAAGTGTGTCAGAGAGAGTGAATCAAGGAGCAAGTAAGTGGAAGGAAGAGAGTGGGACAGAGGGAGGGTAAGTGAGGGAGTGTGGAGGGGATACAGAGTGTGTGTGAACAGGAAAAGGGAGTGAGGGGGCTGTACACCCATTGTTCTCCTGCTCTCGCCCATCCCAAAGTAAACAGTCGATCAAACAGACTGCTAGGTGAGGAAACTCAAGCTGGTAGGCTGCAGGTTTCTGACTTCCCAGTGAGTCCCACTGTGACCAGCTGATGGAGAGTGCCATTAGAGGTGAGCACAAGGCCAGCATTAGTTCAACCCGACTCCTAAACTCAGCTGTGGTGCCCACTCACTTCCCTGGTAATCAGCACTTGGAGCCTCAGCTCTCTCTTTCTCTCTCTCTATCTCTCTCTTGCCTCTGCTTAGTCAGTTAGCCCTGCTACTTGGCACTTTTAATGACCATTTTTATTAAATACTTGTTTATTTAAATTATCCATTTAATGATTTGAAATCAGTTCACTTTCTGAAATTCAGCTTCCCTTTTGTGATAAACCCCCGTCTTTCCAAAATAGAACATGGGCCCCATTTCCTAAAGGGATGAAATGGAGATATGACAGCCATGGGTAAAGGCTTTCTTTCTTTGCTCTGTTGACTTTATGTTGCCTCTTAGAAATATATAAATAATCAAAGGCCACCCTCACGCCCCACCCCCAAAAACCTGCTCACTTCTGGTGGCACGGTGGCTCAGTGGTTAGCACTGCTGCCTCACAGCGCTAGGGACCTTGGTTAGATTCTAGCCTCAGGCTACTGTCTGTGTGGAGTTTTCACATTCTCCCCATGTCTGTGTGGAATTCCCTGGTTTCCTCCCATGGACCAAAGACGTGCAGGTTAAGGTGGATTGTCCATGCTTAATTTTCCCATAGCATCCAGAGATGTGTAGGTTGGGTGGGTTAGCCATGGGAAATGCAGGGTTAGAGGGACAGGGTAGGGGGGTGAGTCTGGGTGGGGCACTCTTTGGAGGGTCAGTGGGTTCAACGGCCTCTTTCTGCACTGTGGGGATTCTGTAATTACAAAATGGACAAGCAGTACATGGTTTCATTATGGACGTGCACACTGAATCCCCCTCATTTGATCGCATTGATGTGCAACTTCCCCAAGACGACAACAATTTAAGGGCAGCATGGTGGCACAGTGGTTAGCACTGCTGCCTCACAGCGCCAGAGACCTGGGTTCAACTCCCGCCTCAGGCAACTGACTGTGTGGAGTTTGCACATTCTCCCCGTGTCTGCGTGAGTTTCCTCCGGGTGCTCCGGTTTCCTCCCACAGTCCAAAAATGTGCAGATTAGGTGAATTGGCCATGCTAAATTGCCCGTAGTGTTAGGTGAACAGGGTAAGTGTAGAGGAATGGGTCTGGATAGGTTGCGCTTCGGCGGGTTGGTGTGGACTTGTTGTGCCGAAGGACCTGTTTCCACACTGTAAGTAATCTAATCTAATCTAAAACTATTACAGCCAGTCAGAGTCAATCGATGTGAAGCTGGAAAAGCTCAGCAGGTCAGACAGCATCTGGGGAGTGGGGAAGGCAATGTTTCAGGCCAAAACCCTTTGTCCCAGCTGGGGAGGGAGGGGTGTGGGGCTGGGGGAAGGGGAGGTGGGAGGGTGGTAAGTGAAGGCAGGTAAGGGGTTCTTGTGACCTGCCAGTAAGGGGTGGGGTGTGGTGATAGTATGGCGTTCTGACCTCTACATTGCTGAGGCAGATGCCAACTCTCTGACACCTCCTCCGACCATCCTCTGAGCTCTGACCCCACCCCTGCTCACCAAGCCATCATCTCCCAGACCATCAACAACCTCATCACCTCGGGAGATCTCCCGTCTACAGTCTCCCACCTGATAGTTCCCCAAACCCCCTCCGCCCATTTCCATCTCCTGCCCAAAGCCCAGAAACCCAACCGGCCCGGTCGACCCACTGTCTCTGCCTGCTCATGCCTCACTGAGCTCATTCCACTCCCCCACCCCCCACCTCAACTATGTTCTTTCCCCGTTGGACGCAAATTTCTACCTCCATTCAAAACGCAACCCATGGCCTCCACCTCTTCCAGAACTTTCAATTCTCTGCCCCCCAACATTCATCCTCACCGTGGATGTACGGGCCTATTACACCTTATCCCCCACATGGGGAGGCCCTAAAAGCCATCTGCTTCTTCCTCTCCCATTGCCCCAAACAGCCCCCCTCCACTGACACTCTCATGCACTTGGCAGAACTGATCCTCACCCTGAGTAATTTTTCTTTTGATTCCTCCCACTTCCTACAAACCAAAGGGGTGGCCATGGGCACCTGCCTAGGCCTGAGCTATGCCCAGCTCTTTGTAGGATTTGCGGAGTGGTCTCTTTTCTGTAACTACACCAGCACCGTCCCCCACCTCTTCCTGCGCTATATCGATCACTGCATTGGTGCTGCCTCACGCTCCTGTGAGGAGCTCAAGCAGCTTATCAACTTCGCCAACACCTTTCAACCCACCCTCAAACTCACCTGGACCATTCCCGACATCTCCTTCTCCCTCCTGGACCTCGCCATCTCTATTCCCAGAAACCGACTCACTCCTGTCATCCATTTCAAACCCACCGACTCCCACAGCTACCTTGACTGCACCTCCTCTCACCCACCCTCCTGCAAAAATGTGATCCCATACTCCCAATTCCTCTGCCTCCATTGCAGCTGCTCCTAGGATGAGGCGTTCCACTCCAGAATATCCAGATATCCTCCTACTTTAGGGACATTAGCTTCCCCTGCTCAGTAATTAAGGATTTCCTCAATAATATCTCCTCCATCTCCTGCAGTTCTGTCCTCAAACCCCCTCCACCCAACAACAATAAGGATAGAGTCTCCTTAGTCCTCACGTCCCACCCCATCAGTCTCCGAATCCAACACATCATCCTCCGACATTTCCGCCATCTACAATGAGATCCCACCACCAAAAAGATATTTCCTTCCCCATATCTGTCCGCATTCGGCAGGGACTGTGTACTCCATGACTCCCTCGTCAGCTCTTACAGTCCCCACTGACTTCTCCACCACAACCAGTACCTTCCCCTGCAACTGCAAGAGGAGCTGCACCTGCCCCTTACACCTCCCCTCTCACCTCTGTCCAAGACCCTGGACAATCCTTCCAGATCCAGCAGAGATTCACCTGCACATCATCCAACCTCACCTATTGTATCTGTTGCTCCCGATGGGTAGTTTAAACGCAGGCTCAGGGACTGTTTTGTGGAGCATCTGCGCTCCGCATGCACTAACCAACCCGACCTCCTGGTTCCATCCATTTTAATTCCCCCTCCCACTCCCCCCGATGATGTGCCCATCCTTGGTGTCCTCCACTGTCAGAGTGAGGCCAAACAGAAGCTGGAGGAACACCTCCTGATATTTCACTTGGGAAGCTGACAGCCCAAGGGCCTCACCATTGACTTCACCAGCTTCACAATCCCACCTCCCCCAGCCTTATCCTCACCTCCACGACCTGACCTAACCTGTCCATCTTCCCACTCACCTATTTGGTCCACCCTTCCCACTGGCCAATCACAATAACCCCCTACCTGCATATAACTATCCTTTCGCCGTGGAGGGGGTCGTTAGGGCCGACTGCCTGCCCCTCTTCCGCGGTTACGTTAGGGCCCGGGTGTCCTTGGAGAAGGAGCACGCGGTGTCCACCAACACCCTGGAGTTGTTCAGGGAGAGGTGGGCGCCGCAGGGAGTGGAGTGCATCATTTCCCCCTCCAACTCTATTTTGATTTAGTCCCTGCCCTCCCCTTCACTGTTTTGATCACACAGCATTGCCCTTTGACGTGAAGGGCACTGCTTGTCACAGACCACTTGGGTGTTTTCCTACTTTTTCCTGGTGGTGGATATTGAATAAAGATTTGTGCACTTTGCGTCTCTCACTATGTCTCACAACTACACACACACACACACACACCATGGGTGCTGGGGAAAATAAAAAAAAACTATCCTTTCCCCCAGCCCACACCCCTCCCCCTTCCCCAATCCTGACAAAGGGTTGTCGGCCCGAAACGTTGGCCTTCCTGCTCCTTGGATGCTCTCTGACCTGCTGTCCTTTACCAGCCTCTATCAACCGTAGCTATTATAATGTTCAGCCACTGAACTCTCAAATACCAAATCCCCAAAGTCACCGAGGTGCTAACATTGGGAAAGAGCCGACTGACAGACGATACGAGCAAAAGCATGGAAGCACCAAGCTGTTTATGAACCTCCAGGCAATCACCTCATACTGACATCAACACATCAGTCAGGATTAGACTCTCAGCCTGAGATAAAGCAGTCGCTACCAATAAGTAGCTGTTACTTTTTATAAACCGCTGCTGACTCAGTGACGAATGGAAGAGCATGAGGGCCTGAATACAGAACTTTGCTGCAGTACTGAAGGAGTGCTGTACTGGCGACATTTAGTCTTTCAAATTAATCAATCGTTTGACTACTCTCTTCAGCCAGATATCAAAGATCGCTGGTGCGCTAATTGTGGAATTGGGCACAGGGATCGCCCCCAGTGTCCTGGTCAATATCTGTCCCTCACTCAACAACGCAAAACCAAATTAGCTGGTTATTACCTAATTTCTTGCCACAATTTGTACAGAACCTTGCCTTCCATGAAACGTCACTAGGCGTTTCACAGGAGCATTGCAAACACAACATGAGGTTATGGCTCATGATCAAAAGCATGGACAATGAAGTAAGCTTTAAGAATGCCTCACGGGGAGGTGGAGATACAGAGAGTGGGAGGGAGAGAGAGAGAGAGAGAGAGACAGAAGGGTGTACAGAGGGTACACCTTTGGGTTCCAGACAATTGAAGTCCGAAGTGTGTTGCTGGAAAAGCACAGCTGGTCAGGAAACATCCAAGGAGCAGGAGCATAAACTGTTCATCAGGATCTTACGCTGGAAGCACCGATTCTCCTGCCCCTCGGATGCTGCCTGACCGGCTGTGCTTTTCCAGCACCACGCTTGCTAACTCTGACCTTCAGCATCTGCAGTCCTCACTTTCTCCTTCCAGAAGGTTGAAGGCATGGCCTTCACTCATGGTGAGGCAGTCATAACTGGGAATACACAGGAGGCCAGAGTTAGAGAGCACGGGCACCTCAGAGGGTTGCGGGGAGGTAAGAGGTGATGAATATCGGGAGGAGGAATGCCAAAGAAGGATAACAATTTGAAAATCAAGACTCTCCAGCCGGGAGTAGATCAGCAAGCACAGGAACAATGGTAACTATTCCACTTCCAAAATGATTGGCTGTAAAATCAATTCAGGATGCTCCTGAGGTGGTGAAAGACGCCATGTAAATGCAATTCTCTTATCATTTAAAAACAGTGATTTGCCTCACCCTCGCTCCAAATTCAGTCACAAGGGAGCCGGCGGTGTTGTCACAGTGTGACCACAGAGCACACGCATTGATGTGATGTTGTGTGCTGTCCCTTGGAGGCACTGCCCAGTAATCCTGGCTAATTCCTTGGTGCTAATGAGCCGTTGGAAATGACGCATTTACCAGAAGGGTTCGGTCCAATGGGCGCAGAGAACTGGCACTGTCGGCCAACCAAAACAAACGTTCGGATACTTACTTTAGGAAAGGTTTCTTTATCCTGAGCCGTCGCTTGTGTGGACTAACATAAAAGGGACCACAGCCATTTCAAGAATAACTGTGGCCTTATATGGGTGATTTACAGCTGTGAACAATGCTTTTCATCATTTAGTGTGAATCACGCAGTTGAACAGCATACAAGGCAATAATGACTTAATTCCTGGCAATTCTTATGTGCTGTGATATTATCTCATTGTATTCAAGGACATTTTCCCAAAAATGGCAGTTGGGTGATTAAATCACATCAAACGGTTTATTAATACCTCAGCCCACTGAAGTTATTATTCTGAAAACTGAATTCCACTGCCCAGCCCTCCTCCTCCGTCAGCAGCTAACTCAGTTTGACTGGGGGGGGGGAGGGTTGTGGTTCCACAAATACAGTAAAGGCTCATTAACGTTTTAATGACCTTTTTTTCTCTCTATTCCTTTCAGCTCTGTCTCGCTCCTTTTGCCGCTCCCCTCCCAAACACCAGCTGCTACTTACACTGCTCCACATCAAAGTGTTAATGATACCATGGACCACCATTGAACCACCATTACCCCTTCCATGAGATGTTCAACTGGGGTCTACTTCAGTCGACTTTAATGAAGAAGAGAACTCATGGATGTAGGTTTGCTCGCTGAGCTGGAAGGTTCATTTTCAGACGTTTCGTCACCATACTAGGCAACATCTTCAGTGAAACTCTGGATGAAGCTTTGTCCGGAGGCCCATTGAAGATGTTACCCAATATGGTGACGAAACGTCTGAAAATGAACCTTCCAGCTCAGCGAGCATAACTGCATCCAGAACATCAACCTGAGTTACAAATCTTCTCAAAATATGCCAGGAGGACCCATGGGCAATATTCCAATCACAATGAGATGTTCATAAATTTTCAGCAAGGACCAAAAGGGCGAATGGCCTCTTTGTGTTTTGTAATGATTCTACAAGCAGTATTGATTTCAGGTGATTCATGCACTTACTGGACAATCAGCAAGAGTTTTCAATTGCTTTACTTGGGTAAGGTCCTCTGTATGAATGGCCCATCAGCCACTAACACATTCAACAGCACACACTCCCTGGCATTAAAGACCCTGGGATCAAAATTGAGTTCTCTCTGGGATCAAGGACATTGGGATTGAAATCGAGTTCTCCCTGGGATCAAAGACCCTGAGAATTGAAATCAAGTTCTCCCTGGAATGAAAGGCACTAGGGATTGAAATTTAGCTCTCCCTGGGATCAAAGACATTGGGAATCAAAAATCAGGCCCTCTCTGGGATCAGAGAAACTGGGGACCAAAGTGTTCCTGACCCACCTAAAATGTTCCTGCCCCACCTAAAGTGTTCCTGACCCACCTAAAATGTTCCTGCCCCACCTAAAATGTTCCTCCCCACCTAAAATGTTCCTCCCCACCTAAAGTGTTCCTGTCCCACCTAAAATGTTCCTCCCCCACCTAAAATGTTCCTGCTCCACCTAAAATGTTCCTCCCCACCTAAAATGTTCCTCCCCGCCTAAAGTGTTCCTGCCCCACCTAAAATGTTCCTCCCCACCTAAAGTGTTCCTGCCTCACCTAAAGTGTTCCTCCCCCACCTAAAATGTTCCTCCCCACTTAAAATGTTCCTCCCCACCTAAAATGTTCCTGCCCACCTAAAGTGTTCCTGCCTCACCTAAAGTGTTCCTCCCCACCTAAAATGTTCCTGCCCCACCTAAAATGTTCCTGCCCACCTAAAATGTTCCTGCCCCACCTAAAGTGTTCCTGCCCCACCTAAAATGTTCCTCCCCACCTAAAATGTTCCTCCCCACCTAAAATGTTCCTGCCCCACCTAAAGTGTTCCTGCCCCACCGAAAATGTTCCACCCCACCTAAAATGTTCCTCCCCACCTAAAATGTTCCTGCCCCACCTAAAATGTTCCTCCCCACCTAAAATGTTCCTCCCCACCTAAAAGGTTGCTGGTCTACCAGAGGCCAGAGCTTCTCATTGCTTTGAGCAGTCAATGAGGAAGTGGCAGTGGATCACTGCCAACACTGGCCCCCATGGAAAGAGAGATAACCCCCCTCACAAAAAAACAGGCAGCGTCACAAAGAAGGGTTTTGGCTGAATCTCTGTCCCTCAATCTTTATCTTTATAAATAGATTGGCAGTGCGTTATCCACTGCGATTGCATCCACAGCACTGTGGGCTTGGACATTCAGGTCAGGTGCAAGCAACATGAGCTCGTCTCCTTGCCCAAACAAAACTAGCTGCCTTTCCCCTAAGTCTTCCTCGTATTCATGACATTGTCAGACACTTTACAATAACTTTTATCCATTTATAAAGAACCTAATCTCAGCTTAAAGGAGATGAGAGCAGTAGAGAGACAAAGAGGTCTGGAGATTGAATGGCGAAGGTACAGCTGAAGGCCTGTTGGTCGATGTTAAAGCCTAGAAGACCAGGCCTGGAAAAGTGCAGTGAGAGAGATGGAGGTTACAGAGTCAGATATCCTGGTTGACAGTCAGCATAGGTTTTATAGACCGCTGATGATCTAACGTCAGGTCCCAGGAAAATTTGTTCACCCATCCATGGGCATTGTTGGCTGTGCTAACCTGTGAGATGACGTCAGACAAATGGGGGACTAACCTTCTGACTCACTCTCGTGAATTCCTCTCTTGGACAGCATTCTTCATCCTTTACTGTCTTCCCTGTCTCCCCTTCCCCACGCCTTTTAAACCTAGCTGCCCATCCCTCTCACTAAGGCCTGGCAGCCTAACCTTAGCAATACCCTGGACTCACCCAGAGTCATCTTTGTGGGGACTGCCTGCAATGCCAGCAGCAGCCACCACTCTTGCCTGGCACTGCTGAGTCTACGACGCTGGGCCAGACCAGGTAAGGCAGGACATTAGAGTGGTGCGCTAGAGTTCTTCTGACTGCATTTGTAACTTGGCATGGTCGAACATCGGGCAACTGTCTGTGTGGAGTTTGCTTATTCCCCCTGTGTCTACGTGGGTTCCCTCCGGGTGCTCCAGTTTCCTCCCACAATCCAAGGATGTGCAGACTCGGTGGGTTGGCCATGCTAAATTGCCCATAATGTCCAGGTATGTGCAGGTTAGGGGGAATGGCATGGGATGGGGTTGATGGGATGCTCTTGGGACTGTAGGTGCAGACTCAATGGACTGAATGGCTTCTATCTGCACTGTAGTGAATCTATAATTTGATGAACTTGCCTCTTCTAAACAACCTTTCCTACATGTGGGTGGTGTGTGTAAGGTGTGTGTAAGGAATGAGCTGCCAGGGTAAGTGGTGGAGGCTGGTACAATTAGAACATTTAAAAGGCGTCTGGATAGGTATATGAATAGGAGGAGTTCAGAGGGACGTGGGACATGGGCAGGTTGGATTAGAGTAATTTAGGATATCTGGTTGGCATGGACGAGTGAGACTGAAGTCTCTTGTTTCCATGCTGTACATCTCTCTGACTCAATGCTAAAAGTTTGCACTGAGGGTGACTATTTGTTGATGACTTGTGTGGTTAATGCATCAGGAAAGAACTCAAGATCAAAATGGCAGCGTGAACTACTGGAATTGGGGAAATGGCTGGACCAATGGGAGATGGTATTCAATACCGGAAGAGGACCAACCAACAGCTAACTTGAAAAATGGGAATGAAATCCATTATAGACAGAGTTAGAGACAACATTCAAAACGAACAATATTCTTGAAATTCTGAGGTGACAGGTTCAAATCCCTCCGTGATCTTGCCCCTCCCCAGCTGAGGCAGTTCTGCAGTCAAAAAGCCAAATTCCATCAACATCTTATGGTTAGTTCTGGCTAAACAGGTTATGACCCATCCCATCAACTGTCCCTCGCCCCCAAACCTCTCCACATGTTATGGGGGTGTAGAATGGGGAAGTTGGGTAGGGAATGGGTGGCTCGAATTGCCTGTGGCCCCCTTAAGAGGCCAACTAATTTAAAAGGGTAGCCCACACTATGTTAGAGAGTGCTCCAGTGAAGCAACTTGGCTCATCCGGGCACCATACAAATGCAGGGTTGTTGGTGCAGTAAACAGTGTCCCTTGCCATCTAGAAAGATGTCAGCCTAAAAAAAATGAACCATTAAAATAAACACTCCAAAGCCAACTAATAAAAAAAATCTTTTAAATCTCAGTGTGGGGTTCCTTCATAGCCTCAGGTTTGCTTAGGATTAATCCAAGATCAACAACAACAAAATGCATTTGCGTAGCACCTTCAACATAATGAAGTGGCCCAGGATGAACATTGTAGACAAAAAAAAAGAACAGCCGCGTAAGGAGGTCAGTTCAATAAGGTACTGTCTCAAAGTAGGAAAGTGAAGTTGAGAGTCCAAGGTTATAGAGAGGGAATGCCAGCCATTAGATGCAAAACAACTGAAGACCCAGCCACTAAAGAATCCAGTGATTCAAACAGGAGATCCTTCAGAATCGGATGATGCACATTTGAACTTGTTGGGCCAAATGACCTGTTTCCACACTGTAGGGATTCCATGACTCTATGAGTTCTCAAAGCATTATGGGGTTTGAGAAGATTTACAGAGCCTGGGAGGAGCAGACCATGGCCTCCAGGGGAGTGTAGGGAATGGTTGAAACAAGCATGAGAATTTTAAACTCAAGATTAGATTAGATTACTTACAGTGTGGAAACAGGCCCTTCGGCCCAACAAGTCCACACCGACCCGCCGAAGCGCAACCCACCCATACCCCTACATTTACCCCTTACCTAACACTACGGGCATTATAGCATTGCCAATTCACCTGCACATCTTTGGATTGTGGAAGGAAACCAGAGCACCCGGAGGAATCCCACGCAGACACGGGGAGAATGTACAAACCCCACACAGTCCCTGAGTCGGGAATTGAACCCGACAGCAGTGAGACAGCAGTGCTAACCATTGTGCCACCATGCCGCCCACTAAGATGTTTCTTAAATCTGGGAGCCATTGTTGGTCAGTGACCTTTGGATTGATAGATGAACAGAGAAGCAAGACCCAGGCAGACCCTAACTTTGTAGAGCTGAAAAATGTATTGCTGGAAAAGCGCAGCAGGTCAGGCAGCATCCAAGGAGCAGGAGAATCGACGTTTCGGGCATAAGCCCTTCTTCAGGAATGATGACCTGGGGGGGTGCAGTGAGAGAGGGACTCACAGAAATCCTTGTAGAGGGAGAAAGAGAGCTTCTTCAAGGAAGGCATCCTTGCAAGAGGATTCGCAGTAGGTTAAAATCAACTAGGAGAAAATGAGGACTGCAGATGCTGGAGATCAGAGCTGATCCATGGAGCAGGAGAATCAATTTCAAGGAAGGCATCCTTGCAAGATTCTCCTGCTCCTTGGATGCTGCCTGACCTGCTGCGCTTTTCCAGCAACACATTTTTCAGCTCTGATCTCCAGCATCTGCAGTCCTCACTTTCTCCTAACTTTGTAGAGGCCTCTTTGGCTAGGCCAGCATTTATTGCCCATTCAAAATTGTCCAGAGGCCGCTTAAGAGTCAACCGCCACTGCGGACACATGTAGACGGGACCAAGGCAATGATGTCGCATTTCCTAAACTAGAGGACATATGGACATAAGAACTAGGAGCAGGAGTAGGCCAATCTGGCCCCTCGAGCCTGCTCTGCCATTCAATAAGATCATGGCTGACCTTTCTATGGACTCAACTCCATTATCCCCCTCTCACCATAACCCTTAATTCCTTTACTGTTCAAAAATCTATCTTTGCCTATGAAAATCTCCAAAGAGGTAGCCTCGAGTAAAAAATGAGGTCTGCAGATGCTGGAGATCACAGCTGAAAATGTGTTGCTGGTTAAAGCACAGCAGGTTAGGCAGCATCTCAGGAATAGTGAATTCGACGTTTCGAGCATAAGCGTAGCCTCAGCTGCTTCCCTGGGCAGGGAATTCCACAGATTCACAACCCTCTGGGTGAGGAAGTTCCTCCACAACTCAGTTGGAAATCTGCTCCCCTTTATTTTGAGGCTATACCCCCTCGTTCTAGTTTGCCCTTCCAATGAAAACAACCTCCCTGATTCCATCTTATCTATTCCCTTCATAAATTTATATGTTTCTATAAGATTCTTCAAATTCCAAGAGTGTAATCTCAGTCTCTCCTCATAAGGCAAACTTCTCAACTCCAGAATCAACCTAGTGAACCTCCTCTGCACGCCCTTCAGTGCCAAGTCCTTTGTCAAGTAAGGAGATCGAAACTGCACGCAGTACTCCAGGGGTGGCCTCACCAGCACCCTATACAGCTGCAGCATAACCTACTTGCTTTTAAACTCTATCCCTCTCGCAACAAAGGATAATATTCCACTTGCCTTCTTAATTTCCTGTTACAAACCAACCTTGTGATTCATGCACAAGGCCACCCAGGTCCCTCTGCACAGCAGCATGATGTAACTTTTCCATCATTTAGACAATACTCCATTTTGCTGCTGCACCTACCAATGTGGATGACCTCACATTTACTAACATTGTACTCCATCTGCCAGTCCCTTGCCCACTCATATATCTGTAACCTACCCATATCCCTCTGCAGACTTTCAGTGTCCTGTATAAACTTTGATCTACCACTCATCTTGATAGGCAAAAGTGAGCACTCCAGATGTTGGAAACCAGAGTTTAGATGATCCACATTTGAACTTGTTGGGCCAAATGGCCTGTTTCCACACTGTCGGGATTCTATGATTCTATGATTTCTCAAAGCATTATGGGGTTTGAGAAGATTTACAGAGCCTGGGAGGAGCAGACCATGGCCTCCAGGGGAGTGTAGGGAATGATCGAAACAAGCATGAGAATTTTAAACTCAAGATGTTTCTTAAATCTGGGAGCCGTTGTTGGTCAGTGACCTTTGGATTGATAGATGAACAGAGAAGCAAGCCCCAGGCAGACCCTAACTTTGTAGAGCTGAAAAATGTGTTACTGGAAAAGCGCAGCAGGTCAGGCAGCATCCAAGGAGCAGGAAAATCGATATTTCGGGTAAAATCCCTTCATCAGGAATGTCAACTGCGAACTTTGACACCCTGCATTTGTGAATATTATTACCAATTGTGCAATAGTGACCCAGATTGATTTACACACCTGTTGGGATTTGTTGCATGGTCACTATTAGGTTAGTTTATCAATCGGGCGCAGCATGGTGGCTCAGTGGTTAGCACTGCTGCCTCACAGCACCAGAAACCTGGGTTCAATTCCAGCCTCGGGCCACTGTCTATGTGGAGTTTGTACATTCTCCCTGTGTCTGCGTGGGTTTCCTCTAGGTGCTCCGGTTTCCTCCCACAGTCCAAAGATGTGCAGGTTAGGTGAATCGGCCATGCTAAATTGCCCGTAGTGTTAGGTGTAGGGGAATGGGTCTGGGTGGGTTGCTCTTCGGTGGGTCGGTGTGGACTTGTTGGGCTGAAGGGCCTGTTTCCACACTGTAAGTAATCTAATCTAATGCCTTTATTAAAAATTGAACTAAAATTTCACTATCTGCCTCATGTAGGATTTAAACCCTTGTTCCCAGAGTGTTAGCCTGGATTCCAGGTAATGTGGGAGACCAGCAAGAGTGTATTGAATTTGTCAAACTGAGAGGTAAGCAATTCATAACGGCAAATTTCATCTGAATTTTGGATGAAACGAATTGGCAGTGATGGCACTTATGTGAAGTGGGAAGCTCATTTCATTGTCAAATGTGGCACCAGGGTTGTAGATAGACTAACCAAGTCACAGATTATTGGCAGGGAGAGGGTTACAATCAGTAGTTAGGTCATGAGGTTTGATGTAGGGACCTAAAACAACTGCCATGTTATCATGTTACAACAGTGGTGCACTGTTTCTTCCCTCCCACAGACCTGCTGAGTTTTTCCAGAATTCTACGTGTTTGTTTCAGATTTTCAGCATCCGTGGGATTTTATCATTATCCCGTGTTATCAGGGCAGTGAGAAATGACGAAGACTCCAACATGATAAATGAAGACAAGCTATATTTACTGAAGATGATTGTGAAGCTGTGACAACAATGTGACATTCCCATCTGTTTTTGTGACAATGCTGCTCCTTTCACAAGGTTATACTGTGTTTGGCCATTTTTTTTCCCAGAGAGGTCACAAAAGCAGTGATTCCGATAAGTCAAGATTTGAAGGGCTTTGGGGCCAGTTTGATAATAGCTAACAGATACTGCCTCAGGCAAAAGGCTTTCAAGTTTAAAAACAAACACTTGTAGAATGAAAGGGGAGTGGCCAGTTCTCCCAGCTCAGCTTTTCTCTGCTTTAGTTTGGTTTCAGCAGGCAGCCAGTTTGTAAAAGCTGCTGGTCCAAGAAACACCTCCATGAAGAAGGTGTTCTGTGCTGAATCCCTCTGTCATCTCTCTCTCTCTCTCTCCTGTAAAACCCTGTGTTTGATTTTACCTTTTGTGCCAAAGGGTGTTTATGGGGATTGTTGCAGGAATTTGCAACAGCATCATTAAGTTAGGATAATCTGTTGTGATTTCAGATAGTTTAGATTAGATTTTAGAGTACTTACAGTGTGGAAACAGGCCCTTCGGCCCAACAAGTCCACACCCCGACCCACCGAAGCGCAACCCACCCATACCCTTATGTTTGCCCCTTACCTAACACTACGGGCAATTTAGCATGGCTATTTCACCTGACCTGCACATCTTTGGACTGTGGGAGGAAACCGGAGCACCCGGAGGAAACCCATGCAGACACAAGGAGAACGTGCAAACTCCACACAGTCAGTCACCTGAGGTGGGAAGTTAAGTTATTAGTTAAGTTATTTGGCATTCTGTTCTTTTTTGTTTGTGTTTCATTCGGTAATCTTGCAAATAAATTCTGTTTTGTTTAAAACTAAGTGGTTTGACCAGTTGCATCCCTCCTGGAATATCCACATTACCCCTGCTTTGAACAGTTAGCAAGGTTACTGTCTGGGCTACTTCCTTGAAATGTTTTGAGGGAGTCTGGCCTGATCCATAACAACTTTGGGTTCTGTCTGGTCCCTCAACTCAAGCAGAGCAAAAACAGTTGCTTTAAGAATTAATGTCACACCACAACCTACATTTACATTATCACTTTCACAACCTCAGGATATCTGAAAGCATTTTACAGCCAAATGTTCAAATGTTGCGAAAAGGGGAAATGCAGGAGCTAACATTATTCAGCAAGCTCCCATTAACAGAAATCAAACAGACCCTCTATAATAGAGTCTGGATGAAGAACACACTTTGACCAGGAATAGTTTTCCTCTTCTTCTTCCAATTGAGCCATAGGATTGTACATAGAGTCATAGAGATGAACAACATGGAGACAGACCCTTCGGTCCAACCCATTCATGTCGACCAGTTATCCCAGCCCAATCTAGTCCCACCTGCCAGCACCCAGCCCATATCCTTCCAAACCCTTCCTATTCATATACCCATCCAAATGCCTTTTAAATGTTGCAATTGTACCAGCCTCCACCATTTCTCTGGCAGCTCATTCCATACATGCACCATACTCTGCGTGAATTCCACCTGATAGAGGAGATGGTGCCTCAGTGTAAACTCTCAAGCGTACAGAACTGGGAAAGTAAGAGGCACAATATCAGTCTGGTGTTAGTCCTACAGACGGTGCTCCTGCCTGGAGTTGGACTTGAATCCTCAGGCCTCTGACTCTAAGGTGAGTACGCTACCAAAGGAGCTATGTCTAACACCACAGGCAGTTACATCTATTTTGACCTTTTAGAGGTTGACAAAATTATGAGGGGCATGGATAGGGTAAATAGACAAAGTCTTTTCCCTGGGGTGGGGAGTCTAGAACTAGAGGGCCTAGGTTAGGATGAGAAGGGAAAGATATAAAAGAGACCTGAGCGGCAACCTTTTCACACAGAGGGTGGTATGTGTATGGAATGAGCTGCCAGAGGAAGTGGTGGAGGCTGGTACAATTGCAACATTTAAGAGGCATCTGGATGGGCACATGAATAGGAAGGGTTTAGAGGGATATGGGCCGGGTGCTGACAGGTGGGACTAGATTGGGTTGGGATATCTGGTCAACATGATGGGTTGGACTGAAGGGTCTGTTTCCATGCTGTACATCTCTATGACTCTATGACTGTATGATAAGGCGCTGGGCACCTATACAATCCAACCTTAAGCATAAGTTAGTTTTAAGACATAGTGCAGTAACAAAATACAGTTACGTACTAGAGTCTCAAGAAAGGGTCAGGAATATTTTAAAATAATTACAATACGACCTGACAAAGATCCTATTCAGCACAGGACAGTATTAGCTGAATTAACCGGGGCCTCTATTACGGGGTAGCAAAGATGTGATAGGATGATTTTCAGCTGACTAGAGGAAAAGTTATATTTATGTAGAGATCATACTTTGAAATATGGAACAATTGTAATTAATACAATGCTATTTCAGATATGTTCCAGCTCTGTAAAAATATTTGCCTTTTATGGCAATCAAGTTGCTTGAAGTTCAAACAAATAGCACAGCCTTTGGTTAACAACAAAACAAATGTCAAGTAAAGATAGACAGCGATAAATCGTTGGAGGATTTATTATGAATATATTGCTTAGGAACTAGAGTGAGCTAAAGACGGCTCCAAGTCGGGTCAATACGTAACATGGTATCAGCTTTCAGACAGAAACAAGGCGGGTACTAAAATTAAAGACTACTTTCCCTCAAAAAAAGTTGTGGTGCAGATTTCGTCATTCAGGACGTACCCTAATTTTACACAGCAGCACTCCATCAATGGTGCTCAGGCCGACGGCTACATGTAAATGTTTAAGTTGCCTGCAGTTAACAAGCTCATGGACTAATCAGTTATAAGGAGGTGCAACATTGCAGTAACTGGAAGCAAATGTTAAAAATTTCAAAGTGATGGGTCAGCTCAATTGCACACAACCAGCATCTCGACTCTGAGAGGGTCCCCTCGCTGTGCATTGGCTGATCTTGTGCTATTGTCAGAGCATCTCTGCGTTATTTGTACCTTCTTCTGATCTGACCGCTGTGGTCATTTGAACAAAACAGGCAGCAAAGTGGCACTGTGCTCTTTGGAGAAGATCAACTCTCCATCTCCCTCCATGGCAGTGCATTCCAGGCCCACGGAGTGAAAGATGTTTCTCCCCATGTCAACCCTTGCCAATCACCTTAAAACTGGTCTGCCAGTGTGAAGATTTTCTCCTGATTCCCTCTGTTCAGTGCCTTTCATGATTTTGAACGTTGTTATTGGTTTTTCTTCTGGATTAGAGTGGTGCTGGAAAAGCACAGCAGGTCAGGCTGCATCCGAGGAGCAGGAAAACCCTTCACCAGGAATATAGTTGTAGAGAGAGGAGGAAAACTTCTTCCAAGGCAGGCATCCTTGCAAGAGGATTCGCAGTAGGGTTAAATCAATGAGGTAAAAACAATGACTACAAATGCTGGAAACCAGATTCTGGAGTGGTGCTGGAAGAGCACAGCAGTTCAGGCAGCATCTGAGGAGCAGGAAAATCGACGTTTCAGGCAAAAACCCTTCATCAGGAATACAGCTGTGCTTTTCCAGCACCACTCTAATCCAGAATCTGGTTTCCAGCATCTGCAGTCATTGTTGTTACCTCATTGATTTAACCCGACTGCGAATCCTCTTGCAAGGATGCCTGCCTTGAAGAAGTTTTCCTCCTCTCTCTACAACTATATTCCTGATGAAGGGTTTTTGCCTGAAATGTCGATTTTCCTGCTCCTCGGATGCTGCCTGAACTGCTGTGCTTTTCCAGCACCACTCCAATCTAGAATCTGGTTTCCAGCATCTGCAGTGATTGCTTTTAACCCCTAGGTTTTTCTTCTCCAAAGAGCACAGTGCCACTTTGCTGCCTGTTTTGTTCAAATGAAGAGAAACATGGGGAGAAACATTTTTCACTCCGTGGGCCTGGAATGCACTGCCATGGAGGGAGATGGAGAGTTGATCTTCTCCAAAGAGCACAGTGCCACTTTGCTGCCTGTTTTGTTCAAATGACCACAGCGGTCAGATCAGAACACGATATAAATAACGCAGAGATGCTCTGACAATAACACAAGATCAGTCGATGCACAGCAAGGGGACCCTCTTAGAGTCTAGATGCTGGTTGTGTGTGATTGAGCTGACCCATCACTTTGAATGTCTCCAACTGCATGGTGAGGGGTGCCCTGACCACTGACTCCACAACACTGTGACAACAATGTCCACCACTCCCACCCAGAACCACCAGTGCCACCTTGAGAAGGATAGTCAGAGATGGGCAATAAATAATTTGATTGATGCCATCAGATGGCCTTGACAAAGCAGCCCCAGCTCAAGAGAGAATGGATGAGAAAAGGGTGCAGGTGGGTGAACTGCAGATGCAAAGTGCAAACACTATTTTCCTTTGGGATTGAAACATTCCCTAAACCCCATTCTGGAAGACTTCCGGACAATCCTGAGAGTGTTGGCCACCTCCTGTTGAGCGTCTGTGAAAGTTGGCAGCAATGCCAGCCCTCCGACTGTGCCAGCTTTCGTTCAAAGTGGAAAGGCAAGAGGAAGAACGGGCATTTCCGCAGCATGTTCACAGCCTCAGGATCTCCCGAGAGAGCTCCTTGCAGCCAATGAGGAGCTTTTGAGGTGTAGGCGCCATTGGAATGTTGGAAACACCTCAGTTAGGCTCAGTATGAGTATCAGTTGGAGGAATTTACTGGGGGGAGGGGAAGGTAAGAAGAAAGTCCTGCTCTTTGAAATACTGCAATGAGATTGTTTATCTCTGCTGGAGATGGAACACAGACCCTTGGTTTAAGTCTCCATTGGCAAACCAGATTTTGGACAGTGCAACACTTCAGCTGAAGTAGATTTTACACTCGAGTCCCTGGAAGGTTGGAGGACTGAGACAGAGGCTAGAGTTCTGCTCATGGAGTCATTTTTCTCACAGAATAGCAGCAGCCCAGATGGTGTCCCGACTGTGCCATCTTTCTAATCAGGCTTTGACTCAGAAACTGCTGGGTCACAGCAGTTTTTAATATTTTTAAATAGGAACATCATATTTTAACAATGTCAGAACTTCTCAATAAATGGCTGTTACCACATGACCTCCAATGATTCTGCAACTTGCTATCTGCCAGGACACAATCACTGAACTGTATTTGATAACGAACACAGCTCTATCGCAGACGGGCCAGAGTCCGCTGTCTCTGTGCCCTGGGTTATCTGTAGATTCGGATGCAAGGCACTGCTCACATTGCATTCTCTCTGACAGAGTCTTCTTCCTGTTGGTTTTGGTCCAAATATAAGGTTTTCCTGTTGAGTGACATTGATGGTTTACTGGGGTTTGACGAATCCATGTGGGATTGATGAGTCGGAGGGTTCAAATGGATGTCAGATCCAAAAGTGATATATGTTGAGAGGGATCATCAGGGAAGGACTTTCATTGAATAACTAAACGTAGCACAATAATTGCCGGTGTCATAGAGTCAGAGGGTCATACAGCACGGAAACAGACCCTTTGGTCCAACCAATCCATGCTGAACATAATTCCAAACTAAACTGGTCCCACCTGCCTGATCCAGGCCCATATCCCTCCAAACCTTCCTATTCATGTTCCTATCCAAATGTCTGTTAAACGTTCGAACTGTATCCATCACTTCCTCTGGCAGAAAGGTTAGAACATAGAACATAGAAAAGTACAGCGCAGTACAGGCCCTTCGGCCCTCGATGTTGCGCCGATCCAAGCCCACCTAACCTACACTAGCCCACTATCCTCCATATGCCTATCCAATGCCTGTTTGACTGCCCATAAAGAGGGAGAGTCCACCACTGTTACTGGCAGGGCATTCCATGAACTCACGACTCGCTGAGTAAAGAATCTACCCCTAACGTCTGTCCTATACCTACCCCCCCTTAATTTAAAGCTATGCCCCCTCGTAATATCTGACTCCTCATGTCTTTTCTAAAGCTTTTATACTTTCATCTTAAAAATATTCTCTCTTGCTTTGAACTCCCCCACCCTAGGGAGAAAAGACCTTTGCTGTTCACTTTATCTATACTCCTCATGATTTTATAAACCTCTATGAAGTCACCTCTCAACGTCCTACGCTCCAGTGAGAAAAGTTCCAGCCTATCCACCTTCTCCGTATATCTCAAACCCTCCATTCCTGGCGAAATCCTGGTAAATCTCTTCTGAACCCTTTCTGATTTAATAATATCCTTCCTATAACAGGGTTGCCAGAACTGGACACAGTACTCCAGAAGACAGAACAAAGAGCAAAGAAAATTTACAGCCCAGGAACAGGCCCTTCGGCCCTCCAAGCCTGAGCCAATCCAAATCTACTATCTGAACCTATCTTAAGGATCTGTATCCCTCTGCTCCCCACCTGCTCATGCATCTGTCCAGATGCACCTCAAATGAATCTGAAGTGCCTGCGTCTACTACCTCTGCTGTTAATGTGTTCCAGGCACCTACCACCCTCTGTGTAAAGTCCTTTCTGTGTGTATCCCTCTTAAACCTTTCACCTCTCACCTTCTACATGTGACCTCTCAATATTGAATCCCTCACCTTGGGGGAAAAGCCTATTGCTATCCACCCTGTCTATACTCTTCATGATATTGTCGACCTCAATCAGGTCCCCTCTCAACCTCCTTTTTTGCTAATTTTTTTTTGCCGCGGGATGGGGAACTAGTAGGCGCTTTTTATGGTGAGAGGAGAGAGATTTAAAAACAAAATGAGGGTCAGCAGTGGAATGGTGGTTTGTGAGTGGAATGAGTTTTCAGAGGAAGTGGTGGATGTGGGTACAATTGCAATGTTTAAAACACATTTGGATAAGTACATGAAGAGGAAAGTTTTGGAGGGATATGGGCCAGGAGCAGGCAGTGTGACTAGCTTAGTTTGGGATTATGGTCAGAATGGAATGGTTGGACCGAAGGGTCTGTTTCTGTGATATATGACTCTATGACTCTCTAAGAGGTCTGACCAACGTCCTGTATAAGCTCAACATGATGTCCCAACTCCTATAGTCAAATTAGTGATTCTTGTTGTCCATCTGAACTAAAAGAATCATTAACATGAACATCAACACTAAGCTTGCAACAACATTACACTTCCTTAATGCCGTTAGGCGGATGGAGAGCAGAAAATAGAAATGACTAAAAAAAGGTTAACTTGAATTAAAATGCACTTCTGTCAGTTTGACAAGCAGTGTTAATAACTGTGCTACACTCACAACAAATACTTTCTGCTTTGCCATAAGAATTCCTTTATATTAGACTAGATTCCCTACGATGCAGAAACAGGCCATTCGGCCCAACAAGTCCACACCGATCCTCTGAAGAGTACCCCACCCAGACCCATTTCCCTCTGACTAATGCACCTAACACTGCAGGCAATTTAGCATGGCCAATCCACCTGACCTGCACAGCTTTGGATTGTGGGAGGAAACCGGAGCACCCAGAGGAAAGCCACACAGACACGGGGAGAACGTGCAACTCCACACAGTCACCCGAGGCTGGAATTGAACCTGGGACCCTGGTGCTGTGAGGTAGCAGTGCTAAGCACTGAGCCACCGTTCTGCCTAAAAAAAAATTAAACAAGCATGCAGTCCCTGGTGGGGAATTGAACCCCAATCTCCCGCGTGACCAGTGGGGATACTCACCACCAGACTACCGAGGAAGCTAATATATCTCATGTATAACATATGTCAATTATTATATAATTGTGTAAGCTTTTCAATATAAATTGATTGCTGGGTAAATATTTGTCTAAAAAAGCAAATTATTGGCTGAAAACATCAATAAATATTCATGATCAATATTCCATGCAGAGTAATGTATTAGAATAAAGCTGATCATACCTGTTGGAAGATTATGATTCTGATCCTAATGGGACAACGGATACATAGAGTCAGAGAGTCATACAGCACGGAAACAGACCCTTTGGTCCAACCAGTCCATGCCGTCCATAATCCCAAACTCAACTAGTCCCACCTGCCTAATCCTGGGCGATATCCCTCCAAATATTTCTTATTTATAATTTATCCAAATGTCTTTTAATGTTGTAATTGTACCCACATCCAATACTTCCTCAGAAAGTTCATTTCACATGTGAAACACACTCTGTGTAAAAAAAATTGCCTCCTATGTCTTTTTCAAATCTCTCTTCTCTCACCTTAAGAAATCACCCATCCTAGGGGAAAGACACCTCGTATTAACCCTATCTATACCCTTCATTATTTTGTAAACTTCTGTCAGGTCATCTCTCGATCTTCTACGCTCTGGTGAAAAAGAGTCCCAACCTATTCAATTTTTCTTTACAACTCAAACCTGAAACATCCTGGTAAATCACGGTACATGTCATATAAGCAACCATCCCAGAGATTTTAAAGTGAAATTTGATTTCTTTGAAGTCTTGCGCAAAAGTTTCCATTACAAGGACAAGTTGCAAGAAGGCACATTGGTCCATGGATTTCTTGGGTTTAAAGACTAAAGCATTAAAGCTATACTCATGTAAAGCCGTACCTGCCATCATTTAGCTTCCCAGGTTGAGTGAGGGAGTGTTTTCCAAATATGTTGTAAGGAGAGGTTGAATAGGCTGGGGCTGTTTTCCCTGGAGTGTTGGAAACTGAAGGGCGACCTTATAGAAGTTTAGAAAATCATGGGGGTCATCGATAGCATAAACAGACAAGTCTTTTCCCTGGGTTGAGGGGGAGTCTAGGACTAGAGGACATAGGTCTCTGGTGAGAGAGGGAAAATTCAAAAGAGACCAAAGGAGCAACATTTTCACGTGTGTATGGAATAAGCTGCCAGAGGAAGTGGTGGAAGCTGGTACAATTCCAACATTTAAAAGGATATTTACATGAATAGGAAGGGTTTAGAGGGATATGGGCCAATTGCTGGCAAATGGGACTAGATTAGGTTAGGATATCTGGTCTGATGACGGGCTTATGCCCGAAACGTCGAATTTCCTATTCCTTGGATGCTGCCTAACCTGCTGTGCTTTAACCAGCAACACATTTTCAGCTGTGATCTCCAGCATCTGCAGACCTCATTTTTTACCCTAGGATATCTGGTCGGCATGGATGAGTTGCACTAAAGGGTCTGTTTCCGTGCTGCACATCTCTGTGACTCTATGACTTTATGTTTCTTCCCTGGGCATTGTGTACCCCTCTATTTACATAGTTTTAAAATTATCCATGGATTCACCAACTGAGGTGCCAACAGAGCTTTCAAATGAGCCTACAGTTCAGAGGCCAGATTGTAAATGTAATTTACTGACAGTTTTGGGTCTTTAGCCATATGGTTAATTGTTCATAGTCCCTAAGATAAACCCCTGGAGTTTGCTATCAATACACACTGGGTAGGTGTAACTTCACCACACACAGAAACACAGCCCATACAGAGAGCGCAAAGAGGAGATTGGAGTGATGTTTAACATCATGAGGAGTGTCCAAAGGCTGAACAATCGATATCCTGACAAAAAGCCTCCAAGAGTGTGGGCTTCAGATGAGAAAAGCACAGCCTGATAGTCAGAGGGATGAGAACTGATTCATGACCAGTTATTTTGGGTGGTACGGTGGCTCAGTGGTGAGCACCACTGCCTCATGGCGCCTGGGGCCTGGGTTCGATTCCAGCCTCAGGCAACTGTCTGTGTGGAGTTTGCACATTCTCCCCACGTCTGCTTGGGTTTCCTTTGGATGTCCTGGTTTCCTCCCACAGTCTGGAGATGTGCAGGCTAGGGCAGATTGGCCATGCTAAATTGTCCATAGTGTCCAGGGATTTGCAGGTCAGCTGGTTTGGCCATGGGAAATGCAGTGATAGGGTGGGTCTGGGTGGGGTGCTCTTTGGAGGGTTGGTGTGGACTCAATGAGCCAAATGGCCTGCTCCCGCACTGTAGGAATTCTATTCAATTGAGACTCATCAAAAGAAAAGAATATTATAGAGAGCGTGGAGGAGTAGATTGCTGTTTGGATGAGCTGGTGCAGGTTTTGATGATCTCAATGACCTCCATCTCTGTGATACATGAGAACTCTTGGGGTCTTTGTGCCTGATCAGTTTGGCTTTTGCCCCCTTGCTCACATCGAGTCGGAATATCAACAATGAAGATAGCCCTTAGTGAGTGTTTGCTGGTCTTATCAATTGAAGATGACTTTCTGATCATGAGCATCTCTCATAAAATAAAGAAGACATATGTTACCAATGATGTTTCGGCCTTATTAACGATTCTTATATTTGCCGTGGGAAAAGATAGCGATTGAGAATGCCTAGCCTTCCTGCTCTCTATCTCTTCACCACCTCCATTCTCCCTCTGCCACAAGCCGCAACATTTGGATAATAGAGCAAAATATTGTGCTTACATCTCTGGAACTTGTTCAAATGCAGCCAATAACAAGGAGGGTGATAATCCTCTCTGGTTTATGGTTGTTAAGAGCCTGAAATCAAATTAATCTCAAAATCTTGACTGCGCTCCCAGTAGAATCAAGCCTACAGCCTAAGAACTGCCAATCGTTTGACACTAATTGACACTGAGATGGAGTGAACTTGCTTAGATCGTGACGATAGATGGTTAATAAACGAGAAACACGTAATTGTGCTGGAGGTTTCAAGGGGGTGTGACTGACCCATTCAGGTTCATAGACACAAAAGAAAATGTTGTGATGTTAAGTTAATTAAAGCTGAAAAGTGTCTGCAGTACTTTGTCGTTATTCTAATAATAATTGAGGCCAATCTTAAAAGCGCAAAGGAAAGTTCCAGTAATAGCATGAGTGTCCACTTTATCTCTTCACTTCTGTGTTGTTCCTCCCATACCTGCTAGAGTGTGATCTGACTCCATTTGCAAGCTCAGGTCATGTTCATGCAACTTTGCACAACCACCTGACGAAGAAGCAGTGCTCTGAAAGCTAGTGCTTCTAAATAAACCTGTTGGACCATAACCTGGTGTTGTGTGATTTTTAACTTTGTCCACCCCAGTCCAACACCGGCATCTCCAAATCATTGCAAGCCATAGAGCAATTGTGAACCAGCTGGGGGCTGTTACAACAACCTGGTAGCTTCCTTCTGACCAGAACTGGCAAAATGTCTTGATATAATTGATTTTAAATCCCACATCTGCAGTTGTGGGGAATTGAACCTATATTTCCAGTGCATTGGCTCAGGTTTACTAATTCAGTAGCACAAGCATTTGGTGGGGGGTGTGCACTGGGCAATATTGCTATCTCAGGGCCATAAGCATCATGTTCAAGTCCCACTCCAGGACTAGTTGGCTATGGAAGGTGTGTTTGCAATGTGGCTCAGCTGCTTGATGTAAATCCTTCCTGATCGCACGTTAGAGAGTCACCTGGTCAGTCAATTCCCAGAAGTCAATGGCCAAATCATTTCCTGTAGTTTGTCCATAGGTGGAGACCAATCCAGTGGAAGGCCACCACCCAACCCTCAGAAGAAATTGAGGACAGGTGAAAAGACAAAAGGACAGATTACCCCTACTGTCTCTGGTCTTGTGAGTACAATGGGGGTTGATTTAGTTCAGTTGGCTGATGGTTGGTTTCCAATGGCACTTTGATGTGAACAGCATGGGTTCAATTCCCATGATTGGCTAAGGTTACCATGAAGGACTCTCCTTCTCAAGCTGAGGTGTGGTGGCCACCAGGTTAAATCACCATCGTTCTCTCTCTGCCTCTAAAAGAGCAAGCCCTGTGGTCTGGTAAGAGTATGGCAACTTGACCTTGATCTGGCTGGCTCAATGTGTATGACTGAGCTATTGTAGACCCTTCTCTCTCCCCCACCTTAAACGTGCAGAGGAAAGTTCCAGTCCCCAACAGTTATCGCACAAACGTCCATGTTATTTCCTCACTTCTCTGCCATACCACTATGTTCTGTACATGTGAATCTCTGTCAGATGACGATTTAGGGAATCAGTTGATGATAGAGTTGCAATGAGCTGTGATGCTGATTCCTTCCCTATTTGTATCTGGGACCATCTGTGCAAAAATAGTAAGGCTAATTGAATGATGTAGCCATCTTGCAACGTGATTGAGTGGTGGAGGGTGAAAAGACAGCTCATACTCCCTATAAAAATACCTTCAGCAAACAACACAGACAGGTTTCCATGTTACTGAATTAACAAGAAAGCCAGAACCAATGTGTGCCATGTCAGATATGACACCACTTTAATCAGTGATGGCCTCTGTCATTTGTAATCTAATAAAAACTTTCAAGAGCTGGCCTAGAATCCATGAATGTGTGAGTGCTCGCGTATAATTTGTGTTCTGCTTCACTCAAGAATCCAGGCCAGTTTTTACTTGGCTTTAAGTTGTGCCCAGATGAAGTGTTTGGCCTTGTGTTAGGTTTGTGTAAAATAGATTGCATGTGACAGTGGGCATCACTAATTAATACAGTATGACACACAGTCACTCTGGCCTATATTTTTATAAAATAACTGGAAGTGTCTCTGCGCATGTGACCCTATAAAAGCCAACATGATGTGAAGTGTTGCCTGTTTTTAACTAATTCTCTCCATCCTTGAACTGATTTTTAAAATTATTTCATTTGTGGGATGTGGGTGTCGCTGGTTGGGCCCAATATTTATTGCCCCTTGAGAAGGTGGGGATGAGCTTCAGTCCTGAACCGCTGCAGTCCACCTGCTGTGGGTTGACCCACAATGCCCTGAGGGAAGGAATTCCAAGATTTTGACCAAACGACTCTGAAGGAAAAGCGACATATTTCCAAGTCAGGATGGTGAGTGACTCGGAGGGGAATTTGCAAGGAGTGGTGTTCCCATGTATCTGCTGCCCATGTCCTTCCACATGGAAGTGGTCATGGGTTTGGAAGGTGCTGTCTGAGGATGTTTGGTGAGCTTCTGTGCATCTTGAAGATAGTACACACTGCTGCTACTGAGCATCAGTGGTGCTAATGGATGCCCTGCCAATCAAGTGGGCTGCACTGTCCTGGATGTTCCTGAGTGTCGCTGGGGGGTTGCACCCATCCAGGCAGGAAGGGAGAATTCCATCACACTCCTGACTTGTGCCTTGTAGATGGTGGACAGGTTTTGGGGAGTCAGAAAGTGAATTACTGGCTGCAGTATTCCTAGCTTCTGATTGCTCTTGTAGCCCCTGTGTTTACGTGGTGAGACCAGTTGAGTCTCTGGTCAATGACAACCCTCAGTTGTTGATAGTGGGGGATTCAATGGTGGTAACACCATTGAAATGCCAAGGGGTAATGGTTAGATTATCTCTTATTGGTGATGGTCATTGCCTGGCATTTGTATGGCCTGAATGTTACTTGCCACTTGTCAGCCCAAGCCTGGATATTGTCCAGATCTTGCTGCATTTGGACACGGACTGCTTCAGTACCTGAGGAGTTGTGAATGGTGCTGAACGTTGTGTAATCATCGGCAAACATCCGCACTTCTGACCTTATGATGGAGGGAAAGGTCATTGATGAAGCAACTGAAGATGGTTGGGCTAAGGACAATACCCTGAGGAACTCCTGCAGAGACTCCTGGAATTGAGATGACTGACCCTCCACAACCACAGCCATCTTCCTATGTGTCCGGTATGACTCTAACCAGCGGAGAGGTTGCTCTCTAAGAGCTATTGATTCCAATTTAGCCAGGGCTCCTTAGCGCTACACTAAGCTGAACGCAGCCTTGATATCACGGGTTGTCACTCTCCCCTCCCCTCTGAGTTCAGCTCTTTTGTCTGTGTTTGAATCAACGTTGTAATGAGATCACGAGCTGAGTGGCCCTGGAGGAACCCAAACTGGGCGTCACTGAGCAGGTCATTGCTGAGCAGGTGCTGCTTGATAGCACTGTTGATGACCCCTTCCATCACATTCCTGATGATGGAGAGTAGACTGATTTACTTACTTGGGCTGAAGTGTTCATGTAAATTCCACACACAGCCCTCACTCACGTTACTTGTGTGAGCCCAGCCTGACCACATTCATTCCTGGTTATTGGTGAGGTATATACACAGGGCATTTAGGGCAGAACTTGCACCCCCAATTCTTTTGATTCACTCGTGGGACATGGATTTCACTGGCTAGGCCAATTTTCCTTGCATATTCCTAGTTACTCTTGAGAAGTTTATCAAATCTCTCCAGTCTGAAAGCAGGCCTTTTAGCCCATCGCGTCCACACACCAACCCCACCCTCCGAAGAGCATCTCACCCAAACCCACCCCATTACTCTGTCCCTGCAACCCTGCATTGCCCATGGCCAATCTACCTAACCCGCACATCTTTATATTGTGGGAGGAAACCGGAGCACACCCACAGGAAGAATGAGCAAACGTCACACAGACAATCACCTCAGGGTGGAATCAAACCCGGGTCCCTGGTGTTGGGAGGCAACCGTGCTAACCACTGAGCCACCGTGCTGGTGGTGGTAAGAAATGATTGGCTTGCTAGGCCATTTCAGGGGGAAGTTAAGAGTCAATCACATTGCTGTGGGTCTGGAATCACATGTAGGCCAGACCAGGTATGGATGGCAAATTTCCTTCCCTAAAGGACATTAGTGAACCGGGTGGGGGTTTTCTAACCATCGTTGATGGTTTCGTGCTCATCTCTAGATGCATTGGGGCAATTATGGAGGTAGTGGGCACAATTCTTTACTCTGCCTGTCAGAATGGCAGCAGCACATTGGCACCATCCCTGACCATCCAGAAGAAGGCATGCCAGAGGATTGAAGGTTAACCAATGGTGTTAATGGAGAAAGTGTGGTCTGCAGATGCTGGAGATCAGAGCTGAAAATGTGTTGCTGGAAAAGCGCAGCAGGTCAGGCAGCATCCAAGGAGCAGGAGAATCGACGTTTCGGGCATAAGCCCTTCTTCAGGAATGAGGAAGGTGTGTCCAGTAGGATAAGATAAAAGGTAGGGAGGAGGGACTTGGGGGAGGGGCGATGGAGATGCGATAGGTGGAAGGAAGTCAAGGTGAGGGTGATAGGCCGGATTGGGGTGGGGGCGGAGAGGTCAGGAAGAAGATTGCAGGTTAGGAAGGCGGTGCTGAGTTCGAGGGATTTGCCTGAGACAACGTGGGGGGAGGGGAAATGAGGACACTGGAGAAATCTGAGTTCATCCCTTGTGGTTGGAGGGTTCCCAGACGGAAGATGAGGCGCTCTTCCTCCAACCGTCATGTTGTTATGGTCTGGCGGTGGAGGAGTCCAAGGACCTGCATGTCCTTGGTGGAGTGGGAGGGGGAGTTAAAGTGTTGAGCCATGGGTGGTTGGGTTGGTTGGTCCGGGTGTCCCAGAGGTGTTCTCTGAAATGTTCCACAAGTAGGCGGCCTGTCTCCCCAATATAGAGGAGGCTACATCGGGTGCAGCGGATGCAATAGATGATGTGTGTGGAGGTGCAGGTGAATTTGTGGCGGATATGGAATGATCCCTTGGGGCCTTGGAGAGAAGTAAGGGAGGAGGTGTGGGAGCAAGTTTTGCATTTCTTGCGATTGCAGGGGAAGGTGCCGGGAGTGGAGGCTGGGTTGGTGGGGGGGGGGGTGTGGACCTGACGAGGGAGTCACGGAGGGAGTGGTCTTTTCAGATAGACCACTCCCTCCGTGACTCCCTCGTCAGGTCCACACTCCCCACCAACCCAACCTCCACTCCCGGCACCTTCCCCTGCAATCGCAAGAAATGCAAAACTTGCTCCCACACCTCCTCCCTTACTTCTCTCCAAGGCCCCAAGGGATCATTCCATATCCGCCACAAATTCACCTGCACCTCCACACACATCATCTATTGCATCCGCTGCACCCGATGTAGCCTCCTCTATATTGGGGAGACAGGCCGCCTACATGCGGAACGTTTCAGAGAACACCTCTGGGACGCCCGCACCAACCAACCAACCACCCCGTGACTCAACACTTTAACTCCTCCTCCCACATGCAGGTCCTTGGACTCCTCCACCGCCAGACCATAACAACATGACAGTTGGAGGAAGAGTGCCACATCTTCTGCCTGGGAACCCTCCAACCACAAGGGATGAACTCAGATTTCTCCAGTTTCCTCATTTTCCCTCCCCCCCACCTTATCTCAGTCAAATCCCTTGAACTCAGCACCACCTTCCTAACCTGCAATCTTCTTCCTGACCTCTCCGGCCCCACCCCACTCCGGCCTATCACCCTCACCTTGACCGCCTTCCACCTATCACATCTCCATCACCCCTCCCCCAAGTCCCTCCTCCCTACCTTTTATCTTAGCCTGCTGGACACACTTTCCTCATTCCTGAAGAGCTTATGCCCGAAACATTGAATCTCCTGTTCCTTGGATGCTGCCTCAATGGTGTTAAAGGCCCATTGTCAAAAGTCTTTCTCACCCATCTGGCTATAACTGCGGGTGTTCCCCTCCACAATGGTGGCTTGGCTAAAAAACACAATCTCCTTCAGGTTGTTCTGCTATAACATGGCAGTTGTGTTCCTCTGCTAACCTCACGCTGTAGAAAGTCACACTATGGAAAACCGTGAGCGAAAACCACGCTGTAGAGGACGGCCAACAGGAAATAGCTATACCCGCTCAGCAGAAAGCCTGCATTATCCAAACAGTGTTCACAAATCATCAATAACATTATAGTCAATTTGTGCTGATGGAACGCGCGTGACAGCAGTAATTCGGAACAGGAGACAGCCTGTGGCCATTTTCTCAATCGAAACCTATAAAACATCATAGAGAAAAATGAAAGCTTCATCGTTCGGTGTGGACTTGCTGGGCCGAAGAGTCTGTTTCCTCACTGTCGTGATGCTATGGTTCTGTCGGACAGGCTCCTACTGAGAATCAGATGCTTTTTCCTGCCTTGGGAGTGGTCCCACACTCCAATCCTTAAATCCGTAGCACGCCTGCCCCTGGGCATGTTTGCCCCAGGAAACACTGCTTCATCGGTGCTTTGTTTGTCCTATTCTGGGCATTAGAAATCAACATCATT
Organism: Hemiscyllium ocellatum; assembly: GCF_020745735.1. NCBI lineage: Eukaryota > Metazoa > Chordata > Chondrichthyes > Orectolobiformes > Hemiscylliidae > Hemiscyllium > Hemiscyllium ocellatum. The sequence continues at coordinate 20,357,144 of NC_083442.1, forward strand.
GAGCCCTCTTCACTGTTGGATGAGGGCTATCTGGGTCTCACTGCTATAAAGCTCTGGCGTGACAATAGCCTGTGGCATTTGCCAATGCTGCCCATATGTTATACTGCGTCAGCTTTGTTTCAGATAGTTACAACTGTCCTTTTGATAAGGTCTAATCAACATGTTCAGTGATGTTATGACACACCTCTGAAGCAAAGTGAGGTTTGAATGCAGGCCTCCAAGCCCAGAGGTAGGGGCAATACTGGCACGGGGACTCAGGTAGAAAACATAAGAACATAAGGATTAGGAGCAGGAGTAGGCCATCTGGCCCCTTGAGCCTGCTCCACCGTTCGATCTCATCATGGCTGATCTTTCTAGGACCCAGCATTGATGAGTCTAAACAGAAGGGGCACTCGTCCGAGTTAAAACGCGATTTATTGCATGATAGCAGTCGCCATTTTAGAAGGAAGAGGTGTAATGGTAATTATCAATCCAGATGCCCCACCCTCCTCTCAAAAGATGAATGCTCTGGGAGCTTGGGTTCAAGTCCTGCCATGGCAGGTGGTGAAGTTTACAATCAATGGAATCTGGGATTTAAATCTGGCCTAATAGTGACCATACAACCACTGCCTTTAACACCCCATCTGGTTCACTGATACACTTTAGAGAAGTAAATCTGACATGTAACAGCAACGATAATTGACACTTAACATCTCTGAAATGGCCCAGCAATCCCCTCAGTTCCAGGGGCACTGAGAGAATGGGTCATTAATACTGGTGCAGCCTATGAGGCCCACAACAAAGTGTAATTTTTAAAAAAAAATTACTAGTCAGGCACAATGGAATTAAGAGTCTATTGGTGTCCATGAAACCATTGTCGGAAAAACCCATCTGGTTCACTCATGCCCTTTCGGGAAGAAAACTGCCATCCTTATCTGTTTTGGTCTACACGCGAATGCAGACCAACAGCAATTTGTTTGACTCTTAACTGCCTTCTGGGTAATTAGGGATGGGCAACAAATGCTGGCCTGGCCAGTGATGCCCTCATCCCATTTAATGAATAAAACAAATTACAAATTAGGAATTGTACACAATATATCTTGTCTGTATGCTTTATTGCAAACCTTGAGTCATAGAATCCTTACAGTGTGGAAAACAGGCCATTCAGCCCATCAAGTCCACACTGACCCTCCCCCATCCTATATTTTCCATGACTAATCCACCTAGCCTGCACAGCCTTGGAGCCCACGGGCTGCTTATCGTGGCCAATCTGCCTGGTCTGCACAACTTTGGACTATGGGAGGAAACTGGAGCACCCAGAGGGGACTCACACAGACACAGGGAGAATGTGAAAACTCAGACAGTCACCCAAGGATGGAATCATCCCCAGATCCCCAGGAGCTGTGAGATAGCAGTGCTAACCACTGAGCCACCGTGCCACCCAATCTTTGAGAAAGTACTATTCTTCTCAATGTACTTATTGATTCCTTTTATTATAAAGCTGTTTTAAATCTGTAACATTTCAATACTGCTTTTAATCTGCTGTTCTTTCAGCTTTGTATTGTTGTATTCATCATTACTGTTTGAAGTTCTGTTGCTGTAGAAATTATTAGACTCTATATGCCAGTGATGTTACATTCATTTCTCTTTTCTCTTTTTAAACTCTTTAATTTCTTCAATCGTGACTTAAATTATGTAATAATGCTGTTCTGTCATGACGTATAGCTTTCAAGCTTTTACATTTTGGCTTTTATTCTGCAACACTGTACTATATCGCTGTACTGCTTACTGTGTTTCTTGCCTGTTTTTAATATTGAAAATGGTGGCTTTCTTCCTTTATCAGGGTTTTCCCCTACCTGTAGCCAAGTTCAAAATCACACAACACTAGGTTCTAGACCAACAGGTTTAATTGGAAGCACTAGCCTTCGGAGCGCTGCTCCTTCATCAGGTGGTTGTGGGGTACTCCTAGTGTTGTGTGATTTTTAACTTTGTACAGCCCAGTCCAACACTGGCATCTGCAATTCGTGCAGCCAAATTGGAATTCTACTGCTTTCCCACGAGCAAAATGGATATTTTTTTGACCTTTCGCTGCTCAAAGCACAACGACTGAGTTGGATAGATAGAATCCCTCAGTGTGGAAGCAGGCCATTCGACCCATCAAGTCCACACCCTTTCCCTGTAACCCTGCAACCCCCCATGGCTAACCCACCTAGCCTGCACATCCCTGGACACTCTGGGTAAATTAGCATGGCCAATCCACTCTAACCTGCGTGTCTTTGGACTATCGGAGGAAACCCACACAGACACGGGGGAAAAAGTGCAAAATCCATACCTGAGGGTGAAATCGAACCTGGGTCCCTGGCGCTGTGAGGCAGCAGTGTTAATCACTGTGCCACCCCACTGCACAATATTTTAAAATAATTCCCTCCGGCTACACCCTTTAAAAAGTCTCCTGCCAAAATCATAGATTGATTACTGAGTCCCAATCCTTTTAAATTCAAATTATTTTTGAATTTTCTTTTTCTTTTCACAGACCCCTACATTGTGGAAACAGGCCATTTGGCCTGACAAGTCCACACTGACCTTCTGAAGAGTAACCTTCCCAGACCCATTCTCCTACCCTATTACTCTACATTTATCCCTGACTAAGGCACCTAACCTATACATCCCCGATCACTACGGGGCAACTTAGCATGGCCAATTCACCTAACCTGTGCGTCTTTGGACTGTGGGAGGAAACCCACGCAGAAACAAGGAGAAGGTGCAAAATTCACACCTAACCTGCATATCTTTGGATTGTGGGAAGAAACCAGAGCATCTGGGGGGAAAGTGCAAACTCCACACAGTCACCCAAGGCTGGAATTGAACCTGGGTCCCTGGTGCTGTGAGGAAGCAGTGCTAACCACTGAGCCACCGTGCCACCTTGGACTCTTCTGCTAGACTCTTTGCCTAATTTGTTTTCTACATTTGCCCTTCTCCACCTAAAATAAATATTGAGATCTTCCTGATCTTCTTTGCTGAGATCTTCTTTGGCATAAATTACTTTTCTGGGCCTAATCACTGTTCCTTTGCATAATTTATTTTCAGTGGCATTGACAGCAGTTTTGAGAGGTAACATCATTTCTGTGTATTTTCCTATCTTCCTTGTCTGGCCCTTTGTGCCATTTTAAAATGTGAAAAATCTTTCCTTCAGGAATCTCTAGTTTAGGAAACTCCGGACCTTTTATTTGTTCCATACAGGATGGTCTTCTCCAAAAGTCCTTACTCACACAGTTTTCCCTGTACCTCTTGCTAGCTCTGAGGTGAAGATAGTTTTCCAGATTATTTCTTTCAGCTTCTCCCATGAGTGCTCGTGGCTGTCAAGTGCTTCGTGTTTCAGCTTTTGAGTTTCCATGACTTCTTAAAGTGATTATGCTCTTAAAATGGTATATTCATGTCTTCAAAGAAGTATTTATTTGAATTCTTTTGGAATTCTATTTCCATCCTTGGGGGTGTCGACATGGAATTCTGTCCTACACAGTAATATTTGCCCCTGTTGTCAGTACTACGCTGGGATATTCTAACATGGTGACTCAGTGGTTAGCACTGATGCCGCACAACACCAGGTACCCCATGTTTGATTCCAGCCTCGGCCGACTGTCTGTATGGAGTTTGCACATTCTCTGCGTGGGTTTCCTCCCACTGTCCAAAGGTATGCAGGTTAGGTGAATTGGCCATGCTAAATTGCCCATCATGTTCAGGCATGTGTAGGTTAGGTGCATTAGTCATGGGCAAATGTAGAGTAATAGGGTAGGGTAGAGTAATAGAGAGTCAGTGTGGACTTGTTGGGCTGAAGGGCCTGTTTCCACACTGTAGGAATTCTATATTAGGGACATTTAAGCAACTGCTGGACAAGCACATGGATGGCAGTAAATTGAGGGATGTGTAGGTTAGATTGATCTTGGATTAAGTTAAATGCTTGGCACAACATTGTGGGCCGAAAGGCCTATACTGTTCTATGCTGAAAATGTGTTGCTGGAAAAGCGCAGTAGGTCAGGCAGCATCCAAGGAGCAGGAGAGTCAACGTTTTGGGCATGAGCCCTTCTTCAGGAATCCTTGGATGCTACCTGACCTGATGCGCTTTTCCAGCAACACATTTTCAGCTCTGATCTCCAGCATCTGCAGTCCTCACTTTCTCCTGTACTGTTCTATGTTTGAGGTAGTTCATGTCACCAATCCTCGTTGTCTACACTGTGTCTAGGGCTTTGTCTAATGATCAGTGGTGGAGGTTAGACCATTGCTGAGTCCACACAGAGCAGTGTTTTTCTTAAATCAACAAATGGCTTGTTATATGTTCGCAAGGAGCACAGTTACATTAGTAGCCAGGCATAGTTGTTCAGGAACAAGCACAGAATATGCTTGAGAAACTGAACAGTTCTAAACACTTCTGAAGAAGAGTCACACTGAAATCAAAAAATGTTGCTTCCCAGAGTGATTTAGTTTCTCCAATGTGTTTTGTGTTTATTTCAGATTTGTTCAGGATGCTTGGGAAGCTGTACAGACTACATATACTTCCTTCTGATATGTAAGCATTACCCAACAGTCTCTATCCTGAGTTATCAGGACATGCCTGATTATGCCCAAAACATTGATTCTCCTGCTCTTCGGATGCTGCCTGACCTGCTGTGCTTTTCCAGTGCAACACTTTTTGATTAGTATTTTTGGCATTAACTACTTCAGAACCACTGACTTAAACAACACAGGTTTTTTTTTGATAAGCACAATTCTCCTATGTATCAGTTTTGTTATTCACTTGTTAGTTGGACAAGGCTAGAATCGGCCTTTCTTATGTTGCGATAAGATCGTCATCAAGAGATAAATCATCCATCAATGTACGTCCAAGATAGCAGCATTTTCTGGATGTTTCTGCCAGTACCTTGTTGCATCTGATCACAAACAACATCCTGTTCCTCATCAACAGCTTTGATGGTGATGGAGAACCTGTCATAGATATGGGAGTGATGATCCTGGAGCATTCAGAGCCCATTTTCATCTGGGCAACTGAATTTGCATTCAGACGTTGTCTTGGCTTTGAGTCTTGGAAGCTTAATGATCTACCTTCATTGTCTAAGAAGAACCTATCCACCACTGCCTTTAAAACAAATTCAAGAGTACCACCTCTATTGTCTGCTGAGGCACCAGTTTCCAGAGTGGTACAATTCTCTGAGGAAAACTTATTCTCTTCATCTCTGTCTTGAAAGGGTGACTCCTAATTTCGAAACCATGTCCCCTAGTTCTGGACTCACCAGCAAACAGGAAATATCCTTTCCCACGTCCACCTTGTTGAGACCATTTAGGATCTTATACACTTCAGTCAAGTCACCCCTCAATCTTCTAAACACCAACAAACAACATTGGAAAACAGATTTGAATGGAGGTGGGCTGCGCAAATAAAAATAGTCACAAAACAAAGTGGAAGGAAAGATTGCATTTAAATGACTCCTTTAGTGTCTTTTTTTAAAATTCATTGCATATGGGTATCATTGGCTTAACCAACATTCATTGTCCATCCCTAATTGCCCAGAGGGCAGTTAAGAGTCAACCACATTGCTGTGGGTCTGGAGGCTGGACCAGGTAAGGATGGCAGTTTCCTTCCCAAAAGGACATTAGTGGCCCAGATGGGTTTTTCCCAACAATGGATTCATGCTCATCATTAGACTCTTAGTTCGAGACTTATTTTTGTTTCAAATTCAAACTTTACCAACTGCCATGGTGGGTTTGAACCCAGGTCCCCAGAACACTCCCTGGATCGCTGGATTAATAGACCTGCTGTGCTTTTCCAGCACCACACTCTTGACTCTGATCTCCAGCATCTGCAGTCCTCACTTTCTCCTCACTGGATTAATAGTCCAGCAATAACACCACTCGGCCATCACCTCCCTATGTCTTGCTGTCTTGCGCTCATAGCAAGTGATCTGAATCAAGTCTGACTGAGGCAGCTGACACTACATTCGGTGCTCTTTCGGTTACAGAGGAAAGTTACCTTTGTAAAGGTGACTTGTCTGTGGAGAATGAATAAGTTTGCCACCCTGGCAACTCACCAGCAGCACAGTTCAGTAACCTGGATGTAGAGGTCGGTAGGCCTTTTAGGATTATCCATCCATTTGAATGGGTCACCAATTATCTGTATGACCACACAACAACACACATCTATAAAACACCTTCACTGCAACAAAACACCCCAAGGCATTATCCAGGAATATGTTAGACATTGAGCTACATAATAAGACAAGGAAGCAAAAGCTTGGTAAAAGAGGTCAGTTTTACTGAGCAGCTTTGAATGTGTGTGATAGGAATGTCACATTGAGAGGGTGTTTGTATCTGTCAAAATATCGGCCCTTGGTGTCTTCATCAAATTTTGTTGAACTGTTGATGGAAAATAATGTTTGGCATATTGAACCAGATTTTACTCGGATTTAAAAAGCAATTTTGTAGATGCAGTTCAGAAAATTTCAGTTAATTTACACAGCATATTGAATAGTCACAAAAGTGGCTTCATCCTGGTTAATTCCTGCAGCTACCATTGTGCCCACATTCTAATGTCACAAACACTGGTGAAGCCACTTTACATTATGAAATGCTGCTCAGCTTACTAACTGAGTGTGCATGAGCTGTGATTGGTGCTGGGAAGTATTAGGACAATATAAGGCCTCTGAACATAAACTAGCACTGCTGTTCCTAAGACCCCTACTTCCCTCTCTACTCCATAACAGGGTACGGTCATCACTCTCAGCTACCTCCCTAAATAACACTGTTCCCATTCAATCCAATGCCTATCAAACCTTACAACTCTTCACTCATTTCGGCCATCTGAAAAAGCTTTAATCATATTGTACCTGGGTGAACCTCATAGAATACGCGTTCCCTGATTGGGGCTGTTAACCTGGGAGTCCTGGCTGACAGATATAAACAAGAGTGTCAGGGATTCTGTTCACTCTGAGAGCTGGCACTGAGGGAGCCAGACCAGTGTCAAGTACAGAGCATGTGTGAATAAAGGGTAACTTGGCCTCTATGGATCTATTTCACATAACACTTTCAAAGCTCCTTACAAAAGATAACAGGCTAAGACTCTCAATGTGAGCTTCCCCAGGTATCAGTGGGTACTTTGTAATTGGATAAAGCACCACGACCCAGAACACTGATTCTAACTTTATTACCTGGGATTGCAGAACTGTAACCAGTGCTTTGGGAATCACTTCCCATCTGTTTGTAATTTAGAGCTTGACTTATCCAGTCAATATAAAAGGTGATCCTGTTTTTATGAACCTAAAAGATCTCAGCTGCGACACATATGGTTATCACATTTACCTCCGAGCCTGGCCTCTTTCTTAAAGTAGGAAAATCGCTGCTCTTTCTCAAGTGTCAAGGTCAGTCAAGGGATGGTTGTAACCACTGGGACATTTCAGTTTCCAAATCAATAACACGCAACACCTTGAGTTGTGACCTCTGGGACATCCCATCTGGAGTGTAGCAAACTCAGACTGAGGAAACTTGTATCGAGGCAATTATTATCCATACACTGAAGGTCACAACTCCCTGGGCTGGATTCGCTCTTCCATGAAAAGCAATAACATTGACCTTGAGCCTTTTGGCTTCAGTTGGAGCAATGCCCCAAAGTATTTGGGGAGGTGATGGCCTAGTGGTATTATCATTGGATTATTAAGCCAGGGGCCCAGGTGATACTTTGGGAGCCTGGGTTTGAATTCTGCCACAGCAGATGGTGGAATTTGAATCCAACAAAAATCTGGAATTAAGGGTCAAATAATTAAGGGTCTATTCTGGAATTAAGGGTCCATTGTGCATTGTTGGAAAAACCCACCTGGTTCGCTCATGTCCCTTAAAGCAGGAAGCTGCCATCCTGACCTGGTCTGGCCTACATGTGACTCCAGACCCACAGCAATGTTGTTGAGTCTTAGCCCCCCTCTGGGGTAATTAGGGATGGGCAATAAATCCTGGTCTAGGCAGTGACACCCTCATCCAACGAATAAAGAAAAATTTAACTTGGAACAACCTTGAATTGGTGAATAGTGTTTGAGAATATTTGGGATTGGCTAATTGGCAGAAAGTGAGCTAATGCGAAATGGGATGCAGTGTTCATAGAGTGCACACATTTAAAAGTTTGCTTTTAGCCTGCAGTTTTGGGGATAATTGATAAAAATGTCGTCAGCTGGCTCTGGATGATTATTTGAATATAAATAATGTACAGGGATATGGGGAGGAGATAGGAGATTGGCATGAGACAGTGAGGGACCAAATGGTCTCATTCACAATTCTGTGAATCTGTGATTTAATTGCATCTGGAAGCATTCAAACAAACAAGATTGGCATTCAGCAACTACTTTTTTCAGATCAGTAGCCTTACATCCTTGAAGGTGTGGCGGGTTCAAGCTGATACATAGCAACCCAATGCTATGTATTAGCACTGCTGCCTCACAGCACCAGAGACCCGGGTTCAATTCCTGCTTGAGGCAACTGTCTGTGTGGAGTTTGCACATTCTCCCTGTGTTTTCGTGGGTTTCCTCCAGATGCTCCGGTTTCCTCTCACAGTCCAAAAATGTGCAGGTCAGGTGAATTGGCCATGCTAAATTGCCTGTAGTGTTAGGTGTAGGGGAATGGGTCAGGGTGGGTTGCTCTTCGGAGAGTCGGTGTGGACTTGTTGGGCCAAAGGGCCTGTTTCCACACTGTAAGTAATCTAATCTAATGACAGGATTGGTTCAGTGTCCAAGGAAGATGGTGTGGATCCCTGGACATGGCACTCGATATACAGAGCAGGAAGTTCCAGGGAAGAGAACTGTTTGAAATTCCTTAGCCTCCTGTTCCTCTGTCCCAGCTTGCTCTGCCCTACTTCTATCTCTCTAGAGGTTTTTTTTATTCATTCACAGGATGGGGGTGTCGCTGGTTAGGCCAGCATTTATTATCCATCCCTAATTGCCCAGATGGCAGATACGAGTCAACCACATCGCTGTGAGTCTGGAGTCACATGTAGGTCAGATCAGGTAAGGATGGCAGTTTCCTTCCCTAAAGGGCATTAGTTACCCCGATGGGCTTTTCTGACAATTGATTCCAGATTTTTATTGAATTCAAATTTCACCATCTGCCATGGCAGGATTTGAAACTGGGTCTCCCATGAAGAGTCGTCTAAACTTAAAATGTTAGCTTGTTTTCTCTCTCGATGGATGCTGCCTGAACCGCTGTGATCTCCAGCATGTTTTGGTTTACTCAGAATATTACCTGGGTCTCTGGATTAACAGTCCAATGATAATACCTTTCCCTGAGTTGCAGCAATACAGGACATTGGTTCGGCCACTTTTGGAATACTGCTTTCAGATCTGGTCTTCTTGCTACAGGAAACATGTTGTTAAACCTGATGTGGAGATGCCGGTGTTGGACTGGGGTGTACAAAGTTAAAAATCACACAGCACCAAGTTATAGTCCGACAGGTTTAATTGGAAGCACTAGCTTTCGGAGACTAGCTCCTTCATCAGGTAGTTTGTCACAATCACCTAATGAAGGAATGGCGCTCCGAAAGCTAGTGCTTCCAATTAAACCTGTTGGACTATAACCTGGTGTTGTGTGATTTTTAGCGTCGTTAAACCTGAAAGGGTTAAGAAAGCATTCACAAGGATGTAGCAGGGGTTGGAGGGTTTGATCTATAGGGAGAGGCTAAATAGGCTGGGCTGTTTTCTTTGGAACGTTAGATATTGATGGATGACCTTTCAGAGATTTACAAAATCATGAAGGGTATGGATAGAGTGAATAGCCGAGGTCTTTTTTCCAGAGTAGGAGAGTCCAAAACTAGAGGGCATAGGCTTTGGGGTGAGAGGGGAAAGATATAACAGGGACTTAAGAAGCAACGTTTTTACGCAGAGGCTGTTGGAATGAGCTGCCAGAGGAAGTGGAGGAGGCTGATACAATTACAGCATTCAAAAGGCATCTGGATGGATATATGAATGGGAAAGGTTTAGAGGGATATTGTCGCAAAGTTAGTCCCTTTTGTTTCTAAAAGCTGTTCCTTGGCTCAAGGAGACTCTGTGCTTGATTTTTTCAGAGGGGTAATAAACCAGGCTGGACTCCAATCAGACTGGTTTAGTACAGAGGTGAAAAGGACTTTGAGACTTCAGGCCGAAGTGGTCATGTTTTAGATGTGACCTGTATAATAAAAGGGGAGTGGTCAACTCTTTAGCTGGGCTGAGCAGTTTAGCTCAGTCTTGAACTGTGTGGGAACTCTCGCTCTCTCTTTTCTGCCCTTCAACTTTGACCTGTAAGCACGTGCTCCATTCACACTGGTTTTTAAAGGGAGTTCGCTTATTGGGACTGTTGTGTATATTCAGAACAGCATCATTAAGTCTAGTTGGACAGGTTGAGTTCTGTAAGCGTTCTTTATTCTGTTCTTTGTGTCTCATTGTGTAATTTTGTGAATGAAGTTTTGTCTGTTTTAAACTCTACTAGTTAACCTAGCTAGCTTACTCTGAGTAATTTTCACTGTACGCTTACCGAAACAAATTGCAAAGTTATGATCTGGGGCTGCCTGCTTAAGAATGCTTTTTTTGGTCTGGCTTAGACCATAACAGATTGAGGGCTCGTCCGGGATTTTAAACAGCGAGTGGTCGATGTTAGTCTCTTTATTTCGGGTGTTGCTTTGCTTAGGAATAAAAACCTTGGGATAGTATTGGCTCTTTCAGTCACCAAAAGTTTTCTGGATGTGGATGTGGTGACTTTGGAAGTTTTGCAAAAGGCTATTAAGACCAAGTTGCAACGATTAGCCGAGAAGCTAGAATTGGAACTGCCTGGTTCTGTGAGGAAAAGAGAGATAATCACAGTAGTAGCTCAGCATTTACACTTGCTGGAGAAACCATCAGAATTATTACAGATGGCAAGAATTCAATTGCAGATGAAGCAGCTTGAGTTGGAGGCAAGTTATGATCTGGGGCTGCTTGCTTAAGAATGTTTTGAGTGGCCTGGTCTAGTCCATAACAATATGGACCAAATGCTGGCAAATGGGACTAGATTGAGTTGGGATATCTGGTCGGAATGGACGAGTTGGACCAAAGAGTCTGTTTCCATGCTTAGATTAGATTCCTTACAGTGTGGAATCAGGCCCTTCGGCCCAACAAGTCCACACCGCGCCTCCGAAGAGAAATCCACCCAAACCCATTTTCCCTCCGTCTAATGCAACTAACACTATGGGCAATTTAGCATGGCCAATTCACCTGACCTGCACACCTTTGGATTGTGGGAGGAAACTGGAGCACCCGGAGGAAACCTACACAGAGAGAATGTGCAAACTTCACACAGACAGGTGGGAATCGAACCAAGGGCCTGGTGCTGTGAGGCAGCAGTGCTAACCACTGAGCCACTGTGCCGCCCTAACTGTACATCTCTATGATTCCACGACCAAGGGTAAACTCTAGGAAGATCCCCAATACCAAGCTCTCCCTTTCTCATGGTGTATCGTATAAAGTCTCTAATATGTTATCTCAATGCCCACTCTCTTTTTAATCAAAGATTTCAGAGAGTTTCTGGAATAACTGTTGATAGAGCTCAGGTGAAGTGTCCCCAAAAGACTGTTGAGGTGTCTCAGTCTTTGTTCAGATGCCCAGCCTTAATGAAACGGTGAAAGCCTGAGTAAACAGTCTTGGACAGTACAGAGCTGTTGCAATGTCAAAGGAGGCCATTCAGCCCATCGACTTTCGCAGGCTCTCCGAATGGGATATGTCGCGTGGCCCCATTCTCAAGTTTCCTCAGTGGAGCCTTCTTTTTCAAATAGTGGTCAAACTCCCCCTTGGATGCGTCAATTGAAGCTGCCTCCACCACACTCCTATTCCAGTGCCTAATAGTTTCTCCTCATCCCATTTTGGTCTATTTTATTAATTATTTTAAACCTGTCATTCTGGATCCTTCATACAAGTGGAAATGTTTTTTTCCTACCTAGTCTGTCCAGACGTGTTATGAATTTGAATACTTCAATCAGATGTCCTTTGGCGCTCTCGTCTCCAAGGACACCATTCTACTTTTGCAACCAAAACTCATCCTCTCTGGGACCATTCACATTAACCTCTCTGTACTCCCTACACTGCCTTCTGTTATGGATTAGATCAAATCAGACCCCTTCAAAAGTATTTTAAGAAAGTAGATCATATCCTAACTTATTATTAATTTAAAGACAAATGTAATGAAAGTTTATAAAATCCTTAGGTGACAAAGAAAAGCTACATGGCAAGGATCTTTTCCCTAGGGTGGGGGAAGTTCAAAACTAGGGGGGGATACTTCTAAGTTGAGGGGAGAACGTTTTAAAAAGGACATGAGGGGCAAGGTTTTTACACAGAGAGTGGTTCGTGTGTGGAATGAAATGCTACAGGGAATGATGGATGCTGATGCAGTTGCAAGACCTTTGAATAAGCACATGAATAGGAAAAGTTTAGAGGGATATGGGCAAAACAGAGCCAAATAGGACTGGTTTAGCTTGAGATTATGGTCAGTGTGGACTAGTTGGATAGAAGGGGTTGCTTCCACTGTGTATGACTTGCCAAACTATATCAAAACATCGTTTATTCAACACTATAGTGAACATATAACAAAAGAAAAATGAACTTAGAATAACAATTCTGTTAGAAAACTTAACAGAATAATAGATACAGTAACTATTACTAATTAACTGTTCCAATATAGTAACATCCCATAAACACACCCCTTGGGCAAAAAGACAAATTCAGAAATCAGATTTTTTTCACATGCAATGCCTGCAGTGGGAAGAGAAACCATAGTGTCTAGCTGTAACTGAGCAAGGGGGAAAAGATAATTTCTACTTCTTCAAAGCTCTAGAAGCTTCTGCTGAATTAAAAGCTGAACAAAATACTAGAAATCCTGGTTTGTGAGAGCTGGACCACACCCATCCAGGCTGCTCCTATTGTTTCAACTTAAGGAGAGCCCCAAGGCCTCACAAGCTGCTTACATTACCACAGACAGCTCAGCGCCCCTCGTTCAATCTCTCTCTTAAAAGAAACCCAGGACCAAATGCACCTCTTGAAAGCCACACAGCCTCAACACTTCACATTAAAATGTTCAGAAGTGAGTCCTTTGCTCCTTTTCAATCACCTTGCTGGGTTTGAGGAGATGTAGGCAGATGAAGTGTTAGCTACCAAAGTATCATCAGTGTCTCCTCTGAGTGCTAGGGGACAATTTAATTCTTGACCAACCTGATTTCAATTCTCCAGTGGCATTTTCCAGTGGTGAATTACCCATTCCTTTTGAAATTATGTCTTGCATGAACAGGGAGCTGAACCAACATTGCATCGCAAGACAACATGGCCACAGAGACTTTTTAGGGCCTTAAGTATGTGGGGAAAATATTACCCGATAGGACAGCAGATGGGCCATTCATGTTAGCAATATTTCCGAATTAACCCGCTCAGGGATATTAAGACACATCTCTGAAAGAGGTAGGACTTAAATGCTGGCCTCCTGGCTCAGAGGTGGAGACACTACCACTGCACCACAAGAGCACTCCACAGTGAAATCAGATTTAATCTCAACAAGCAAGACTGGAAGCCATTCATGTTAGCATTAATTCATAGGAATGCTCACAGTTAAGATGTTATGAATAAGTTGGTTGATGTAACTGATCGGGGGGGGCTCCTGTGGTAGCGTCCCTATCTCTGAGCCAGGAGGCCCGCGCTCATGTTCCACCTGTTCCAGAGGAATCTCTGTTTACGTGTTTTGTGGCACAGTGGGTGCTTGAGCTGAAAAGGTTCAATCCTGCCTGCCCCAGAGTTGCCTTTGAAAGGCTGTTGGACATTGACTGGTGGAGGTGAAGGCTGATTGCATTATTTCTCCCACAATCGACATTTTAATTTGATCTGAGTTTTCTTTTTAGTTACAGCCCCTTAATAGGCTGCTGGGGTTATTTTGAACTTTCTACAATTTGTTTTCAGTCTTCACAAAAAGGGCATTCAAATGTCTATAAAGGAGTGTCAGCTAGGAGGAGTAAGGGGTTTGTAGGCTGTGTGGTTGGTTTAATTAAAGTCTCACTTGGAGTATATGCCTGGACTGTGTCTAAAACCATTTCACTGCTAGTGTATAACAATTCAGTTCATCCTCCTTATGTTGGTTCTTTCATGATTAGATTCCCTACAGTGTGGAAACAGGCCCTTCGGCCCAACAAGTCCACACTGACCCTCTGAAATGTAACACGCCCAGACCCACTTCCATCTGACTAATGCACCTAACACTATGGACAATTTAGCATGGCTAATTCACCTGACCGGTGGGAGGAAACACACGCAGACACAGGGAGAATGTGCAAACTCCACACAGACAGTCGCCTGAGGCTACAATCGAACCTGGGACCCTGGTGCTGTGAGGCAGCAGTGCTAACCACTGAGCCACTGTGCCACCCCATGTGATCTAATTGATCCCCAAACATAAGTCACATCCATTAAGAATTCTGGGCCATTTAATATGAAGACTTCCAACTGGATGAACAATGATATCTGCAGTGTTTACCTTCACATGTGGGCTCTTCCTCTGCAGCAGCAGCCGTACAGACTGCTAACATAGGGAGGTGTATGCAGGGAATAGGCTTGGTCCTTTTCCTGGATGGAATTGGATGAATCCTTTACAAAGGAAGCAAATATTTTCTCTGTTAAAGATATGAAATAAGAAGTATTGATGTTCAATGTGAAACATGACAACGCTATTCGGCCCATCAGGTCTGTGTATTTCTGGAAGTCATGTCTGTTCCTTTCCATCAGCCATGGGTGACATGGTGGCTCTGTGGTTAGCACAGCTGCCTCACAGCGCCAGGGACCTGGCTTCAATCCCAGCCTCGGGCGACTGTCTGTGTGGAGTTTATACGTTCTCCTTATGTCTGTGTGGGTTTCCTCCCATTGGTCAAAGATGTACAGGTTAGGTAGACTAGCCATGGAAATATAGTTGTTCAGAGTGGACTCAATGGACCAAACAGCCTGCTTCCACAATGTATTGATCCTGTAATCAGTCACTTGTCCAATGCATTTAAATCTCTGAAAGAATGGTTTTGCAAGAAACCGCCTTGTCTAATGATGTGAACAGGAGTGGATCATTGACTTAGACCTGACTGATTAGTATTACCTGTTTCCAATAACAACCTGTTTATCTTAGCTTTCAGAGATCCCATTCCCCTTTGCACACAGAGCGTTGGAGGAGGGAATTCCACTACTTGCTCTCAGGATCTAAATCAAAATTGAGGCCTAAGCAAGTTCAATTGAAACATTCAAGGGGATAATTATTCCAGAAATGGCATGCAGGGTTATGGGGGAAAGGCAGGAGATTGACACTAGGGGATAGAACAGGATAGAACTAGGGGATACTGTGACGGACCAAATGGCCTCCTTCTGCGCCATAACAAGGCTGTGATATTTTGATTTAATCCCTGCCCTGCCCTTCACTGTTTGATCACACAGCATTGCCCTTTGATGTGAAGGCCACTGCTTGTCACTGGCCAATCGGGTGTTTTCCTATCTTCCTGGTGGTGGAAATTGAATAAAGATTCGTGAAAAAAAAAGAAAAAAAGAAAAAAAGAAACAATGCTGTGATTCTAACTGCACTCTTTGAACTGGAGGATTAATTTTATGAGGTTACGCTGTGAGGCAATTCTCCAAACCTGATGCTGGATCAGAGAATCAACATGGTGGCATTAATACCCTATTGGGTGCCTGGTGAGATTTTTCACCTATCTCACACATCTGACTCTTTCCTGAAAATGGCAAAGGGATAAGAGTCAATAAAGGGAAATATTTTCACATAGCAGGTAGTTATGAACCGGGCCACAATGTCTGATAAGGCGATGAAAGCAGACTCAGGAATAACTTTCAAAAGCGACTTGATTAAAAAGTTTGGAAACAAATTTGTTCATTTCGAGGGAAGGAGTTGGATGGGTCTGACAGCCAGCCAGCACATAAACAAAATAACACATATCTTCACAGCGCTGTATAATTCCAGCAACCTATGGTTTTCAAACATAGAAAGCAAGCTCTTAAGGTTTCCACAACTATCAGACTGTATACACTGTCAGCATTGTTTCATTTATTGGAGGGAGTTTGCAGACTAACTAACAGTAACTCATCTATTCACCAAAGCAGGAGTCAGTTTGTCTTCTACAACTGTTTGTTTACATTCATATTTCTATACAAACTGTTATCTGCTCTCTGTCCTTCCCTAACCAACTGCCCTTACAGGGGAAAACCAGCCCTCAAATGTAGTCTCCAGTGAGTGTCAGTTGCTCTCTGTAATCTATTGAGTGCGCTCTGGTTTCTGGACTCTTTACCTGAGAAATTGTGAGAAGTTTTAGTCTCTCTGTCATAAAGTGGGCATATGAAGGGCACAATGGCCAAGTGGTTATTATTACTGGCCTGTTAATCCAGTTTAATGTTCTAGGGACCTGGGTTCAAACCTTGCCACAGACGATGGTGAAATTTGAAATCCATTAAAATCTGGAATTAGGAGTCTGATGTTGACCATTAATCTGTTGTTGATTGTCAAGAAAATCTCATCTGGGTTCACTAATGTCCTTTAGGGAAGGAAACTGCCATCCTTTCCTGATCTGGCCTACACATGACTCCAGGCCCACAACAATGTGGTTGACTATTAACTGCCCTCTGGGATGGGCAATAATTTCTGGCCTGGTCCGTGATGCTTATGATCCCATATATGAACAAAGGAAAAACATGTCATAGAAGAAGAGCAGCAGAGATTGTTAAAACTGACACTAGGCTTGGCAGGATTGCCCTATGAGGAGAGATTGGTTTGATTGGGCCTGTGTTCATTTGACTTTAAAAGGATGAGAGGGGTCTCTGATTAGATCAGATAGACATCCTACAGTATGGAATCAGGCCCTTCAGCCCAACAACTCCACACTGACCCTCCAAAGAGTAACCCACCCAGACCCATTCCCCTACATTTACCCCTGACTACGGGCAATTTATCATGGCCAATTCACCTGACCTGCACATCTTTGGAAACCAGAGCACCCAGAGGAAACCCACACAGACACAGAGAGAATGTGCAAACTCCACATAGACAGTCACCCGAGGCTGGATTCGAACCTGGGTCCCTGGCAGCAGTGCTAACCACTGAGCTACTGTGCCGCTGTGAAATATATCAATCTTTAAGAGGGCTGGACAGACTAGATATATGATGGATGATTTACAGTCTGATACAAACTAGACCAATTAGGACTGAGATTAAGAAATTTTCCTTCACTCAAAGGGTAGTGACCCAGTGGAATTCTCCACCACAGAAGGCTGTGGAGGCCACATCGCTGAATATATTCAAGAAAAAGATTGATATATATATATCTAAATCCTAAAGGCAGCAAAATGGATAGAGGGAAAGCAGGAATGTGGTGCAGAGACAGAGGATTGGTTATGTTCTTATGATAGAATCTGACAGCACGGAAACAGACCCTTTAGTCCAACCAGTCCATGCCAACCAGATTACCAAACTGCACCAGTCCCACCTGCCTGCTCCTGGTCCATATCCCTCCAAACCCTTTCCTATTCATGTACTGATCCAAATGTCTTCTAAACATAACTATACCGCATCCATCATTGCAGTTCATTCCACACATGAACTGTTCTCTGTGAAAAAAAAAGCCCCAACGTCTTTTTAAAATCTTCCTTCTCTCATCATAAAAATATATCCCTAGTCTTGAAATCCCCCACCCTAAGGAAAGAATATTGATTAGTAGAGCAGGCTGGGAGGGCTGAATGGCTCACTTCTGCTCTCTAAAAGGCACCATCGTTTACAACATAGTCACTTTAAGCTGCTTTTGATATCTAATAAATCCTGGCATTAACTCATTGAGTCATTCGGGGTATTCCATGTGTTACACACATGATAGCCTGTAATTATTCCATTAGTCTTGAAGTTTTTAATTGGCTGTTAGTGAACAATCAACATATTTGTACAAGATTCCTCTGCTGGTGATTATACTTGAGATACATACTGAGCATTCAATAGCTGTTAATATTGATCATTGTTTCCTAGATATAAACAATTTTGCTCCTTATTCTTTTCTTGAATAATATTACACAGAAACTGGCTCTGTCCTTGAGCTTCCAAGACACATTCCACGCTATTTGTGTTTTTGGGCATCCAAGGTTCATGTGTAAAATTGTACACAGCCTTTTCCATGTCTCTTCATTTCAGTTCTGTGTCATTCCACCAGCAGAGACTTTGCCAGATACTGTCAACCAAAATGTTAAGCTTAATTAAAAATATTGGGAATGGGAGGATTGTTATCCCAGATCCACAGCACTGGATCTACAGATTCCAAACACCACCACCACTTCCATCTAGAAGGACAAGAGCAGCAGGTACATGGGAACACTACCCCCCCCCAGCAATTTCCCCTCCAAAAGTCACTCACCATCCTGACTTGGAAATATATCACCGTTCCTTCACTGTCGCTGGGTCAAAATTCCCTCCTTAAGGGCCTTGTGGGTCAACCCACAGCAGATAGACTGCAGCAGTTCAAGAAGGCAGCCCACCCCCATCTTCTCCAGGGGCAATTAGGGATGGCAATCAATGCTGATACCCATGTTTCCTGAGAGAATAAAAATTAATTTGTACAGTCCATTGTCAACTTCTACTGAATCAGTGTGATGTCTGCTGTGAGATATTCACTTCTAGTTCACTTTTCTTCCTCTCTGCCAAGGGTCTGGTGCAGTGGCCCTGTTAAATTGTCGTTCCCACAACGAAAAAAAGAGCACAGTGCTAACTGCTAGGGTCACCATGGAGACCAGCAACTTTTTAAAAAACCGAATTCCCAGGAACCTAGAAGAAAGAAAACTGAGGAAGAAGATTTCACTTTTCACTGTAAGAAGCTGACGAAAATCAAAATAATTCAAATATTAGTTGAGGGGAAGCCTCCTTCAAACGAAATGGTCCATTTTTCTTTAAGCTCATGGAACCATAGAATGTGTGGAAGCAGGCCATTCGGCCCATCGAGTCCACACCGACCCTCAAAGAGCATCCCAACCAGACCGACTCCTCTACCCCCTTCCTATAGAACCCTGCAGTTCCCATGGCTAATCCACTCAACCTGCACATCCCTGGACACCAGGGCCAATTTCCCATGGCTAATCCACCCAATCTGCACATTCCTAGACACTAGGGCCAATTTCCCATGGCTAATCCACCCAACCTGCACATCCCTGGACACCAGGACCAATTTCTCATGGCTTATCCACCCAACCTGCACATCCCTAGACACTAGGGCCAATTTTCCATGGCTAATCCACCCAACCTGCACATCCCTAGACACTAGGGCCAATTTTCCATGGCTAATCCACCCAACGTGCACATCCCTAGACACTAGGGCCAATTTCCCATGGCTAATCCACCCAACCTGCACATCCCTGGACACCAGGACCAATTTCCCATGGCTAATCCACCCAATCTGCACATTCCTAGACACTAGGGCCAATTTTCCATGGCTAATCCACCCAACGTGCACATCCCTAGACACTAGGGCCAATTTTCCATGGCTAATCCACCCAACCTGCACATCCCTAGACACTAGGGCCAATTTTCCATGGCTAATCCACCCAACGTGCACATCCCTAGACACTAGGGCCAATTTCCCATGGCCAATCCACTCTAACCTGCACATTTTTGGACTGT
Source organism: Hemiscyllium ocellatum (assembly GCF_020745735.1). Classification (NCBI taxonomy): domain Eukaryota; kingdom Metazoa; phylum Chordata; class Chondrichthyes; order Orectolobiformes; family Hemiscylliidae; genus Hemiscyllium; species Hemiscyllium ocellatum. Next base: position 20,376,824 of record NC_083442.1, read on the forward strand.
GGGAGGAAACGGAGCACCCAGATGAAGCCCACATAGACATGAGGAGAAGGTGCAAACTCCACACAGTCGCCTGAGGGTGGGGACTGTTGACAACAAATGGGAGTTGCCTCATGTAGCTGTAAACACATGCAGAAATGTGTGACAAAGTACAATCTAACAGTCTTTCAAACGCACCTTCATCCTTCTGACCCTTGGGTAGCATTCACTAGCAGCTGTATTCCACCCAAAGCCCCGGGACACCGTTACCACTGAGAGGGTACTTGTCTGTGAGTCAGCTGACAGTGCTGGTGCACCCGAACCCCACACTCTCTTTTCTGAGACCGCTTCAAATGGTCTGGCCAAGGCACTGATGGGTCACACCCAATCCACAACATTTTCACAACAACATCTCGACTTCCTCAGGAGGCTAAAGAAATGCAGCATGCCAGTAAAGACCCTTGGCAATTTTGATAGACGCACAATCAAAAGCGTTCTGTCCGGATGCATCACAGCTTGGGATGGACAACTGCTCTGCCCCAGGACCATAAGGAACTTCGGAGAGTTGTGAACACAGCCTAGTCGATTGCACAAACTAATCTTCCATCAATTGACTCCATCTACACTTCTCACTGCCTCAGGAAGGCAGCCAATATCATCAAAGACCCCACCCATCCCAGTTATAATCTCTCCCAACTTGTTCTATCCAACAGAACGTACAAAATCCTAAACACACATACCAACAGTTTCAAGAACAGCCTCTTCCCTGCTGTTATTAGACTTCGAAATAGACTGCTCAAACTTGAAACGTAATGTTGATCTCGCTCTGCGTGCACCTTCGCTGCAGCTGTAACGTTGTATTCCTCGCTCTGTTCTATCACCCCAATGCACTTCGTATGGCGTGATCTGTCTGGACTGCACACAAAACAAAACTTTTCACTATACCACTGTACGTGACAATAATAAATCAAATCAAATCCTGCCTTTGTCTCTCTGCTTGTAACAACTAGATAGCGCACATGGTAACATAGCCTTGTGCAAGAAGGATTACAAGTGCTTGTAACTAAGTGAGACACATCTTTGTTGTATCAATAACAAAGCATTTAACTTTTCATTGGAAGCAAGGCTTCACCTTAACTAATGTTCGGGTTAAGTTGATTTCAGTTTGTTACAGTAAAAAGTGAAATCTTGTCCATCAGTTTACTTTCTTCAGTCTCTGCTCTGTTCTCAGAGAGCTGTTTCCACAGCAGAATCAGTTCAAAGATTACCAGACATGGAGAGGGTTTTGCTGGTTTCTCTCGGATAGATTCTCAATTTGTTCTGAACAGCCATTCATTAAAAAACAAAGCTAGCTAGTTCCAACTTTGCTGAAATTAGCTTTGTATTTAGTGTTGTTCCTTATCAATTTACCTCCATAACAAACTCTGGTCACATGGACACTGCTTGAAACCTAGTCTTCTAATCGGGAATCCAATTTATCTTCCTTCAGAGTACACACCAGGCCAATTTAGACATTAAGGGACTTTGAACAAAAGCAAATGGATACTTTTCCCAGCAGTTTCCCAGGGTGGCTCAGTGGTTAGCACTGCTTGCCTCATAGCACCAGGGACTTAGGTTCAATCCAACCCTTGGGTGACTGTTTGGAGTTTACACATCCTCCCACAGTCCAATGATGTGTGGGTTAGTTAGATTGGCCATGGGAAATGCAGGGTCGCTGGGACAGAGTGGGTCTGGGTGGGATGCTCTTCAGAGGGTGGCTGTGGACTTGATGGGCTGAATGGACTGTAGACACACTGTAGGGATTCTGTACTCACAAGCTTGAGCTGACTTTATACACCCCTCACTAGCTCTCTGATGACACCCAGCAGGCAAATTCCAATAACCTTCAGAGAGAGGCAGTAGTTAATAGATTGCTCTATTTTGACCTAAATCCCTAATCTGCACTGCTTTTGCAACAATTGCTAAAAGTTATTGATTAAACTGATATGTATCTCTCTTGAGGGCACTTTAGGCACTCCGGAATTTACGGCTCAGGCATGTGTGTGCTTCCCCACTCTCCAGCCATGTCCTTGACATTTGTGAAAGTAAGAAAAAAGACCCTCAGACAACATCCTCTAAACCCAAGTCCACTTCCATTTCAAAGGACAAGGACGGTAGATACATGGGAAAAACACCACCTTCAAGTTCCCCTCCAAGTCACTCTCCATCCTGACTTGGAAATATATCACCATTCCTTCACTGTTGCTGGGTCAAAATCACAAGACCATAAGACATAGGAGCAGAAGTTAGGCCATTCAGCCCATTGAGTCTGCACTGCCATTCAATCATGGCTGATAAATTTCTCAACGTGGGCGGCACGGTGGCATAGTGGGCGGCACGGTGGCACAGTGGTTAGCACTGCTGCCTCACAGCGCCTGAGACCCGGGTTCATTTCCCGACTCAGGCGACTGACTGTGTGGAGTTTGCACGTTCTCCCCGTGTCTGCGTGGGTTTCCTCCGGGTGCTCCGGTTTCCTCCCACAGTCCAAAGATGTGCGGGCCAGGTAAATTGGCCATGCTAAATTGCCCGTAGTGTTAGGTAAGGGGTAAATGTAGGGGTATGGGTGGGTTGCGCTTCGGCGGGTCAGTGTGGACTTGTTGGGCCGAAGGGCCTGTTTCCACACTGTAAGTAATCTAATCAACCCCATTCTCCCTTGATACTTAAGAACCTATCTATCTCAGCCTTCAATATACTCAATGACCTGGCCTCCACAGCCTTCGGTGGCAATGAATTCCATAGATTCACCACTCTCTGGCTGAAGACGTTTCTCCTTATCTCTTTCTAAAAGGCCTTCCCTTTATTGTAAGGCAATGCCTTGGGTCCTCGTCCCTCCTACCAATAGAAACATCTTCCCAACATCCACTCTGTCCAGGCCATTCAGTGCTCTGTATGTTTCAGTTAGATCCCCACTCACCCACCCACCCACCATCCCTCTAGACTCCATCAAGTATAGACCCAGAGTTCTCAAACATTCCTGATATGTTAAGCTCTTCATTTGTGTGACCATTCTCGTGATCCTCATCGGAATGTGCTCCAGTCCATCCTTCCTGACATATGCGGCCCAGACCACGCACAATGCCACAAAGTGGGCTGATCTGGAGTCCCTCTGTTGAAGATATGTCTTGAGTGAGGGTATGTAATTGCCTTCACTCAAGTGGTATCCCCAAGCTTACGAGGATGTTCATTTCGAATGGAATTCTCTGCAATTTATATTCTTCCCTTGTGCACTCCCCAATAATAAAGCCAGTTGTAATGCCTGTTTGAACTTCAGTTGGGCTTCAACTAGCAGACGCTTTTGCATGGAATTCCCTCCCTAAGGGCATTGTGGGTCAACCCTTCAAGAAGGCAGCTCACCACCACCTCTCTCAAGGGCAACTAGAGACAGGCAATAAATGCAGGTCCAGTCAATGACACCTACATTCCACAAATCAGTAAGCTAAAAATATTTTCTTAAACGTTCCAAAGAGTCTCTGAGTGAAGTTGGCTGATTCTTTGATACCCAAACGACAAGGTGTTACATTACCATTGGATCTCCCATCATTGCTCTGAGACAGGAAGTCTGCAGCATTGGCATCATCGAAGATTGCCAGGATCTGAAGGTTGACACCCAAAGGCATGTAGGTGGTACCACCAGTGGTCAAATGTCTGAGGATGGCTTGTGAAACACTTACCATTGAGCCAAACAATATTGCTGGGGAAACTCAGTGGATCTGGCACCACCAGCAGAGAGAGGAAGCAGAGTTAACATTTTGAGTCCAGTGACCGTTCATCAGGAAGAGGAGGCTAATGAAAGCTCAAGTGGACTTGAAACATTAATTCTGTTTTCCTCTCTCCACAGATTCTGCCAGGCCCGCTGAGTTTCTCCAGCAATTTTCTGTTTGTGTTTGCTTCAGATCTCCAGCAACTGTAGTTCTTTCACTTGCCTTTGGGCACTCTACTGCCTGCACTAGCTTCCCCCCACCCCCTCCCCAATCCCAATACTCATCCTCTCAATGCTCCATTTACTCACTCTGAATGGCCTACCATATATCCTTAGGCTGGGCCCCCTGTTTGTGGGCTCTCCAAACATTGGAAACATCCTTCCTGCATCACCCTGCCTAGTCCTGTTAGAGTTTTGGAGGTTTCTATGAGATCCCACCCCTCACCCTCTTGATTCTTCTGAACTCCAATAAATATAAGGAGAAAGTGAGGACTGCAGATGCTGGAGATCAGAGCTGAAATGTGTTGCTGGAAAAACGCAGCAGGTCAGGCAGCATCCAAGGAGCAGGAGAATCGACGTTTCAGGCATGAGTCCTTCTTCCTGAAGAAGGGCTCATGCCTGAAATTTCGATTCTCCTGCTCCTTGGATGCTGCCTGACCTGCTGCGCTTTTCCAGCAACACATTTTCAGCTCCAGTAAATATAAGCCTAACCAATCCAGTCGCTATTCATATGTCAATCCTGCCAACCCAAGAATGAGGCTGGTGAACCTCTGTTGTACTTTCTCCACAGCTAGAACATCTTCCCCTCAGATAAAGAGACCAAAACTGCACACAATAATCCAGGTGTGGTCTCATGCAGCAAGATCTCCCTGCTCCTGTCCTCAAATCCTCTCACTATGAAGACCAACCTATCAATTGCCTTCTTCCCCACCTGCTGCACCCAATGCTCACTCTCAGCAAACCGATGTGCAAGGACCCCTTGGGACTCACGCAGAAAGCTCCACAATTGCGTACTTGCAATTGCAGGTAGGTGAGAATTCCCAGAAGTATGCTACAATTAGTACCTATCAGGGTTTGTACCAATATACGAGACGGCCATTTGGGGTATCATCAACCTGTGTAATTTTTCAGCAGATGACAGAAAACATTTTACAAGGTCTACCCCAGATGACGTGCTAATAATAGGGAAGACCAATAAGAGCACAGAGAGAACTTGGACATAGTCCTTACACTTTTTTCCCAGGCAGGTGTATACCTCAAGAAGGGAAATATGTGTTCCAGACTCCCCAAGAGTTAACAAGACGGGGTTACACCCATTGTAAGTGAGGGTGATAAAAGGTGCCCTAGCTCTCATGATTGTACCGGAGCTTATGTCTTTCCTTGGGCTGGTGAATTATTGCGGAAATTTCAGAGATAGCCTGGTTTCCATCCCGGCACCTTTGCATTAACTCTTATAAAGGGCTCAGTCTTGGAAATGGTCACATAGCCAAGCCATAGCTTTGAGGGGAGTGAAGAAACAGCTATGGAACTCTTAAGGTGTTGGTACACTATGATCTCAGAGACATCTGGTATTGACATGCAATGCCTTTGCATAAGCATAATAGCTCATAGGTGGCCCAATGGAGAGGAACGCCCAATATGGATCCAGGACTTTGGCTAATGCACCTCAATAGAAAAGAAAGTTTGGTGTCATGTTCGGAGTCAGTTCCACCAATACCTTTACAGACTCAAATTTGTGATAATAGTGGACCATAAGCCCCTGCTGGGAATACTTAAAGAGGACAAGGCAGTGCCACCCTGAGGCTGAATACCGCAGTGGGCTCGAATACTAACCGCGTGCAATTACAAATTGGAACACTATCCAGGGGGGCCAAGTCATGAATGCTGATGCATTAAGCTGCTACTGGTGGCAGATACCACTGGTGGTACCACCACCTCATCTGCCAACAAGAAAACAATGTCACCAGCAGCTCCCCAACATTTGTGGGAATGATCATGTCAACTTTGGACTCGGTTGCACGTCGATTTATGCAGCCCCTTGGGGCTGAATGTTCCTAGTTGTTGTGGAACACCTACTCAAAGCAGATGTGCATCGAGTTCATTCATCAAACAGGGGGATGACTGTGTGTATCTTTTACAATACACGGATCCCTGGAAATGATGGTCACAGATAACGGGCCATCGTTTACTAGCAGGGAACTTAAGTACTTCCTAAAGTCAAATGGTATTCATCAGTTTCAGGACAACTCCATGATGGATGCATCATCCAATGGTCTGGCAGAAAGAGCAATCCAACCTTTGAAGGCACGCTTAAAGAAACAGCCTACAGTTTCACTTGAGACCAAACTGTCCCGGTTCCTATTTGATTATAGGACCTCGTGCAACGACAGGGATATCTCCAGCAGAGTTGCTACCGGGGAGAAGACTCTGCACCAAGATAAAACAGATCTTCCCAGAGTGGGGCAGGGGGCATGAAACAGCATCAGGGATGCCAACACTGGACATAAGACTGTTAAATGAGAGAGACTATTAACCCCAGGGGATGAAGTTTTATGTAGGAACCACGGGAATGGCCCTGTATGGGTAAGAGGCATGGTCAACATAGTCACTGCAACCCCCAATAGCTCCACCCTCCTCTCCGACCTATCACCTCCATTCACCTATTGCACTCTCAGCTACCTTCTCCCCAGCCCCACCCTCCTCCCATTTATCTCACCACCACTGAGGTTCCCCGCCTCATTCCTGATGAAAGGCTGTTGCCCAAAACATCAGTTTTCCTGCTCCTCGGATGCTTCCTGACCTGCTGTGTTTTTCCAGCACCACTCTAATCTCCAGCATCTGCAGTACCCACCTTCGCATGGTCAACATGAGGTCAGGTCCAGTGACGCATAAAGTCCGGGTTGATGTGACGGTCCTCAACAAGCACATGGGGGGACCATATGAAAGCTGTCAACATGCAAATGGGGTGGCAGCAAAATGGGCGCGGCTCCTCGTCAGCCATTCTGACTGTTCTGGAACCGGTGGGCTCTCCCTCTCCATCAACTGTTGAAAATACCTCGGAATCTGAGATGGACACAGTCGGTGGTGAAGCCTCGGTGCCTTTGTCACCTGAAGAGGAGAATAAATTTCTTCTGAGACGCTCCGGATGCAAGAGGAAAGCTCCTGTGTGTATCAGCGGGCGTGTTGTGGGAAGGTGATCTGATGTTGAAACACCCCAGGAGGAGCTACAAAAGAAAAGAATCAGCCCATGTCCTCGGACTCAGAGGGGGAGGGATGAAGTGATTGTAACAATGTCAGCCAGGTCGACCTCATAGAATATGAGTTCCCCAATTGGGGCTGTAATTCTCTTCCAAAAGGGGAGCGCTGGCTGACAGATATACAGAGGAACCTCGATTATCTGGAATACAAATAACCGAATTCCAGATTATCTGAACAAGATCGCTCGGTCCCGATATGTGGCTAGCTATGTTATCCGGCATTTGACTAACCAAACAAAATACTCCCTGCTCGTGCCCTTCAGATAATCGAGGTTCCTCTGTACACAGGAGTGTCAGAGGTTCCATTCACTCTGAAAGCTGCCTCTAAGGGAGCTGGGCCAGCACCAAGGTCTCTGCGCATAAATAAAGGGTGACTTAGTGACAGGATACCTGCCTCTGGGGAGTTATTTCAAGGGATTAAATGGCCTCCTTCCAACTACGTAACACAACGCAAAGTAAATACACTGCAAGATCTATGGGTAAATCACAAGAGCTTTCAAGGTCAGCTCCCTGGGGGAAGCCATGTTTGATGAGTGAAGAGAGCGATGGCTGCAGCAATCGGATTGACCTCAAAGGCTTTCAGTTGGAAGAAGTGACAATTTTGCAAAAAGACAGAATGAGAGCTCAGGGCTTTGTCTTTGAAAGTTGGGGACTGGCAGCGCAATTAGTGCTTTCAGTTTGCGTGGTTTTGTTCTTGAAGTAGGAAGGCCAGTGATTCAGTGTGATGAGGTCATTGGCAAGCAACAAAGTGATTACATCGTTTCTTTGAAATTAACGTTCTATAGACATAGTCAACCAATCTTGTTATTTATTTCTGAATCATTGCCAGGGATTAACCAAGACTTAAGAGAAGGTCTCTGTTCAAACAGAGTTCCAGACAATTATCTAAAACTGGACGTGGCTGGGTCAATGGATTATTGAGTGGCCAAAATTGTTGATTTTATACAGGATTGCACAGGATAAAAGATTGTATCGGATGAACGATTGTATAGGGTAAAAAATTGTATTGGGTAAAGGTTGTATAGGGCAAAAGATACAGAGTGCTCTTGTGATGGAGTTGTAAGCTTAACCCAACTGAAAGTCTGGGTTCAAATCTCACCTTCCCCCCAAACGAGCTGTGACAAGCAGTTTGCTTTTCATTTGGGAGGCACAGACTCAGGCCATTCGGCCCAGCCAGTGCATGCTGGCATTTATCTTTCTGTCCTTTCTTAATTCTTTCGCGGGATGTGGGCTTTTCCTATCCATCCATAGTGGCTGTTGGATTGAGTGGCCGTTTCAGGGGGAGGGTTAAAAGTTAATCACACTTCACTGTGGGTCTGGAGTCACACATAAGCCATGACGGCAGATTTCATTCTCCACTGAACCAGATGATTCTCACTGATAGTTTCACAGTTACTGCCACTGAGACTACCCTCACATTCCATGGTGTTGTGTATTGAATTTAAACTGCACCAGCTTCCCCTGAAGGAAGCATAATGAGTGACATGGTCTTAGAATCCCTACTGTGGGGAAGCAGGCCATTCAGCCCATCCAAACCTTGCCAAAAGCATCCCCCCCTCCATCATCATCATCATCATCATCATCCCTGTAACCCTGCATTCCCCATGGGAAACCCATGTAGTCTTCACATCCCTGGATACTTCAGCATGGCCAATCCACCTAACCTGCGTGTCTTTGTGACTGTGGGAGGAAAGCACACCACACCCAGGCAGACACAGGGAGAACATACAAACTCCACACAGACAGTCGTCCAAGACTGGAATCAAACCCAGGTCCCTGGTTGCCATGAGGCAGTAGTGCTAACCACTGAGCTACCGTGCCGTGACCCGGTGAAACTTCACGTTGGAATTCTTGACAATGCCCCTCATCCAGGTCAGATCTCCTCAGTTAATGGGAATACCTGAGTCAAGCAGGCATAACAAGGAAGAAATTCCGGAGGAGGGGAGGAAATGCTAAGAAAAGAATGCCATAGAAGCAAAAATACAAAAGGACTCAAAACGTTGAACTGAGCTAATTCACACATAAAGCAAATCACCATGTCATGTTTCTATGAATCACTACATGACCACTATCAATGGTTTGGGACGAAGTCCAAACCAAACTGAAATTCCAAACTGATCCAAGACCAGCTCATTTGGGAAAATCTAACTTCCCCCACATGGATGTTAGATTCTTGAAATGTTGGATTCTTTACTTGTTTCTTTTGCTTGTGTTTTTTAAAATTCCCTTCATGGCTAGCTCTCTGAAAACGCCGAGCTAACAAGAAGCTCCATCACTTTCGGTTGAGATCTGTGGCGCCAACTCCTGAGTTTATCTACTGCCTCAGCACAGCTCCCCCATTAATGTCCCTGGATGCAAATGAGGAGGTTATTCCTCCTCACCTCGAGGTGAGACCTGGCGCAGCCAAGTCAAGGCCCAGCGCAGCCTGGAGTCAAGGCCAAGCTCAGACTGGAATCAAGGCCCAGCGCAGCCTGGAGTCAAGGCCCAGCTCAGGCTGGGGTCAAGCCCAGCGCAGCCTGGAGTCAAGGCCCAGCACAGCCTGGAGTCAAGGCCAAACTCAGGCTGGAGTCAAGGCCCAGCACAGCCTGGAGTCAAGGCCCAGCTCAGGCTGGGGTCAAGCCCAGCGCAGCCTGGAGTCAAGGCCCAGCACAGCCTGGAGTCAAGGCCAAACTCAGGCTGGAGTCAAGGCCCAGCACAGCCTGGAGTCAAGGCCCAGCTCAGGCTGGGGTCAAGCCCAGTGCAGCCTGGAGTCAAGGCCCAGCACAGCCTGGAGTCAAGGCCCAGCACAGCCTGGAGTCAAGGCCAAACTCAGGCTGGAGTCAAGGCCCAGCACAGCCTGGAGTCAAGGCCCAGCTCAGGCTGGGGTCAAGCCCAGTGCAGCCTGGAGTCAAGGCCCAGCACAGCCTGGAGTCAAGGCCCAGCTCAGACTGGAGTCAAGGCCCAGCACAGCCTGGAGTCAAGGCCCAGCACAGCCTGGAGTCAAGGCCAAACTCAGGCTGGAGTCAAGGCCCAGCACAGCCTGGAGTCAAGGCCCAGCTCAGGCTGGGGTCAAGCCCAGTGCAGCCTGGAGTCAAGGCCCAGCACAGCCTGGAGTCAAGGCCCAGCACAGCCTGGAGTCAAGGCCAAACTCAGGCTGGAGTCAAGGCCCAGCACAGCCTGGAGTCAAGGCCCAGCACAGCCTGGAGTCAAGGCCCAGCACAGCCTGGAGTCAAGGCCAAGCTCAGACTGGAATCAAGGCCCAGCACAGCCTGGAGTCAAGGCCAAGCTCAGACTGGAATCAAGGCCCAGCGCAGCCTGGAGTCAAGGCCAAGCTCAGGCTGGAGTCAAGGCCAAGCTCAGGCTGGAGTCAAGGCCAAGCTCAGGCTGGGATCAAGCCCAATGCAGCCTGGAGTCAAGGCCCAACACAGCCTGGAGTCAAGGCCAAGCTCAGACTGGAATCAAGGCCCAGCACAGCCTGGAGTCAAGGCCAAACTCAGGCTGGAGTCAAGGCCCAGCACAGCCTGGAGTCAAGGCCCAGCTCAGGCTGGGGTCAAGCCCAGTGCAGCCTGGAGTCAAGGCCCAGCACAGCCTGGAGTCAAGGCCCAGCTCAGACTGGAGTCAAGGCCCTGCTCAGACTGGAGTCAAGGCCCAGCACAGCCTGGAGTCAAGGCCAAGCTCAGGCTGGAGTAATGGCCAAGCTCAGGCTAGAGTCAAGGCCAAGCTCAGCCTGGAATCAAGGCCCAGCTCAGCCTGGAGTCAAGGCCCAGCTTAGGCTGGGATCAAGCCCAGTGTCTCCTGGAGTCAAGGCCCAGCACAGCCTGGAGGCTAGGTGCCAGTGTGGCCTGGGTTGGAAGGATAGTTGAAAATGTGTTGCTGGTCAAAGCACAGCAGGCCAGGCAGCATCTCAGGAATAGAGAATTCGACGTTTCGAGCATAAGCCCTTCATCAGGAAAGGATAGTTGTCTGAACTATTTATTTCTTTGTTTTCCATATTTCCCCATGAGCTGTAACGTTGGACCTTTGTCCCCCAATAAGAACTTGTACTGAAGAAGCTGGGTAATTTGGGGTGGTATGGTGGCTCAGTGGTTAGCATTGCAGCCTCACAGTGCTAGGGACCAGGGTTCAAATTCAGCCTTGGGCAACAGCTTGTTTGGGGTTTCCACATTCTCCCTCTGTCTGTCCTGGTTTCCTCCTGCAACTCAAAGATGTGCAGGTTAAGGAAATATGGGACGGGATACTGTTTAGAGACCAGTGTGGGCTGAATGGCCTGCTCCCACACTGTAGGGGTTCTATATATAATCAGTAGCTTGCACCTGAGGTGTTGACTTTTCACTGTACTCATTTGAGTATATGTGACAATAAAGTTAATTCAATTCAAACTAGTTAGAAGAGAAAAACGTCCCCCGAGGCAGCTTTATAAACATGCAATACCACCACAAGACTTGGTAAGTGGCTCTGATTGTGGCAGTTAAACCTTCAAAGGTTCATCCCTTCACCAAGCTTGGAACAGCCGATGAGCCAGCAATCTCGATATCCTCAAAAACATCCCCGCTATTAATCAATAACTGCATTGCTTAGCCAGGAGATTACCAAGTCCAAATGGCGGACATCATTAGATCTGGTTTGTCCCTTCCTTTGAGTCTGGATATAGAGGCCAGGCACATGGCGAGGAATAGTCGTATTTTCATTCAGGGGCTACAAATTAAGACCCGTGGCATGCTGGGAGGTCCCCCAGCCTCTGAGGCCGGATGCTATGAGTTTAAGTGTCAGGTCAATGGCTAAGGAAGGTGTATTCACAACATAGCTTGAAATCACAACTCACACAGACCTCCAGCAGGGTGCAAGACTGAGAGAGATTCCTGGAGAAAGTGAGGTCTGCAGATGCTAGAGATCAGTGCTGAAAATGTGTTGCTGGAAAAGCGCAGCAGGTCAGGCAGCATCCAAGGAAAAGGAGATTCGACGTCTCGGGCATAAGTCCTTCTTCAGGAATGAGGAAAGTGTATCCAGCAGGCTAAGATAAAAGGTAGGGAGGAGGGACTTGGGGGAGGGGCGATGGAGATGTGATAGGTGGAAGGAGGTCAAGGTGAGGGTGATAGGCCGGAGTGGGGTGGGGGGCGGAGAGGTCAGGAAGAAGATTGTAGGTTAGGAGGGCGGTGCTGAGTTCGAGGGATGAACTCAGATTTCTCCAGTTTCCTCATTTCCCCTCCCCCCACCTTGTCTCAGTCGAATCCCTCGAACTCAGCACCGCCTTCCTAACCTGCAATCTTCTTCCTGACCTCTCTGCCCGCCCACCCCACTCCGGCCTATCACCCTCACCTTGACCTCCTTCCACCTATCACATCTCCATCGCCCCTCCCCCAAGTCCCTCCTCCCTACCTTTTATCTTAGCCTGCTGGACACACTTTCCTCATTCCTGGTGAAGGGCTTATGCCCGAAATGTCGAATTTCCTTTTCCTTGGATGCTGCCTGAGAGAGATTCCTGGTCATCCATGTGATGAAAAGAGATTGGAGCCTCCAATGTCACTCCCCATAATTCCTGGGTACTGGCTCTGGAACAGGAGGTCATCATTTAAAAAGAAAGAGTTGTCAATTTAAGATATCAATGAGGAAACATCTTTCTCAGAGGGTTGAGAGTCTTTGGAATTCCCTTCCTCAAAAGGTATTGAATGAGCTTAGCATAGCAAACTCAAAGGGGCTTACGTCCGTATGCTACAACGTGGACGTTGGGAAGTGGGTAAGAGGCAGCTCAACGCCAACAGCCCAGGGTTTGGCATCTGCCTCCTTGCAGTCCCCATGGCAGAGACTGTGGTGCTTTGAGTCGGAGCTGCAGAAGAAGGAAGGGTATGAGCTGGTGGTCGTAGATCATCAAAGACATTCCCAAAACATCAGAAGGTCAAGCAGGGTGCCAAGTGACACTAAATGTTTCCTTTTTTTTGCCCCACTCAGGTCACAAATCATTCCCTTTACATCAAGCTTGGAACACCATAGAGCACCATCTTTCCTGTACCCTGTATTAGATTACTTACAGTGTGGAAACAGGCCCTTCGGCCCAACAAGTCCACACCAACCCACCAAAGCGCACCCATCCATTCCCCTACATTTACCCCTTCACCTAACACTATGGGCAATTTAGCATGGCCAATTCACCTGAACTGCACATCTTTGGATTGTGGGAGGAAACCAGAGGAAACCCACGCAGACACAGGGAGAACGTGCAAACTCCACACAGTCAGTCACCTGAGGCAGGAATTGAACCCAGGTCTCTGGCGCTGTGAGGCAGCAGTGCTAACCACCGTGCCACCCATACCCTGACAGGGGTTACACATTAAAGTACTTCATCAGAGTGCCTTTGTTACATCCTGAGGCATGAATCAGTGAAGGCAAAGGCCTGGTCGAGTAATTGCTGGACAGTTAGTCCAAGGAATGTTCTGGGGTCACTGGTTCAAAGCCTGCCACTGCAGATGGTGGAGTTTGAGTTCAATGAAAATAAAAATCTGGAATGAGAGGTTAATGATAATCGGGGAAAAGTCCCACCTGGTTCACTAACGTCAGGTAAGAATCCAATAGGTTTATTTAAAAATCATGACAGGTTATAGTCCAACAGGTTTATTTAAAAGTCACCAGCTTTCAGAGCATCCCAAAAGCTTGCAATTTTAAATGAACCTGTTGGATGACAACCTGGTGTCATGTGACTTATGACTTTGTCCACCCCAGTTCAAACACGGGAAACTCCACATCCTGGTTCACTAGTGCCCTTTGGGGAAGGAAGCTGCCATCCTTACCCGGTCTGGCCTACACATGGCTCCAGACCCAAACGACATGGTTAATTCCTCACTGCCCTCTGGGGTGGCCAATAAATGCCTGCCTAGCCTGTGACTCCCATATCCCATGACTGAATAAAAAACAAAATTGCAAGTCCCCCTTGTCCTTATTGTCAGAAACAGATTAAGCTCGGATTGGAATCATTGATGAATTGATTGCAAGAAGCCCATTTGTCCATATATAAAATACCTCATCCATTTCCTATTTAGAGGGATATGGGTCAAGTGCTGGCAGTTGGGACTAAATTTAGTTAGGATATCTGGTCAGCATTGACGAGTTAGACTGAAGGGTCTGTTTCCATGCTGTACATCATACTACAATGTCATAGAATCCCTACAGTGTGGAAATAGGCCACTTGGCCCCACAGTCTGCTTCCATTCCGTACATCTCTGTGGCTTAGTGGTTAGCACTGCAGCTTCATAGCACTATGGTCCAATTCCAGCCTCGGGTGACTGTCTGTGTGGCGTTTGCACATTTTCCCTGTGTCTGTGTGGGTTTCCTCCCACAGTCCAAAGATGTGCAGGTCAGGTGAATCGGCCATGCTAAATTACCTGTAGTGTTAGGTGCATTAGTCAGAGGGGAAATGGGGGTCTGGGTGGCTTGCTCTTCGGAGAGTCTGTGTGGACTTGTTGGGTAGATTTCCACACTTTAGGAAATCTAATCTAAAACATTCTCTCCTCAACAGCTCTGCAAACTATCTTGATTGTTTGCTAAAGGCATATTATTTTTACAAATCCTTTAGATAGAACTTAATCCCTTGTGTCAGCTTCCAGTTGGCAGAGCTGTTGTAGGGTAATATAGCTGAGAGATTTGCCAGCACTGTTGGGCAGAGGGAGTAATAGCTACCTGAAATACCCATTGTACCTCTTTATAACATCTTTCCCATCTATCCACTCCACCTTCCACCTATCACTTTCTCCTCTACCTATTGAATTCTCAACTACCTTCACACCAGCCCCACCCTCCTCGCCCCCATTTATCTCTCAGCCCCCGGACCACAAGCCTCATTCCTGATGAAGGGCTTATGCCCAAAATGTTGATTCTTCTACTTCTCAGACACTGCCATGCTTTTCCAGCACCACACTCTCAACTCACGCAGTCACAGGAAGAACATGCAAACTTCACACGGATAGTCACCTGAGACTGGAATTGAACCTGGGTCCCTGGCACTGTGAGGCAGCAGTGCTAACCGCTGAGCCACTCTTACTGCAGCACTAAACAAACAGATTCTGAAGTAATCCCTTGTGTGCAGCAAATACAAAGGCAGACGCACAATCATTCCATGATAATGCAAAGTCTGATAGCTCCAAATTAAAGTTCTACATCTGCCAGCTGCAGCTTATCTTCAGGGCAATCCCAGTGAGTATGTGCAAATTATCATAAATTGGCTTCATGAAAGAATTAGAGATGCAGAGGAAAAAACAAAGCACTAGCATCTCCACCCAGCTCCCTGACTGTACCAGTAAATAGATTAAGTCTTCATAATCCCAGAGGGCTGCTCTCTCAGTTGGGAGAGACAACTAGTGGTGGTTTAACCTGCGGGTCATCACGCCTCAGACAAAAGGCAAGGGTGGGAAATCTTCATATTAATCTCAGCTAACACAGGAATGGAACCCACGCTGTCTGGCATCTCTCTGCATCTCAAACTACCTGCCCAGCTGATTCCCGTTCCCCATCCCTCCCCAAGACTGTCACTCTAAGCACCAAACGAACACAGATATTGCTGGACAGGTCCTGGGCCTCTTCCAACACCAAACCCTATCCACCCAACGACTGGAGGAAGAATACCTCATCTTCCACATTGAGACCCTACAACTACAGAGGATTAATGTGGGTTTCACCAGTTTCCTCATTTCCTGTCCCCCCCAACCTTTTCCCACTCCCAACCCTCCAACTCAGCACTGCCTTCTTGGCCAGCCCATCATCTTTCCCATCTATAGATCTTCTTCAGGAAGAAATGCAGCAGGACCAGGTGAGTTTCTCCAGCATCTACTGTGCTCATTTCACATTTCCAGCATCTGAATATTTTGTTCTTGTTATGTTTGTTCTTCACAGTTGGTATGTTTTTTCCACAAAGGTAACTCTGCATTTATTGCCTGCATTTTTCGTTTCTGGTAGATATAGGTTGAAATCTCAAACAATGAGATAAAGGAAATCTTGCAGTTGAATAATTAAACCTGGAGTCAGGGAGATGAGTAAATGGGCAGTGTACCTGTCTCCCAATTCCAAGCAATCATAGAATCCCTACAGTGTGGAAGCAGGCCATTCAGTCCATCGAGTCCACACCAACCCTCTGAAGACCATGTCACTCAAACCCATCCCCCTACCCTATCATTGTAACGCTGTATTTCCCATGGTTAACCCACCTGGCTTGCATATCCCTGGACATTACAAGGCAATTTAGCATGGCCAATCCATCTAACCTGCATATCCTTGGACACCCCCCACTTCTGCCCCCACCCCCACCTGCCTCAATCTCCCACGGAAGGAATAAGAGAGGCTGAAACACCTCAACCACAAATGGTCAGTGATCAATTGAGCTCATTATGGGTCTATAATGAGGTAGAAAGTGAGGACTGCAGATGCTGGAGATCAGAGCTGAAAATGTGTTGCTGGAAAAGCGCAGCAGGTTAGGCATCATCCAAGGAGCAGGAGATTCGACGTTTCTGGCATAAGCCTTTCTTAAAGAAGAAGAAGCCATTCCTGAAGAAGGACTTTTGCCCGAAACTTCGAATCTTCTGTTCCTTGGATGCTGCCTGACCTGCTGCGCTTTTCAGCTATAATGATGTAGACCTATTGAGGGCTCCTGTGTTGCAGCGGTAGTGTTTCATCTCTGAGCTGGGATGCTTATGTACATGTCCCAACAGCTCTGGAGGTTTGTAATAACATCTCTGAAGGTGTTGGTTAGAAAATATCTACAATGAGATCTTCAGACCTAGAGTAATGGCTTTCAACCATCATACCCATCTTTGGGCTCTTATGGCTCAGCAGTACAAAAAGATACTTCTGAAGACTGACGGAATGGACTTTTCCAATCAGTCACTGGGGTGGGAGAGGGGGGTGGGTGGAATTGGGGAACAGTACAGCTAGCTGAGAGCTGGATGCTTGGTGTCAGACTTGGGGAAAGGAGGAAATGGCATGGCAGGATGGCTCGGTGGCTAGCATTACTGCCTCACAGTGCCAGGGACCTGGATTTGATTCCAGCCACTGTGTGGAGTTTGCATGTTCTCCCTGTGTCAGCGTGGCTTTCCTCCCACGATTCACAGCTCTGTAGGTTAAGTGAATTGGCCGTGCTAAAATCGCCCATAGTGTTCAGGGATGTGCTGGTTATGTGCATTAGTTAGAGTAGTAGGGGGGTGGGTTACTCTTTGGAGGGTCAGTGTGGACTTGTAGATTCCGAATGGCCTGTTTCTACACTGTAGGGCTTCTATGATGATTGGAGTAGGACCGTGCGGGAGACTTCATCTTCAGCCTGTCCTATGGATCATTACTTTTCCCATGTGGTTAGCATCTGAGATCATTTAAACTTAAACTGCAAGAACGTGGACAGAAAGCACTCACCCCATAAGGGTAGGTGCTGCTGCCTTAATCTGAAGAGTCGCCTTTTGGCAAATATTTATTTACAATATTGGAGCATCACTGACCAGGCTAGCATTTATTACCTAACCCTTATTACCCAGAATGCAGTTAACAGTCAACCATATTGCTGTGGGTCTGGAGTCACATGGAGGCTGGAACAGGTAAGGATGGCAGTTTCCTTCTCTAAAGGGGATTAATGTCCCAATACGTTTTTAAGACACTTGGCCGTGGTTACATGGTCAACTTCCGGCTAACTCTCTATTCCAGATGTTATCAAATTCAAATTTCATCATCTGTCATGATGGGAATCACACAGGCAAAAGTGAGGACTGCAGATGCTGGAGATCAGAGTCAAGATTAGAGTGGTGCTGGAAAAGCACAGAAGGTCAGGCAGCATTTGAGGAGCAGGAAAATCGATGTTTCGGGCAGGAGCCCTTCATCAGGAAAGAGCACGTGTGTATATGCTAGTATTCAAAGTTTGTGAGAAGATTTGTAGCTTGGGTGCTCGTTGTTCTGGTTCTGTTCGCTGAGCTGGGAGTTTTTGTTGCAAACGTTTCGTCCCCTTTCTAGGTGACATCTTCAGTGCTTGGGAGCCTCCTGTGAAGCTCTGAAGATGTCACCTAGAAAGGCGACGAAACATTTGCAACAAAAACTCCCAGCTCGGCGAACAGAATCACAACAATATGCCTGTATGTGTGCATATGTGTGTGTGTGTGTATGCATGAGTGTATGTGCATAAGTGGGGGCATGTACAATGCTAATGTTTGTGTGTGTAGATGACTACTAGTGTATATGAATGTGTGTCTGTGAGAGTGTGTGTGTCTGAGCGTGAGAGTGTGTGTCTGAGCATGAGTGTGTGTGTCTGAGTGTGTATCAGTGTGTGTGTCTGTGTGTGTGTGTTTCTGAGTATTTGTGTCTGTGTATGTGTGTGTGTGTGTCAGAATGTTTCCAGGTATTTGTGTGTGTGTGTGTGTGTGTGTGTGTGTGTGTCTGAGTATGTGACAGGGTGTATATGTGTGTATTCCTGATCTTTGTTCTTAAACTGGTATTCTATCATAAATGCCATTTGCTGTCATCCTTTCCCTTTCCCGGTCGGAGTATGTGGTTTCCAACCTGACATCCTGGTCAGCTGCTTGACACATACCTGCTGCTGCTCGCCCTCGGATGTGTGGATGGTGAGTAACATAACATACTGATATTCAGCAACATTTTGAGTCAAACCCATTGCATTTCCAAAATCGCACTTCATGATGTCAAAAACAAAGAGAGATTTTTACCAAAGGGTGGGCTTTTTTGCACCCTGTTCTGCGTGAAGTTGGAAGATAATGCTATCTCCGCTCCCCTTCGTCCAGTGGGGGGTTGGAGGATGGGGAGGGGTGTAATTGTCTGGATGAGGTCTTTGTGTCTCTTGGACAGAAGTCCTACCTTAGTTCCAGTGGCATTGCTGCCTCTCAGCGCCAGGGACCCTGGTTCAATTCCAGCCTTGGGAGACTCTCGTTGTGGAGTTTGTATGTTCTCCCCGTGTCTGTGTAGGTTTCCACCCACAATCCAAAGATGTGCAGATTAGGGCGGATTGGCCGTGGGAAATTGCCCAATGAGTCCAGGAATGTGTGGGCTAGCTAGATTAGCCACGGGGAATGCAAGGTTACGGGGATAGGGTAGGGGGAAGTCTGGGTGGGATGCTCTTCAGAGGATCAATGTGGTCTTGATAGGCCAAATGGCCTGCTTCCTCACTGTTAGGGACTCTATGGAGTGCTGGCACACAATCTGTTGGCATATTCAGAACACCCGCCTTCATTCCCCAAGCTGGGGTGAGTCAGAAAGATTAAACCTGGGGGAGTGGAGGGGGGCTACGGCCATTTTCAAACTTTTTTCCTGATGTGGCTCACGGGGTGGCACGGTGGCACAGTGGTTAGCACTGCTGCCTCACAACGCCAGAAATCTGGGTTCAATTCCTGCCTTGGAGAACGGTCTGTGTGGAGTTTGCACATTCTCCCCGTGTCTGCGGGGGTTTCCTCTGGGTGCTCCGGTTTCCTCCCACAGTCTGAAAATGTGCAGGTTAGGTGAATTGGCCATGCTAAATTGCCCATAGTGTTAGGTGAAGGGGTAAATGTAGGGAATGGGTCTGGGTGGGTTGCTCTTTGGAGGGTCGGTGTGGACTTGATTGGGCCGAAGGGCCTGTTTCCACACTGTAAGTAATCTAATACAACTGTTCAAAGACCGTGCACTTCTACTCTTTCACTGAGGGAATAATGCTTTTCCATCAAGTTATCGTGCCTCATATACAGCACATATACATGAATTTTAATGCCGGGTATATATTGCCACAACTGTACAAGTGTGACAGTAAGGTTTAAGTATAGACCAAATTAACAGGTACCCAGCAACTGTAATAACTTACATTTATACAGCATGTTTCCTGTAAAAATTTCAGACTGCTTCAAAAATGGAAATAGCTTGAGTCAATACTGACCTATTACCATAAAATATAGGAGCAAAAGTAGGCCAGTCAGCCCATCGAGTGTGCTCTGTCACTCAATGAGATCATGTCTGATCACAGAAACACAGAAGATGGGAGCAGGAGGAGGCCATTTGGCCCTTCGAGCCTGCTCCACCATTCATCACCATCATGGCAGACCGTCCAACTCAATAGCCTAATCCTGCTTTCTCCCCATAACCTTTGATCCCATTTGCCCCCGAGTGCTATATCCAGCCGCCTCTTGAATACATTCAATGTTTTGCCATCAGCTACTTCCTGTGGTAATGAATTCCACAGGCTCACCACTCTCTGGGTGAAGACATGTCTCCTCATCTGCATCCTAAATGATCCACCCCGAATCCTCAGACTGTGACCCCGGTTCTGGACACACTCACCACCAAGAACACCCTCCCTGCATCAACCGTGTCTAGATCTGGTAATTCTCAATTCCATTATTTGGGTGTCTAGAGATTATTTTTTAATCATGGGATGTGGCTATCAGCATTGAATTGAGACTTGATGCTTTCAAAGGGACGCTTTCATTGCTGCAGGTCTAGAGTAACGTTTAGGCTAGATTGGGTAAAGGTTGGAGATTCTCTTCCCTAAAGAAGGTTAATGGACCGGCTGGGTATTTATAACATTCAACATGGTTAGGTTTTTAATGTAAATTCCACCCTCCGTCATGGTGGGATTTGAACACTTACCCACCCAGCACGTTAATCTCGGACCCTGGATTACTAATCTACTGGCATCACCATGGGGGCACCAATCTTAGAATGGCGAGACTGCCTTATGCCAACAAACTGGTTATGCATTTCCTAAAGTTTCAAAGAACAAGCGATGGTCTTACTGCCTCTTATAATGTTCTCGGGATGATACAGAGATGAAGTTTCCCACATGGCTATTGACATGAGAAGCAGGCGACAGAATCGCAGGATGTGGGGCTGGCCGTTTAAGACTGAGCTGGTGAGAAATTTCTTCACTCAGAGAGTGTAAAATCATGTTGAAAAAGTATTCAATTTAAAAATTGGAAAGGTGTGAATCTTTGGCATTCGCTTTGTCACTGAGCTCAGATTCCAGTTCAAAATTCATAGATCCTGGAGATTGATAACAATAAAAAATACAGGGATCATGCAGGAAAATGGCATTGAGTAGATGATGAGCTATGGTTTAGAATAGTTGTACAGCCCGAAAGGCTTGAATTGTTTAATCCTGCATCTATGTTCCTTTATTCAAGGTTTTAAGGTGCCTGAAGGAAAACAAGGTCGAGAGGGAAAGAGGTAGGCACCTAGACTTCGATTAAAATTAGAGATATTGACAAGGGAAGACTTAGAGAAATGAGACCTCTTGGGGGGGGGAGCTGGGTGAGGTTTCCGAGACAGGGAGGGGTTAAACCATGGTGGGATTTGAAAACAAGTATTAGAAAAGGTGGCACAGTAGTTAGCACTGCTGCCTCACAGCGCCAGAGGCCTGGTTCAATTTCCACCTCAGGCAACTGTCTGTGTGGAGTTTGCACATTCACTGCATGGGTTTGCTCTGGTTTCCTCCCATAGTCCAAAAATGTGCAGGTTAGGCGAATTGGCCATGCTAAATTGCCTGTAGTATTAGGTGAAAGGGTAATGGGTCTGGGTGGGTTGCTCTTCGGAGGGTCAGTGTGGACTTGTTGGGCCAAAGGGCCTGTTTCCACATTGTAAGTAATCTAATCTAATCAAATTTAAAAACCAACATGATAATTGACTAGGAACCAAAGTAAACTCCTTGATATTGTTTATTATTAATATTAATCCTAATTGGTGAGAAACTGGGGGGAATGGGTTGTGTACCAGTTTTACACAGTGCCTGATATTATTCTCCAGTGGAGAAAGTGAGGACTGCAGATGCTGGAGATCAGAGCTGAAAATGTGTTGCTGGAAAAGCGCAACAGGTCAGGCAGCATCCAAAGAGCAGGAGAGTAGACGTTTCGGGCATGAGCCCTTCTTCAGAGCTATATTTTTCCTGAATAAGGGCTCATGCCCGAAATGTCAATTCTCCTGCTCCTTGGATGCTGCCTGACCTGCTGCACCTTTCCAGCAACATATTTTCAGCTCATTATTCTCCAATGACTTGAATCGAGAGTAAAATTGAACAATTCTACAATAGGGTCACGCTGATTGTCGGGGTTATATTCTCTTTCATGATGGGTGGTTATTCAGGCCAGCTGGATATCTGGAAATTTCTAAACTGCAAAGGATTTATTTTCTTTTAATCCCAAAGTGTACTTACACACATAACTGAACATATCGATTGCCTACTGTGTGGAAGCAGGCCATTTGGCCCATTGAGTCTGCATCTTTCTCCAAAGAGCAGCCCAGCCAGACCCTCAAACTCCCACCATATCCCTGGAATCCTGCATATCTTATAGCCAACTCACCTAACCTGCATATCTTTTGACATTGGGAAAAACCAGAACAGTCAAAGGAGACATGGGGAGAAGGTGCATAGAGACAGTCACCGAGGCTAGAATCGAACGTTGGTCCCCAGAGTTATGAGGTAGCAATGCTAACCACTGATCCACTGCGCCATCCCATTTTCCCATTTCCCTATTACTTAATCACTCTTTTCTTTTCATCTATTAAACAAAATCAGTAAATCACCCATGTATACCAATTGAATCTCTAGAATCCCCACAGTGCGGAAACGGGCCCTTCGATCTAATGAGTCCACACCAACCCTCTGAAGCATAATCTACCTAGACCTATTCAAATTGATAAATTTATCTCCAGAACTCGATAAAAGCTCTCTTGTGGCACAGTGTAGTGTCCCTACCTCTGGACCAAGGGGGCCAGGTTCAAGTCCCATGTGCTCCAGAGGTGTGTAATAACATGTCTGAATTGGTTAGAAAAACAGGTTAAATTTGAAAATAAGGACAATGAAAACCATCAAGGCAGAGGGGCAGTGGGCTCAGTCGAAATGGATTTAGAGGGGGGCATAAAATTTCCAGCACCTATGGTGTCCAGCTCTCTCTCTAAAGATATTGAGAGTATCAGTGGGCACTATGTGTCCCCTCTCCAAGGACACTCAGGCAAAAACACAGCCACAGAAAGGGGGCTAGGCAGTTGGAAACTATGATTCCCTCCATGGCCCCCTTCCTGCATCTGTTAATGGCCGGTTTGGAAACTGCTAATGGATCATCAAGATACTGGCTGCCTTCAAGGAGAAAGTGAGGACAGCAGATGTTGGAGATCAGAGCTGAAAATGTGTTGCTGGAAAAGCGCAGCAGGTCAGGCAGCATCCAAAGAGCAGGAGAGTCAACGTTTCGGGCATGAACCCTCATTCAAGAAAAAAATAGCTCTGAAGAAGGGCTCATGCCCGAAACGTCTATTCTCCTGCTCCTTGGATGCTGCCTGACCTGCTGCGCTTTTCCAGCAACACATTTTCAGCACTGGCTGCCTTCAACCAGTTCAGGAACTCCTTTGATGATCATCTGCTCTTATTGTTCCTGTGGTTGACTTAGAGTCTGTCCAATTTCTCGACAATCTATCGGTTCAGGGAGCGGTCTCAAAATCAGTGTGAAACTTTGACCAATCAAATCCAAGCGAAGCATTAAAAGGATGGGAATAATGTGAGGAGAGTTCGCCATGATCAGAGGATGAAAATGTCAGGAAGGTTCAGAGGTAACGATTACTTTTCAAGCAAATGCTTGCTTCTATAATTCCATGAGATCCAACAAATAATGACTGGAAGAATGGTGGGTGAATATCTTTGAATGGTATTGGTTTTAAAGGACAAATATTGGCCAATGCACATCTCATACCAACATATGAATTAGAATAGAGTAGGCCATTTGGCCCGTCAAATCTCCTCTGCTATTCAGTCAGATCCCAGACCAATGGATTGTTTTCTCAACTTGCCCATCTCGCCAACCTCTCCAGTGATTATTGATGTCTTTGTTAGTCAAGGGAGCTCATTTCCAAATGGCATCAGTGATTCGACCCAACTGAGTAAAAGGCACATAGATTCTTGGTTTAACAGCCCAGCAAAGGAATAGCACCACAGTGTTCTGGACCAGATCAAACCCTCTCAAAATAGATGAAGAAGATAGCCTAGACACTAATGTTTTCTTGTTTTAAAGACAAGTGCCAGGTATTATGCTCCAGATGCAATTGGATTGGTCATACTATCAGTCTAGAAACAAAACACAATCTAATCATACACAATATTTAAAACACAACAAAGGAAAAGAGAAATTGGAATAACTTGACTGTATTGGAAAACATAATTAAATAATAGATCATTTAACTACTAAACAGAGTAAAAAATGAGGTCTGCAGATGCTGGAGATCACAGCTGCAAATGTGTTGCTGGTCAAAGCACAGCAGGCCAGGCAGCATCTCAGGAATAGAGAATTCGACGTTTCGAGCATAAGCCCTTCATCAGGAATAAGAGAGAGAGAGCCAAGCAGGCTAAGATAAAAGGTAGGGAGGAGGGACTAGGGGGAGGGGCGATGGAGGTGGGATAGGTGGAAGGAGGTCAAGGTGAGGGTGATAGGCCGGAGTGGGGTGGGGACGGAGAGGTCAGGAAGAGGATTGCAGGTTAGGAGGGCGGTGCTGAGTTGAGGGAACCGACTGAGACAAGGTGGGGGGAGGGGAAATGAGGAAGCTGGAGAAATCTGAATTCATACCTTGTGGTTGGAGGGTTCCCAGGCGGAAGATGAGGCGCTCCTCCTCCAGCCGTCGTGTAGTTGTGTTCTGCCGGTGGAGGAGTCCAAGGACCTGCATGTCCTCGGTGGAGTGGGAGGGGGAGTTAAAGTGTTGAGCCACGGGGTGATTGGGTTGGTTGGTTCGGGCGGCCCAGAGGTGTTCTCTGAAGCGTTCCGCAAGTAAGCGGCCTGTCTCACCAATATAGAGGAGGCCACATCGGGTGCAGCGGATGCAATAGATGATGTGTGTGGAGGTACAGGTGAACTTGTGGCGGATATGGAAGGATCCCTTGGGGCCTTGGAGGGAAGTGAGTGTGGAGGTGTGGGCGCAAGTTTTACATTTCCTGCGGTTGCAGGGGAAGGTGCCGGGGGTGGAGGTTGGGTTGGTGAGGGGTGTGGATCTGACAAGGGAGTCACGAAGGGAGTGGTCCTTGCGGAACGCTGATAGGGGAGGGGAGGGAAATATATCCTTGGTGGTGGGGTCCGTTTGGAGGTGGCGGAAATGGCGGCGGATGATACGTTGTATGCGCAGGTTGGTGGGGTGGTAGGTGAGAACCAGTGGGGTTCTGTCTTGGTGGCGGTTGGAGGAGCGGGGCTCAAGGGCGGAGGAGCGGGAAGTGGAGGAGATGCGGTGGAGGGCATCGTCGATCACGTCTGGGGGGAATCTGCGGTCCTTGAAGAAGGAGGCCATCTGGGCTGTGCGGTGTTGGAATTGGTCCTCCTGGGAGCAGATGCGGCGGAGACGAAGGAATTGGGAATATGGGATGGCGTTTTTACAGGGGGCAGGGTGGGAGGAGGTGTAGTCCAGGTAGCTGTGGGAGTCAGTCGGTTTATAATAGATGTCTGTGTTGAGTCGGTCGCCCGAGATAGAAATGGAAAGGTCTAGGAAGGGGAGGGAGGAGTCTGAGACAGTCCAGGTGAATTTCAGGTCGGGATGGAAGGTGTTAGTAAAGTTGATGAACTGTTCAACCTCCTCGTGGGAGCACGAGGCAGCGCCGATACAGTCATCGATGTAGCGGAGGAAAAGGTGGGGGGTGGTGCCAGTGTAGTTGCGGAAGATGGACTGTTCCACATATCCTACGAAGAGGCAGGCATAGCTGGGGCCCATGCGGGTGCCCATGGCAACTCCTTTAGTTTGGAGGAAGTGGGAGGATTGAAAAGAGAAGTTATTCAGGGTGAGGACCAGTTCAGTCAGTCGAAGGAGAGTGTCAGTGGAAGGGTACTGGTTGGTGCGGCGGGAAAGGAAGAAGCGGAGGGCTTTGAGTCCTTCGTGATGGGGGATGGAGGTGTACAGGGACTGGATGTCCATAGTGAAAATAAGGCGTTGGGGACCGGGGAAGCGAAAATCCTGGAGGAGGTGGAGGGCGTGGGTGGTGTCCCGAACGTAGGTGGGAAGTTCTTGGACTAAAGGGGACAGGACCGTGTCGAGGTATTGGGAGATGAGTTCGGTGGGGCAGGAGCAGGCTGAGACAATGGGTCGGCCGGGGCAGGCAGGTTTGTGGATTTTGGGCAGGAGGTAGAAACGGGCGGTGCGGGGTTGTGGGACTATGAGGTTGGAGGCGGTGGATGGGAGATCCCCTGAGGTGATGAGGTCCTGGATGGTCTGGGAGATGATGGTTTGGTGGTGGGAGGTGGGGTCGTGGTCAAGGGGGCGATAAGAGGAGGCGTCCGCGAGCTGGCGTTTGGCTTCAGCGGTGTACAGGTCAGTGCGCCAAACTACCACCGCGCCTCCCTTGTCTGCGGGTTTGATGGTGAGGTTGGGATTGGAGCGGAGGGAGTGGAGGGCTGCACGTTCTGAGGGTGAGAGGTTGGAGTGGGTGAGAGGGGTGGACAGGTTGAGTCGGTTGATGTCACGGCGGCAGTTGGCTATAAAGAGGTCGAGGGGGGGTAGGAGGCCAGCACGGGGTGTCCAGGTGGATGGGGTGTGTTGGAGGCGGGAGAAGGGGTCGTCAGAGGGTGGACGGGAGTCTTGGTTGTGAAAGTAGGCACGGAGGCGAAGGCGGCGGAAGAATTGTTCAATATCTCGCCGCGTGTTGAACTCATTAACACTACTAAACAGAAACAGTTTCAATATAGTAAAATCCCATAAACACACCCTTGGCAAAGGCAAATTCAGTAAAATAGATTGTCTCACATGCAATTTTAGCAGCAGGAAGAGAACCCCAGCTTTTAGCTATAATAGAGAGAGGAATAACAGCTTCCACATCCACTTCAAGACCCCAGCAGCTGCTTCTGAAAGACTAAAACTAAAAATCCTAGTTCTGAGGCAGCTTGAACCCATACCCATTCAGGATGCTTCTATTGTTCCAACTTTTTAAAAAAAAAACCCAAGGCCTCACAAGCTGTTTACTTTATTGGCTTTGGATCAGACTGCCAGAACCTCTGTCACAACCTTCCTTCCTAAAAAAAGAGACAAAATACACCTCATAAAGCCACCGTATCGTCACAACAGATAATGCGGCACTCCCTCAGTACCACATTGGAGTAGCAGCCCGGATGATGGGTTTTAAATAATCATCTTGGGGTTGGAATCCATGACTTTCTGACTCCAAGGTAAGAGTTTGCAACAAGACAAGTGTATGACATAAACAATGCATCTGGAGCACATTTGCTGTCTGCCACATAGCTCTATTTCCTGCTGTTCTCACTTCTCCATCACACTTTCAAGTGTCACACACTAATTCCTATTAAAACGCTAAATGTACAGAGACATTCTCTCAGAACAGAAAGTACCAAGGTTGGGAAGTCTGCTGCTTCTTAATTGATCTTGCCGAACATACTGAAGAGAAAGCTGACATATACAGTGTCCTGAGTACGTAGAATTTCTGGAACAGAAAGAGGTCATTCAGCCCAACTAATCTGTGCTGGTGTAAATAAAGTAACAAAACATAACATAAGAGTATAAGAACCAGGAGCAGGAGTAGGCCATGTGGCCCATTGAGCCTGCTCCGCCATTCAATAGGATCGTGGCTGATCTCTTCATTGTCTCAGTTCCATTTACGCCTCCCTCACCGTATCCCAGAATTCCTTTTACTATTTTGCCTTCAAAACACTCAATGGGGTCGCCTCAACTGCTTTAGTGGGCAGGGAATTCCACAGATTCACAACCGTTTGGGTGAAGAGGTTCCTCCTCAACTCAGTCCTTAATCTGGATTAGAGGTGCTGGAAAAGCACAGCAGTTCAGGCAGCATCCGAGAAGCAGTAAAATTGACGTTTTGGGCAAAAGCCCTTCATCAGGAATAGGCTTTTGCCCGAAATGTCGATTTTACTGCTCCTCGGATGCTGCCTGAACTGCTGTGCTTTTCCAGCACCTCTAATCCAGAATCTGGTTTCCAGCATCTGCAGTCATTGTTTTTACCTCAGTCCTTAATCTGCTACCCCTTATTTTAAGGCTGTGCCCTCTAGTTCTAGTTTCACCCACCAGTGGAAACAGCCTCCCTGCTTTTATCTTATCTATTCCCTTCGTAATTTGTATCTTTGTGTAAGTTCGCCCCTTATTCTTCTAAATTCCAAAGAGTATACTCCCCGTCTACTCAATCTCTCCTCATAGGCCAACTCTCAATGCCGGAATCTATCTAGCGAACCTCTTGTGCACCCCCTCCAGTGCCAATACATCCTTTCCTGGGTAAGGAGACCTAAACTGTACACTGCTTGTTCATGAGAGAGAGCCAACTGGTGGTAGTTTAACCTGAGGGCCGCCATGCCTCAGGAAAGGGATAAGGTAGGACATTTACAATCACCACAGTCAGTCCCACAATTGAACGTGCTCTGTTAGTATCACACTGCGTTGCAACATGGCCGTCCAGTTTAGAAACAAATGACGGCAGATGTTGGAATCTATACCGAAAATGTAAACAGGTCAGGCTGCATCCGTGGAGACAGAGAGAGCAAGCTAACGTTTCGAGTTTAGATTCAGCAGAGCTGACAGGAATTGTGAAGGGGGCAGCATTTATGCTGGGGGAGGGATGCTTGTGGGAAGGGTGGAGTGCTGGGGGAGAAAAGATATTGATGGTTCAGATTAAGTGATTGGAATGCCCAGATAAAGATAAGTATTTAGGATCACTTTAAAGGAAAGAGAAATATTTAGAAAGGAAACTATTGAACCGATGGCAAACCAGCTGAAGGCACAGATCGAGCGATGATAATCCAGGCGCATGCAAGGGCTAGAATTGGAGAAGGACACAGATCTTGGAGGGTTGGAGAGCTGGACAAGGTCACAGAGGTAGGGAAAGATGTTGAAACTGCAAAAGGTCACAGATGGAGTAGTAGAGTTGGAGAAGCTTACAAATTTAGGGAGGAGGCCACAGAGATATAGAAAGTTGTTATGTTTAAGGAGGTTACAAAGATAGAGACAGTTGTGATATTGGAGGAGATTACAGAGATAGGGAGAGCTGTTGGCTTAGAGGAGCTCACAGAGACAGAGAGAGTTGTTATGCTAGTGGAGGCTACATAGATACAGAGAGTTGTGATATTGGAGAAAATTACAGGGATAGGGAGAGTTATGATGTTGAGGGAGTTTACAGAGATAGAGAGAGTTGGGATGTTGGGGGAGGTTACAGAGATAGAGAGAGTTGGGATGTTGGAGGAGGTTAGAGAGATAGGGAAGAATTGGTGATGTTGGGGAGGTTACAGAGATAGCGAAGAGTTTGTGATGTCTTTTCAGGATGGGGTAAAATTTTACTATGGTTGCCATTTAGAAGCCTTTTTAGAGAAAGGACAGATTTTGGGATGGAGATGAGAGAGGTGAAAAAGCATCTTTGTCCCAGTTTCTGTTTTTGCCTCTAAATTCCTCCTAACTCTGAACTCTCAGGTGCCCACTTCAGGTACCAGTGCACTTTATATGAATACCACTGATCGCAACATTCTGAACAGGATCTTGAAGGGTCTTGTAACATGAGGTGTCCCTGTGTCTACAGTTACTACAGCAACCAAGCAGGATTTGTGGATTATCATTGATAAGGAGTAATTCTACATAACATGTGTGACACCTTGGAACATCTAATAATACATTAGAAACTCTAGACTGAAACATGAGCAGACAGCACAATCTTCAGACATCGTTGGAGATGAAAAACAATTTAAAAACATACAGTGTTTCTGATTTCAATTTGCAATGTTCTTTTGCCAAACCATAACTAAATTTGAATGACCTCAAGCTCTGCTTATTGAACGAAATTTGACTTTATTAAAACGGAATCTTTCACTCCCACATGGCACCAGGATATTGCATTGTCTGAACTGACGATGCACTATGTCTCATAATTATGTTATTGCCAAACGCAGATTATCAAATCTAACTCCACATTGCCAAGGGGAGTTGACTTTGTGAGAAATTTCTTGCATTCTGCATGCTGGTGTCAAACTCACAATATCAAAATTATTTTAGAAAAAGGGTAAGGAGGCAGAGTCAGAGGGTGGAAACAGCATGGAAACAGACCCTTTAGTCCAACCAGCCCACACTGAACAGAATCACAAACTAAACTAGTTCCCCCTAACTGCTCCTGGCCCATATTCCTCCAGACCTTTCCTACTCACGTACTCATCTAACAGTCATTCAACAATGTCATTTTAGTCACATTCAGGATTTCCTCAGGAAGTTCATTCCACATACGAACTTGCAAAATATTTGCCCCTCATGTCATTTTTAAATCTTTCTCCTCTCACTTAAAATTATGTCCCCAGTCTTGAAATCCCCCACCCGAGGGAAATGACACCTACCATTCACCCGATGTCTCCCCATCATGACTTTATAACCCTCTATAAGGTCAGCCCTCAACCTCTTACACTCCAGTGGAAAAAGTCCCAGCCTATCCAGCTTTTCTTCATAACGGTGGCACAGTGGCTAGCCTTGCTGCCTCACAGCACCAGGGTCGCAGGTTCGATTCCAGCCTCGGGTGACGGCCT
Organism: Hemiscyllium ocellatum; assembly: GCF_020745735.1. Classification (NCBI taxonomy): domain Eukaryota; kingdom Metazoa; phylum Chordata; class Chondrichthyes; order Orectolobiformes; family Hemiscylliidae; genus Hemiscyllium; species Hemiscyllium ocellatum. Next base: position 20,407,237 of record NC_083442.1, read on the forward strand.
GTGTGGAGTTTGCACATTTTCCTCTAGGTGCTCCGGTTTCCTCCCACAGTCTAAAGATGTGCAGTTCAGGTGAATGCCCATGTTAAAATTGCCCATTAGTCAGAGGGAAATGGGTCTGGGCGGGTTACTCTTCGGAGGGTCGGTGTAGAGTTGTTGGGCCGAAGGGCCTGTTCCCACACTGTAGGGAATCTAATCTAATCTAAACTCACAAGACATGGCATTATCGTGGAAAATTGCTTCAGAACCCTCTCCAGCTTAATAAATATCCTTCTAAACAGGGTGACCTGAACTGGACACAGTACCCCAGAACAGGCCTCATCAAAGTCCTGTACAACCTCAACATGACATCCCGACTCCTATACTCAAAGGGCTGAGCAATGAAGGCAAGCGTGCTAGACACCTTCTTAACCACCCTGTCTACGTATGTTACAAACTTTGAAGAATTATGTGCTTGAACCACTCGGTATCTCTGTGTGCAACACTACCCATGGTCCTATCATTAATTGTATAAGGTGTATTACATTTTATTTGTGGTGCCATAATGCAAAAACTCACATCTCTCCAGACTGAACTCCATCTGTCACTCTCCAGCCCATTGACCCATTTGGTCAAGGTCCCTTCGTCATCCTAGATAATCTTCTGCACCGTGTCCTCTGCCACCAGTTTTGGTGTCATCCACAAACTCACTTCAATGATCTTGACTTGGCTTTAGCCAAGAATTAAAGTAAGAATTGGAGCAATGTTTCCTCCAATGTGAGTTACTGCTACTCACATCTCGGAAACCCAAACAGCAGAAAACAAACATGAAAGGGAATGTCAACTGGGGGCTCTTGTGGTGCAGCGTCACAGAAGCATAGGTGGGAGTTAGAATCATAGAACCCCTGCAGTGCGAAAACAGGCCATTCGGCCCATCAAATCTGCACCCACCCATTGAAGGGCATCCCATCCCGACCCAACCCCCTATCCTATCCCTGTAATCCTGCGTTTCTCATGGCCAATCTACCCAGATTTTGGATTAGTGGTGCTGGAAGAGCACAGCAGTTCAGGCAGCATCCGAGGAGCAGCAAATCGACGTTTCGGGCAAAAGCCCTTCATCAGGAATAAAGACAGAGAGCCTGAAGGGTGGAGGGATAAGCTCGAGGAGGCTGTGGGTGGGGAGAAAATAGCAGAGAGTACAATAGGTGAGTGGGGGAGGGGATGACCGTGATCGGTCAGGGAGGAGAGTGGAGTGGATAGGTGGAAAAGGAGATAGGCAGATAGGACAAGTCATGGGGACAGTGCTGAGCTGGAAGTTTGGAACTAGGATGAGGTGGGGGAAGGGGAAATGAGGAAACTGTTGAAGTCCACATTGATGCCCTGGGGTTGAAGTGCTCCGAGGTGGAAGATGAGGCATTCTTCCTCCAGGCGTCTGGTGGTGAGGGAGCGGCAGTGAAGGAGGCCCAGGACCTCCATGTCCTCGTCAGAGTGAGAGGGGGAATTGAAATGTTGGGCCACGGGGCGGTGTGGTTGATTGGTGCTGGTGTCCCTAAAGCGCTCTGCTAGGAAGCGTCCATTCTCCCCAATGTAGAGGAGACTGCATCGGGAGCAACGGATACAATAAATGATATTGGTGGATGTGCAGGTAAAACTTTGGATGTGGGAGGCTCCTTTAGGGCCTTGGATGGAGGTGAAGGAGGAGGTGTGGGCACAGGTTTTACAGTTCCTGTGGTGGCAGGGGAAGGTGCCAGGATGGGAGGGTGGGTTGTAGGGGGGCATGGACCCAGATTGACCCAGATTGCAGATCTTTGGACTGCGAGAGGAAACCAGAGCACCTGGAGGAAACCCACGCAGACATGGGGAGAATGTGCAAACTCCACACAGAGAGAGTGGAATCTAACCCAGATTCCTGTCAGGCAGCAGTATTAACTACAAGATAGCCATGGCTGCGGGGTATTTCAGGCAGGTACTCGGTAAAAGCAAGTAGCCTCAGAGTGGGAAAAAACCTTCAAACCACAAGAGAGGAGACCATGAGCAGAGGAAGCCACATGCGCAGCTCTAACAATACCTCCAGACGGATTTGCCCCTCCAGCATTCTTCTTTTGACCTCACCAGCGGGAGGGCTGCAGCCTTCCCCCTCCCACAAACTTCACCCCTCCCCTCCTCCCCTTGCCTACCTCAGCAGTGGCCACCAATCCGAGTGGTGCTGCTGAGCTTCCAGCCCTCTGATTGGACTGTTGGCACTGGGAGACAGGAAGGTGTCCTCCAATGGGATGGCAGCAGCCATCCAATAAGCTGCCGGCTTTGACATGTGGTGGGAAGGATCAGTTTCTACTGGACATCGGACCTTCACTCAAACAGTGAAATGAAGTCTGTTGCCCTGATTATTTTGGGGGAGTTTTTGGTCACTCTGAAATCCTTGAACCAAACACACACCTTTGAGCAAGGGTATGGTGGGGGCAGGAAGGGTGGGGTGGTGCCAGGAAGGAGGAAGGCTGGGGAGAGAGGCAGAGGGTGGGGAGGGAGGTGGAGGGATGGGGGAGAGAGGAAGAAGGGTGGGGAGAAGGGTGGGGAGAAGGGTGGAGGGGTGGGTGAAATGTGGAGGTGTGGGATGAGAGGTGGAGGGGTGGGGGAGAGACAGAGGGGTGGAAGAGAGGTGAAAGCATGGGGAGAGAGGAGGAGGGATGAGAAGAGAGGAGAAGGAGTGGGGGAGCGGCAGAATGGTGGGGATGAGAGGCAGGGGGATGGGTAGTGAGGAGGACGGGTGAGGGAGAGAGGCAGTGGGGTGGGGAGAGAGGCAGTGGGGTGGGGAGAGAGGCAGTGGGGTGGGGAGAGGGGCAGTGGGGTGGAGAGGGAGATGGGGTGAGGGGTGGAGAGGGAGATGGGGTGAGGGGTGGAGAGGGAGATGGGGTGAGGGGTGGAGGGATGGGGAGGGAGCAGGAGGAGTGGGGGTGAGAGGTGGAGGGATAGAGAGGGAGGCAGGGGGTGGGGGTGAGAGGTGGAGGGATAGAGAGGGAGGCAGGGGGTGGGGGTGAGAGGTGGAGGGGTGGAGAGTGAGGTAGAGGGGTAGGGGAGAGGTGGAGGAGTGAAGAGAGAGGCAGAGGATGGAGGTGAGAGATGGAAGAGTGAAGAGGGAGACAGAGGGGTGGGGGAGAGAGAGGTGGAGGGGTGGAGAGGGAGTCAGAGGGATGAGGGAGAGAGGTGGAGGGGTGGAGAGGGAGGCAGAGGGGTGGGGGAGAGGGGTGCAGAGGGAGGCAGAGGTGTGGGGGAGAAAAGTGGAGGGGTGGAGAGGGAGGCGGAGGGGTGGAGAGGGAGGCGGAGGGGTGGAGAGGGAGGCAGAGGGGTGGGAGAGAGAGGTGGAGAGGGAGGCAGAGGGGTAGGGGAGAGAGGTGGAGAGGGAGGCAGAGGGGTTGGGGAGAGAGGTGGAGAGGGAGGCAGAGGGGTTGGGGAGAGAGGTGGAGAGGGAGGCAGAGGGGTTGGGGAGAGAGGTGGAGAGGGAGGCAGAGGGGTTGGGGAGAGAGGTGGAGAGGGAGGCAGAGGGGTGGGAGAGAGAGGTGGAGAGAGAGGCAGAGGGGTAGGAGAGAAAAGTAGAGGGGTGCAGAGGGAGGCGGAGGGGTGGAGAGGGAGGCGGAGGGGTGGAGAGGGAGGCGGAGGGGTGGAGAGGGAGGCGGAGGGGTGGAGAGGGAGGCAGAGGGGTGGGAGAGGGAGGCAGAGGGGTGGGGGAGAAAAGTAGAGGGGTGGAGAGGGAGGCGGAGGGGTGGAGAGGGAGGCAGAGGGGTGGGGGGGGAGGGGTGGACAGGGAGGCAGAGGGGTGGGGAGAGAGGTGGAGGGGCGGAGAGGCAAGCAGAGGGGTGTGGGAGACAGGTGGAGAGGGAGACAGAGGGGTGGGGGAGAGAGGTGGAGAGGGAGACAGAGGGGTGGGGGAGAGAGGTGGAGAGGGAGACAGAGGGGTGGGGGAGAGAGGTGGAGAGGGAGACAGAGGGGTGGGGGAGAGAAGTGGAGAGGGAGACAGAGGGGTGGGGGAGAGAGGTGGAGAGGGAAGCAGAGGGGTGGGGGGGAGAGGTGGAGAGGTGGGACCAGGGAGGCAGCGGGGCAGGAGGGAGGCAGAGGTGCGGGAAGTCATATTAAAAGTGGAAGGGGAGGTGGGGTTGCTGTTTGAAACTGAATGCCCACTCCACCTTCTCTTCATGATGCTCGGTGCTTCGATTGAGTGCTGTGTGTTTGACAATGAGCTGACAGGTTCTGAGCTCACCGGAGTGACAACGCCTCTCCTGTTGCTGGTTCACCAATGCATGTCAGGACAGGAAATCCTTACCTGTTCCTTCCTGTCCCTGGTCTACTCAGGTAGTAGTGAAATGGTTGACACAGTCCTCACCAAGTACCCTCCAGCCTCAATAAACACCCAATACCTTCAAATGACCTCTGAGGAGAGAATATTAAAATCCTTGCACCAAATACGTCCATACTCTGGTCAAATACTTAGTGGAGGTTTCTGTAAATGCATTCACCATTTTGTACAGATACAAATATGTTTCTCATTGCATCACACAACATTCCAAGTGTGATATGCATCAGCTGAACTACAGCCAATTCATTTAACAGATCACCAAGTGACCACAGGAAAACCATTCACTCAGAAACCTCAAATTCTGAACAGACTTAGGCTGTGAAACTAATGAGCCTACATTTTAAAATCACATTTTTATTGAAATACTGGACAGTCGCCACCAATTGCTAGCAAATTTTGATGAAGTTAAACACTTCTAACATGTAGGCCATGTGTGTTGGTTCCATTACTGAATTCAGATAAGATAAACAGTCAAACAGACGTGTTTGAAACTAAATTAAAAATTGGCATAGAATTCCTTCCAAAGATTAAACTTTGACCTCGACTTCAGGAAGGTTAAACATTTTCTACAACATAAATTTGGGGGCAAGTAATTGGATTCCCAAAAGGACAAAAGTTATTTAGAAAGATTATAGAGACGAGGACGCAATGCCTGGATTCAAAACTGAAACTAGATTTGCAAAACTTAAAACATTGCTAACTCCCTTCATTGTTTTTGCTTAACGTCCCTTTCTTTCCTCATTATTTCTTTGGTTGGAACTCAAGTGTTAGATTCAGGTCCAGAATGGGCCCATAATACTTCCATTATTATTATGTCCCATTGAAACTCCAGACCTGCTGAGTTTCTCCAGTACTTTCTGTTTTTCTTTCAGATTTCCAGCATCTGCTGGCATATTGCTTTTTAAAACGTAACGTGCTTTTTCAAAAATGTATGGGTCAAAAAATATCTCTTGATCCGTTTGAGAATGGTAACATGGTGCGGATTTATTCATCAAGCTGAAATTCGGGATTAATCAGAGAGTGTCCAAAGAGCAGGAGAATCGACGTTTCGGGCATGAGCCCTTCTTCAGGAAGGTGATGAAGGGCTCATGCCCGAAACGTCGATTCTCCTGCTCCTTGGATGCTGCCTGACCTGCTGCGTTTTTCCAGCAACACATTTTCAGCTCTGATCTCCAGCATCTGCAGTCCTCACTTTCTCCCCATTAATCAGAGAGTACCTTGAATAAATAATTGAGAATGAGCTTAAAAAAATATACAAAATTATTTGCTCGTTGTATCGGTGAATAGTTTCAAGACAAATTGAGCAATATTCCTCATGAGGCTTTTAAATTGCGTCTTTGTATCAAAAAGTAGCGATTTGATGTTAAGAACCTACTGAAAGTCATGCACGTATCATTAGCCAATACTCACAGTGGTGATTAGTTCAATATGGGTAACGCTATGAACGGGGCTGGTTTCTAACCTGACACTTTAAAACCAATGCAAATTAAAAAAAGAAAAAATCTCTCTGTGCTAAAGGTAATTTGCACTTGCAATGTCTCAAACTGGTTTGGCCAAATTTGGGTGTATTCCAACATAAATCCAGGCCGACGTATGTAAATGCATTTGTGATTTATATCAGTGCTATCACCCAGTTGGCAAAAAAACCACCTCTGTTCGGAAGAAAGTGGAGAAATGGGAGGAATATTTCCCAGTCAGTCTACAGCTTAGCCTTTCGCAATGGCCTCGTCAGATTCTGACTGGAGGAGTAGGTGTGCCATCATCCCTCCTCATCAATCTCGACTCTACTCCCTCAGAAATTCAAAGCTCTCCGCAGTGTGAGTCTTTGTTGCATTCCCATCAGTCTTGGCCCTGAATCCGAGATTGTGCGTTCAGTTCTCATTCCAGAGGGTGGATAATGAAACCTAACTCAAGTGTCAGTGCTGTTACGGAAGACTGAAGCTCTGTGTGGGAGCTGCCCTTCAAATGCAGTGTTAAACCAAGGCCCCAACAGTCCTGAAGAGCAGTCATACTAAACTTGAAATGGTAACTCTGTTTCTCTCCTCAACAGATGCTGCCAGACCTGCTGAGTTTCTGCAGCATTCTCGCTGTTAGTTCAGATTTCCAGTATCCACAATGTTTTGCTTTTACCCCACCCATTCTCTTGTTTGGATGTTAAAGATCTTGATACCATTTTGAAAAAGACCTGGACAGTTTTCCTCAAAGCCTTGACCAATATTTATCACTTAATTAACGTCACTAAAACAGATTATCTGATCATTACCACTGCTTGTGATACTCTGTGAATATTGACTGCCATATTATCCATATTACAATAGGGATGATACTGAAGTGGCTTAAAGTGTTCTGGGACAAGTTGAGATCATGTAGGGCACCTTATATTTGCAGGTCTTTTTGACTCTTTCTCGCTATCATTGTTTCTAACCTTGCATTGAAACAATATCCTTCCACTTTCTTCCCTTCAGGATAAGAAGTGCATACTTCTTATAGAGTCATACAGCATGGAAACAGACCTTTTCAGTCCAACCAATCCATGCCACACACAATCCCAAACTAAACTAGTCCCACCTGCCTGCTCCTGGCTCATATCCCCCCAAACCTTTCCTATTCCTGTACTTATCCAAAAGTTATAATTGTACCCACATCCACCACTTCCTCAGAAAGTTCATTCCACACACAAACCACACTCTGTGTAAAAACATTTGCCCCTTGTGTCTTTTTTCAATCTTTCTCCTTTCATCTTTAAAAAAAGTGTCCCCCTAGCCTTAAAATCTCCCATCCTCGGGCAAAGACAGCTACCATTAACCCTATCTATACCCCTCATGATTTTATATATTTCTATCAGGTCGCTTCTCAACCTCCCATGCTCCAGTATAAATAGTTCCAGCCTTTTTTCATAACTCAAACCCTCCATACTTGGCAACATCCTGGTAAAGATTAGAGTGGTGCTGGAAAAGCACAGCAGGTCAGGCAGCATCCGAGGAGCAAGAAAATCTAACATCTCTTCTGAACCTTCTCCAGCTTAATAATATCCTTCCTATAACAGGGTGATCAGAACCGAACACAGTACTGCAGAAGAGACCTCACCAATGTCCATACAAACTTAACATGGGGACCTAGATAACACTGAGGGTCAGTGTCTATACATAAGTCTTTGAAAGTACCAGGACAAGTTAAAAAGGCACAAGATACTTTCTCTATTAGCTGTGGCATAGAATCCAAGGTAGACACACAGGAGGCTGGAAGAACACAGCAAGCCAGGCAGCATCAGGAGGTGGCGATGTCAGGACTGAAGAAGGGTTATACCCGAAACGTTGACCTCTCCACTTCCTGATGCTGCCTGGCTTGCTGTGTGCTTCCAGCTTGTCTACCTTAGATTCCAACCTCTGCAGTTTGTTTTTGTCTCTAACATAGAATGCAAGAGCAGGGAGGTTCTGATGGATCTGCAGAAGATGGTATGGAGTTCTGGTCACCGCACGTGGGAAGGATGTGATTGCACTGGAGGAGGTTCAGAGGAAATTCATCAGGTGGTTACCTTGTTTAGACTGTATTAGCTATGAAGAGAGACTAGATAGACTGGCTTGCTTTCTGTAGGGCAGAGAAAGGGGTGGGGTGAAACTCATTGAGAACTACAAATTACAGGAGGAGTTGACAGGGTGGATAGGATGTGCTCTTTATGTAGTGCTCATTAGTCAGGTGGCATAGGTACGGGGAAGGAGAGTAGGAAAGCTTTTCAGGAGTATTTCTTTCACCTAGAGAGCAGTAAGTGGAACGCCCTGTCTGAAAAGGTAGAAAATGCAGGAGGCATCAAAACATTTAAGGCATATTTAGATGAACATCTGAAATGCCATAATGTATGAAATAAGTCCAAAGAGGCAGGTATCCCATCAGCAAATCACCCTGTATTTGCTTGTGCACAGTACATGGACTCTGACCAGCCAGCTGAGAGCCAGTCCCTAGACTGAGGAGAATCTCTGAATCTCCTGGTTATATCTGTCAGCCAGGGCTCCCTGATTGGACCAGGTTAACAAAATCCAATCAAGGATCTCATAGTCAATGATAGCGACCTGGCCCTGGTTCCAATCACAGGGTGATGGCCAAGTGCTGGGGAATGGGATCAGAGTGGGACAGATGCTTTTTTGCGCAACGCAGACACAATGGGCTGATGGAAACCTTTCTGTAGTAACACTCTATGACTACGCCATTGATTTGTTGCATGTTCCCCTTCCCCTCTCCATGAATGAGCCTTCACACTATCGCCCCCCAGATTCTGGGCCTTGCCTTTTGACTGCCCCCTCCCCTTGCTACCTCTCTTCCACTTCTCTAAAGTCTCCTAACATCACCCTATTAATGTCCGTCAAATTAATGGGGGCTTTTCAACTGAGCAAAAAAAATGGAGGAACTGTGTGTTGAGGAGGAGGGTCTGTAAAGGGGAGAGCACAGATACAAGGTGATTGTCAAGAGAATAGGAAGAGTCCGGTGCTGGAAAGGCACAACCAGTCAGCCAGCATCCAAGGAGCAGGAGAATCAACGTTTCAGGCATACGCTCTTCATCAGGAATGAGGCTTGTGGGCTGGGGGCTGAGAGATGAATGGTAGGATGAAACTTGTTATATTGTTGTGCAGTCATTTCAGTGATTGTGTGCAATGAATCCAAAGGAAGAAAATGTCATCAATGTACCTGGTGCATAGCATGGTCGGAGGTCCTGTCGCAGCACAGGAGTCTTATTCAAACTTGTGCATGGAACTGTTGGCACATTGGTCCAAATGTGGCTGTTTCATGTGTTTGGCTGACGAGACAGTTGTCGAAGGTGAAGGTGTTCTGGTCGAGGATGAAGCAGGTGGGTTATGGATGGTGCCTGGAGATTGGCATTAATCAGGTAGACCATGAAAATCAGATTGGTAGTTGGTTGCAATAAAAAAACAATTGTGGAATGTCCATGAGATGGTTTTTTGGAGCCGCTTGTGGTGGAGCCCACTAGGGAACAGGCAATACTGGATTTAGTGTGATACAATGAGGCAGGTTTGATAAGGTAACTTAAGGTGAAGGAATCCTGAGGAGACAGTGATCATAATATGATTGAATTTACTCTGCAACTTGAGAGGGAGATGATAGAATCAGAGGTAACAGTATTACAGCTGAATAAAGGCAACTACGGAGGCTTGAGGGAGGAGCTGGGTAGAATTGACTGGGAGAGGAGCCAGCAGCAAAGACAGTGGAACAGCAATGGCAAGAGTTTCTGGGAGTAATTCAGGAAACACAGCAGAGATTCATCCCGAGGGAAAAACAGCATGGCACAGGGAGGATGAGGCAATATGGCTGACTAGGGAAGTCAGGGAAAGCATAAAAGCAAGAGTGAAAGCATATAAAGTAGCAAAGAACAGTGGGAAATGAAAGGATTGGGAAGCTTACAAACATCAACAGAGAGCAACTAAAAAAGAAATAAGAAGGGAGAAGATTAAATATGAGGGTAAGCTTGCCAGTCATATAAAGTAAGGCTGTCAGAGTTTCTTTTGAATATATAAAGGGCAAAAGTGAGGCAAAAGTGGACTTTAGGCCATTGGAAAATGGAGAGATGGTAGTGGGGAATAAGGAAATTGCTGAGGAACTGAATAATTACTTTGTGTCAATCTTTACAGTGGAACACATGAGTAATACCTCAAAACTTCAGGAGAGTGAGGGGGCAGAGCTGAGTATGGCAGCCATCACCAAGAATAAGGAGCTAGAAAAATTGAATGGCCTGAAGGTGGATAAATCACCTGGACCAGATGGACTACACCCCAGAATTCTAAGGCAGATAGCTGGAGGCATTAGTGGTGATCTTTCAGGAATCGCTAGAATTAGGGAGGTTCCCAGAGGACTGGAAAATTGCTAATGCAACACCACTATTTAAAAAGGGAGTAAGGCAAAAGATGGAAAAATACAGACTGATTAGCCCAACCTCAGTCATGGGTCTGATCCTGGAATCCATTGTGAAGGATGAGATTTCTGAATACTTGGAAGTGTATGGTAAAATAGGGTAAAGTCAGTATGGTTTCATCAAGGCTAGGTCATGCCTGACAAATCTTCTAGAATTCTTTGAGGAAGTAACAAACAGGTTAGACCAAGGGGAGCCAATGGATGTTATCTATCTGGACTTCAAGAAAGCCTTTGACAAGGTGCTACACAGGAGACTACTGACTAAGATAAGGGCCCATGATGTTGGAAGCAAGGTGCTGGCATGGATAGAAGCTTGGCTGTCTGGCAGAAAGCAGAGAGTGGGGATAAAAGGGTCCTTTCTCAGGATGAGCTGAAAATGTGTTGCTGGAAAAGCTCAGCAGGTCAGACAGCATCCAAGGAACAGGAGATTCGACGTTTCGGGCATAGGTGACAAGTGGTGTTCCACAAGGCTCAGTGTTTTGACCACAACTTTTCACTTTATACATTAACAATTTAACTGAAGGAAATGAGGGCATTCTGACTAAGTTTACTGATGATACAAAGATTGGTAGAGGGACAGGTAGCATTGAGGAGGCTGCAGAAGGACTTGGACAAGTTAGGAGAGTGGGCAAAGAAGTGGCAAAGGGAGTATAATGTGGGAAAGTGTGAGGTCATGTACTTTGGTAGGAAAAATAGAGGCATGGACTATTTTCTACATGGGGAGAAAATTCAGAAGTCTGAAGTGCAAAGAGATTTGGGAGTTCTAGTCCAGGATTCTCTCAAGGTAAATTTGCAGATTAAGTCAGTAGTTAGGAAGGCAAACTCAATAGTGGCATTTATTTTGAGAGGACTTGAATATAAAAGCAGGAATGTACTTCTGAGGCTCCATAAGGCTCTGGTCAGACCACATTTGGAGTATTGTGTGCAGTTTTGGGCCCTATATCTCAGGGAGGATGTACTGGCCCTGGGGCAGATTCAGAGAAGGTTCACGAGAACGGTCCCAGGAGTGAAAAGCTTAATGTATGAGGAATGTTTGACGACTCTAGGCCTATACTCAATGCAAGTTAGAAGGATGAGGGGGGATCTAATTGAAACTTATACTGAATAAAACTTACACTGAAATCAAATTTTTGCTTGCTAGATGATCTAATTGAAACTTATACTGGATGAGGGGGGATCTAATTGAAACAGAATACTGAATGGCCTGGACAGTGTGGATGTTGGGAAGATGTTTCCATTGGTCGGAGAGACTGGGACCCGAGGGCACAGCCTTTTAGAATGGTGAGAAGGAGAAACATTTTTAGCCAGAGAGGAGTGGATCTATGGAATTCATTGCCACAGAAGGCTGTGGAGGCCGGGTGGTTGAGTATATTTAGGGCAGAGATAGATAGGTTCTTGATTGTAAAGGAGATTGAGGGTTACGGGGAGAATGTGGGAGAATAGGGTTGAGAAACCCATTGAATGGTGGAGCAGACTCGATGAGCTGAATGGCCTAATTTCTGCTCCTGTGTCATGTGGTCTTATGAGTACTGAGGCTGTTTTGGGGGATACAGGTGTGGAGTGCTGAAACATCCATTGTGAAGAGGAATATTCTTGATTCGACTGGTCTGTGGGTGCTGAGTTTCTCTAAGAAATCTGTGGCGTCACGACAGAAGCTGGAGGTTCCTTGTACAATGGGTTTCAAGATGCCCTCGACATAGTCAGAGAGTTTCTCATGCAGGGTCCCATTGCCTGATATTTGGGACATCCAGGTATGTTGATTTGTGATTCAGCGGTTGACACTTTACTCACACCATCTGACACTCTTGATCACCTACAGAGACTTATTATTCCACCCGCTGACACTCTATAAATACCAGTTGTATAATCTCTTGATCTCTCTGCCTGTAAATTCTGTGCCTGTGCTCTTCCCTTCACTTCACCTGACAAAGCAGCAGCGCTCTGAAAGCGTATGATTTCAAATAAACCTATTGGACATTAACCTCGTGTTGTGTGATTTCTGACCTTGGACATTTAATGACTAACAATGGGTGGCGTGTAATAGCAGACCATGTGATAACAAGGCCTGGTGTGTGGGGGCTAGGGTAAGGACATGGGAGAAGGTGCCTTTAAGCCCTAATATTATCAAACTTAATATTGAGTCCAGAAGACTATAGAATTCCCAATTGGAAAATGAGCTGCTGTTCTTCCAGCTTGTGCTGAGCTTCACTGGAGTACTGCAGCAGACAGACTGGGCGCCTCATAGCAGAGCGCTTTAGGGAACATCTCCGAGACACCCACACCAATCAACCACACCGCCCCGTGGCCCAACATTTCAACTCCCCCTCCCACTCTGCCAAGGACATGGAGGTCCTGGGCCTCCTTCACCACCGCTCCCTCACCACCAGACGCCTGGAGGAAGAACGCCTCATCTTCCGCCTCGGAACACTTCAACCCCAGGGCATCAATGTGGACTTCAACAGTTTCCTTATTTCCCTTTCCCCCACCTCACCCGAGTTCCAAACTTCCAGCTCAGCACTGTCCCCATGACTTGTCCGGACTTGTCCGACCTGCCTAGCTCCTTTTCCACCTATCCACTCCACCCTCTCCTCCCTGACCTATCACCTTCATCCCCTCCCCCACTCACCCATTGTACTCTACGCTACTCTCTCCCCACCCCCACCCTCCTCTAGCTTATCTCTCCACGCTTCAGGCTCTCTGCCTTTATTCCTGATGAAGGGCTTTTGCCTGAAACATCGATTTCACTGCACTTTGGATGCTGCCTGAACTGCTGTGCTCTTCCTGCACCACTGATCCAGAGACGTTGGCCAGGGAACATGGTGGGGTGTTGAAGTGGCATTGCATGGTGAGCTGTAATGACATGAATGAACTGCCTGGAAGAGTGTTGGGAACATAGTCCATAATAATCTTCAAAGGGAATTTAGATAAATACGTGATGAGGTGCAATTTGCTGAGATTGTTGGAGGAATAGGACTAATTGGAGAGTCCTTTTAAAGCCCCTATAGGAAAAATATCTAAAATGGTCTGTGCTGAACCGTCTGATGAGTTCATGATTCTAAATGCTGAGCAAATCATTACTTATGCAAAGTTCTTGAATTAATTCTGACACTGACAGGTAGAGCTATTTGATCTTCCTCAAAAGGGATTTGATTGAAATTTCAAAAGGCATTTGTGAAGGTAAATTCCAACACCTTGCCAAACATCTCAGATGTGTTAATTGCAAGACATTTTCAAAATAAATAGAAGCTACACGTCACCACTTGCGTCGACTGTTCATGTGGCTAATGTGGGGCTGAGGTGTTCGATTGCGACTCTATGTTGCAATAAGTTTCCAACAAGGCGGGAGATAATCCTCAGTCTATAAAGAAACTCCTCAAACTAGAATTCTTAAAAATAAATATCGGGGAGTCGGTCCTAGTGAGGATATCGCTCTGAAATACACTTTTGGCCCATAAATACATTACAGCTCAGAACTTGGCATCAGTGGAGAAGCAGTGCCGTTCTGCCTGTCCCCACAGAAAGCTATTCCACAAAGATCGAGCAACCTCTGTGACTTGGATTGTCCCCTTTCTCAGTGGTGGGTTCAGCCTGGCCAAGGGACGATATTAGAACGACGCCAGCAGAATGCCAGCAGCCAGTCAGGCAATCAAAGCAAAAAAAAAACTACCGATGCTGGAAATCAGAGTCAAAACACAGAAATTGCTGGGAAACTCAACAGAGCTGAAAATGTGTTGCTGGAAAAGCGCAGCAGGTCAGGCAGCATCCAAGGAACAGGAGATTCGACGTTTCGGGCATAAGCCCTTCTTCAGGAATCAGCTCGGAACTTGGCATCAGTGGAGAAGCAGTGCCTTTCTGTCTGTCCCCACATCTTATGCACTTTCTCCTGGGAAACTCAACAGGTCTGGCAGCTACTATGGAGAGAAAGCCCCTGGTTCCAGTGAACCTCCTTCAGAACAGACTGTATCTCAGTGAAGGTTGGTGTACATGCTGAAGAAGGGGTGGGGGAGGGGGGGCAGGAGGTAAACTATAGGGGCAGATGCAGCCCAGAGGTAGAGAAAAACAATTGGGCAGACAAAGGGATGGGTAAAAATCAGCCTGGTGGAATCCAATAGCTACTAATGGGGACCATTAGTGACTGATAATGGGGTGGTTATGGTAGCAGCCCATGTGATGACAAGGCCTGGTGTGTAGGGGCTTGGGGTAAGGACTTGGGAGTCTCAAAGGCTACAGGGTTCCCAAGTGGAAAATGAGGTGCTGCACTTGGCTGGAGCATTGCAGCAAGCCCGAGACAGGGGGGTCAGCTAGGGAATATGGTGATGTGTTTACATTGCAGTAAAATGGAAGCTTGGGGTCGTTTTGTTTTGCGGGTAGAACGTGGGTATTCCACAAAGCAGTCACCCAGTCTACGTTTGTCTCCCCAGTGTACAGGAGGCACCCAATAACACTGGAGTATTCACACACATTGAACTTGGAAATTTAAAGCACTTAATATCTTTCGCTGGTAATTGAAGTTTTCTGACAATGAAGTTAACCATTATAATTGTGTAAGGAAGTGAACTCTTTCTTCTTTGTGGCAAGTTTGAAATTGCACAACTGAGATTTAGCTTTTTCAGGATCAGTGAAGCTTTTCAACAGTTGTTATAAGTCTAAGCCACCGCTAAAAGTCAAATTATACTTAACACTTTCTAACATTTTCAATATATTTTTATTCATTCATGGGATCTGGGTGTTGTAGGCTGAGGCAGCATCTATTGCCCATCCATTTCTGCCCTTGAAGTGGAGGTGGTTTGAACCACTGCAGTCCATGGGTGGCACAGTGGCTCAGTGGTTAGCACTGCTACCTCACAATGCTAGGGTCCTGGGTTCGATTACATTGTGACTGTCTGTGTGGTGTTTGCACATTCTCCCCGTGTCTGCGGAGATTCCTCTGGGTCCTCTAGTTTCCTCCCACCACCCAAAGTTGTGCAAGTTAGGTGAATTGGCCATGCTAAATTGCCCCATGGTGTTCAGGGATGTGTAGGTTAGGTGTGTTAGCCATGGGAAATGCAAGGTTAGAGAGATGGGGGATGGAGATGCTCATCAGAGAGTTGGTGAGGATTTATTGGGCTGTTTTCACACTGTAGGGATTCTATTCTATTTGTGTGTTATCGGTAGACCCACAGTGCCATTAGAAGGGAATTCCAGGATATTGACCTAGCACTACTGAAGGAACGGTGATATATTTCTCCATCAGGATGGTGTTTGGTTTGGAAGGGAACTTGCAGAGGGTGGTGTTCCCATATATTTGCAGCCCTTGTCTGTCTACCTGGTAGAGGTCACAGGTTTGGAAGGTGCTGTTAAATTAGCCTTGGTGAATTCCTGCAGTGCATTGTTAGCAGAGGGACACCAGAAGGTGAGGTAATATTGCTGCCACATTTCACTTTGTAGAAAGGATCTTCCTGTTAACCCACCCTACAGTGCTGTTTCTTTTGAGCTTAAATTTTAGAAAGTTGGAGAGGGAAGGTGTGTCCATTTTGAAGCATCGGTTCTCCATCAGTTACTGTTCCATCAGTTACAGTTCCATCAGCTACAGTTTCATCAGCTACAGTTTCATCAGCTACAGTTTCATTAGTTACTGTTTCATCAGTTACACTTTCATCAGTTACAATTCCATCAGTTACAGTTTCATCAGTTACAGTTTCATCAGCTACACTTTCATCAGTTACCATTCCATCAGTTACAGTTTCATCAGTTACACTTTCATCAGTTACAGTTCCATCAGTTACAGTTTCATCAGCTACACTTTCATCAGTTACCATTCCATCAGTTACAGTTTCATCAGTTACAGTTTCATCAGTTACACTTTCATCAGTTACCATTCCATCAGTTACAGTTTCATCAGTTACAGTTTCATCAGCTACACTTTCATCAGTTACCATTCCATCAGTTACAGTTTCATCAGTTACTGTTCCAGCAGCTACAGTTTCATCAGCTACACTTTCATCAGTTAACATTCCATCAGTTATACTTTCATCACTTACAGTTTCATCAGTTACACTTTCATCAGTTACTGTTCCATCAGATACAGTTTCTTCAGTTACCATTCCATCAGTTACACTTTCATCAGTTACTGTTCCATCAGTTACTGTTCCATCAACTACAGTTTCATCAGCTACACTTTCATCAGTTACCATTCCATCAATTACATTTTCATCAGTTACAGTTTCATCAGTTACACTTTCATCAGTTACAGTTCCATCAGTTACTGTTCCATCAGCTACAGTTTCATCAGCCGCACTTTCATCAGTTACACTTCCATCAGTTACAGTTTCATCTGGGTGGAGGTCTCTGATTGGTGCAAGAGCCTATCCACAGCCATTACTTAGAGAATGAGGTTACCCTCTGGTGTTCACATTAGGAAAATTGCACGAAACAATTGTTCCCTACATGGTGTCTGTTTCTTAACTGCCTTTCTGCCTGAGGTAAGGTTCAGAGGATTGCTGAGAAATTTCTGTCTCACAGTTTATCTCAGTTCTCTTACCAAAAGACACAGCAGTAGCCAGAATGCCTACTCCTGCTCCTAATTTGGAGTCATAATTTCACAAGTACTCTTGAAAGCCCTCACCAGCTCCGAAAAGGCAAAGTGACATTTTTTAAAATTAGATTCCCTACAGTGTGGAAACAGGCCCTTTGACCCAACAAGTCCACACCAACCCTCCAAAGAGTGACCTACCCAGACCCATTCCCCTACCCTATATTTACCCTGACTGGGTAATTTAGCATGGCCAATTCACTGGACCTGCACATCTTTGGACTGTGGGAGGAAACCAGAGCACACAGAGGAAACCCACGCAAACACAGGGAGAATGTGCAAATTCCACACAGACAGTCAACTGAGGCTGGAATAAAACGCAGGTCCCTGGTGTTATGCAGTAACAGTGCTAATCACTGAACCACCATGCCGTGACATTTATATAATCTCAAACTTCTTTCCAGGGAAAAAACAATTCCATATCATTGTGAAACATAGGTGCAGAATTAGACCATTTGGCCCATCGAGTCAGCTCACCCTATAGTTTAGCTTCTTTCCTTAATCATTATTGTTTATTTCTGAAGATTTAAATCTGCTGAAACTTTTTGGTCTTGAACTGGCATTGAGTCATGACCAATAGTAAGGATTGATATTTAATCAAACAGCAGAGAAAAAGAGACAGATAAGGTGATGTGCTCCTCACACTAGGCAGGAGAGACACTTGACGCTCAATTCTGAGACCCAGACTTGCACGGAGAGAGGTTGTGGTTCAGAGATAGGACTGATTGAGTTCACCAGAGAAAAATGGATCCAGACAGCCATTCAAACTTCAGGCTGTATTAATGCCGGTAAACCTCAGTGGGAATTAATTGCCGTGGTTTAGGCTGTTGTCAGAGAAACTCAACTGGATTCATACCAAGTGCTTTATTCAATGGCATAGCAATTATTCATCAAGCTTAGGAATGTGAATGACCAGAGATCTGAAAAATGTTACTTACTTCTGGACATGAGAAAGATATTTTGCAACCTCATGGTCCCAGGCTCATGAAATCACAGAAGACCATGATTACTCATCGGAAGCCGGGTCCAAGTGAATGGAAAATGTGGTGCAATAAACTGGACCAGATAAATCTGATGAACAAATAGCTCATACTCTTTTAATGAGCCATTGGAAGTTTTTTTTTTCTTATTCGTTCACAGGATGTGGGCATCACTGGCTGGGCCAGCAGTTATTGTCCATTCCTAATTATCCAGAAGGCAGTTAAGAGTCAACCGCGTAGTTATTGGGACAGGGGTCAGATGTAGGCCAGCCCATGGAGGGATGGCAGTTTCCTTCCCCAAAAGAACATTAGGGAACCAGATGGATCTTCATAACAATCGGTGATGGTCACCATTGGACCACCACCTTATACCGGAGACTTAGTGAATTTAGATTTTGCCAGCTGCCATAGTGGGATTTGAACCCATGCCCCCCCCCACCCAAACAATGGCCTGGGTTCTGGGTTACTAGTCCAGTGGCTAATTGAACTCGTCCCCTAACACTAGCAGAATTCCTCAAGAGTGTTGACAAAGTTCCTGGTGGGGAGCTCTCGTTTCGACTCCTCTACTCAGGCTGCCATTAGGTCAGTTTTTTTTGCGGCCTCCGACCCTGACAACAACATACATTGAAACATAGAATCCCTACCATTGGCCCAACAAGTCCATACCAACTGCCCAAAGAGCATCCCACCCAGGCTCACCCCAGGGAGGAAACCGGAGCACCCGGAGGACCTCAGAACTCCTGGTCTCTGCACAGACGTGACGAGGCATTCTCTTGGCCTTGCGTAGCGGCCTGGCATGGAGACCTCTCAGATTGACATGGCGATCTCTCGGCCTGGTATGGCCTCAGCATGGAAGCCCGGTCTTGAGGTGATTTCCCAGCCTCATGAACCCCCAAGTGAAGACCAGTGCAGTCTAAAGTCAAGGCCCAGCACAGACAGGAGGTTAGGTACCTGCATGGACTGGGTTGGAACACCATGTACTGAACTCTCTTCTCTCCATGATATAAATTATTCCAAACATCTGCAATGCTAGACTTCTTATTTCTCTATTTTTCTAAGAACCATACGTAGGGACCTTGTACCTAAGCTGATGCCATAAGAGGTGACTTTAGCACTTTTCACGGTACTAATTTGAGTACACAATAACGGTCATTCTTAATTCTCATTTTTAAGTGATTTCGATTTTCACCATCTGCCACAATGTGACTATGAACTGAGATCACTAGCCTAGAGTTCTGGATTGCTAGTTCAGTCTCCCTACAAGCTAAAGCAGTGATGCATCTCTTCAACAACAACAGCCTTTTAGAATACTTTCTGAAATATGGGATTTTCCATCATTTAATGAATCTCAACTGCAGATGTTATTTGGTGGAGGACTGGTAGAGGACTTTGGTTTCCTCGTCATAGAGTCATAGAGATGTACAGCATAGAAACAGACCCTTCGGTCCAACCCTTCCATGCTGACCAGATATCCCAACCCAATCTAGTCTCACCTGCCAGCACCCGGCCCATATCCCTCCAAACCCTTCCTATTCATATAACCATCCAAATGCATCTTAAATGTTGCAATTGTACCAGCCTCCACCACATCCTCTGGCAGTTTATTCCATACACGTACCACCCTCTGTGTGATAAAGTTGCCCCTTAGGTCTCTTTTATATTTTTCCCTCTCACCCTAAACCTATGCCCTCTAGTTCTGGACTCCCCTACCCCAGGGAAAAGACTTTGTCTATTTATCCTATCCATGCCCCTCATAATTTTGTAAACCTCTATAAGGTCACCCCTCAGCCTCCGACATTCCAGGGAAAACAGTCCCAGCCTGTTCAGCCTCTCCCTATAGCCCAAATCCTCCAAACCTGGCAAGATTCTTGTAAATCTTTTCTGAACCCTTTCAAGTTTCACAACTTCTTTCCGATAGGATGATCGGGGGAAATCTTTTACCATCATAAACTTTGGTAAAAAGATCAACGATCAATTGTAATCCTCTTTCAAACTGAACACTGACTTGTGCACGATAACTACCCTGTCATCTACACTTAAAACATTAGCTTGCTCTCGCTCTATGGATGCTGTCTTACCCATTGTGATCTCCAGCATTTGTTGTTTTCAGTACAGATTCCAACATCTACAGCAACTTGTTCCTATCAGTATCCTGGAATCCTATTATACATGTGGTTGATGTCTTGGTTTTGGCTTTCAACTAATGGAAAAGACTAATATTTTATGTACTAAGCTGTACAATGCTAAATAGTTATACTCCCTGACCACACTTAATGATCCTTAAGGCTTTACTTTCTTTCCAGTTTTAGGTGAATTACTGTCTCATTATAGTTAAATAATAACCATTAATTCCAAGCTACTTTGTCTGGATGTTCTTCAGCAGGGTGATGTGAATTTGGATGCTTTGCTGACCAAGGAATAGTTGGTTTCAGTCCAGCCAGACGCTGGATCTTCTGAAATGAAACTCATTTCAAAATCAAAACAGTTCAGAAGACTGCAGGACCAGAGTTGGTACTAAGTGCCACCAAATTAATGTCCTGACAGGAAAGGCAAAAGTGAGGAAATGGGAGAACGTTACACTGATGCCATAAGGTGTTAGTGTCAAGATTAGAGTGGTGCTGGAAAAGCACAGTAGGTCAGGCAGCATCCGAGGAGCAGGAAAATTGACGTTTCAGGCAAAAGCCCCTCATCAAGAACCTGAAGAAGGGCTTTTGCCCGAAACGTTGATTTTCCTGCTCCTCGGATGCGGCCTGACCTGCTGTGATTTTCCAGCACCACTCTAATCTTGACTCTGACCTCAGCATCTGCAGTCCTCACTTTCGCCATAAGGTGTTAGCTCAGTGTCAGCATTCTGCATCAGAGTGACAAAGCTGGGGACTAAAGCTATACTGTAAGGCACTGAGTACATGATCCAGGCTGAAACTTCAGTGTAGTCAGTGGGAGTGCTGTACTGCCAGATATTCCTCCTTTCAGGTCAGACCCAGACATTCTCACTCAGTCGTATGAATCCTCATTAAATGATCCAGGGAACAGCAGGGGGATTTTCTTAGAGATCTGGTCAATATTCAACAGGAAGATGGTTGTGGGTGTTGGATGTCAGTCATCTCAGCTCCAGGACATCTCTGCAGGAGTTCCTCAGGGTAGTGTCCACAGCCCAACCATCTTCAGCTGCTCCATTAATGACCTTTCCTCCATCCTAAGGTCAGAAGTGGGATGTTCGCCAATGATTAGAAAATGTTCAGCACCATTCATGACTCCTCACATACTGAAGTAGTCCGTGTCCAAATGCAACAAGATCTGGGCAATATCCAGGCTTGGGCTGGCAAGTGGCAAGTAACATTCGTGCCACACAAATGCCAGGCTGTGACCATTACCTACAAGAGACAATCTAACCACCACCCCCTTGACATCCAACAGTGTTACCATCATTGGATCCCCCACTATCAACATCCTTGGGGTTACCATTGATCAGAAACTCAATTGGACTCACCACATAAATGCAGTGGCTACAAGAGCAGGTCAGAAGCAAGGAATACTCCAGTGACTGATTCATCTCCTGACTCCCCAAAGCACAGCTACAAGGCACAAGTCAGGAGTGTGATCGAATACCCCCATCTTGTCTGGGTGAGTGCAGTCCCAACAACACTCAAGAAGCTTGACACCACCCAGGACAAAGCAGCCCACTTGAATGGCACTACAATCCTTGAACCACCGACGCTCAGGAGCAGCAGTGCGTACTTTCTACAAGATGCACTGCAGAAATTCACCAAAGATCCTTAGACAGCGCCTTCCAAATCCATGACCACTTCCATCTAGAACGACAGGGACAAGGATGGCAGATATATGGGGACACCACCTTCAAGTTCTCCTCCAAGTCACTCACAATGCTGACTTGGAAATATATCGCCATTCCTTCACTGTTGTTGGGTCAGAATCCTGGAATTCCCTCCCTAAGGGCATTGTGGGTCAACCCACAGCAGGTGGACTGCAATGGTTCAAGATGGCACCTCACCCCCATCGTCCCATGGGCAATGAAGGATGGGCAATAAATGCTGGGCCCAGCCAGTGACACCCACATCCCACAAAATAAATAAATACTTCAAACAAAATATTTATTCCCTCAGAACCATCTCCGAAAACTTTAGCTGGCCATGATTCCATTGCAGTTTGTCAGACCTTACTGTCCACAAATTGACTACTGTACTCCCTACATTGCAACACTACGATGTAAAGCACTTTGGGACCTTCTAAGGTGGTGAAAGGCACTATATAAATGAAAGTCTTTCTTCCTCCGTCCTATATGTCACTCCAGTTTGTGATGCATGGCTTTAATGATTTTCACTGAAGATTGGGGAGGGGGTGTGGAAGTTACTTTGTGTGAAAACGAATCGCTTTTCGGTGTTGGACTAAGTGCAAACACATATCCAATATGTACCAGAAGGCATCTGGTTCAGCACAGGATGGTTCCTGAGCTGAGATGCTGTTGGCGCAGGGAGGTAGGCCAGGAGAAGCACCAGGCATTTCTAAAAGTGAAGTATCATTTGGCAGAGATTCAAACCGAAACTATTTGTGTGCAAAACAACATCAGCAGCAAAAGTGACGAGACTAAGTAATTCCACTGGCAACAGACGAAATCTAAGCTCTGCAATCATGCCACCTAATTTGTCATGAACCAGACCAGACCCCCTCAAAATAGTTTCAGAAGGTAGCCTAGACCCGAACTTTTAATTAATTTAAAAGTAAACATGTTCCAGACACAACGCGACCGGTCCAACTATTCCATGTCAAGCAAAACAGAGGTTATTGAAACACTGTAGTTAAAATGCAACCAAAGAAAGTATTTATTAGAACAGCTTAACTCTATTGGAAAACTTAACAGAATAATAGAGTAACTATTACTAATGAACTGTTCCAATCTAGTAGCATCCCATAAACACAGCAAAAAAGGCAAATTCAGACACAGGTTCTCACATGCAGTTCTCCAGTCCAGGAGGAATAACCATCAAGAGAAAATTCAGGGAACGTAGCAGCCAGGAGACATTCACTAAGGAGCCAAACTTTGCGGAGACCCCAACAGCTTCTGATGTGACTGTGAAAACCGAAGCCCAATGTTCCTGATCTGTTAGAGCTGGTCACTCTCATTCAGGCTGTTTAAAATAAAAACAACCCTGAGGCTTCCCAAGCTACTCAAGTGCTCTTCAGTAGCCAGCTCAGTACATCTTGTTCAATCCCTCTCTTAAAAGAAATCAGTACAAAATATCCTCTTACAGCTACAGCACCATCACACCAGTCAGCAATGGTAGCCATCAATTAAACAATTCACTGGAGGAGGAGTCTCCCCAAGTATCCCCATCCTCAATGATGGGAGAGCCCAGCATATCAGGCAAAGCATCAGGTTGAAGCATTCGCAATAATCTTCAGCCGAAACTACCAAGTGAATGACCATCTCTGTCTCTCTACAGATTAGGGCGGCACGGTGGCACAGCGGTTAGCACTGCTGCCTCACAGCACCAGAGACCCAGATTCAATTCCCGACTCAGGCGACTGACTGTGTGGAGTTTGCACATTCTCCCCGTGTCTGCGTGGGTTTCCTCCCACAGTCCAAAGATATGCAGGTCAGGTGAATTGGCCATGCTAAATTGCCAGTAGTGTTAGGTAAAGGGGTAAATGTAGGGGATTGGGTGGGTTGCGCTTCGGCAGGTCAGTGTGGACTTGTTGGGCCGAAGGGCCCGTTTCCACGCTGTTAATAATCTAATCTAAAAAATATCCAGTATCACAGATGTCAGTCGTAAACCTCTGATTCACTCCATGTGCTATTTAGACCTGACTGAAGGCAATAGATACTGTAAAATCAATGGGCCCTGACAATATTCTGTGAATAGCACAGATGACTAGTGTTCCAGAGTTTGCCACAGCCCAAGCCAAGCTATTCCAGTATAACTGAGACCCTAGCATCCACTTGACATTTGACAACGTAGATCCTGTACAAAAAAAGTCAAGACAACCTGCAGTTACCACCCTAACAGTCTGCTCTCAGTCATCAATAAAGTGACAGAAATGGTCATCAAGGTCAGCACTTGCTTCGCAATTTGTTGAAAGTTGTTCACTGATGTTTAGTTCCCGTCCTCACTACAGCCTTAGTTCAAGCATTGATAAAAGAACTGAACTCCAGATGTGAGGTCAGACTAACTGCCTCTGACATCAAGGCCACATTCCACTGAGGGTGGCAGCAAGAAACCTGAAATCTGCAGAATGTAACTCAGCACCTGACTTTCCAAAGCCTGTCCACCATCTACAAGGCACAAACCAGGCATGTGTTGGAATATTACTCATTTGCTTCATAATGCAGCTCCGAGAACACTCAAGAAGCTTGACACCGTCCAGGACACGTGGCACCACATCCAAAGCATCCACTCCCCCCATCACCGACGTTCAGTAGCAGCAGTGCGTACCATCACAAAATGCTCTACAGAGGTTCACCTTCCTTCTAGAAGGACATGGGCAGGTAAACCACCGCTTACAAGTTCCCCTCCAAGTCACTCACCATCCTGACTTGAAGTGATATCGCCATTCCTTCAATGTTGTTGGGTCAAAGTTCCAGGACACTCTCCCAGCGGCATCAGATGGTCTTCAGTCATTCAAGACGTTAGCTCCCAATCACTTTCACAAGTGCAACTGGGGATGGGCAATAAGTTTTTTTCCCAATCAGAAAAGTACACATGCTGTGAATGAATATGAAAAAACACTCCCGCCCAAAAGGTTACTTAAATTGTTGCGTATGAGTTTGCTGTGCTCAAATTAACGTCATCTTTCATTACAATGATATTTATATTTATGGAGGATTTTATTAACTGCCAAGTGCTTTGGGATGAACTGAGATCATGTTTTGAATTCATCCCAGACAAATGAAGTTAATATGCAAATACATCCTGTCCCTAAATGATCTGCTTACAGCCTGTGTCCAACCCATCTGCCATGTTTGCCTTGAAGTAATTTTATTCTTGTGAAGTGATTTAGGAACATCAACATTTTTAATTCAGTCTTAAATTCCTTCTTTAGGATAATGCTGTGTTCCTTTAACAAAGATGTGGACGGTATTGGACTGGGTTGGGCAAAGTCAGAAGTGAATGCTAGCACTCCTACTTCAGCATTGGTCCATAAAGGTAATGATGATGTGCATTCATATAGCACCTATAGCATAGTGACATATCTTGAGAGGCTTCACAGGGTGATCAGATAACAATCGACAGGAGATGTTTGGGACAGTACCATTGCATCACAAGACCCTTCCCTTTTGCCCACCACTACCCTGTTCATAAGTTTCTTTAGCCAACCGTGCTTGGCACACCTCCAGTGTGATTCTGGACATTCAACAGTTAGAGAGGTGCAACAGCAGTGGTTAGCACTGCTGCCTCACAGCGCCTGAGACCCGGGTTCAATTCCCGACTCAGGCGACTGACTGTGTGGAGTTTGCACGTTCTCCCTGTGTCTGCGTGGGTTTCCTCCGGGTGCTCCGCTTTCCTCCCACAGTCCAAAGATGTGCGGGCCAGGTGAATTGGCCATGCTAAATTGCCCGTAGTGTTAGGTAAGGGGTAAATGTAGGGGTATGGGTGGGTTGCGCTTCGGCGGGTCGGTGTGGACTTGTTGGGCCGAAGGGCCTGTTTCCACACTGTAAGTAATCTAATCAAATTAAGAGCGAGATAGGAAGAAATTTCTTCGTCCAGGGTCATAGAGTACAGAAACAGACCCTTTGGTCCAAC
Source organism: Hemiscyllium ocellatum (assembly GCF_020745735.1). Taxonomy (NCBI): domain Eukaryota; kingdom Metazoa; phylum Chordata; class Chondrichthyes; order Orectolobiformes; family Hemiscylliidae; genus Hemiscyllium; species Hemiscyllium ocellatum. The sequence goes on from NC_083442.1 coordinate 20,432,791, forward strand.
CAGTCCATCCCAACTTAATCCCAAACTAAACTGATCATTGACTTCAGTCGGAAAAGAGGAGAATACCCCCCTACCTACAGCAATGGAGCGGGGGTTGAGAATGTTAAGTTCTTCAGAGTGATGATAACAGACGACCTATCCTGCACTTTCCAATGTAGATGTGACAGTCAAGAAAACACAACAATGCTTCTTGTTCCTTAGGCAGCTCAGGAAATTCGGCACCTCTCTAAGGACCCTCACCAATGTCTACAGATGCACCAGTGACTGCATACTGTCCGGGTGTATAATGGACTGACAACTGCTCTGCCCAGGACCTTAAGAAACTACAGAAGGTTATGTGCACCATTGGGAAGCCAACCCCCCATCCACTGGCTCCATTTACACAGCTCGCTACTGTGGAAAGGCTGCCAACATCAACAAAGGCCTCTCCCACCCCAGTAATGATTTCTTACAACCTCTTCCGTCAGACAGAAGATACAGAAACCTGAACACACAGACCAGCTTCTTCCCAGCTGTTATTAGACTGATGGATGGGCTATCTAGCCTCAAATAAGTATTAATGTTGATTTTGCCTAGCCCATGCCCTGTGTGCCTCTGTCTAAGTTCTTTTTTCACCCTTTGATCTATATAACCTTGCTTACTATGATCAGTCTGTAATGCTAGTAAGCAAAGCTTTTCCACTGTACTTAAGTACATGCGATGATAAATAAATCAAATCAAATCAAACTAGTCCCACCTGCCTGCACTTAGCCAATATCCCTCCAAATATTTCTTATTCATGTACTTATCCAAATGTCTTTTAAACATTGTAACTGTACTCACACCTACCAATTCCACACATGAATCACCCTCTGTAAAAATATTGCCTCTCATATCCTTTTTAAAACCTTTCTCCTCTCACCTTAAAAATATGCTCCTTCATCTTGAAATCCACCCAATTTAGGGAAAAGACACCTGCCATCCACCTGATCTATACCACTCATCATTTTATAAACCCCTATAAGGTCACCCCCCCAACCTCCTACCCTCCCGTAAAAACTGAATTCCCAGCCTATTCAGCCTCTTCTTTTAACTCGAACCACTGCAACATCCTGGCAATCCTATTCTGAACCCTTTCCAATTTAATAAAATCCTTCCCCATAAACTGGAATTGCACACAGTGCTCCAGATGAGGCCTCACTAACATCCTGTACATCCTCAACACTAACGTCCCAACTCGTGTACTCAAAGGCCTGAGCAATAAAGGCTTTCTTAACCACTCTCAGAGGGTTTTGGGTCTTTGGAACTCCTTGCCACAGAGAGTTCTGGGGGCAGAGTCCTTGTGTATATTTAAGACTCGTGTAGTTAGAGTTGTGATCAGTCGGGGAATCAAGAGGTACAGGGAAAAGGCAGGTAGGTGGACATGAGGAATGTTGGATCAGCCATGATCCAATTGGATGGTGGATCAGGCTTGAAGGGCCCAATGGCCTACTCCTGGTCCTACTTCTTATGGCCTGCTGACCTCAGCACTACCACTATACCTCTTTATAATGAAAGGACATGATCAGAACTTCTATAGTTGGATTGAAAACCTTGTGATTGCAGAAAGGAATACATAGTCAGGATCCCATGTAGAATGTGGGATGATTAATGATTCCTGCCAGAGGAGATATCTGGAAAAAAAGTCAATGAAAACAGGTTTTCATTGAAAAGAACACATTAAATAAAGCAAAGAACTGGAGGGGGCATGGTGGCTCATTGGTTTGCACTGCTACCTTACAGCACCAGGGATCTGGGGTTGATTCCACGCTCAGGCGACAGTCTGTGTTGAGTTGTATGTTCTCCCTGTGGCTTCCTCCCACAGTCAAAAGATGTGAAGGTTAGATGGATTGGCCATGGGGGTTGCAGGATTGGGGTGGGATGCTTTTTCATAGAATCCTTACAGTGTGGAAACAGGCCATTCGGCCCAACAAGTCTGCACTGACCCTCTGAAGAGTAACCTGTTACTCTACATTTACCACTAACTAATGCACCTAAACAACACATCCCTGAACACCATAGGGCAATTTAGCACAGCCTATCGATCCTAACCTGCACATCTTTGTGATTGCGGGAGGAAACCAGAGCATCTGGAGGGGAACCATGGAGGGAATGTGCCAACTCCACACAGACAGTCACCTGAGGTCGGAACGGAATCCAGGTCCCTGTGAGACAGCAGTGTTAACCACTGTACTATCCCGTGTGGAGGGTACCTGATGGGCCAAATGGCCTGCTTCCACACTCTCAGGGATTCTACGAACCGCTAGAGGTCTGAAACCGTAAGTGCTGGAGGAAACTCAGTAGGTCTGGCAGCACCTGTGGAGAGAGGGAGAGACCAGCAGAGTTAGTGTTTCAGGTGCAGTGATCCAAGCTCAGAGTGGAGATGGAAGAGCAGGAGTACACTGTCTCTGACTGGCTCCCATCCATACCTCAGCTGGGATTGGTTGCCTCTTGAAGAAGAGCCATTGGACTGGAATTGTTAACCCGGTTTATCTCTCCATCTTCACTGCCAGACCTGCTGACTTTCTCCAGCACTGTCTGCTTTTATTCCATAGAGACCAATTCCTTGGGGCAAAGGGGTGGGGGAGGAAAGAGACTCTCTCTCTGTTTTTACTCGCAATGAAATATTTAAACGTTAAAGGGGGACTTACATTTTGTCTTTAGTTTGTGTGCAGTGGGCTGGATGTCAGAGAAACAAGACTGACATTATTGCTGCATCATTGCAAAAGAGAAGGAGATACCACGGGACGACTTTCGGTACTCGTCAATTATTAATGGAAAAATAATTATTTCGTTCGGGAGCTTTACATAGTTAAGAATTTACTCCAGTCTAGTTTGTCAATGTCCTGTTAACAACAGATTGAAAGAGTTTTTCTAAAACAAAAATGCTAAAAATGACCTCTCCTTAGTCCTCTGCAGCTGCACTTGCACAGAAAGGTTAGGTGTGTTACAATTGGACCATGTTCACAAGAACTTTGTCATTTGTCGATTGACAATTTTAACAGAAACAGTGTGATAAAATGTAACAAAAGCTCTTGATAAAGTGTAACAAAAGTGTGCACTGCTCCCTCACACTCAGCCCTAATGGATGCTTTGTTATCTGTTCCCTGTCCAGTTTCTATCTGGCTCCTACTCTGTGCTGATGCTGTATCTGGTTAGCAAGAAATCGAAGGCTTTAAACGCTTTGTTCCAATCCTTGATAGTTAGTCCATTTTAACAGCGCTGTATGGGAGAATGTGACATTTCTGGTTTGTATTTCCCAGCGGCTCGTTGATCCTTATCGCCCCTGGTTCGATTAAAGTGCAGGAACAAATTAAGAACAAAATTAACTTTGCCATGACTACCCGTGTACAGTAAAGACGCCACAGTTTTAACCAGAAATTGCTGGAAAAGCTCTGGAGAGAAATCGGAGTTAATGTTTCAGCGACGTTTCCTCAGTTTTAACCAGACTGCTCTCTCAGTAGAGAGAGAGAGATAACTGGTGGAAGTTTAACCTGAAGATAACTGCAACAGGTTGAGGAAAGGTGTACTTCGTGGTAACTTTAGCCAGTGTGGAAACTGAACCCATTCTGTTGGCATCGCTCTGTATTGCAAGCCAGCTGTCCAGCCAATTGAACTAACCGACCAGTTTGTTTATAAGTTGCTGAGTCTGGATGAGAGTGGTGCTCGATTCCTTATCCATATTGATTTACAGTCTCAGCGTTATTTTCGGTTCTTGCTTGTGAGAGACTCCAACACGAGACTTCTTGAGACTGGCGTTAGTGTAAGCATTCCCCCTATTTGTGTGGCCAGAGAGCTACATAAGGGATAAAAGCAATCTTTCAAAAGTTCCCATGAAGTCGCCTGACTAAAAATAGAAACGACCAGGAAATTGCTTTTAATATGAAATGCCATCAGCGCTTTTTTTTTAAAAAAGTTCAGATTTCTAAATGATTCCACTTTAAAAAAAACCTCTCGCTAATTTGCCTCATAAATATCTTGTTGGTGTATCACTACAATGCACATCTCTCAATTTTCCACTCTCTGTCTCTCTGCTGCTCCCTCTCAATGCCTATATTTGTCTTGCAATGTTGTTACATTTACTCGTCTGGGAGTAATCCAGTTCTGAACAATGGGTTTTCAGAAATAGGGGATTAATTGCACCTATATTTGGAGTTGCAGACTGGATTTTAAAGATTAATCAATCACCCTTTACCCAAACAAGGGCTCGCCAACTTTTTCCAAATAAAAACAAAATTACTTTCTTCAAAAGCTTCTAAATGAACTTTCTTTCCTGCTAAGGGATGGCAATTTAAAACAGAAATTCAGGAGGATTTTAGCAACATCTAAAGTCCTTTTCTTTCTGTAGGTCAGAGCGGAATAATGACATTGTCAGTGAATCATTAGCCACTTCGGGTTAAAGTGAAGAGATTGCCCAGGGTTGAAAGGTGACAGCTAATTTCTTGTTTAACTCTACTGACCTCCATGGGATTGATTTAAAACTGGTTTCCAGTAAAAGATGACACCTTCATCTTGTTTTTTGACTTTCAGTTTGGCAGTGAGTTCTCATTTTCCATCACTTGTCAGAAAAAAAGTGCCCATATTTACTTGGGGTATTTTTTTTAAAAAGGGTGACAGTTACTTAAATATAAAGCCACTCAGTGCCTTGCTTCATGTACTTTATGCAGGGGACACTGTATCTTTACAGCTGGTAGTTTGGCTGTATGGAGAGTTCTTATTACAACACTTATCTTGCACTGGTTCAGCCATTGATTGACAGATTGGTAAATATAAGGGTCAAAGGACATTCTTTGTGAAACTGCAATATAACATCAGCTTGACTGTGGTGGTAGTGTCCCAACCTCTGAACCAAGAGGCCTGGGTTCAAGTCCCACTTTCTCCAGAAGTGTATGATAGTAACTCTGAATGAATTGATTTAAAAACAACCTAACAGCCTATCTCAGGAGAGGAAGGCACTCTCTGTCTATGTACAGCCAACATGGACTGGGATGAAGGGTAGGAGCTGCACACCCAGACATGGGTGATCATTTTCACCCAAATTAATTCCATGGCAATAATAATGTGCCTTCCGGAAACGTCAATTCCCCTTCTCCTTGGATGCTGCCTGACCTGCTGTGCTTTTTCCAGCTCCACCCTTTATCCACCCTGACCCTCCAGCATCCGCAGTCCTCACTATCTCCAACAATGATGCGCTTCCAACACCAGCAGTTATTCTGGTCTCTCCATTCTCTCCTCCTCTCACTCCTGTCCATCTTCACTCCCTTTTACTTTTCCTCTCCTTCTTGTCCCCTCTTCTCATCTCCCCCTCCAGTTCTTTTTTTTTAAGATTACTTACAGTGTGGAAACAGGCCCTTCGGCCCAACAAGTCCACACCGACCCGCCGAAGCGAAACCCACCCATACCCCTACATTTACCCCTTACCTAACACTACGGGCAATTTAGCATGGCCAATACACCTGACCCGCACATCTTTGGACTGTGGGAGGAAACCGGAGCACCCGGAGGAAACCCACGCGGACACGGGGAGAACGTGCAAACTCCACACAGTCAGTCGCCTGAGTCGGGAATTGAACCCAGGTCCCTGGCGCTGTGAGGCAGCAGTGCTAACCACTGTGCCGCCGTGCCGCCCAGAGTTCTTCTCCTCATTCTCCTTGTTCCTACCCTTCCCTTTCCCCTTTTCTCTCTCATTCTCCACTCCCCTTTCCCCTTTACTTCTCACTTTCTTTCTCCCCCATCCCTTTTCCCTACTATCTCTTCTCTTTAGCCCCTTCCTTTCCCTACAACTCCCCCTAAACCCCTTTGCATCCTTCTCCCCTACTTCCCCCTCCTGTTTCTCCCCATTTCCCCTGCCCTTCTCCCCAATTTTCCCCCCGTCCTTCTCCATACTCTCATTTTCCCCTCCCCAACTCATTCATTTCTCCCTCCCCCCCATTATCTGAAATTCTTAGGCATTTTAGGGAACAGCAGTAGACAACTAAACAAAATCTAGCAAAGAGGGACAAAATTGATTCTGAAAGTAGATTGGCAAGATATATAAAAACCATCAGCACTGGCCTCTACAGACATATTCCACCCTCGGGCGACTGTCTGTGTGGAGTTTGCACGTTCTCCCCGTGTCTGCGTGGGTTTCCTCCGGGTGCTCTGGTTTCCTCCCACAGTCCAAAGATGTGCAGGTTTAGGTGGATTGGCCAAGCTAAATTGTCCCATAATATCCGTAGTAAATGCAGGGTTACAGGGAAAGGGTGGGGGCAGCGAGAGGGGAGGGTTTGCGATGGGATGTTCTTCAGAGAGCCAGTGTGAACTTGATGGGCTGACTAGCCTGCTTCCATACCAGAAGGATTCTATGATTGTATTCTATGATATAAAAAGAGAGAAGTTAAAGCAGGTAGTTGGGGGTTCCAACTGTGGAATTGCTAACGAGGAGCAGAGAAATTGCAGATAATTGAAACCAATATTTTACATCAGCCTACACCATGGAAAACACAATAAAGATACCAGAAAAATAAAATGCTAATGGGATGAAAGATTTTGCGACAGTGTCTATCTTTACCTGACAAACTAATGGGACTAAAAGCTGACCAGGCATTAGGGTCCAGTGGCCTATGTCCAAGGATTTGAAAGAAAATGCTTATAGAAGTAGTGGAGGCATTGGTCGAAATATTCTAGAACTCACTAGACTATGGAAAGTTCCCATCAAATAGGAAAACAGCCAAAGTGACATCCTTATTTAAGAAGGAAGGAAGATAGAAGCAGCAAACAACAGGCCAGTTAGCTTAACTTCTGTCATTGAAATTAATAACGAAATGTTGTGCATGCCTTTATTGGTCAGTGCATAAGTATCTGAGTCGAGAGGAGCTATACAAGACATTGGTTCGGCCACTTTTGGAATACTGCATTCGGTTCTGGTCTCCCTGCTATAGGAAAGATGTTGTGAAACTCGAAAGGGCACAGAAAAGATTTAAAAGGATGTTGCCAAGGATGTTGGAGGATTTGAGCTATAGGGAGAGGCTGAATAGGCTGGGGCTGTTTTCCCTGGAGCATCAGAGGTTGAGGGGTGACCTTATAGAGGTTTATACAATCATGAAGGGCATGGATAGTGTAAATAGCTAAGGTATTTTCCCCAGGTTAGAGGAGACCAGTACTGGAGGGCATAGGTGTAAGGTGAGGGGGAAAGATTTAAAAGGGATCTAAGGTGTAACTTTTTCACACAGAGGATGGTATGTGTATGTAAGGGGCTACCAGAGGAAATGATGGAGGCTGGTACAATTACAGCATTTAAAAGGCATCTGCATGGGTATCTGAATAGGAAGGGTTTCGTGCAGTATGGGAAAATGCTGGCAAATGGGATTAGGTTAATTTTGAATATCTGGTTGGCATGGACGAGTTGGACTCTATGACTCTATAAGTAGAAAGACATTCAGAAAAGTTTAACACAATCCAAAAGAGTCAGGATGGTTTTGTGAAAGTGAAATTATGTATGACAAATTTGCCAGCGTTCTTAATAAGCAGGGTTGATAAGGAAGAACTAATGAATGGAATGTAGTTGGGTTTCCAGAAGGCATTTGATAAGGTGCCAAATAAAGGGATTTTTTGCATAAGGTAGGAACTCATGATACTGATGTATCAGCATGGACTGAGGATTAGCTAACACACAGAAGACTGTGAATCAAGATTGATTTGTCTTTTCTTTTGAGGTTGGAAAGTTCTATCTAGTGGACTAGCACAAGATTCGGTGGCCTCAATTATTTATGATCTACATTAATGATTTGGAAGTGGGGAAAGTGTATCAACCATAGATTCCCCGCAACATGGAAACAGGCCATTCAGCTCAATGGATCAACACCAGCACTCCAGAGAGCATCCCACTCAGACCCATTCCCCCATCTCTGTAACCCTGCAATTCCCATAGCTAACGCACCTAATCTACACATCTCTGAACATTATGGGCAATTTAGCATGGTTAATCCATCTAACTTGCACATCTTGACAGGGAGGAAACTCACACAGATGCAGGGAGAACATGCAAACAGCACACAGTCAGTGGAATCAAACCTGGGTCCCTGGCACCAGAAATGTCGACTTCTCCATCCCCTGATGCTGCCTGTCCTGCCTGTCTTCCCTGCTACTGTGAGGCAGCACTGCTAACCTGTGAGTCACCGTGACACTCACTGGAAGCAAGTAAAGATCTGCTGACAATACAAAAATAGGTGGGAGAGCATGCTGTGATGAGGATATTAAAAAATCTGGAATGGGTTGTAGATAGGTTGAATAAGGGGGAGAAACTTGGCAAAAGAAGTAAGGAGATGTGGGTGAATGAAATGCAAAATGCTAGCATTCAGGTGTAGCAAGTAATTAAGAAGGCAAATTGAATTTTTTTTATTATTGGAGGGTTAGAGTTTTAAAACATGGAAGTGTTGTTACAACTGTGCAGGGTGTTGGTGAGGCTGCACATGGAGTGCTGCCAACAGTTTTGGTCCCTGTATTTAGGAAAGGCTGAACTGGCATTGGAGGCATTAATTCCTGATGAAGGGCTCCTGCCCAAAACATCGATTCTCCTGCTCCTCAGATGCTGCCTGACCTGCTGTGCTTTTCCAACACCACTCTAACCTTGGCATTGGAGGTGATTCAAAAGAGGTTCACGAAACAGATTCCTGGGATGATGGAGTTAACTCATCAGGAATGGCTAAACAGGGTAAACCTTTATTCATTAGAGTTTTGATAAGTATGGACGGATCTTAGCAAAATGTACAAAGTGGCCAATTCTTATGGGTATCCCAAACTCTGAGCTAGGAGGCTCCAGTTCAAGTCCTGTTGGTTCTCTAGGTATACAACATTTGAAATGAGGAAAACATGTGAGGGAACTTGACAAGGTCAATGCTGAGAAGTTGTTTTCAAGAGAGGGGCAATCACTAGTATTGATCCAGAATAAGAAGACACACGCATTTAACACGGAGATGCACAGCAATTAGTTCTCTCAGAGGGCAGTGAATGCCTGGACTTCTCTACTCCAGAGATCTGTGGAGGCTAGAATGTATGTAAAAATGATTTAGACAGATTTGTGAAATATTGGGGAGGGCTTTGCTGAGCTGGTATGATGGGGAGAAGTCAAGGCTTGGGGAAGATCAGGTATGATCTTGTTGAATGGTGGTTATTGAGGGGCTGAATGGTCTATCGCTTCTATTTCTGAAGTTATGTTCCTCTTTCCATGTTTTCTTTCTCCTTGTCCTTTCCCCTCCTCCACTTTTACCAACTTCACCCTTCCCTCCTATCCCCGTCTTGTTACCTACCTTCCTTTATCCGCCCACCCCTCCCCCCTCCTCCTCTGCCCCACCTCTCCTGTTCCTTTTCCCTCACCCCATTTTCCCCTCACTCTTTCTCTTCCCATTCCCCCTATTCTCTTCACCTCCCTTCCCCAACTCCTGCTCTGCTTTTAAACCCTTTCCTTTCGCACTGCCCTTTTCCTTTCTCCTCCCCTTTCTCCCTCCCTCTCCAGGTTTTTATCCCTTCCCTTCATCCCCTTCCTCTCCTCATTTCCTCTCTACTAGCAGACTGCTTTCCCCTTTCCCTGACTCCTTCTCTATCTCTCTCCCCACTCTTTGTTCCTCCAAATCATTCACCTTTCCATTTGCACCCCTCTCCGTTCTGCAACCCCTCCATTTCCCAACACCACCAACCCTCAGGTCACCCCAGCATCCCCTCATACCACCCACCTACCTCTCCCCACATCCTTTCCTCCCCCCCACCCTTTCTCCTGCTTACCTTTACCCCCTTCTTCCCATCTTTCTCTCCCTTTTTTCCTTTCCCATTCACTTTTCCAAAACACCCCTCCCTTTTCACCCTCTTTATCTTCGATTTCCCTTGCCCCTCCATCTCTAATGTATTCCCCCCCAACACTTCTCCATTTTCCCTAAACCCCACCACTCTCCTCCCTCCCCCTCACCAGCATCCCCCTTTTCCCCCTCCCCCGCTTTCAACCGCCTCCTCCTTACCCCCATCCTCACCTTCTGCCTGTGCTCCATCTCCCCTATTCGCTCTTTCAGCCCCTTCCCATTCTCCCTCCCCCCTCCCCATTTGCCCTTCCTTCCCTCCCCCTTTCTCCCTCCTCCCTCAACCTCTCCGCCATTTCCCCCTCCGTCTTTAAACTCCTCCTTCTTCTTCCCCCACTGCCTTTTTGCTCCACCCTCAAATGTCTCCTCCCTCTCCTCTCCCCTCCCTCCAACCCTTTATCCACCCTGCCCTACGTCTCTTTCACTGCTTTTCCATCTTTCCCCCTTTTACCTAGTCTTCTCCACTCTTTCCCCTTCCCTTTCGTCCCCCTCCCCTCCCCTGTCTGCTTCCCCTCTTCCAGACTCCCCTCCCGCCCACTCCTCACCTCTCCCTTTCACCTTCCTTGCCCTCTCCACTCTCCCCTCCATCCTCTCCCCATCCTATCCTCCCCTGCCCTCACCTCCCCATCCTCCTCTCCCTATCCTCCCCTATTCTCTCCGAACCCCACCCTGTCCTCACCATTCTCCCCTTCGGGTTGCCCTATCCTCCCCTCCTCTTCACCCTTTGCCCCATCCTCCCCTCTCCCAATCCTTTCTTCCCCCTTCCCCATCCTCTTCTCTTCTGCTTCTCCCCATCATTCCCCCCCCCAAATGTGTCTTTCCCTTTTCCCAATCCTCTCCTCTCCATTATCACCTCCCCCTGCATCCTTCACTCCCTCCCCCTTCTCTTCCCTCCCAAACCCCTCCCTCTCCCTTTTCTCCCCATTCTCTATTCTCCCGCCCCCTCCTAACCTCCCTTCCCTCTACTCCCCTTTTTCCTCCTCACCTCCCTTCCCCCACACCCCTTTCTCCTCCTAACCTCCCTTCCCTCTACTCCCCTTTCTCCTCCTAACCTCCCTTCCCTCTACTCCCCTTTCTCCTCCTAACCTCCCTTCCCCCACACCCCTTTCTCCTCCTAACCTCCCTTCCCTCTACTTCCCTTCCTCCTCCTGACCTCCCTTCCCTCTACTCCCCTTCCTCCTCCTAACCCTAAACTTACCATCTAGGGAAAGTGATTCATGTGGTTTGACCTGGAGGATGTGGAGGTATTTAGAGGCAGTAGGACACCCTGAAATCTCCTGTAGTCAGGGGTACACTCTATCACCCCCACTGCCTCCAGTTTGAGGGGTATATTTGTGTGCATGTAGGTCCAATCATACTGCCCACCCGTTGCTCTGTTGTTGATGCCAGCAGTTGAGATTGAGTCTGGGAATTAGGTATGACTCTGGGAGTTGGAGATGATTCTGGGAGTTGGGGAAGAGTCTGGGAATTGGGGGCAAGCCTGGGAATTGGGAGACCATTAGGGAGTTGGGGTTGAGGCTGGGAGTTGGGAATTGAGTCTGGGATTGGGAGACAGTCTGGGAGATGGGATTGAGTCTGGAAACTGAGAATTAGTCTGGGAATTGGGGGTGAGTTTGGGAGTTGGGGTTGAGTCTGGGAATTGGGATTAGGTCTGGGAGTTAGGGGATGAGCCTGGGTGTGGTGGGGGGGGTGAGGTTTGGGAGATGGGATTGAGTCTGGGAGTTGTGGATTAGTCTGGGAGGTGGGGTTAAGTCTCAGAGTTGAGGTTGGGTCTGGGAATTGGGGGACAATCTGGGAATAGGGATTGAGTTTGGGAGTTGGGAATGAGTCTGAGTATTGGGGTTGAGTCTGGGAATTGGGGTACAGTCTGGGAGATGGGTTCGAGTCTGGAAATTGGGGATTAGTCTGGGAATTAGGGATGACTCTTGGAGGTGGGGGTTAAGTCTAGCAGTTGGGGTTGAGTCTGGGAATTGGGGGACAGTCTGGGAATTGGCATTGAGTCTGGGCGTTAGGGAATGAATCTGGGAGTTGGGTTGAGAGTGTGTTGCTGGAAAAGCACAGCAGATCAGGCAGCATCCAAGGAGCAGGAGAATTGACATTTCGGGTCGGAGCCCTTCATTAGAAATCGATTCTCCTGCTCCTCGGATGCTGCCTGACCTGTTGTGCTTTTTCAGCAACACACTTTCAACTCTGATCTCCAGCATCTGCAGAACTCACTGTCCCTCTGGGAGTTGAGTCTGGGAGTTGGGGGTGAGAGTCTGGGAATTGGGGGTGAATTTGGGAGATGGGGGGGTGAGTCTGGGAGATGTGGATGAGTCTGGAAGATGGTGATAAGTCTGGGAGATGGTGATAAGTCTGGGAATTGGGGGTGAGTCTGGGAGAGGGGGGTGAGTCTGGGAGATGGGGATGAGTCTGGGAGATGGGGGTGAGTCTGGGAGATGGGGGTGAGTCTGGGAATTGGGGACAGTTTGGGAGATGGGGGGTGAGTCTGGTAGTTGGGGATAAGTCTGGGAATTGGGGGTGAGTCTGGGAGATGGGGACAGTTTGGGAGATGGCGGGTGAGTCTGGGAGTTGGGGGTGTGGGAATTGGGGGGAGTTGACAAGGGAAATTCAGGCCGAAAACACATCAAAGTTAACTTTTCTCTGTTTCTCTCTCAATAAAGGGGTCGGCCTTGGTCTGATTGGCGCCGGGTTTCCATGGGAGACGATGACGCAGGCGGTTTTGGATTACCTCTCAGCTGGAATGCCTTGGGACAGTGCATTGAGAGACAGCTCTCGCTCTCATTGTTAAGCAGATTGGACAGAGAGAGAGGGCAGCTCGCTGTGTCTCGCCTATCTGCCCCCTCCTTCCATCCCTCACTCCCCACCCCTTCCTGCCCTCCCTCCTCTGGGGGGTGGGGGGCTTTTCCAGCTTTTTTTCCCCCCTCCCTCCTTCAGCGAAAAACACGTGAACGCGATTGAGCAGCGAGAAAATAAAGGCAGCACTTTCAGCTTGTCTCACTTTCACTGTGCACCCTCTCCATTCACTCCCAGCACCTTTACTTTTTTTTTCCTAGTATATTTTTTTTAAATAGAAGGAAGGACAACAATCCACTTTCTTTCCTTAGCCTCCCTTTCCTTTTTATTTCAAAGCTGCCACCCCCCCCCCCCCCCTTTTTTTCTTTGGTCTTGGCATCAAGGAGCTGAATTCTTCTGTTTCTGTAGGTAGTATAGAAATTACCAGCACCGTCCACCCCTGCCCCCTCCCCACCCCGCCCCCTCCTGCTCTCCCAGCACCAGCACCAGCACCGCCTGCCCGGAATAGGGGGAACACAACGGATTCAGTCTGCTCTCCAGTCATGAGCACAAAAAGTGATGAAGCCAACAACGGTGAAGAGGAGGTAAGGTTTGGGCTTGTCCAGAGGGGAGGGAAAGGGACACTACACTGCACTCTCTTTCTCCCACCCTTTCACCTGTCACATTCATCCTGCTTTTTCCTTACCCCCCTCCCCTGCTTTTAAAAACAAGTAACACTTTTTAAACAAAAGTTTTTATATGGGGGGGTTCTTATTCACACATTCTCATCCTGACTTTTAAGAAGTTTTTGCTGTGCAACTTTTTTTAAAAAATATCACCTGTTCATCTCATTTTTTAGTTGGTCACTCAGAAATCTACCTTGTTTTTAAAGTAATGTTTGGTTTCCTGTTTAATCGTATTTACTGGTTGTGGAGGGATGTGGCCTGTTTAAAGGGCACGTTCAGGAATGGAACAGTTGTCGTGTTCTTGCAGGTTTGCACTTTAGAAGTAAATCTCGCATTGTTTTTTATAAATTTAAGTTTTTTTTGTTTAAAAACTCCTCAGTTTTAAGACTGTTGGTGTCACCCTCTCTCCAGACTTAAACTTGCCTCTCTCTCCCTCTGCTGTTTAGTTTAATAAGGTCTTAAAGCGGGACTGTCCAGGGAAGTTCAGACCACAAGCCTTGTTAATAGACAGCGTCTCTTTTATAGAGAGCAAGACGTCGCTGGTCTTTTTTTCTCTCTCTCTGCAGTATTTTTTTTTTGTTTCCTCGGAGATTTGTCTGAAAAAACAACGGATGAGACCCCGAGGAGCTCGGCATCTTAAACACGCCAAGTTGTGAGCTTTACAGACGCTTAGAATTCCTGCCTTTAATTTTGGGGGACTTCCGAAATAGATTCCGGAGTCACAGAAACCGGGCCAAAAACTAACAGTCATTCCATTTTTAATGACTTTTTTTTTAGTTCTGAGAACTGGGGAAGAATACTTCAGTGTGGGAGAAGGGTTGAGAGTTCAGTAGGTCATCTGGTTTGAACTTGGAAGCAACTCTGTTGTTTTTATATTAAAAAAACCTCCTCTAGGATCAGTTCACTCCTAAAGTGTTCTGCAACTACTCGCCCGGTTTATTCTTGCAGTTTCTGATGTATTCAGACTGCAGTCGGTTCTCACTTTAACTCCGAGTCTGCCATCCCTCAAATGTCTATTTTTTTTTAAAAAGTCAGATTGATTCAAAGGTGTAATGCTACACCTCTGGGGCTGGTGGGATTTGAACCCAGGAAACTTCGAGCCTAGAGGTAGGGACTTTACTGTTGTGCCACAAGAACTGGTTTATCTCTTTTTTTTATTAAAAAGAATTCGGGGATACTTGTGGGGTCAGTGAGATTTGTCCCAGGACCTCCTAGCCCAGAGGTAGGGTAACCACTTCAAGACCTCATCTCACTTAAATTCCAAACTAATGTCTTGCCTGTGTGTATGGAGTGAGAAAGAGAAATGGTTACAGGCTGGAGTGTAAAATCCTCAATGTTCCAGTTTATCGAATGAAGCAGTACTGATGAAGATCAGTCTGCCCATTATGTCCACATTAGGAGAGTGCAATTATTCCTACTCTCCTGGGACGTGCCATTTATTTTGTCTCCCCTGTGTGATTAACTCCCTGTTAATTAATTTTCTCCCACCACAAGGTAATTTGCTATGCTAAAATACTCCTATATCCATTGGCTGTCTTTGGATTATCTTCATGTTCCCCATGGTTAAGTTTCCTCATGCCATTGAGGAAACCATTATTCCTCACTTGATCGAAATTCCTTTGTTCTCCAGTTGACACTGGCCTCAGTCTAACCTGCATCAGTTAACTAACTAAACTAGCCCAATTAGTTTGAGGCTGATCACAACTTGCCAGAGCAGTGACGAGCTGCTAATGTCCGTTGGAATTGATGGGAATTAAATGTAGATTGAAATCTTTAAACAACTTCCTCTTCCCTTGCTTTGAGGGGAGGGTGGAGGGGTGAGAGCCTTTCAGGATTGTTAGCAAGCAGTACAGTTCAGAGTTCTGGTTCATGTCAAGGGTTGTGTTAGAGAAGGTTTAAATCCAGCTCCTGAAGTCATGTGGCTGCTTTAAAAGCTGTGCTTGCTGTAGCCTCCTAGAGGAACACTGGTTCTAACTCTATTGCCACAACTTAATGACTCTGGTAATCTTGTGCAATTGTCTGGCCAAGAATCACCTGACTGTAGGCATTGAACAAACCTAGATCTCCTAACTTTACTCAACCATAGCTTAATCCTGACTTTTATAATAACTAAGGCAAATTTTTAACTGCAGCTATTGACAAGCAAACTTTGGTTTCCAGAATGTATGGAATGAGCAGGAGTAACTGGGCCATTCAACCCCTCAAACCCACTCTCTGCTATCCAAATAAAATTGGAGGGTGCTATGGTGACTGGTTAGCACTGCTACCTCTCGGCACCTGGGTTCGATTCTAGCCTTAGGTGACTGTCTGTCTGGGCATCTGCATGTTCTCCGTGTCCGCATGGTTTCTTCCAACATTGCAAAGATGTGCAGGTTAGGTGAATCGATCTTGCTAAATTGCTCAGTGTTCAGGGGTGTGTAGGTTAGGGGTAAATGTAGAGTAGTAGTCTGGGTGAGTTACTCTTGGGAGGATTGATATGGACTTGTTGGGTCAAATGGCCTGTTTCCACACTGTAGGGATTCCATGATCCTATGACTAGGAAAGGTCTAGAGGGATATGGACCAAATGCTGGCAGAAAGGACTAGATATATTTAGGATATCTGTTCTGCGTGGGCTGAACGGTCTGTTTCCGTCTGACTCTGTTTGTGGTCACCACTTTCCTGTCTGCAAACCCCTCCCTCACTAAAAATTTGGAGTTACTTGATGGTCAAAAAAAAAATGCTCTAACTTGGCTGGTTCTTCAATAGATCTGGGAGTAGAATTGCCTGTGGACAAATCCTCCTGGGACCTTGTGCATCTGAGAAGATTCCACAGGAATTTATAAACTCATGTAACTGCAGCTGCATTGTAACAGTGATATTGGACTGACAACTGATGGAATTTTGTTTCCGAGTTTGCCAGACCTGCGGTCCCTAGAGGGCCTCTATTGGTGACTCTACAGATGGGCCCTCTAACATGTGCACTTATTCCTCCACCCCCCCCACCCCACCTTCTCTGAAGGCCTCATAGAGCGAAGTTTAATGTTCCTAATCTGCAATACGTGCGGTGCTGTATGTTGTTAGCAAGCATCAACATATGTTTTTAAAAAGTGGGACTTCTAATGAAAAGTTGAGTTTAAAGGAAAAATACCGGAGAAACTCGACAACATTTGTGGCGAGATGGCCGCAGTTAACCGTTTTGAGTAGTCTTCTCTTCAGAACTCTGAATTACTCATGCCGATGAGAGTAGAAATAGAATGACGTGGATGTACTAGGGTGGACAAAGTCAGGAACCGCACGGCATTGGGTTACGGTCCCAACAGGCTTATTTGAAATCACCAAGCTTTTTGGAGCCTGACCAAGGAGCAGCGCTCCAAAAGCTTGTGATTTCAAATAAACCTGCTGGATTGTAATTTGGTGTCGTGTGACTTGAAACATGGCTCCAGGCTTCAGCTGTTTGCGGCATTGGGGATGACCATGTAGCGGAATGGATGAGACGTCCCTCAACTAGGACATCTATCCTTGTAGAAATCTTCTCCGGAGGGTTACGCATTGAGCGTATGGTGCTGAGAAAGCACAGCAGGTAAGGCAGCATCCGAGGAGCAGGAGAGTTGAAATTTTTTTGCATAATCCCTTAATCGGGAGTCAGCACACTCTCTCCTCTCCTCTCCAGCATCTGCAGTCCTCACGTTCTCCTAATGGCCCCATCATCCCACCACCTGCTCTTCATGGAAGAGCTTATGCCTGAAACGTCGACTCTCCTGCTCCTCGGATGCTGCCTGACCCGCTGTGCTTTTTCCACGCCATGTTCTCAACTCTGACCTCTAGCATCTACAGTCCTCCCTTTCTCTGGGGGTTAGTGGCCAAATGTAGGATTTATAGAGGAATTAAGTTATTATGTTGGACAATTAGGAAGGGAATAGTTTCCTGTTGGTAAGAGCAATTAAGGTGGGTTAAATATGCAGGAGGAAGTAAGAAAGAAATTACTGCACAGGTATATGGGGAAGGAGAGTAATACAAGCATTTTCTTTTTAATGCCAGAAGTTCAAGAATTTAGATCTTGGTGTAGGGGCACAGTTTCAAAATTTGCAGCTGTATATCACTTTAATGGCTTTGTGGAAATGATGTGACTCAGAAATAGTCAAGTAATCATGAATGAGGTGTTCAATAATGAAGGGAGGTGGCCATAATAATTGACGATAACATTGCAATGCTAAGAGGACAACACCAAGGGGTCAAGAACCGAATCTTTGAGAACTAAGGAACCAATTGCGTGCTGTCAATAGACCACCCGTTAGTGGGAAAAGATGTAGAGGGACAAACTTGCAAGGAAATGAGGGGTGAAAGTAATATAGGATTTTAATTGTCTAATAGTGGGTTGCCTGTACAGGGCTGGGTAAGTGTTTTCAGGAAACTTTTCTATGCGTTTCAACCTAACCAGAATGACTTTACGTCTAAACTTGGTGAATGAGTTGTGCTAGTGGATAATTTCTATAGGGAAACACTTCACAGAATCATAGAATCCTCCGTGTGAAAGCAAAACCTTCATCCCATTGAGTCCACACTGACTCTCCAAAGCATATCCCACCTGATCCCCACCCCCTTGTACTACAGCCCTGCATTTCCCATGGCTAATCACCTAACCGGCATGTCCCTGGACACTATGGGGCAATTTTGCACGTCCAATCCACCGAACGTGCACATCTTTGGACTGTGGAAGGAAACCCACACAGACACAGGAAGAAAGTGCAAACTCAACACGGACAGTCACCCAAGGGTGAAATCAAACCTGGGTCCCTGGCGCTGAGAGGCAGCAGTGCTAACCACTCTGTCACTGTGCTACCCATTATTGAGGGACAGTAATCATTAAGTGTTTTTTTTTGTTGACAATGGAAAAGGCTAAGGGGCAATCTTGAGTAAAAGTGATTAACTAGCTTTGTCAATGGCTGAATAAGTGATTTGATCTAATTTATGGGCGGCACAGTGGCTAGCACTGCTGCCTCACAGCGCCAGAGACCCGGGTTCAATTCCCACCTCAGGTGACTGACTGACTGTGTGGAGTTTGCACATTCTCCCCGTGTCTGCGTGGGTTTCCTCCGGGTGCTCCGGTTTCCTCCCACAGTCCAAAGATAGGGTGAATTGGCCATGCTAAATTGCCCATAGTGTTAGGTGAAGGGGGAAATGTAGGGGAATGGGTCTGGGTGGGTTGTGCTTTGGCAGGTTGGTGTGGACTTGTTGGGCCGAAGGGAGTGTTTGCACACTGTAAGTAATCTAATCTAAAACTTGACTGCAACTGACTTGCTTTAAATGAAGTGGTTCGATACAGAAAAGGTACATTCCTCGGGTGGGAAGGTAGGACAGATAAATTCGGAGTGCTGTGAATGATGGAAGAGATTAAGATTCAGACTAGATTCCGAACAGTTTGGAAACAGGCCCTTTGGCCCAGCAAGTCCAAACTGACCCTCTAAAGAGCAACCCACCCAGACCCGCTTCCCCATATTTACCCCTGATTAACGCACCTAACACTGGGCAATTTCAAATGGCATATCCACCTGACCTGTGTCTCACATTGTGGGAGGAAACCCACGCAGACACGGGGAGAATTGTGTGGAGCTTGCAGTCATCGGAGGTGGGAATTGAACCCAGGTCTCCGGTGCTGTGAGGAGTTTTTGACCAATGCAACCCTGAACTGGGCTGAATTTCAGAAGGTTCCAAACAGAATGGAGAAACTAAACGAGAAACAAAAGGCAGAGGGTGCAAAGAGATTAGCAGCTAACGTACAAGGTGCATTCAAGTGATTTCTATATGCATTGTAAAAGGGTGGTAAAAGAAAGATCGACATTTTGGGCAAATCCCTTCATCAGGAAGGGCTTTCCTGATGAAGGGCTTTGTGCCCGAAACATCGGTCTCACCACTCCTTGGATTCTGTCTGAACTGTTGTGTTCTTCCAGCACCACTAATCCAGAATCTGGTTTCCAGCAGCTGCAGTCATTGTTTTTACCTGGTAAAAGGAAAGAGTTGACTGATTTAAGGAACCAAAATGGGATTTATTCATGGAGGTATTGGCATAGAGAGTATTAAATGAACAACTACCATCTCAATCCTGGATAAAGATTGATGCAGTCAGGGTCAAGTCGATTGTGAATAGATTTTGGGCTCTTTTGAAGAGTTTAAAATTGATTTTTGAATAGTTTCTTTAGAATTGAACAGGATTGGATTGATCTGAGGGTGGATCTTGAAGAGGTGCTGACCATAACTTTGCTGTATCCCTCCACACTGATGTGGTGTCAGAGGACTGGGGAATGGCAAATGTCCTACTGTTTTGGATGAATGGTATAAAAATAGTCTGTGTTCAGTGTTTGGACACCTGCTCTGGACGTACATATTTAGATGTAGATTGTGCCGAACAATATAGTTTCAAAATGTAAGTGTGGTACAAAGCTGCTGAACTTCAATAGGTTGAGCAAACAAGTGACAGATTTAAGTTTAAAGCAATGTTTAATGCAACATGATTTTTCTTGAAAGGAAGAATGAGGGGAGATAATATTAATAAAGAAGGCAATTATGAAGGAAGTGTAGGAGGAGGGGTGCCTGGGTCTATGTACATAAATCATTAACCAGTCTCAGTCAGTCTTCAATGTAACATACTTGTAGCCTTTTATTGGGTTGCATGATGGCTCAGTGATTAGCACTGTTGCCTCTCAGCACCTGGGTCCCAGGTTTGATTCCAGCCTCCGGTGACTGTCTGTCTGGAGTTTGCACGTTCTTCCCATGTCTGCGTAGGTTTCCTCTGGGTGCTCAGGTTTCCTCCCACAGTCCAAAGATGTGTAGGTCAGGTGAATTGGCCATGCTAAATTGTCCATAGTGTTAGGTGCATTCGTCAGAGGAAACTAGTCTGGGTGGGTTACTCTTCGGAAGGTCAGTGTGGACTGATTTCCCACACTCTACAGAATCTAATCTAATAATGAAAACAAAATTTGTTAAACCTGTATTGAAGAATTGTGTACAGTGCAAAATGCCACACTTTAGGAAAAGTGTGAACCTATAGGAAGGGGTTTGGAAAAGATTCAAGAGAATGATTCCATTTAGTTTTGTGGAGAGACTTTATAGAGGTTTGAGATGTATGCATAGAGTTAATGGTAATTATTTATTCCTAAGGATGCGGGATTAAAGATGAGGGGGCACACTTTTAAGGGGAGATGAGAGACTTAAAAAAACATTTTTACATGGTAGTTCACACGGATTGAACTTCCTGAGAAAATGGTGTTAATGTGCGCACATCCAATGTTTAAAATGTATTTTGGATAAGATGAGTAGGAAAAGTCTGGAGGAATATCGGGCAGTTGGGGTTACTTTAGTTTGGAATGGAGGTTGGCATGGGCTAGTTAGATTGGAGAGTCTGTTTCCATGCTGTGTGACTGACTCTGACTCTTAAGTTGGAGTGATTTCCTTTTGGAGAAGATTGACAGGAGAGGCTCAAAATCGTGAAGGGCATTGGTGGGTAGAAGAGGAAGAGCTGTTTGATAGAAGGATCGCGAGGGAGCACATTGGGATGGCTTTTAGCAAAAGAAGCAATGGTGATACAACTGGTTCATGCTACAAGTGGGTAGGCTCTGGAATGTTCTGAGGGGGCAGATTCAATTGATGTGTTGAGGACGGGATTGGACAGTTACGAGGATCAATGTACAAGGTTGTTGGAAGAGATGGGTGGGATAGAGAGAGGTTGGTATCAACAGTATGGCGATGTGCTATTGGCACAGACCTGAGGGCCAAATGGCCAACTGTTACAACCACTCTTGGAATAGTGATACTTGGTGTCCCCGATGGTGATTCCCTCATGGGATTCGGTGAGCATTTCCACATGCACGCAGTGAGGCTCGTGTGTGATATGGTCTCCAGCTATGGGCCAGGTGGTCCTGAGTTCAAGTCCCACCTGTCCCAGTGGTGCCATAACATCTTCCAATAGGGTTAGAGGTCCAGTCATTTTGAAGAGTGTAATTATTTGCAGTGTCAGTGAGCTTTGGCAATGTTGGAAACCGTCACTAGCAACATAATTTCCCAGTGACTCAGGGTTGAAGTGACCTGTTAAGTATCATCTTTTTACGACTTAGCAAGATGATTGAAGTTGATAGCGGCGGGATGTGAAAGGAGCGAGCTTTTATTTTCCAGTGATTCTTTGTCCTCCCAGACGCCGGTCAAAGGAGGCAGTGGGGATCAGCCCTCTGACCTGGGATTTGAGGGAGTTTTGCAGCAGTCTGAATTCCTTTTGGGGTGCTGCAGAACCTAGAGGTTTCAATTCTCCCTGTCTGAGCAGGGAAGAGCTTTTGAATTCAGCCACGGGGGATAAAACCTTCCCTTTCCTATCGTTGGTACCTTGATTCCACTTCCTGCAATGGAATCCAAACCAACAGTTTGAAGGTTGGGGGCTCAAGGGGAAGGTTTTCTCCCTCGTAACTGTATTTTCAGCACCCCTTTACCCCACGCACCTAATTCTATTCCAAGTTGCTGCTTACTGTTGGAAACAGTGATTGCCCGAGAGTATTCTGCATCAGAAATGGTAAACCGTTCACGTGGCAATGGTTCCTGATGTTAACATCTGGGCGATGGGGGTTTGCAAGAATAAGCTAGCCCATAATGAAGTTCACCAGACCTGACTGGTAGCTACTTAAACACTACCTCCTTAAACCCCAACACAAGCACTCTTCTTGAACTTTTCCTATTTTATTTCCTCCTGTTCAAGCATTATTGTGGGCAGCACAGTGGCTCGTGGTTAGCACTGCTGTCTCTCAGTGCCAGGGACCCAGGTTTGATTCCTGCCTCAGGCAACTGTCTGTTTGAAGTTTGCATATTCTCCTCGTGTCTGTTTGGGTTGCCTCCAGGTGCCCCAGTTTCCTCCCATAGTCCAGAGATGTGCCAGTTAGGTGAATTGGTCATGTTAAAATTGCCCATAGTGTTCAGGCGTGTGTAGGTTAGGTGTATCAGTCTGGTCTGAATGCAGAGCAGTAAGGGATGGGTCTGTGTGGATTACTCTTTGGAGGGTCAGTGTGGCTTTGTTAGGCCGAAGGGTCTGTTTCCACACTGTAGGGATTCTATATCGCTAGCTAGAGAGTTAATGTGGGCTCTTGCTCTCCTATACATGCACACTCTCAAATAACCTCCCAGTGCCTGCTGATTAATACAAACGCAATTCTAACATCAGGCACGCTTCTGAGATGATGTGACCAGATTGGAGTGCCAAACTTCATTGCAACATCAACTATTTAACACCAGTTGCTTGTCCTCTGATGTAGAAGCTAATCAGGATTGTGAGGATGGTGGTGTTTGTGTGGGGAAAGTTTATTCAGCTTCCAGTTTCTCAGATGTTTTTCCCTGCAGGCTCTCTACACTTGGTTACTGGAAATATTTGCAAGTGTTCCAGTGTCCACACCTGTGACCAAACTATATGCGACTAACCCACTCTGTCTGTAGCATAATTGAAAGTTAATGAAATGCTGCACTGTAATGGAGTGAGTCCACTAACTATTTTGCCCATCTAGTCAAATGAGGCTAAATAACAAGTTTTTTTTTCTCTACCTTGCTTTTTGGCATACTTTGTTCTTGGCGTTTTAGGGTATTCATACTAAAGTAACTATAATCTAGCATTTCCCGTCAGCTCCAGTGCAAGCAAAGGACTGCAGCTGCTGGAAACCTGAAATAAACACCAGTGTTGCAGAAACTCGGCAAGGACTGGCAATGCCTGAGGAGAGAGGAACAGAGTTGATGTTTTCAGTCTGATAGGACCTTTTGGAATAAGTAATTTTGCAGAGCATTCATGAAACTTTTCCATGTCCCTTTTTAATGGATCACATTTTAATTTTTAAGGCAACTATCAATGGTGACAGATTAGAAAGCACTGTAGTTTACCCTGTCAGAGCCTGACTTTGTGTGTGTGTGTGTCCAGATGTTGATAGAACTTTCATTCTTAGCCAGGGACTCATGGGACAGTTGTCCCTTAGTCGTCATGCAGCTTGAAGTCCAGCGATTCCTTCGGAATTTGCTTTTGGGTTACAGCATTTAAAGACTTTTTTTTTCAGTTTACAACTGTCCAACTCCCTCTTAGCCAAATAAAATGGCAAAATTATGCTGCGTTGTTACAGCAACTTAACTGTGTCTTATTATGTTTCAGCTGTTCACTGGCGGAAGCTATTGTTCGAGTTAACAATACAACATTCTCGTTTAAACCACTGAAATATAACCTGGGTCAGCAAGGCCCTTAAAGCCTAGAATGGATGCCAAATACACTCGCCGTTTGTTATGTTAGACCTGTATATGTTTATTAGCAGGACACTGAGTAACTGTGGAAACCCAACGGTTAACAGCAGAATCTCTCTCTCTGGCCAGGAATTTAGCAATGATTGGAGTTTTACTGTCAGGGAGTTTTCACTTTCAAGAGGAGAGTGAAAGGGAGGATGGATACCATCACGGGGAGGTTGAGCTGAATGTTGCCAGTGATCCTGCCTCCATATAACTTGCACATTGTTTTTCTAGCTTAAAACTACCCTCCTGCCCGAGTCCCCTCATATTGAAAGTTAATCCTCCAAGCAATTTTAAATCCAGTCTGACTGACCAGCCAGTGTACGGTGCTTTTAATTGATTTTTAACTGACTTGAGATGTGATTATGCAACTCTGGAGTAAATTAGAATGTAAATCTGGGCCTCCTGGCTCAGATACAGGGACACTACCACTGTAGCCTGAGAATCCCAAAAATAGTTTTTGACTAACCCGATTTGGGTATGTGGTTGTTAACCTTTAACAGCTGGTCCAAAAAGGTTTTCCACTCAATTGTGGGTTTCACATCTTTCTCTCTCCTGTCACCCCTGCTGTTTTTAAAAATAAAACTATTGGGTTAAAGCTCTCCCCTTTGACTGATTTTTGGCATTTAATATCAAGTTCGAGAGCGTAACTTGTTTTTGTGCCTTCATTTGTACTGGCTTTGTCGTCTGCAGTGTCAGTACTAGTGAAGAAAAATACTTCCATTAATCAACGTTTTGGCCCATTCTTAACCTCTCCATCACTTTGTACAAGCTTGAATATCTTTTGAAGTATTCACATCAAGAGTTTCATTCTCTTCTTCAAAATGCCAATTGAGAAGTTGTAATCTCGCTTCGTCTCTGTATTCCCCTCAAACTCATCCAAACCTCGCATCCCTCATTCCATTCTGCGCCAACTCCCCTCGCTCCTGTGCGCTGGGACCTGGTGTGGTGACACCTCCATTCTAGAAAAGTTTACGGTTTCCAAATCCCTCATTGCCTCACCTGTTCTTATCTTTTTTTGTCCCCTTTTTTCTCCTCTTCTGTCTCTCTGCACTCCCCATTTGTTTTAAACATTCTTGCATATTTATTAGTCTGTTCTCAGTGGTTGTAGTTTTGGTGCCTGGAACCCAAGCTGTATTGTTCTGTCCCTGACCTTCTGTATTCTGTGACTTTATGAATCGAGTTTGTGGTCAGCTCTCCTGTGCTTGCTCAAGTCAGTTTATTATTTCTTACTCTTTCCTGTCAGTATCAATGTTTGGTGCCTTTTCTACATATTGCATTTTCAAAATGTCCCTCCTGAAGCTTCTGTTAATAAGCAGCTAGCTGGTTAACTTCCTCCATCGTAGCCAGATTCAGGTTAATACGTTAATTTGTTTTCCCCGATTAGACTTTCTAACAATTAGTCTTTGTCTAAATCGAAGTTCAATTCTGAATCAGTAAATTGCACAATGTCCTTGATTCACCTGACTACAGTAAGTTTCCACTTCAATAGCTAGATCGCGCTACAGAAAAGACCAGCGGAGATGTTCAGGGGACAGAAGGGTAATTTTTGAAGGGGAGTTCTGTTGCTGTAGAGCCAGCTGGCACTTTAGCCTAGTGCAACTATGCAGAAGTGGGTGCTGGAGATGGAGTCAAGATTAGAGTGGTGCTGGAAAAGTACAGCAGGCCAGGCAGCATTTGAGGAGCAGGGAAATCGATGTTTCTGGCAAAAGCCTTCATCTGTTTGTGTGGCAGCCGCTCTCCAGAGTGGAAGCTGAGTTCTTGTTTCGTGTACCAAGTGGTTAACCATCAAAAGGATGGTGGAGGTTCTGGATTCATGCAGCTTGTGCTCACAATGGGCCAAATGGCCTCATCCTGTATTGCTAATCGGCTACAATAGAATTCCAATGATGACTGTCCCTTTTTCTGTTGCCCAGAAATGCAATAAACCATTGAAGATTACAGACGGAAGACTGGTCTGTCTTTGTTTTTAAAATAAAACTGGCACTTAAGATCTTGATTTTGATGCTAGTGTTACCATAATGGGTAATGTTTTGGATCTTTTTTAAAGTCTTATCTACCAAACCTCCTTGTATAACTGAAATATCCATACATGGCTACATCTTATGTGCATGTAAACTTGGCTGGAATGGGGCTGTCTGCTTATCGAGCAGCGCAAGGCTGGTACAGATGATTCACAGGAGATTTAAGCTACACTGCCAAAAGTACTATTTTTGGATCAAACTTCCATAAATTGACATGCAAGTCTGAGCAGCTTTTTGGACTGTTGAGTTAATCTAAACACTCGTGCACTCAATGAAATAACATTTCTGTTTTGGGTGAAATCCACTATGGACTGGTGTCCCAGTGGCTGGCTGATTTGCGTTGGGGTTGTGGTGGATGTGCAGAGTGTACGACTGAGCTTTGCGGAAGTGTTTTGAAAGGAAACTATTCATTTCTGTGGTACCTTTTACAGTCTTGGTCTTAAAGTGTAGCAAGCATATTGTGAATTTTTAAAGGTGAATGTGGTTAACTGATTTTAAAGTGTTTTAAGGGTGGCTAGTTGAAGAAGGAGGTGTTAACAGAGACAAGGGAGTGTGTATATGCAGCAAATAGTGCTATAACTTCAATGGAAACAGTGCTCCCGATTAAATCTATACAGTGAGATCCTAAAGAAATAGATTCAGGCTTAGTTATAGATTAGATTACTTAGTGTGGAAACAGGCCCTTAGGCCCAACAAGTCCACACCGACCCGCTGAAGCACAACCCACCCAGCCCCCTACATTTACCCCTTCACCTAACACTACGGGCAATTTATCATGGCCAATTCACCTAACCTGCGCACTTTTTTTTGGACTGTGGGAGGAAACCGGAGGAAGCCCACGAGAATGTGCAAATCCGAGGGCAGCCTCTTCATTTGGCATCAGCCGAGAGGACCTTCAGAGAAGGTTCATAATGAATAAATGTACTTTGGAGACCAACTATCAGTACACCAGGTCGGGACTCGGGAATGCACCTTAGTCATACCAAGACTTGCCTGACTTTAATACTCCCAACTCCCTGCAATAAATTCCAGAATTCTGTTAGTGTTCCCAATTAGTTGCTGTAGCTGCACTGCTAACCTCCTGTAATTCAAGTCTTGATGGCATCTAGATGCACTCTATAATTATCTGTCGCCCCTCTCCATTTAAAGAATCTCCTTTTTCTCTTTTTTTACCAAAGTCAGCAACGTCTCTCATCCACACAGTGCACCATTTACAAAGCTGTTTTTCTTTCCCTACTTTCTTAAACCTGGGTGGCACAGTGGTTAGCACTGCTGCCTCACAGCGCCAGAGACCCAGGTTCAATTCCCACCTCAGGCGACTGACTGTGTGGAGTTTGCACGTTCTCCCAGTGTCTGCATGGGTTTCCTCCGGGTGCTGCGGTTTCCTCCCACAGTCACACAGATGTGCGGGTCAGGTGAATTGGCCATGCTAAATTGCCCATAGTGTGAGGTGAGGGGTAAATGTAGGGGTATGGGTGGGTTGCACTTCGGCAGGTCGGTGTGGACTTGTTGGGCCGAAGGGCCTGTTTCCACACTGTAAGTAATCTAATCTCTATTCCTTTTGCAGACTGTTTGCTCCGAACTTGCAAACTATTTTCCAACTAGACTTTTGTATCACCAGCAAATGTGTCCCCAGTAAAATTGGTTCCTTTACTTAAGGTTTAAGGGCAGATTGCAAACGCTTGAGACCCCTGTGCTGTATCCACTAGTTGGCTAACCATTCCAATTTTGCTTCCCCCTTGAATCTTGTTTCTAACATAGAGGTCTACAGCACTGAGAAAGGCCATTCAACTTTTAGAATCTACACCAGTCAAAAATGAGCAAGTTATATTCTAATCTCCTTTCTCTCCTATAGAGAAATATATATGCCTTGGCATCTCAGGTGTACACTTAAATACCACCACAATGACTGACTGCTTCTGCCTGTGCCCCATCCTTATAGGTAGTGATTCCCAACACCACCTGTCTGCGTGGGTTTCCTCCGGGAGCTCCGGTTTCCTCCCACAATCCAAAGATGTGCGGGTCAGGTGAATTGGCCATGGGAAATTGCCCGTAGTGTTAGGTGAAGGGATAAATGTAGGGGTATGGGTGGCTTGCGCTTTGGCGGGTCAGTGTGGACTTGTTGGGCCGAAGGGCCTGTTTCCACACTGTAAGTAATCTTAAAAAAAAACCCACCTAGGTCGGTGGGGGGGCTGGGGAGGAAAGTTCCTCAGTAAACCACTTCAATGAATGGCCATAAAAGGGAAAATGGGGTGATGTGTTAGACAAACTTATGGAAGTAAGCTTGCTCCAGTCATCTTGAAGGTTCAACTGCGTTGCGCCAACCATAACAATTATTTTCCAACTCCATCCGCATCTCGATAATGCGAATTTGCTGTAATGCGATTCACCAATTGAGGACCCGGTTTCTAAACCATGTTCTTTTGAAGCGCATGTTGGGTGTAACGCGATTACATCGCCAATATTTTTAAGTGGTGTTTCTAAAGCGTGATTTTTCTATAATGTGGGGTTCAATAAGAACACAACCATTCAGTTACAGAAGAAATGCCTGTACTGTACATAAATATTTACATAAAAAAACAACAGGAATTGTAGGATCCTTAAAGTTTTGAGTTACTCTGCTTGTGTAAAGCATGAGCTATTGGTCTGTAGACTGTTATTCAGCCCAGCTAGTTCAGTCATTGCCAAGACAGTATGAATCCCTAGAATATTCTGCTTCGTTTGGTCATGTGTTGTGATTGTGGAGGTCAAGAAAATTTATGCCTGTAATCATTTTTCAAGCAGTTCTTTTAATCCACCTGTTCGGATGAGTTGAGATACAGGTTGGTGGCACAGTGGTTAGCACTGCTGCCTCAGCAACCAGGGTCCCAGGTTCGATTCCAGCCTCTATCGACTCTCTCTGGAGTTTGTACATTCTCCCCGTGTCTGCGTGGGTTTCCTCCGGGTGCTCTGGTTTCCTCCCACAGTCCAAAGATGTGCAAGTCAGGGTGAATTGGCCATGCTAAATTGTCCCTAGTGTTAGGTTCATCAGTCAGAGTGAAATGGGTCTGGGTGGGTTACTCTTCGGAGGGTTGATGTGGATTAGTTGGGTCAAAGAGCCTGTTTCCACACTGTAGGGAATCTAATCATCTCTGGAGCAGTTGGGACTTGAACCCAGGCCTCCTGGCTCAGAGTAGGGGCACTACTGAGCCACAACAGCCCTTGTATTTATTCTTCTGTTCTGCAGAATTATTAATTCCTAGGCCTGTTTTAGATAGTGAATCCTATGTAATAATTTGACGGAACTTAGTATGTTTGCCTAAAGTCATGTCTTTATGGGTATGAGTTGGTTGTCCACATGCTTCACTTTGCTATGACTTCCATACTGCAACATCTGGCACTGTTCTGGACACACACTCTTCTATTGTGCTGCTGGTGGACCAGGTGCTGACTAAAACTGATGGGAGTTTCAAACAGAAGTGCTTTAGTTGTTCAGCTAATTCGGTTGACTTGATCCTTTCCCAGGATAAGGAGTCTTTCATGTGAATCTGGCTAAATTTGGTCATTAAGGCAATATTTTAATCTGTACATAAAATAGTTTGTGGAGCTGAATTCAAATGGCAATTAGCTTGTGGGGAAAAAAGCATTCAACCCTGTGCCTCAAAAGCTAATTTTTCTAATCTTATCAGTCAACAGCTGTAGACATTCTTGTCATTGAGATTAAAGGAGTCTGAAGCTTCTAATGTCTGATTTTGTGCGCTATATAATTGGCCTAGAAATAACACATGGTTTTCTACAGAAATGAGAGACTAAGTTAAATCACATCTAATATAATTATACCTGAAATGTCTGAGCCGCAACCACCGCCCCCCCCCCCCCCCCCCCCCCCCCCCCCCCACCGCCTCATTATCTGTACTGAAGTTTATTTAAGTAGACCTCTACAATTTGTACCAAATCATGATTTTATTTGAATGGTGAATCTTTAATGTTATGAAAATCTAGGATGAGCTTTAATGCCTGCACTTAGAAATTTTGTTTTTACTGTCACCTATAGCAATGAAAAGTGGACAAAGTCGCTGTATGTCTCTCTGGCTCTGTGACTCTGGCGACCTCTTGATTACAAAACCAGAATAAAAAAGGAACAGCAGAAATAAACGAGTTCAAAAGGAATGAGAATCATCTGGATTTTGTCATCATTAATTCCATTGTCACTGCAGCTACTTTGGCGAAAGTGGGTACTGCAGATGCTGGAGATCAGAGTCCAGGTTAGAGTGGTGCTGGAAAAGCACAGCAGGTCGGGCAGCATCTGAGGAGCATCTGAAAATCAATGTTTCAGAATGATTCCTGATGAAGGGCTTTTGTCCGAAACATCGATTTTCCTGCTGCCTGACCTGTTTCCAGCACCGCTCTAATCTTGGCTCTGATGCAGCTACTTAAACTGATCATTCCAATTACTGGATGGAATGATTCTGATAACCTCTTAACATTTGGCTGCGATTCTTTTCTTTTATCAGGTTATTCTTGTTACCAGCAGGTGTGGAAGGAGCATTGGCTCCCCTCAATGTAAACCTCGGTGGCAACAAATCTTTTAACACTCTGCTACAGTTCTTCAATTAAAACAAAGTTGACTTGATCAAAGGGAAGGAAGCAGTTTCGAGCTTTTGATGAGTGAAAGAAAGGAATCTTTTTATGATGTATCAAACCAGAGAAAAGAATAAACTGTGACTTTAAAAATGGGTAATAAGTTTACAAAGTGCTTGCAGGGTAGCGAGGAAGGGGGAAGGTGTCTAGCACAAACGAGAAGGTCAAAGCAGAAATAGTTTCAAATCTTGGAGTCCTTGTGAGAATGAAACCTGTCTGCCACTGTTTAAGCTGTTACTTTGCTTCCTGAATCTTGATTCGGAGGTGCCAATATTGGACTGGGATGAGCAAAGTTTAAAAATTGCAACACCAGGTTATAGTCCAACAGGTGTATTTGGAAGCAACAGCTTTCGGAGCACCTTCAGGTGGTTGAAGGAACAACTCTGAAAGCTAGTGCTTCCAAATAAACCTATTGGACTATAACCTGGTGTTGCAATTTTTAACTTGCTAAATCTTGAGTTGTTGTTGAATATTTGCTTTCCCAAATTGCCTTTTCGTGTGAAAGCAAAATACTCTGGCCGCTAGAAATCCAAGGAAACGTTCCCTTTTTGTAATTGTTCAATTGCTTTTTTCAAGAGGTGAAACGTAGAAAGAAGGTGCGAGTCTTTCAGATTTTATTCATATTTGTTAACCCCCCCCTTCTCTTTTTTTTTGCTGTCAAGCAAGCTATTGAAATATGCTCCATTTCTGCATTCCTGACTCCAGCTCCATTGCTTGCAGAACAGCCATTTTGGAAATATTACCTTTCACCCTCAAAATGCAACTTTATTGTGCAAGTGTGATTCCTGAATAGATGTACATTTCATGATGGTAACAGTTTGTCTCATTGTCCTTGGGTGAAATGATAATTTCAGTGTTGCCAGTTTAGAATGTTCGGAGTTCCCTGCACTAGTCTTGTGGCCAGGTAAACTCAGCTTTTTAACATTTTTTTTAACAAAATCACTTGGTCCAAGAGGGTCTTCAGTATTAAAATCAATTTTGTGGGAGTTTTTGATAGTTCATACCATTTATTGTAATAGCCTGAGTTGGTCTACTTGAGAATTTGACTTTTCTTGTAACTGGACAGGCTGATATAGCAATTTTCCTTCTCTTTTCTCCCCCGCCCCTCCTCGTGATTACTTGCTAATCCAATTCTAAGCTGGTCTCCCTCAGGAGAAAGTGAGGACTGCAGATACTGGAGACCAGAGCTGAAAATGTGTTGCTGGAAAAGCGCAGCAGGTCAGGCAGCATCCAAGGAACAGGAGATTCGACATTTCGGGCATAAGCCCTTCAGGAAGAAGGGCTTATGCCAGAAATGTCGAATCTCCTATTCCTTGGATGCTGCCTGACCTGCGCTTTTCCAGCAACACATTTTCAGCTCTGGTCTCCCTCATGCAAATAACTCTATCCCATTTTTAAGCTAGCTTCGAATAACTTTCCAGCGGGACCTGTTTAGTAATGTTCGTGATCCCCTGAGGACGTTTTGCATCAATCGCCTTTCTCGTTTGCTGTGAGCGAGCTGAAGCAAATGCATATTCTAACTGCCAACCAAGCTGAAATCACCTGATTTCGGAACAGTAAACTGGGATTAATGGATGCACAAGCTGATTACTGGACAAATGTGATCTTGGTGTGGTGCAATGGTAGTTTAATTGCCTCATGTGACGTTTGATACAAAATGGACCTCAGATTTCCTGGTTAAAATGTATATTTTAAGCATTGTGAAATATCTTGGGTATTACCAAAAGGAGGTATTTTTGCATTCTACCCATAAATATCCTCTTGGCTGTGAATAACTTGTTGGGCTGAAGGGCCTGTTTCCATACTGTAGGGAATCTAATCTAAACTTTTTTAAAAAAAATTCATTCCATTCAGTATTACAGAGAGGCAGTGATATGGTGATAATGTCACTCTACTAGTAACTCCAGAGGCACTGGTTCAAATTCAATGAATCTAGAAGTTTAAACACTAGACTGCTGACCATGAAACAATTCGGCAAAAGTGAGGACTGCAGATGTTAGGGGTTAGAGTGGAGTGTGGTGCTGGAAAAGCACGGCAGGTCAGGCAGCAGAGGAGCAGGAAAATCGACATTTTGGGAAAAAGCCCTTCATCAGGAAATTCTGAAGGGCTTTTGTCGGAAATGTTGGTTGTTCTTTTTCTGCTCAGATGCTACCTGACCTGTGGTTTTCCAGCACCGCATTCTCAACTGATTATCATGAAACAATTGTCGACTTGTCATTTAAAAACCCATTTGGTTACTGTCTGTTTTCCTAAAGGAGAAATCTGCAATTTTTAGTTGGCCTGGCCGACATGTGACTTTAGATGCACAATGTCGTCGACTCTTAACTGACTTCTTACAATGGACTGGCTGGTATATCATTTATCAAGCCACTACAAAGCTGTGAAGGGAATGAAAGTGGACCACTCCGTATTTACCTCCCTCCCCAACAAGCACAATGGGTGTACTTACCCACAATAGACTGCAGTATTTTCAGAAAGTTGCTCGTGGCCACATTAAATGATAAAATGCTGGTCTACTCAGTCATGTCTACATGCAATAAACTAATTAGAATACTGTATCAAACCCTTGAGTTAAATGATCAATAACTTCTTGGAAGTACTCAACTTAAATGTTGCCAGAATAAAACCTTTTCTCTTGAACTCGATGGAAACAAACCTGAAGAAAATGTCGTTGTAGCATGGGAAGAAGGTGCTGATTGGCTGGGGCATCATTGGCATGACCGTGCAACAAGAACAGTTAACTATCGGTCTTAATTCTCATATCTAGTGGGTAGCTTCGGATTGGTCAGGGTGTTGCCATGGTGCAGCAGAAATTGACTGTCTTTTATTGCATCTTTTTCATACAGATAGGCTATGTATGTACAAAGTTTTTGCCTACTCAACAGGGCTGTGAATATGCAGCTTCTAGCACATAGTAATACATCATAGTGGGCCTGGCTGGTGGTGTTAAATTGATTTCCAGGGTAGCCATTGGCACAGTCTGGATTGATTAGCAAATGCTTCCCAGTAGCAGAATCACGGCTAAAGTTGGATATATGAATTGAGGCTTGATACTGGGTGTTTAAGCTCAATCAGTTTTGCTGTGCATGGCCAATGCGTTGGTTGCTAGGATACATCCAGTGAGTGACAATTTGATCAGGATATCCATTTATCATGCAGGATCGTTTTGAAATGCACCATTTTGTGTGTATCAAACTTGGACTGAGCAGATTGCTAGGATCCTTTTTCTCACTTGTCGCAAATAACTGTTTATATTTTTTGTGCATCCCCATGGCAACACTCTGATCAATCAGAATCTACTCCGTTTGGTTGACGGCTAACTGTATTGGTGCATCACTGTGTCAGTGACGATTCAACCAATCAGCACTCTCTTTGCCATGCAGGTTCAAATCGTGTCTGTTTGCATCTTCGTCCCTTCAACTTTTAGCAATGTTTAAGGTCAACAATAATTTAGTTGTAAAACTTAACCTGTATTAAGTACTTGATTAAAATCGAGATGCACGTTTTCATAGGACTCCTCACATTGCTGAGTAGTGAAAAGTTGGTTTTAATGGTGCATGCCATTCTGTTCATGAATTTGTTTGAAGATTGTGTTTCAAGGTGGTCAACTGACAAGTGAGGGCTTGAATGGGTTGTGACGCTTATTGAGCTGGAAGCGATTGGGCGTGAGTAGCTTTGACTAAACATCGCAATAAATTCAAATATCGTAAACTTTTAAAACAGTTGGGAGAATGGACCAATAAATGTTCTCGGCCTTTTTAAGGGTGCACAAGTTAGGGGCTAGAGAAATTAATGGCAAAGATGTCCATTTGAAGGTTAATGATCGGGGATTAAAATTCTCTCCATGTGCAGACAGGCCAAGGTCCCTCTAAGATTTTGGTTTGTCAATAGTGCTGTTAATTCGAACACTCCTAGCTGTAGGTGAAAGTACTAGATTAAGAGCTTTGGAATACTGACTTACTGAAACTATTCTTGTTACCAAAGTGAAAATTAAGATGTAGATAGGCAACTTGGCATGTGGCTGGCTGAAATTAATGGATGTTCTGAAGCTGTTTTGGACAAAGACTACTCAAGACAGTAAATCAACATTTTATTTTGTAGATAACTGTTTCCTATTACTCTGAAACTAACTCACCAGGCTCTTGAGCAGGAAGATATTTCAGGCTTATGAGTTGGCTTTGTATGTACAGGCAATCCCTGGATTGCGAATAGGTTCCGTACTGGAGGTTTACAAGTTGATTTGTTAGTGTATCTGGACACCTTGCTGGACAAAATAAAGGAGCAATTCTTGAGTACAGGAAATGTCAGATCTTTGTGTTGATGTTAAAGTACGGGCAGTGTTTACCAGTAAGTGTCCAAACATTCAATTTATGAACGTTGTTGGGGGGGGCTCCTGTAGTTAGGACTGACTTGCACAAACTGGAATGAAAGCATTGTTAGAAACTGAACAAGTCTGACTGCATCTGCTGGGGGAGGCAATGTTCCAAACCTGATGTGACACTGTGGAACTCCAGCGTTTTTTTTGTTTCTGATTTTTCAGCATCCACCATATTTCATTTGTATGAACTAGACCCTAGTTCGCCTGAAGGCAGCCAGCAATTTCTCTAGATTGAAGCTAGCACGGTGACCATTCCTTTTGCTGCTGCCTTGAGGAAGACAGCAGGATTTGGGCCTGTGCATCTGCTCTCACCTCCCCTTGTAGAGGGAAGAACCAGATGCCCTTCAGTGACATAATTCTACTTCTGCCTTGAAGGTGGCTGGTTGGGTGAGTTAAATACTAGAATCTGTGTGCATTGTCTCCAGACAGTGGAAATAAGTAACTGTCAAAACATCACCCAATGCTTGTTGTCCAAATAAGGGCATGATTGTAGCAAAGTCACAGCCTGGCAATGTATCTAGAGAATATTAAGTATGCATAACTTGATGTGATCCAATTGGGCATTCAAGATGTCTAGTCTAATGGAAATGTTACATAATCCATTTTTTAAATAGAGAAGTAATCTCAGATGTTTAAACCTTGTGTTAAGCTGGATTGTCTCTACTTTTTTTTCCACCCTTAGATTTGTATCGTGTTTATCAAATGAAGACGTTTGTTTATTGTGTACTAAGTTGGCATATTGTTTCCACTCCCTGTAACCTTGTCATGTTTACCATCTCCTGCTCAAAGTCATGACTGATTAGAAACGGGTCCCTTGCTAGCCCCTCTGAATTTTGCCACCTTGTGACCCAGAGAGCTGTGCTCATTGTCTTTCTCCTGCCTTAATCAACTTTTGAGTCAAATTGAGGGGTGAATGACATAAGCAATATGACATTGCCCCTCCTTTGCCAACTGGAGGTGGCTGACTTGGCACATGGTTTAAAAACAGCCAGGTGAACCCACGTTGCAATATGGTGTGAATGCTGACTCTGTGGTGGATTGTCTGCAGTCCCAGCAGTGACCACTGTCTTGCCAGTGGTGCTAGAGACCTGGCAGCTCTCTTCAGGCAGTCCACCCTGTTAGATGGGGATGATCTATAATTGTCGCTTGCCATAACAGCCAAGAGTGTTGGTGCAAGGAAGTGTAACAAAAATAAAATTTATAGTGCAAAGTCTGAATTGGCTTTGAATGGGATAGTATAACGTTTCAATAGTTGGTGAGTTGACATGGTAAGGAGAACTGAAGGGAAGATCCAACTCCTGAATTTAAAAAAAAAATTGCTTAGGTAGATATTTAGCATATAAAACTTGTGAAAGTGTGACCTGGAACCTTAATTCCATTAATAATGTTGTCATATTTGTTTTGAACTATTTAAGTTTTGTTTTGGAGTTGGCTTGTCCGGGGGTGGGGAGGGGAAGCAAACCCATAATTTTTAAAATTAACAATTCTGCCTCCAAGAAAGTCAGACTGGTTTGAGGGTGTTTTCACTTTTGCGGACAATAGATGCACATCCTGTTCCAACCCTGGAAAAATTATTGCTAGCCAATTGTTGACTGGTCGTCCCTTAACCAATCAGAGGCAACCTGGTTGGCTTTAAATGACACTTGAGGTTTGGCAGTTACTGTCAGTCATCTAACTAGTAAAAGCTTTGCTCTGAACAGTGCACCAATCAGTCAGCTTCCCAGCTGATTAGTACTGTCCCCTCACATGTTAACAATCTCCCTATGCATTGGTATTCTTGTGAATTGTCCTGATGGGCAAAGATGAAGAAATTAAGTTTTTTTTTCTTTTGGCAATACTACTCGTTTTTTTTTCCCTGATGTTGTGTGGATGGTATAATAGTCCAGAAATGTGTTTTCAATAAAAGGGAAAATAATGGCGCCGTTGATTTATGCTGTGCATTTTTAATGCTGCCCACCCTAATATGTCCATTCTCGATGAGAGCTTGGGGGGGAGGGGGTGGAGAGCAAAGGGTTAGTTTGAGGGAAGGATTGTGTGGTGTTCTGGATGTTCCAGCTATAGTTGCCCTCTGGTGAATCAGATGGTGAACAACACAGAAACAGATCCTTCGGTCCAACTCGTCTATGCTGACCAGATTCCCAATCTAAACTGGTCCCACTTGCCAGCACTTGGTCCATATTCCTCCAAACCCTTCCTATTGATGTACCCATCCAGATGCCTCTTGCAGTTGTACCAGTCTCCACCACTTCTCTGGCAGCTCATTCCATACACTCTCCACCCTCTGTGGAAAAAGTTGCACCTTGGGTCTCTTTTTATATCTTTCCCATATCATCCTAAACCTATGCCCTTTAGTTCTGTACTCCTACACACCAGGGAAGAGACTTTGTCTATTTACTCTATCCATACTCTTCATGATTTTATGAACCTTTAACCCCTCAACGCTCCAGGGAAAATAGTCCCAGCCTATTCAGCCTCTCCCTATAGCTCAAATCCTCCAACCCTGGCAACACCCTTGTAAACCTTTTCTGAATCCTTTCACATTTCACAACATCCTTCCGCGAGGAAGGAGACCAGAATTGCGCGCACTATTCCATCAGTGGCCTAACCAATGTCCTGTACACTCTGCAACGTAACCTCCCAACTCCTATACTCAATACTCTGACCAATAAAGGAAAGCTTACCAAACGCCGCCTTCACTATCCTATCTACCTGCAACTCTACTTCCAAGGAGCTATGAACCTGCACTCCAAAGTCTTTGTTCAGCAACACTCCCGAGGACCTTAGCAGGACTTGTACACTTAATGGTAAGATTTGTGTTTTCAAAAAGCAGCACCTTTCATTTATCTAAATTAAATTCCACTCTGTCATTCCTCAGCCCATTTGCCCATCGGATCAACATCCTGTTGTAATCTGAGATAACCTTTGCTGTCCACTACACCTCCAATTTTGGTGTAATTTGCAAACTGAATAACTATACCTCTTATGCTCATGTCTAAATGATGAATAGTGGACCCAGCACCAATCCTTGTGGCAGTCCACTGGTCACAGGCCTCCAATTTGAAAAACGACCCCCCCCCCCCCACCTCCACCACCCTGTTTTCTCCTTTGAGCCAGTCCTGTATCCCATGAATTCTAATCTTGCTAACCAGTCTCCCATGCAGAACCTTCTCAAATGCCTTGCTGAAGTCCAGATAGATCACGTCTACTGCTCTGCCCTCATTGATCCTCTATTACTATGTCAAAAAAAACAAGTTTGAGAGACCTGACTTCCCATGCACAGAGCAATGTTGACTATTGCTAATCAGTCCTTGCCTTTCCAAACAATGGAAATTTTAATTTGTGCATTAGACACTCTAGGTCTGGTTAGCTAGACTCTGTTCTCTGAAGTTTAATCTGAGCTGATATGTTGGTCTTCGTACCTGGGCACAGTGCAAAGTTTTGTTTTGCATGTAGTACAGACAGCTCAAGTCATACAAAGATCATAGGGTGATTTGCATCCCTCGCTCTGTTCAATGTTACAGCTGTAGAGAATGTGTACAAAGAGTTCAGCATTAAGTTTGAAATTGAGGTCCATTCAGAAGTCTAACAACGGAGAAAGCTGGTCTTGAATCTGTTGGTATGTTGGTTTTAAGCTTGTGTATTCTGCATATCTAAGATACATTTGGAGAGCTTCCTGATCTCTGATCTGCAATATCTAATTAGATTAGAATTAGGCCATTCAACTCATGCAGTCTCTTCTGCCATTTCATGGCTTACCTGATTGTACCCAAACTCCAATTTCTATTCTAGTAGCTCCACCCTCGCTCCCCTTGATCAAAAATAATCTTATCTTCAATCTTGAATATGTTCAATGACTTAACTTTTTTTTGAAGTTGTTTCCTAAGAGTAAAGATTCTGAGCTAAATTTCCAAGAGGGGAGAAAAAGGCCTTGTTTATATATCGATGTGGTCATAGGTTCTGCAGCAAGGGAAACATTTCTTCGGCATCAACTGTTGAGTTCATTTGGGACCTTGTGCTTTAGTAAGGATCCCTTCTCTTCAGCATTGGTCCAAACCCTTTGACCTTTCCTCCATCAGACAATCCCATGACTCTCAATCAGCTTAATGAACCTTCTGTGCTCCCAAGGCAATTGTATCCTATTAGGAGACCAAATCTAACACTGTATGCTACCTAGAGTCCAACTGTGTGCCTGTACAGTTGTAACAAGACTTCCCTGCACTACACCATTCCCTATTTTTTCTAATGAGCTCCAACATTTCATTTTGTTTTCTAATTACTTGCTGTGCTCGTATGTCAAATTCGTGATTTGATATGAAAGGACATCCATTTGCCTCTACCTCCGCATTCTGCAATCTGTTTTTAAATCCTACTTTTCTATTCTGTTGAAATGGACAAATTCTTTCATCCATTCATTGGAAATAATTAAGGCCCTTCTCTCAACAGTTACAAATTTTAATGCCTTCACCATTACACGTGACAGCTTTAAAATGCACTCCCAGGATGAGAGCATTGCTGGCTAGTTTAACATATATTGCCCATCCCTAATTGCCCAGAGGGCAGTTAAGAGTTAGCCACATTGCTGTGGGTCTGGAGTTGCATGTCGGCCAGATCAGGTAAGGATGGCGGTTTCCTTCCCTCGAGGCCATTGGTGAACTAGGTGGGTTTTTCCCACAATCGACAATGGATTCATCGTTGTCATTAGACTCTTAATTCAAGTTCCTACCATCTGCTATGGTGAGATTTGAACTAGGGGTCCCTGAAACGTTGCCTCGTTCTCTGGATTAAAGGTCCAGCGATAATGCCATCTGGCCGACGCTTCCCTTTTAGGCTGTTTTCAGCTTCAGTGTCAAGAATGGATGAAGTCCAACCTTGTAAGTGAAAGGTTGCAGCCCTGTCAGCCTTGATGCATTCCATTGACCAAAAGACCCCTCCACCTTCCTGATTACCAATCTAGCCTACTCCCAGAAGTATCGGCACTTCAGTGAAATAAACAACCTTTCTTCGTTCCTTAGTTATTTTCATCTGGAATCACTGATAGAGTAGCTGTTTCAGAGTGCAGTTGAATTGGAGCCTTGGAGGCCTGTCTTTCTTTCCTAGATGATCGAGAATAGAATTCTGAAGTACTTGCTCGACCTTTTAAAGATGAAAAGTCTACGATCTTCAGCATGTGTGTTTTGGGGCACATCTCTGTTCAGTGTGCTGAAATGAGCTAAAGGTTTCTCAGATTCTCTGACCCAGAGAGGGACTCATGAGGGACCCCTGTCAACATGATATTGGTCTCATGGGGTCATGATGCATGTGAGTTTGATCAGCTTCACTTGTGTGGTAAGCCTTTGCTGCAACACACTTAGGCCATATGTTGGTGTGTTCACTCAATTGGGTTAATTGTCTATTTAACCCCTTATGCTTAATCAAAGTATTGACATTGCAATCTTCCTTTGTACTGTGTGCAACTGCAATGAGTGAACACCTCTCCTCTAGTTCCTTTACAATGTTTTTGCTGCTTGCTTATGCAAGTGATATGTTCAGTCCCTGCTTGAGTAGATCTGAGGTGAAGTTTCAATGGAATTGTACTCTTATTGAGTCTGGGACTGCCCAGCAGATTCAGGGTGCAATTTGTAACACTGCAGTTAATTACTCGCCATTAATCTGCTCACATTCAACTTGGATCGCGATAATCTTTGTAGCATTTGAACTGGTTATAAAACTGCAAATATGTCAAGTAAAGGTTTTGCACTCTGTCTCTAAAATAAAAGAAACACCTTTTTTTTTTCTTCAGCAAATTTACTTCAGCATTGCAAAAGGAATTAATGGGACCTGTGTATGATTAGATTCCCTACAGTGTGGAAACAGGCCCTTTGGCCCAACAAGTCCACACCGACCCTCTGAAGAGTAACCCACCCCGACCCATTTCCCTTTGACTAATGCACCAAACACTATGGGCAATTTAGAATGGACAATTCACCTAACCTGCACATCTTTGGACTGTGGGAGGAAACCCACGCAGACACTGGGAGAATGCACAAAATCCACACAGGCTGGGATTGAACCTGGGACCCTGGTGCTGTGAGGCAGCAGTGCTAACCACTGAGCCACTATGCCATCGATATGCTTGCCTTCTGGATTGTTTTTTAACACCGACTGTAAGGGCCTACACTGCAACCTTAATGTACCCTCACTCGAGACATGGTGGAGGCTAGTAAAACTACAATATTTTATAAAGCATCTGGATAGGTATATGAATAGGAAGGGTTTAGAAGGATGTGGGACTAGATTGATTTAGGATATCTGATCAGCACGGAGCACTTGGACCGAAGGGTCTTGTTCCTGTGCTCCTTGGATGCTGCCTGAACAGCTGTGCTTTTCCAGCACCACTAATCCAGAAGCTGCATGACTGACGTGAATGTTCCCAGTTGAAGAAAAATGTCTTTAATCAGTTGAAGTTGAGTTTTTGATAGTCATGTATTAAGCTTGACCTAGCTGGAATATTAGTGAACTTTGTTAGAAATACCACATACCAAAATGGGTAGATAATCAGAATGTTGACTTGTAATTGGAGAAAAATATTTTGCATTGTAATAAACCTGCCCTGGTTATATGCATGTCGGCTTAGAGGGCATTCGCGATACATTGATCCACACCATGGTTTGGGTATCAGTTTTTAACAAATTAATGTCCATCTTCCTGCAGTGGTGGGTCATGCTGCTTTTGCTTATGTCCCCGATGTTGAATGATTTGTACTATTATGGATGCAAATTTCCACTAAACTATAGCCTCTAAAATGAAATTGACTGAGAAATATTAATGTATGGAATATCTCCTGTCTCACTGCTTTGCCATTATTTTTAATTCCCTTCAGTGCTGTTCTAATTTTGATCCAGATTGATGCTTAATTCACTTAATTTGAAGCCGTTTTTATCTGTGTTCTTTATCT
This sequence comes from Hemiscyllium ocellatum, assembly GCF_020745735.1. Taxonomy (NCBI): domain Eukaryota; kingdom Metazoa; phylum Chordata; class Chondrichthyes; order Orectolobiformes; family Hemiscylliidae; genus Hemiscyllium; species Hemiscyllium ocellatum. The sequence continues at coordinate 20,474,324 of NC_083442.1, forward strand.
TGGAATTTGGTTACAAGCTTCTTTTTATAAGAGAACAGGCTGGCCCTGCCTCTGATTTTTCTCGTGCAGTCTGCATCAGTAACTGTACATTGTTTCCCACAGATGTGGGAAACATCATCCTAGCAGCTGCAATTCTGAAGTTTTTGTTTTGGTCGTCTTTTTGCTTCCAGTCCTCCATAGATTATTGGCCACTATTGAAAAATTTCTCTGGCAGTCGCTTTTTTTTTTGTATTCCTTTTTTTTGCTTTTTGTTCTGTTCTTGATAGTTTTTGAGCCGTGGTTAGTTTTACTCCCATTCTACAGTACTTGTTTTTCCATTGATAGGTTCCTTTGCCCTTCCCCCTTCAAGGGCAACAGGATCATCTTGTTGCTCGTGACCCTTCACGTACTACTACAGTTTTCCGAGCCTTCTCCGTCGTTCCCCCAGTTTTTACACTGCCTGTAATCCCTTCTATTCTCCATCTTTGGCTTCCACCTTAACTTGCTTGTGCCACCTCTAGTTCTCTTTGCAATCATCTCTGCCCTCAGTGCAGTGGTTCTGCTGTAATGCAGTAGCTCTGTTCTCTGCAATCCTGTCACGAGAAAGTAGTGTAACAGTAGCAACATTTAATCTAACGGGGCCAGAGTTGCATTATGACCAATACATACTATAAAAATTTGCATTGTAGAAACTGTCCCTGATTTGTCATTCGTGTTATAGCCTTTGTATTATGGATACTGCTGAAAATGTGTTGCTGGAAAAGCGCAGCAGGTCAGGCGGCATCCAAGGAACAGGAGAATCAACGTATCGGGCATAAGCCCTTCTTCAGGAATCCTCCTGAAGAAGGCCTTATGCCCGAAACGTCGATTCGCCTGTTCCTTGGATGCTGCCTGACCTGCTGCGCTTTTTCAGCAACACATTTTCAGCTCTGATCTCCAGCATCTGCAGTCCTCACTTTCTCCTGTGTATTGTGGATAGCCTGTATTCATGTCAGTGCCTCACTTGGGAAGCCTTTTCACGTCTTCACTTTTGGGTGCACCACATTGTCTCACTGTTTCTGTCTAGATTATAACGTTGTCTCAGCAGTGTGTTTTTTGTTTTAAAAAGTGGCTTTTCGCATTGCCAGTCAGGTTGATGTGATGAACTCTGGGCTCTTGCTTGGTCACTTGCCTCTCCAAGAGCAGGTCCATTCTGGAAAACGTTGGATTCTGTTCCTTACTCCTTGCACCTGAAGTTGTACAGAGGATGGGGTGGCTGGTAAATTGTCACTGTCCATTTTCTTACCTTCCTGGTCAAGGCTGCCCTAACCCAGCATATATCTGGTGAATAGACTTTTTAAAGCGTCTAGTATAATTTTGGTTAATCTGAAATATTTTTCCTCATTCCCCTTCCCACACCATTTTGAAGGGAAAGACTACAAATGAGCTGCAGTTTATAACATTTATCTTCAGTTAATTAAAGCTTGGTTTGGTGGTTTACTTTTGTTTTAAATGCAGTTCTGTAGTCCTAGTACACTGCGTCAGTATGGTATAATAGTTGTACAGCACAGAAGCATGCTCTTTAGTCCAACCAGTCCTTGCTGACCATAAACTAAACTAGTCCCGTCTGCCTGTGCATGGCCTGTTTCCCCCCTCTCAACACTTCCTATTGTATTTATCCAAATGTCTCTTAAATGTTGTAACTGTATCCACACAGACCCAGGAAAAGAACAAACTGTTTTTGGGGAGTGAAAGCAGTTTATACTGCATTTCTATGGGGTCTGATTCTGATAGTATTCATAATACTCTGTAAATGAGTCACCATGAAGTGAATTTGGCAGTGTGTTCAGTAGCTTTTGTCTGCTTTGACGATCTGCGCACCAGCTAGGTGATATTCTTTGGGAAAGATTAACATTAGGGGAGGGATGGCTTAATGGCATTGTTGTGGTTCTGTTCGTCGAGCTGAGAGTTTTTGTTGCAAACGTTTTGTCCCCTTTCTAGGTGACATCCTCAGTGCTTGGGAGCCTCCTATGAAGCGCTTCTGTGATGTTTCCTCCGGCATTCATAGTGGCTTGTCTCTGCCGCTTCCGGTTGTCAGTTGCTGTCCTCTGCAGTGGCCGGTATATTGGGTCCAGGTCGATATGTTTGTTGGAATCAGTAGATGAGTGCCATGCCTCAAGGAATTCTCCTGGCTGTTCTGTTTGGTTTGTCTTATAATAGTAGTGTTGTCCCAGTCGAATTCATGTTGTTTGTCATCTGTATGTGGCTACTAAGAAAGGGGACGAAACGTTTGCAACAAAAACTCCCAGCTCGGCGAACAAAACCACAACAACGAGCACCCGAGCTACAAATCTTCTCCCAAACTTTAATGGCATTATCTCTGGACTGTTAATCTAGAGACTCTGGTAATACTCTATGAACCTGGGTTTGAATCCTGCCATGGCAGCTGGTGGAATTTGAATCAATAAAAATCTGAAAAAGAATAGATTTCAGGCAAACCCTATTTGGTTCGCTAATGTCTTTTTTTTTTGGGGAAGCAAATCTGCCTTGATCTGGCCTACATGTGACTCCAGACCCACAACAATATGGTTGACTCTTAATTGCCCTCTGGGTAATTAGAGAAGGGTAATAAACACTGGCCTAGACAGTGATTCCCCTCATCGCTGAATGAACTGAAAAAAAGCCCCTGTTTGAGATTTTGAGATGAAAGTTCCAACTTGGAAACAATCTGTTCACTGTTGTTAATGTCATTGATCAGACACCCAAACAATGCAGAATATTATCCTGGTCAGGATAGAATGAACAGTACCAGATTTTTGTTGTAATCAACCTGTTCTGGAGCAGATGGAATGTGAATAAAGGTCTCCTGCCTCAGACGCACTACTGTACCATCGTTAAAGTTTAACTGCCATATACCTGTGTAACTTGAGCAATAGCCTAACCTTTTTGACTACTTTTTAAAGTAAAGTTTATGGGGTCCACTATGACATGGATGCTATGTTTGAGGGGCTGAAATTCATGCCTGTTAAAATGCACACCATATCATTTAACAGAAGTCTAATTAATCTCTAAACAAATAGAGGAAAAATGAATGACTAATTCTGAAGGCACTGAGCAGAACCCAACAGCCAGCGGACTGGAAGACCGGGAGCAGAGTGAAACAACTTCCAGACTGGAAATCTGGAGCAGGATGTGACAACCAGCACACTGACTCATAAACTTCTGATCTGTTATCTGTGAAGGACTAGGGTCAACTTTTCCAGGATATATGGAAAATTCCAGGTTATTTGGCTAAACACAGGGGGTTGACTTTATATCAGATCAACTATTACTCATGTGGAGATGGTATTTTTAAATGGCTGATAGAAAAGGGATTATTCAAATCAATTTTTGGCAATTGTTCGTTTTTATTTACAATAATGCAATACACTCTGATAACCTTCAATACACACTCTCTGCAATTAATTTGCAATCTGGTTTAGGAGTAATTATCTATAATTGGAAAGTGGTGATTGAGTGAAGTGAAGCTTTTTGGTAACAGCTCTGAGCATTTGACTTCCCAGTTGATGAGACTATATTTTTAGCTGAGCTGTTTAGACTTGCACACTGGTGGCTGGCAGGCTTAATCTAGCTGTCCTGTGGGCCTCAGGTGGCATAACCCAGGTCTGTTCAGAGGGTAAAACATTGCGTGAACAAACTAGTTAGGTTTCCTGTGACCTCCTGCTTGCCTGTCCAGTCTGTGTGGAGTTTACATGTTCTCCCCGTGTCTGTGTGGGTTTCCACTGATGCTCCAGTTTCCTCCTAGTCTAGAGATGTGCAGGTTAAATGAATTGGCCATGGGAAAATTGCCCAAATTGTAAAGTACCATACTTTCCTGTATACTTGTTGGAGTTTCTCTATTAGCGTGTTAAATGTTGGTGCCAAACTTGGGTTTGGCTACGTTGAGTGATTTTCTTACTGGAGTAGTATGGTTTTTAAGCTACCAACTTTGGAGCTTTCTCTGAAAAGCTGAAGAGAAATTGATTTCTGAGGAACGTAGCAATTTTCATTAGACACTTGTTAGAGGGATGGAGTTTAAAAGCAGAATGATGTTGCAGGTGTACAGGGTGCTGGTGAGCTCACACCTGGAGTACTGTACAGGTTGTTTTTGTTCTCTTGCATTTTACTTGAGAAAGCATCTGCTGGCCCTGGGGGGGATGCAGATGAGGTTCACTAGGTTGCTTCTAGAGTTCAGAGGGTTGGCTTATGAGTAGACAGGTTGGAATTTGAAGAATGCATCTTATCTACTCCCTTCATGATTTTATATCTTTCTATAAGATAGAAGCAGGGAGGTTGTTCCCATTGTTGGGTGAAACTAGAACAAGGGGCCAAAGCCTCAAAATAAGGGGGAACAGATTTAGGACTGAGTTGAGGAGAAACTTCACCAAAAGGGTTGTGAATCTGTGGAATTCCCCACCCAGTGAAGCAGTTGAGGCTACCTCATTGTTTTAAGACACTTTTTTTTGAACAGTAAAAGAATTAAGGGTGAGGAGGTGGGTAGGTGGAGCAGAGTCCATGGAAAGATCAACCATGTTCTTAAGTGGTGGAGCAGGTTTGAGTGGCTGAATGGCCTACTCCTATTTATGCTGTTTTGAAATGTCCGATGAATGCAGCAGGGGGCAGCATGGTGGCTCAGTGGTTAGCACTACTGCCTCGTACCAATGACCTGTGTTCGATTCCAGCCTTGGGCGGCTCTGTGTGGAGTTTGTGCATTCTCCTTGTGTCTGTCTGCATGGGGTTGCTCTGATTTCCTCCCACAGTCCAAAGGGTCGGGTAAGGTGAATTGACCATGGAAAATTGCCCAGAGTGTTCATGGATGTGTAGGTTAGGTGTATTTGTCAGGGTAAATATAAGACAATAGGATAGGGAAGTGGGTGAGTGGATTGCTCTTGCTCCCGATGTGGTCCCCTTTGCATTGGGGAGACTGGACACCTTCTCGCAGAGCGCTTTAGAGAGCATCTCTGGGACACCTGCACCAACCAGCCCCACTGCCCTGTGGCTGAACATTTCAACTCCCCCCTCCCACTCTCACTCTGCACCTCTTTCTCTGCTCCCTCACCTTCCACCTTGGAACACTTCAACCCCAGAGCATCAATGTGGACTTCACCAGTTTCCTCATTTTCCACCCCCCCACCTTACCCCAGTTCCAACCTTCCAGCTCAGCACCATCCTCATGACCAGTCCTACCTGCTTATCTTCCTTCTGACATATCTGCTGCACCCACCCCTCTGACCTATCACCTCCATCCCACCCCCATTCACCTATTATACTCTTTGCTACCGTCTCCCCCCCCCCCCCCCCCCCCCCCCCCCCCCCCCCCTCCTTATCTCTCCACCCTGGAGGTTCCCTGTCTCCATTCCTGATGAGCAGGAAAAATCAACAGCCCTTCGTCAAATGCTGCCTGACCTGTGCTTTTCCAGCACCACTCCAATCTAGTGCATCTGCAGTCCTCACTGTTGCCCTGTTGAGCCAGCAGGCCTGTTTCCACACTGTAGAGATTCTATGATCTATCTGTTGAAGCTTGCTTTTATTCTGGAATTTTTAGTCACCAATCATTGACTAGGATCGTATGTTTTAACCTCTAGATACTGCTAACTTGTTTTTATAAAATGAAATTGTCAGTGTGTTCGTAATCCACTGCACAAACGAGAAAAAATTTTGTTACAAAGTTGACCATCGGCGCAGCACTGTTCATTTATAATGACACTGAAAAATGAATTGATTTGTTTTTTCACTTAGCAAGCAATGATTAATCTCGAATCCCTAATGAAAAGACTTGTTGGGTGTCAAAGTCAAGTCTCAGGAAAAATATTTTCACTGACAAAATCCAGTGCTCTCATAATAATGTGCTCTTTCATAAACATTGAACTTTTTTTATTTAAAAAAAAACTTAAGTGCTGTATAAAGTTGTCAATTTGAACTGCAAGTTCCATTGTTATTGGATCTTAAGGATTCATTCCGTTCTCCTTGCACTATAAACTGAGTTGTCACAAAATCCAGGGATCCACTGATTTCCCTCCCCATCTCTTGGTTTCCCTGTATATCCTGGGCTTGCTTGGGAACTCTCCCATCAGCGTCTAGTTAGAAGCAGGCTGGAAGATTCACCTCACACACTTCACGGGCATCCTGTATCGTGACTCCAAATCAAAAACATCTCTGGCTTCTGTTATTCCCTCAGTTCCTCATCCTAGCAGATTTTGTTGCCTTTCTGTCTATTACAGCTGAGATATGACAAAGCTAACATTTCCGGTGCCCCCTTCTCTCCACAGATGCTGTCAGATCTGCTCTGCTTTTCCAGCAATGTTGTTTTTGCTTCTGATTTTTTCCATCTGGATATATTCAAACCTTGATTTCCAACTGTCTTTTTCTTCGATCTGGAATAGAATAATTTGTAGCAGTTTGATTAACTCGCTGGCGTGTGATGGTGAATATTGACCATTTGTTCAGTTTCCATGCCAGCTATAGTAGGTGATGGAGTGCTTTCTTGCCTCATACATCATGTGCCACTCAAACTATCTTGTGGAAGTAAAGGCCCATTACCCTCCCCTGAGTATGGCTGGTAATCCTTTCCATCACCTCAACTTTTTTTTTCTCTCTCTGCAGCACATTCCTGCCCAAGGACTCAGTTTTGACCTTTTGTCGACAAACATCCCATCTCAGTTGTACATCACGGAAACAAGACCCTTCGGTCTAACTTGTCTGAAGATCCTACATTAATCTGGTCCCATTTGTCAGCACTTGACCCATATCCCTCTAAACTCTCCCTATTTGTGCCCATTCAGATGCCTTTTAAATGTTGTCATTGCACCAACCTTCACTTCCTCTGGCAGCTCATTCCATACAAGCACCACCCTCTGTGTGGAAAAAGTTACTCCTCTGGTCCCTTTTTTTTTTAAAATCTTGCCCCTCTCCTTAAACCTTTGCCCTCTAGTTTTGGGTGCCCCTTCATGATTTTATAACCTCTGACACTCCAGGGAAAACAGCCCCAGCCTGTTCAGCCTCTACCTACAGCTCAGAACCTCCAACCCTGGCAACGTCCTTGTCAAGCTTTTCTGCACCCTGTGTTTAATAAAATCTTTCCTGTCACAGGGAGGCCAAAATTTAACTCCCAAGATATTTGTAAAGGCCTTTTAAATCTATCTTGTGGGAGATCTACCCCCTTTTTTTTCCCCCTTCTGCAGCTCTAGGTCTGCCTGAAACTCTTCAAACCCCACTTTCTTCCCCAAATTCTAGGTTTAAAGTCAATCTCCTGAATCCAAACTGTGCTTTTACAAGAACACATTGTGTTCTTCAATTTTTGTAATTGTGATATGACAGTGTAACCTGGTGCTTTTCCGCCATCTCAATTGAACAGGGGCTTATGATATTAGGCCTGTTTCTTTCAATGTTGAAATTCAGGCCTCGATTGCTTGTGCTTTCCTTACTGGCCTGTAAAGGTCAGCTGGACTAGTTTTTTATAATAAAACTCCTTTGGACTTTTATGATTCGGCATCCAAATTGTTTTTAGGGAAAAAATGGAAAATCCATCCAACTAAACAGATGGGCAAGTAGTCCAAATTTCTATTCGATGCAAAACATGACACTTTTTTTAGTGAACACTCAATCCAGCCTTTATCTTGGAAGGTTTTAAGTTTGCATCTGGGGAGAATAAGGCTGCCTTCCTGCTTTTAAAGCAGGAAGAGGATGTCAGTTCAGGGTAATTTGTACCAGTTTTGGAAACTGGTGGAAAATTTTGGGAATGGTGTTAAACATTTATGTTTGGAAATATTGCAAATGTGTTATACTGGACGTTTCAACGAGTACAAAGTTAATTTCACCTCGGAGGTGAGTGGGTGGGAGCAGCCTCAATCCAAACTACATTCTCAGCTGGTCATGTGCAACCAGTGACCATGTGGCCTCAACATTCGATATGGGACTTGTGCACTTCCAGCTACTGCTTTATGCTTTAGCTCCACTGTGTTTAACTGTTCACTTTCCTCAGTGAGTTGAGCTATTAATCAAACCTAAATTGCTAAACCAGAGGTGAAATCTAATAACCACACCTGGATACAAAACGGTAAGGGAGGTTTGTGTTCCTTGATTTTAACTCTTCCCATTTGAACTGCGACTGGTCAGGGTTTTCTGTGCTTGCGTTTTATACAATGGTGTTGACTTGATCCAGTTGGCACTGGGTTCGTTAAGGCAAAAGTGAGGACTGCAGATGCCAGAAACCAGAGTTTAGAGTGGTGCTGGAAAAGCACAGCAGGTCAGGCAGCATCCGAGGAGCAGGAAAATCCACGTTTTGGGCAAAAGCCCTTCAAGCTGGGTTCAATAAGCTAGTTGTGCCCTTTGATGTGCATCTCGAGCATGTTAAATTTCACGGTAATCAGAGAGGCCCTTTACTAGCTTATTTGGTATTGTCCCTTGAACCCCTCTTTCTAACCAGATTCTAACATCCAGTGTCAAGCTGTGCATAAACAATAAATCTTTTTTTTGCTTGTGACTTCTAATCAATCAGAATTTGATTGCATGTGTAAATTTGAATATATGGCTTGCTTGCTGTGCCGTTAAACTTGTGCTGCTTCTGAGGAAGGGTCAGTGGAGCTGAAACATTTAACTAACTTCTCTCCACATGCTGCTGGACTGATTGAGCTTTTCCAGCAATTTGATTTCCAGCATTTGCAGTTCTCTCTTTTTTTAAATCGTTGTACTTCACCTTGGGTGGTGGCTGTAACAAGGAAGGCAGTAGCATATTTTTACTCATCTCTTTTCTTTCTTTAGGTCCGTACACTTTTTGTCAGTGGCCTTCCTATGGATATTAAACCACGTGAACTTTACCTTCTCTTTCGACCATTCAAGGTAAGAACTGACAATTTTATAATTATAATTGCAAGTTGCTTTCTAACTTGGGATATCCAAGATCCGCCCTCTAACTCTGAATTTGAGTAGACTGTTTCTGTGACTTGATTAGTGGTGTTTTAGCAGTTAGTAAGAAGTTATGAGCAATTTTGTCTATGGTTGCACTTTGCGCGCATAACTAATCTTATACTTTCGCTACGAGAAAAGGTAGCACGTGTATATTGCCATTTTCAAATCCTCTTTACTTCTGCATTTTTAAACTGCATTTTTTTTTTTGTGTGGGTGGCACGGTGGCTCAGTGGTTAGCACTGCTGCCTCTCAGCACCAAGGTCCCAGTTCAATTCTAGCCTTGGGCGACTGTCTGTCTTTGAGGAGTTTGCACATTTTCCCTGTATCTGTGGGGGTTTCCTCCGGGTGCTCTGGCTTCCTCCCACAATCCAAAGACCTGCAGGTTAGGTGAATTGGCTGTGCTAAATTGCCCGTAGTGTGAGGTGCGTTGGTCAGAGGGAGATGGGTCAGGGTGGGTTGGTCTTCAGAGGGTCGGTGTGGACTTGGACCGAAGGGCCTGTCTCCATGCTGTGGGGAATCTAATCTAATCTAAACACTAACGTGATTTGCACATCATGTGCAATGGATAAATCGATACAGAACAAACATAGTTACACACGTCGAAGACCAGAAAGAATACGTATACACAAATACAAACTATCTATAATTACTTTCGAAGTCTTGCCTATAGCCTAGACTAGGTGATGTCTCATTTATTTCCTGCACTTCTCCATGATTCCTGGGCAGTTAGCAGTATAAAACACTGGGTTAGATGGTCTGTGTAGGTGCCCTAAGCCATTCTGTATTTCTGGCCCTTCTTATATCTTGTGCAATGGTCTCTCTCTGCTGTGAGACACCAGGATACTAAAGGCTCATGTATTCAACCCCATCTTCCAGCTCGTGCTGAAGTTTTACTGAAGGGGGATGGTCATAAAATTATGTTCTTTAAAATGCCACCTCATTTTCTTGGTTTAGTGAATTACAAGATAGCAGAGGCAGCGTTCCTGATGCAATGGAAATAAAACTTGCTACTTTTTTTTCCCCCTCTCCCTCTGAGCTGTTTTAAGCCATTGCTCACTCACCTCGTCAGCAGCGGCTCATTGCTTGCGTTCTAACCTCCTAGGGTTGTATGTTCGCATTCTTGATCCAGACTCCAGATTGGGACTCCTGCTAGCATTCCAGTGCAGGAGTGCTGCATTGACTAAAGTGCTGTCTCCCAAATGTGTTGATAAACTGAGCCCTTCGGGTAGAAGGCTGTATGCTATCTCTTTTGAAGAGGAGTGGGTGTTCTGGTGTCCTGGCTGATGTTTATTCCTAAATCACAAAACCGTTTTTGCTCTCAGCAAAACCAAAAAGCAGCAACTTTTTTGCAATGATGACTACATGACTTGCAATGATGACTACTTTTTGCGAGTACTTCATTGGCTGCAAAGTACTATGGTTATGAAAGTTGCTATATAAATGCAGGTTCTTTTTCAAATCAAACTTGGTTAACTCACAAATCAGACTGAAGAAAATACATTTCTCAGCAGACATTGATTCTAGTTGCAGTTCTACTTTATTATCTTTTTGAGTTCAAGAATTCACAGAATCCCTGCACTGTGTGGTAGCAGGCCACTTGGCCCATAGAGTCCATACTAATCCTCTGATTATCCCACTCCCATTACCCTATCTGTAACCCTGTGCTCCCCATAGCTAACCCACCCAGCCTACACATCCCTGGGCACTGGGGCAGTTTAGCATGGTCGATCCACCCTAACCCCCACATCTTTAGACTGTGGAAGGAAACTGGAGCACCCAGAGGAAACATGTATAGACACTGAGAGCATGCAAACACTACACTGTTACCAGAGGATGAAGTCGAACCCAGATCCCTGGCGTTGAGGCAGCACTGCTAGCCACTGTGCTGCCAATTTGTATTGATGTCTGTCACTGCTTGATCTGACCTATCTGGGATCAGATGTGTGCTGTGCTGTTACCCACTTGAGCCAGCTGCCACCCACTGTAGGACCTCCTAATGAACAAAACTTTGAACTGCATCCAACAAAGTTGGCATCCTTTTTCAACTGAGGGGGGATATTCTATGATTCCTTGTAATTGAAGGTGTAGTGTCATAGAACCGCATTGAAAACCATAACCAGCTACCTATTTTGTACAATTAGTCAGTGAATTTTTGCTTTATGGCTGATGGGAAGTCTGCAGAATACGAAGGTGAATTTATTTTTAAAAGTTGTCCGGAATCTCGAGTGTTACATATTGCAGGAAATCCTGCAGATGATGCAACTTCCTCCAGCAAAGTTTTTGAAATGAGATATAGTTGAAAAAGCAGCTTAATGGTGGTGTTTCCTGCACTCCCCACAAAGGAACAGGAACCTTTTTGAGCCCTTTTGTTCTTCAGAATATTGCTGTTTTTAAAAAAAACACTTCATGTGGTGTTTAGGTAAGGAACAGCTTTAGTTGAAGGAGGTTTCAAACTTCAAGGTGGGCATCCTGATGAAGAGCTTATGCTCGAAATGTCAACTCTCCTGCTCGTCAAATGCTGCCTGACCGGTGCTTTTCCAGCACTACACTTTTAACTTCATAGTTGAAGGGTTAGTCACAAAGGGACACAGGTTCACGGTGGGAGGTTTTAAGGAGGATGTGTTTTTACCCAGTGTGGTGATATTCTGGAATATGCTGCCCAAGGACATGGTGGAGAGTTGCTTCAATACTTTATATTAAAGTCCCTGAATGAATACTTGGCATGCCATAACATTTCAAGGCAGAGAGCCAAGTGCTGATTAATGGGATGAGGTTGGAAGTCAAGTGTTTGTGTCACTGCAGACCCCCTGATGGGCCAAAAGGCCTCTTGCACACTGTCCTTCTATGAAAGGCATACTCAGAATTCATTATCCTGGCTGACCACCACTCAATTGGTTATGATTGGCTAAAATAAGATTTGAAGTTTGAGCCAGAGGTGCTAACCATTTTCTTCAAAAGCCTATTGGTGAACTTGTGGCTTTTGGGTCAGCATTGCCAATTTCACAACATGACACGGTTTGTAATAAAGAGCATGTTTAATACATGGAGTGCTAATTAGGTGCTGTTTGAATTTAGGTATCTGACAAGTGCTTAAGTCATTTTAAATCTGGCCTGTGGTCTCCGTGCCATCTTAAAGGCGTGTAGGTAGTGGCTTTGAGTGCACCTATCTCTTTTTGAAGATTAGTCCTTACAGCCACGTGGCTGTTTGTCCACTGGCTGCGACAGTTCAAGTAGCAACAACGCCACAAGGACAACTAGGTTTGAGCCACAAACATAGGCCTGGCCAGTAGCAAATCCCCACCTTGTAATGAAATGCTTTACCTAAATGAAATTGTGGAGATTTTTGCCAGAGTATTTAGCATTATCCCTCTGCGCCTGACTGAGTTGATGCACAGATTAATGCAGAAAAGAGTTGGATGGGCCTGGGGAGGCAACACTGGCTGTGCTGTTGAAGCTGGAATCCATTTCACACGAGTGATCTAGTCAACTTTCCTCTTTTGCTCAGTGTTTGAAATCCCATTGAAAATTGAACCTTACTCATTGAGGGATAAAAAAGTGAGGTCTGCAGATGCTGGAGATCAGAGCTGAAAATGTGTTGCTGGTTAAAGCACAGCAGGTTAGGCAGCATCCAAGGAACAGGAAATTCGACGTTTCGGGCCAGAGCCCTTCTTCAGGAATGAGGAGAGGGTGCCAGGCAGGCTAAGATAAAAGGTAGGGAGGAGGGACTTGGGGGAGGGGTGATGGAGATGTGATAGGTGGAAGGAGGTCAAGGTGAGGGTGATAGGCCAGAGTGGGGTGGGGGCGGAGAGGTCAAGAAGAGGATTGCAGGTTATCATCTCCGCGTACCTCGACACGGTTCTGTCCCCTTTAGTCCAAGAACTCCCCACCTACGTTCGGGACACCACCACGCCCTCCATCTCCTCCATGATTTTTGCTTCCCCGGTCCCCAACGCCTTATCTTCACGATGGACATCCAGTCCCTGTACACCTCCATCCCCCATCACGAAGGACTCAAAGCCCTCCGCTTCTTCCTTTCCCGCCGCACCAACCAGTACCCTTCCACTGACACCCTCCTTCGACTGACTGAACTGGTCCTCACCCTGAATAACTTCTCTTTCCAATCCTCCCACTTCCTCCAAACTAAAGGAGTTGCCATGGGCACCCGCATGGGCCTCAGCTATGCCTGTCTCTTTGTAGGATATGTGGAACAGTCCATCTTCCGCAACTACACTGGCACCACCCCCCACCTTTTCCTCCGCTACATCAATGACTGTATCGGCGCTGCCTCATGCTCCCACGAGGAGGTTGAACAGTTCATCAACTTTACCAACACCTTCCATCCTGACCTCAAATTCACCTGGACTGTCTCAGACTCCTCCCTCCCCTTCCTAGACCTTTCCATTTCTATCTCGGGCGACCAACTCAACACAGACATCTACTATAAACCGACTGACTCCCACAGCTACCTGGACTACACCTCCTCCCACCCTGCCCCCTGTAAAAACTCCATCCCATATTCCCAATTCCCTTGTCTCCGCCGCATCTGCTCCCAGGAGGACCAGTTCCAATACCGTACAGCCCAGATGGCCTCCTTCTTCAAGGACCGCAGATTCCCCCCAGACGTGATCGACGATGCCCTCCACCGCATCTCCTCCACTTCCTGCTCCTCCGCCCTTGAGCCCCACCCTTCCAACCACCACCAAGACAGAACCCCACTGGTTCTCACCTACCACCCCACCAACCTCCGTATACTGCATATCATCCGCCGTCATTTCTGCCAACTCCAAACGGACCCCACCACCAGGGATATATTTCCCTCCCCTCCCCTCCCCTATCAGCGTTCTGCAAAGACCACTCCCTTTGTGACTCCCTTGTCAGGTCCACACCCCCCACCAACCCAACCTCCACTCCCGGCACCTTACCCTGCAACCGCAGGAAATGCAAAACTTGCGCCCACACCACCTCCCTCACTTCTCTCCAAGGCCCCAAGGGATCCTTCCATATCCGCCACAAATTCACCTGTACCTCTACACACCATCTATTGCATCCACTGCACCCGATGTGGCCGCCTCTATATTGGGGAGACAGGCCACCTGCTTGCAGAACGCTTCAGGGAACACCTCCTGGGACGCCCGGACCAACCAACCCAACCACCCCGTGGCTCAACACTAACTCTCCCTTCCACTCCACTGAAGACATGCAGGTCCTTGGACTCCTCCATCACCAGAACATCATAACACGACGGTTGGAGGAAGAGCGCCTCATCTTCCGCCTGGGAACCCTCCAGCCACAAGGGATGAACTCAGATTTCTCCAGTTTCCTCATTTCCCCTCCCCCCACCTTGTCTGTCGATTCCCTTGAACTCAGCACCGCCCTCCTAACCTGCAATCCTCTTCCTGACCTCTCCGTCCCCACCCCACTCCGGCCTATCACCCTCACCTTGACCTCCTTCCACCTATCACATCTCCATCGCCCCTCCCCCAAGTCCCTCCCTCCCTGCCTGGCACCCTCTCCTCATTCCTGATGAAGGGCTCTGGCCCGAAACGTTGAATTCCCTGTTTCTTGGATGCTGCCTAACCTGCTGTGCTTTAACCAGCAACACATTTTCAGCTCATTGAGGGATAACTGTTTTAAATTCATCTCACTGGAAGGGGTCATCACTGAGCAATCGAGCTAGACCCTGGATAGTTTTGTTATACTTTACGGAGATGTTGAAGTTTCTAGTGATTGCTCGTGGTGTATGTTTAGGTGACTGATTTTAGGCCATTCAGCCCATCATATCTGTGCACAGCCTAATCCCACTTCCCAGCTCTGTGCATTTCCCCATTGGTTGCTGCCCTTTTAGTGTACATCCAAGTGAATTGAAGTGTGTTTTAAAGTGCATGTCTTGAGTAAACCAAACCTGTACTTAGTGGCGAAATCACATTTTGATTAAGTACAACTGCAGTAAAATTTCATAATTGTGGGGAAAAATACCAAATATAAAAAGGATTTCATCTGCCTTCCTATCACTTGCTGTACCCACATACTAACCCTTTAATTAATGTAACAAAGTCCCCAGATCAATCTCTCAATTTAGATGGATAAGAGTCTGTTTTGTTGGGGAGAATACCAAAGCTCACATTAACTCCATCTTCACCCCAGAATTAACCAACCTGTTCCTTTTTTTTAATCTATATTTACCACTTAACATTCTTTGCTGCCTGTCTTTGGGGTGACTGACCAGTTTGTCATTCCTCATTTAAATCGTTTGGTGCACTGGTAGTGTCCCTGACTTTGGGCCAAGAGCTTAATCTTCAAGATCTAAAAACATTTGAGCAAATTGTTTAGAAAATGCCTAGATTGTGAATAGTTGAGGCTCCAACAATGATCCCTGTCATTTCCACAAGTTACAGCTTGCCAACCTGAAAAAACCTGAACTTGTAGGAAGTCTTTCCAGCTGTTTTTAGATTACTTGAGTCATAGATGTGCAGCGTGGAAACAGACCCTTCGGTCAACCCGTCCATGCCGACCAGATATCCCAACCCAATCTAGTCCCACCTGCCAGCACTCTGCCCATGTCCCTCCAAACCCTTCCTGTTCATTATACCCATCCAGATGCCTTTTAAAGTTTGGCGCACTGACCTGTACACCGCTGAAGCCAAACGCCAGCTCGCGGACGCCTCCTCTTATCGCCCCCTTGACCACGACCCCACCTCCCACCACCAAGCCATCATCTCCCAGACCATCCAGGACCTCATCACCTCAGGGGATCTCCCATCCACCGCCTCCAACCTCATAGTCCCACAACCCCGCACCGCCCGTTTCTACCTCCTGCCCAAAATCCACAAACCTGCCTGCCCCGGCCGACCCATTGTCTCAGCCTGCTCCTGCCCCACCGAACTCATCTCCCAATACCTCGACACGGTCCTGTCCCCTTTAGTCCAAGAACTCCCCACCTACGTTCGGGACACCACCCACGCCCTCCACCACCTCCAGGATTTTCGCTTCCCCGGTCCCCAACGCCTTATTTTCACTATGGACATCCAGTCCCTGTACACCTCCATCCCCCATCACGAAGGACTCAAAGCCCTCCGCTGCTTCCTTTCCCGCCGCACCAACCAGTACCCTTCCACTGACACCCTCCTTCGACTGACTGAACTGGTCCTCACCCTGAATAACTTCTCTTTTCAATCCTCCCACTTCCTCCAAACTAAAGGAGTTGCCATGGGCACCCGCATGGGCCCCAGCTATGCCTGCCTCTTCGTAGGATATGTGGAACAGTCCATCTTCCGCAATTACACTGGCACCACCCCCCACCTTTTCCTCCGCTACATCGATGACTGACTGTATCGGCGCTGCCTCGTGCTCCCACGAGGAGGTTGAACAGTTCATCAACTTTACTAACACCTTCCATCCCGACCTGAAATTCACCTGGACTGTCTCAGACTCCTCCCTCCCCTTCCTAGACCTTTCCATTTCTATCTCGGGCGACCGACTCAACACAGACATCTATTATAAACCGACTGACTCCCACAGCTACCTGGACTACACCTCCTCCCACCCTGCCCCCTGTAAAAACGCCATCCCATATTCCCAATTCCTTCGTCTCCGCCGCATCTGCTCCCAGGAGGACCAATTCCAACACCGCACAGCCCAGATGGCCTCCTTCTTCAAGGACCGCAGATTCCCCCCAGACGTGATCGATGCCCTCCACCGCATCTCCTCCACTTCCCGCTCCTCCAACCGCCACCAAGACAGAACCCCACTGGTTCTCACCTACCACCCCACCAACCTATGCATACAACGTATCATCCGCCGCCATTTCCGCCACCTCCAAACGGACCCCACCACCAAGGATATATTTCCCTCCCCTCCCCTATCAGCGTTCCGCAAGGACCACTCCCTTCGTGACTCCCTTGTCAGATCCACACCCCCCACCAACCCAACCTCCACCCCCGGCACCTTCCCCTGCAACCGCAGGAAATGTAAAACTTGCGCCCACACCTCCACACTCACTTCCCTCCAAGGCCCCAAGGGATCCTTCCATATCCGCCACAAGTTCACCTGTACCTCCACACACATCATCTATTGCATCCGCTGCACCCGATGTGGCCTCCTCTATATTGGTGAGACAGGCCGCTTACTTGCGGAACGCTTCAGAGAACACCTCTGGGCCGCCCGAACCAACCAACCCAATCACCCCGTGGCTCAACACTTTAACTCCCCCTCCCACTCCACCGAGGACATGCAGGTCCTTGGACTCCTCCACCGGCAGAACACAACTACACGACGGCTGGAGGAGGAGCGCCTCATCTTCCGCCTGGGAACCCTCCAACCACAAGGTATGAATTCAGATTTCTCCAGCTTCCTCATTTCCCCTCCCCCCACCTTGTCTCAGTCGGTTCCCTCAAACTCAGCACCGCCCTCCTAACCTGCAATCCTCTTCCTGACCTCTCCGCCCCCACCCCACTCCGGCCTATCACCCTCACCTTGACCTCCTTCCACCTATCCCACCTCCATCGCCCCTCCCTAGTCCCTCCTCCCTACCTTTTTATCTCAGCCTGCTTGGCGCTCTCTCTCTTATTCCTGATGAAGGGCTTATGCTCGAAACGTCGAATTCTCTATTCCTGAGATGCTGTCTGGCCTGTTGTGCTTTGACCAGCAACACATTTGCAGCCTTTTAAATGTTGCAATTGTACCAGCCTCCACCACTTCCTCTGGCAGCTCATTCCATACACACACCACCCTCTGTGGAAAAAGTTGCTCCTTGGGTCTCTTTTTTTTATATATCTTTTTTCCCCTCACCCTAAACCTATGCCCTCTAGTTCTGGACTTTTTTTTTCTTCCCCCACCCCCAGGGAAAAGACTTTGCCTATTTACCCTATCCATGCCCCTCATAATTTTGTAAACCTCTGAGGTCACCCCTCCGCCTCCTCCACTCCAGGGAAAACAGCCCCAGCCTGTTCAGCGCCTCCCTGTAGCTCAAATCCTCCAACCCTGCTAACATCTTTGCAAATCTTTTCTGAACCCTTTCAGGTTTCACAGCATCTTTCTGATAAAAAGGTAGCTGGTCTCCTTCGTATTTCTGCCTCCTGAGAACCATAAAGAATAACCAATTCTCCTCTCCTCTCTCTAAATGCATTTCTTCCAATTTAATGTGGTCCATAATCTCACTCACTCAACAAAGGATGACACACTACTCCCAATTGTTTTTCTCCCTGGGGTAGTTTTGAATGGAGTTAAACATTTTCTTAAAATACCATGTTGCAACTCCACTGTATCTGACCCTTTAATGTAGTTTCAGTTCACCTTGGTCTCACACAACATTGTTTCTTAAGGTTTAAAAGCACTAGTGATGGACCCACATTTCTCTCCCTCAAACTGAACATGAAATTCTTATGTTGCGATTGTTCACCTAGCAGCCCCATTCACCACAAGCCTATTGACTCCTAAAACAGAACACATCACAGCACAGTACAGGCCCTTCAGCCCTCAGTATTGCACTGACTTGTGAAAATAATCTGCCCATCTAACCTACCATTCCATTATTATCTATATGTATGTCCAATGCCCTTAATATTGGTGAGTCCACTATTGTTGCAGGCAGGCTGTTCCATGCCCCTTACTATTGAGTGAAGAAACTACTCCTGATATCTATCCTAAATCTATTACCCCTCCATTTAAAGCAATGGCCCCATGTGTTAACCTTCACCATCCAAGCAAAAAGGCTCTTGCTGTCCACCCTATCTAACCCTCTGATCTTGTATGTCTTGATTTAAGTCACCCCTCAACCTCCTTCTCTCCAAAAACAGCCTCAGTTCCCTCAGCCTTTCCTTGTAAAACCTTCCTTCCACACCAGGCAATGTCCTGGTAAATCTCCTCTAAACCCTTCCCAAAGCTTCCACATCCTTCCTATAATGCGGTGACTAGAACTGCACACAATACTCCAGGTGCGGCTGCACCAGTCTCTTGTACAGCTGAAGCATGACCTTGTGGTTCTGAAATTCAATCCCCTACCAATAAATGCCAACACACCATATGCTGCCTTAACAATCCTATCAACCTGGGTGACAACTTTCAGGGATTTATGCATCAGGACACCGATCTCTGTTCATCTACACTGCCAAGAATTTTACCATTAGCCCAGTACTCTGCATTCCTGTTACTACTTCCGAAGTGAACTACCTTTTCCGCATTAAACTCCATTTGCCACTTCTCAGACCAGCTCTGCATCTTATCTATGTCCCTCTGTAACCCACAACATCCTTCAGCACTATCCACACCTCTGCCTACCTTTAGTGTCATCCACAAATTTACTAACCCATCCTTCTATGCCCACATCCAGATCATTTATAAAAATGACAAACAGGAGTGGTCCCCAAACAGATCCTTGTGGCACACTACTGGTTACTGAGCACCAGGATGAACACTTCCCATCAACCACCAACCTCTGTCGTCTTACAGCTAGCCAATTTCTGATCCAAACCATTAAATCACCTTCAAGCACAAAACTATTTTGTGTTATGTGGAACCTTATCAAAAGACTTACTGAAGTCCACGTACACCACATCAACCGCTTTACCTTCATCTACCTAGTTTGTCACTTTCTGAAAGAACTTCGTAAGGTTAGTGAGGCACGACCTACCCTTCTCAAAACCATATTGACTATTCTAATCAAATTTATTCCTTTTCAGATGATTATAAATCCGGTCTTTTATAATATTGCAGCACCTTACCCACAACCGAAGTAAGGCTCACTGGCCTATAATTATCAGGGTTGTCCTGGCTCCCCTCAATAAGGGAACAACATTTGCTATCCTTCCATCTTCTGGCACTAATTCCTTTAGACAATGATGATGTAAAGATAGAAGCCAAAGACTTTACAATCTCCTCTCTGGCTTTCCAGAGAATCAGGATAAATCCCATCAAGTCCAGAGGCCTTATCTATTTTCAGATTTTCCAAATTCTAAAACCTCTTTGTCAACCTCAATCCCATCTAACCTTGTAGCCTGTATCTCCGTATTCTCATAACATTGCCCTTTTCCAATGTGAATACTGATGAAAAGCATTCATTAAGCACTTCCCCTATGTTCCCAGATTCCATACACAACTTCCCACTGCTATCTTTGGCCCTAATCTTACTCGAGTCATTCTTTTATTCCTGATAGCTATAGAATGCCTTAAGGTTTTCTTTTGATCCTGTCTGCCAACAACTTCTCATGTCCCCCTCCTGGCTCCTCTTAGCCCTCTCTTTAGAACGTTTTTTGGCTAACTTATAACTCTCAAGACCCCATCTGAGCCTTCATGTCTCATCCTCTCTCAATCCTCTTTTTCCTTTTGACAACTTTAGTAAACCATGGCTCCCTCCCTGCCTGAGAGTATATACTTATCAAGGACCTGCAGTAGCTGCTCCTTTTTAAATGAGCTCCACATTTCAAGTGTCCATCCCCTGCAGTTTCCTTTCCCATCCTAAGTCTTGCACAATTGCCTCTTTTCTTTGCTTCTCCCCCTCCCAGTTTTACCCCTCTCCCTGCAGTATATACTTCTCCTTGTCAGTTGCTATTGTCAACATAACTGAATTGTGGTCACTATTGCCAAAGTGCTCACCTACGTCCAAATCTAACACCTGGTTCATTTTCCCCAGTACCAAATCCAATATGGCATCACCCCTTGGATACTGTAAGCCTCTCCTTATGACTCAAACCTTGCATTCCTAATCGTGAACTGGTAAATCTCTCCTGAACCCTCTCCAGCTTATTAATGTCCTTCCTATAACAGACTGTGACTAGAACTGACATGCTACGTCAGAAGAAGCCTCACCCATGACCTATACAGTCTCAACATGAAGTCCCAACTCCGATGCTCCATTCTGATTTGAAAAAGAACCTTCATTCAGGTCCTAGTCTTCCTCACACTTCAGTTGTCATGTTTGACATGTCAGCAATGTTTTATCTCCGTTAACAATACATACCTTTTAGTTACAAATGTTGTATGCATTTAAAGTCTCTGGCCTTATCTGTTGAGGCACTCCAACCTTTGAATATTCTGCCCTTTAATGTCACACATTCTTAATCATTCCCCAACTTGTTGCTTTGCTGTGCTTTGTCTCCCTATATCATATCTCCCTTCACTTGACTCTAATTGCCCCATGTCCCACTGCTCTTTTATTTGAAGTCTCTCACATTCCCTAATTACAGGATTCACCAGAACAGTGCAGCTCAGCTAATGGACCATTCCTGTGATCCATGGCACAGTGGCTCAGTAGTTAGCACAGCTGTCTCACAGGCACCAGGCACCCAAGTTCAATCCTAGCCTCTGGTGATTCTGTGTGGAGTTTGCACGCTCTCCGTGTCTGCATGAGTTTCCTCCAGGTGCTGTGATTTTCTTCCATAATCCAAATGCGTGCAGATCGGGTGAATTGGCAATGCTAAATTGCCCATAGTTTTAGGTGATTAGTCAAGGGTAAATATAATGGAATGGGTCTGGGTGGGATACTCTTTGGAGGGTCAGTGTGGACTTGTTGGGCCAAATGGCCTGTTATCACACTGTAGGGAATCTAACCATAACTTACACCAGTAATTGGTGTTCTGTGCCCCAGGAATGAAAGCCCATATCTCTCTTGTCTTTTCTTCTCTCTCTTCCCCCATCCCCCCCCCCCCCCCCCCCCCCCCCCCCCACCGCCAGTTTGAGTCACAAGCCCATCTCTCTCTATCTGATGTACCCTATGCATGTTTGCTTGTGTGACATAATCCAGAGGTTAGTGCCTTTGTGCTTCTGTGTTTTTAATTGACTCCATAGCTGCTCAGAACACAGCACTTCCTGCCTTCCAGTTCTATGGTGATGGTACCTGCACTGACCACACGGAGTCTCCTCCAACCCAGAAGCAGTGTTCCAAACTCAGGCATACAATGCAGCCATCTGCATTCTCACTCCTTGCAGAGATTCGTACCCCTGTCCCTTGCTGTGCAGTTCTCTCCTATCACTACATTCCCATTAACAGCCCCAACCTGATTGGTCTCCTTGATGCCTTGGTCAGTTCAACTATCCACACCTTTTGAGCTATAAACGCTGCAGAGCCTGGAACTTATTGGACACTGTCAAAGGCTGAAGCTCGCTCCGCTTACCTGCCTCACTCGGTTGACTTTCTCTCCAAATGAGAAGCCCCTAGCCTAAAAGGGCTGTGACAGCCAACTTCCTCACTCTGCAGCGCAACCTCTAGGGTAGCTGTATTTAAAACCCAACGTGTTTGCCCTGGAATCCAGAAGTTCCTACATGTTGCAGATGCTGCACATCACTGCCCAGGGGCTCCCCGTACATCTCGATAATCAAAAATCATGGGAGCCTCCTGTCAGTGGGTGGATAATTTTCATAATCGAACATCTACAGTGCTGGCTCAGCCTTCTATCATCTGAGGCACAAGGTCTTTGCAAAGACCTCCAAACCCAATACCACACTCATTGGTTATAGTGCAGCAGTGTGCTATACAAACCAGCCTTCCATCGATTGACGTCTCACTGTCTTGGGAAGGCATCAAATGTTGCCCAAGACCCCTCCCACCCCAGTTATAATCTCTTTCACCCTCCTCCATCAGGCAGGAGATACAAAAGCTTAAAAGTACCAACTTTTGAGTCTTTTCTTCCCTGCTGTTCTGAGACTTCTGAAAGAGCCTCACAAATTTTACATGTTGAGCTTGCTCTTTGTGTGAAGTTTGCATGTTCTCCATGTGTCCATGTGGGTTTCCTCCAGGTGCTCCAGATTCCCCCTCAGTTCAGAGATGCAGATTAGGAGGATTGACAATGCTGTATTGTCCATTATGTTCATGGTAGTCTAGATGAGGTGGATAAGTCGTGGGAAATGCAGGGTTAACTGGATAGGGTAAGGAGAGTGGGTCTGGGTGGGATAGTCTTTGGTGGGTCAGCGTGAACTCAATGGGCCGAATGGCCTGCTTCCACACTGTAGAGATTCTGATTGGAGGGTGGGAGATGGAATGAGGCAGCCCTTTGTTTCAGGAGTGCGTGGGGGGAGAATGAGTCTAGGTGTCAGTTGGGATGCAAGTTTGCCATTGACCCAGAGTGAGTGCCTCCAACAACCCCCCTCATACACTTCCTGGGCCCAAAGATAAGTGAGGCAATTACTAGCCCAACTGTGTTTCTATCTGCCCAGGAGTAGTTTGATAAGGTGAACCATTGCTGTCTCTGTTCACCACCTCCCCTCCCACCCCTGCACCCCTCCCCCCACCATGTCTTTTCAACTCCTTCCCCTGAGGACTTGCAAGAAAGGGAACTCTCTCTCTCTCTCTCTCTCTCTGACCTGCTAAGCTCGTTTATACCTTTCCTAAGGTGAGCTGCTGTGATCTTAAGCTAACACCAGAGCCTTGCTACAATGTATTTGCATTGAGGGGCTTTTCTGGTATGGTGGTGGTGTCCTTTCCTCTGGAATCAGCAGTCCTGTGTTCAAATCCTGCCTGCTCTGTAGGTGTTTCTGAACAGGTTATTTAAATTCACAAAAAAAAATTCTCAAATCAATTGTTTACTGAAAGTTGAAGGTTTTGCTGCGAGTCATTAGAACTGTTGTCCTGGAGTATGTTAAACACCCTTTCCACTAACTGCACAATCCAGGCCAACCAAGCTTGTTTGATAAAACAATACACAAAGCCCTGTAATTTTCCCTTGCAATTATCTGCTGTATTTCTGCAGTGGCAATGCATGTTCAGGTAAGTTGGTCCAGAATTGGGCTTAGCACAGCTTTAATGGTAGCTTAGCAAATCTATTTCTGTACACTATTGAAAGCTTGTGATGCTCCATGCAACATTCCAAGGAAAGTGAACTTCGCAGGTAAAAGCAGTAACTGCTCCCAACACAGCATTCCAATTAAATTAACTGCTTTGCTTCAAATTGCATTTAAGACTTGACTTGCGTAATATTCATTACTCATGGATCTCTTCTGTTCTGCTGTAAAATGTTTTGTATTTAAGCTGATCCTGGTTACCTTTCACAACCACAGAACTTCACATTGTTCTGAAAGCACCCGAATATTAGTTTCTGTTGTCATACAGCAATATATGGCAGTCAATGGGTGAATACTCGAGGTAAAGTAGCTATAGCCCCATTGGATTGTAGGGGTGTTTCTCTCGTTAGAGAGACAGCTATTGGTGAGGGTCACCACACTTCTGACAATGAGTGAGGTTGAGAAGGCATTGTTTCCATGGTGACCCCAGTCAATGTGGGAATCGAACCCACTGCTATAGGTGTCACTCCGCCTTGCAAACCAGCCAACTGACCCCGATAGCAACGTGGTATGATCAATACTGCTTGCGGTTTGTTGAGAGATGTGTTCGACCAGGATGCCAGACAGAATTCTCTCTTCCCTTGTTCTTCCAACAGTGACTTGGGATCTTTTTGTTTCTGTTTGCTTTAGGGGCAACCAGTGGCATTGCGGTAACATCATTGGGTACAGAATTGGCTAGCCCATAGACAGGGCGATAGTTGATAGAAAGTATTCAGCCTGAAGCTTGGTGACCCGTGGTGTTCCACAGGGATCGGTTCTCCACTCTTCGTGATTTTGATAAATGACCTTAGATGTGCAAGTGGAAGTGTGGGTTAGTAAGTTTGCTGATGACATGAAGGTTGGTGGAGTTATGGATAGTGAGGAGGGCTGTTCTCAGTCGCAACAGGACACTGACAGGATGCGGAGCTGGGTTGAGAAGTGGCAGATAGAGTTCAACCTGGAAAAGTATGAAGTGATTCATTTTGGAAGATCGAATTTGAATGCAGATTATAGGGTTATAGGGAGGATTCTGACTGTGTGGAGGAGCAGTGTGTTTGGGTCCACGTCCATAGATCCCTCCAAGTTGCCACTCAAGCTGAGAGAGCTGTTAAGGCATTTGGTGCATAGGCTTTCATTAGCAGGGAATTGCATTTTAAGGGCTGCAAGGTTATGCTGCAGCTCTACAAAGCACTCGGGATATTGTATTCTGTTCTGGTCTCCTCCGTATAGGAATAATATGGAAGTTTTAGAGAGTGCAGGGGAAGTTCAAATTAGCAGCTGGTGAAATCTTGAATTCGATTCTAATAAATCTGGGGTTGATTCAGAGCTAGATGTGAAAAGCTGTAATTGTGTAAACTAATGTGAATAAAACACTGGTTCACTATTCCCGCCTAATCCGGCCTATATGTGACTCCAAACCTGCAGCAATGTGATTTGCTCTTACCCTGTCCTCTGAAATGGCCAAGCAAGCCGTTCCTTGCACAGGCAGCTAGGGAGTGCTTTAGAAATGCTGGCCTTGCCATCAGTGCCCACATCTCCTGGAAAAACTAAAAGGCAAGCAAGGGTGCACCCAAGCATAAAGGAGCCCTTGGTTTAAGATCTCCCAAAGGTTGGCACCTCTAACAGTGCTGCACTCCTTGATGTTGAGGTTTTGACCTGTTTGTGTTCAGATCTCTGGAGTCTGACATCCCACAACTTAACTCTATATACAACAGCTACATTGAGTCATAGTGTGTGTTCTAATCCTAATATAAGGATGTGTGGACAAGTTGAGAACACCCCACCATCCGAACAGTGTGGAGGAGAAGCCTTGAATGACTCCCTCCAAAAAATCTGCCTTTTAAAGCTTTGTATAAAAACGCAAGAGATTGCAGTTGACTAGTCTAACTCTCGCCAACCATGTGATTCTTAACAATTCATTCGCCTCGCCCCCTTTGGTCTCTGCATCAACCTTGAATCGGTTCCGAAGTGAGTGTACAAACAGTAGTGGTGCTTAAATATTTAAGACAGTCCATTCAACTTCTCTACACTTGTCCAACTTGATTTCCACTTTATCAATTGAACATCTCCTTTGACCTTCCCCTTCCCACCTTAAATGCATGCCCCTAGTATTAGACACTTCAACTCTGGTGGGATTGGGGGTGGGGGGGTAGAGGGAAGAGAGATTCTGACCATCTACTGTATCTCTGCACCATTTTGTATCATTTTACAGACCTCTACCAAGTCTCCCTTCTGCCTGTCACTCCGTAGGAGAAAACTCCTGTTTGTCCTCCCTTTGCCTTCCCTTACTTTCTCCACAACCACCTGATGAAGGAGCAGCGCTCCAAATGCTTGTGCTTCCAAATAAACCTGTTGGACTATAACCTGGTGTTGTGATTTTTAACTATGTCCATCCCAGTCCAACACTGGCATCTCCAAATCCTTACTTTCTGAAGTAGCCTTCAGGCATCAGAAGTCTGCTATTGCGAGATTTTGGAAGTTCTCTATTTAACCTCATGACACTTAATTGCTGGAGAAATTCAGTGGGTCTGGCAGCATCTGTGAAGAGAAAGTGTTTGTGTTTCAGGGCCAGTGACCCTTCTTCTGAAGTTTTCTTCAGTAGTTGCTGTTTTTATTTCAGATTTCCAGCATCTGCAGCACTTTTTTTTTATTTTGTAACATTGACTTAAGTTGTGTTCAACTGGTTATTACCTCACTGTATTGTTAAGTACTAGCGCTCATTGTTGTGACTTGTTTAATTCCATTAATGTCTTTTTAACCCCCCACACAGGGATATGAAGGTTCACTGATCAAGCTAACATCAAAACAGGTAAACCTCTCTTTTTCACAATAAGCAACCGAGATGTGGAATGTTTTGCATGCCTGATAGCTTTTTTTTTTAGGATTTGAATATACATTTTAAATCTGAATTGAATCATTGTTCTGGAATGAGTTGTCACTATCTTGTATTAAATCCCTCTGAGGAGTAACATCAATGAGACTGGATACTCTTATTGTAGTGTAATGTATCATTCCAAGTTAATCTTTACTGCATTTTAAGAGACTATTTTGTTTGTGGAAAACACATTACACCACTGCCCCAAGTTTTCCCTTCCCTTCCTTTCCAGTTTTTGGAAAGGGATGGACGATTTCTGGTAAGCAACAAAAATGGAAGTAGCTGCTAAAGCTCGGCAGGTCTGGCAGCATCTGTGGAGAGAAAGCAGCATTAATATTTGGGTCCAGTCAACCTTCCTCAAACCTGGTCACAGGACCCAAAATGGTGATTTCTCTCTGCATATGCTGCCAGACCTGAGCCTTTCCAGCCATTTCTGATTTCTATCAACTGTTCTTTTTAAATTTTTTTTTGGTAAGTGGATGGCTTATATAGGAAACTTACTAATCCCAAAACACATCCAGGGGTTAACAGAAATATAGAGACTGCCAACTGAAATGAGTGGAGGTGTAACAAGGTGGGGCAAGTTCATCTGTTTATAGACCGTTAAAAATCTCTCGACACCAGGTTATAGTCAAACAGGTTTAATTGGAAGCACACTAGCTTTCGGAGCGACGCTCCTTCATCAGGTGATAGGGGAGGGGGGGCTTAGTCGAAAGCTAGTGTGCTTCCAATTAAACCTGTTGGACTATAACCTGGTATTGTGATTTTTAACTGTGTGCACCCCAGTCCAACACCGGCATCTCAAAATCATGTTTATACACCAGCATTGTTGAGTTGGAGATGCCAGTGTAGATTTTAAGGTGTTTTTTTTTGGAACATTGTGGTTTGGTGGGTTAATATTGCACAAGCTGGCAATTTATGGGAAGGAACTGTAGCTGTGTGGTTCATTGTTTGAACAGCGTTACAAATGTAAGAATTTTTCACCAGGTTCAGCCATTTGCTGTTTCACTGAATATTTCACTATAATGTACATCTTATACCCTAATAAAACAATGTTAGTGACAATTAAATGCTTGAAAGTGCCCTTAACGTTACTACTAAGCTGAATTAGAGCAATTTAAGTATCTCTTAAATTTGCTTAAAGTTGAATTTCACAATATTTGAACTAAAATTACACTTGTTCTCAACTGTCATAAACTGTTGTTTGTACCTTTTTGGCAGCACCAATAAGCCACTGGATTGTATTTTTATCTAACGTGGTTCATTGAATGTAGTTTACCCTTTTGATCTTAAAGCTAAATGCTTTTTTTTAAAAAGCATATCTTTGTAATTATTTTCTCTTGATGTGATTACTCTAGGTTTTAACTGTACTGGGACTCCACTTAGGTGTAGTGTGGTACTTAAAAGTTAATGAATGTGTGACCTTTCTTTGACCCCAGAAATCCACAGGGGGTCTCTGCCACTCATTTACGATCCTGGTGAATTGAACAATTAGGCAACAGAACTGCACACGCTTAGGAACCTGGAAATTATTTCTTGAGTTTACATTCTTGAATGTTGGGCATTGACTGACTAGTTTACAGCAGAGAGCTGTGTACTGAACCAGTCAGTTGTGTAGCTGGGCAGGTAGAGGTAATGGCCTGGAGTTTCTGCTAGACTCTGTTAATTATTTTGCCACAGTTTGACCAAACACCGCACTAAAGTTTTTTGGGGGAATGGGGAAGGCAGTCAGTGAGTGTTGAATTAGTGAGCAAGTCTAGTTTCTCCATGCCATTTGCATGGGTCTGCCTTCAAACTGCTAGAAATAACTAAAATTCTGTCTGTCTCTGTCTGTCTCCTTTTTTCCCCCCCCACCCATGCCTTCAGAACAAATCGCTAATATTGTGTAGTCTG
This sequence comes from Hemiscyllium ocellatum, assembly GCF_020745735.1. NCBI lineage: Eukaryota > Metazoa > Chordata > Chondrichthyes > Orectolobiformes > Hemiscylliidae > Hemiscyllium > Hemiscyllium ocellatum. The sequence continues at coordinate 20,502,744 of NC_083442.1, forward strand.
AGAGATAGCATCGTTAATAGAGAGCTGGTACAAGACATGGAGACTCATTAACCTTGTGTAGATCTAGTTTGTGTATATAGCATCTGTGTGGATAAAGGAGGTGTAACATAAAATGAGGCAAGTTCACCCAGAGGTTTATGGACAAGGATTATTGAGTTTGAGATGCCAATGTAGATTTTTAAAGGTGTATTAGGGCATTGTGGTTTAGGGGTTGATATCCCACAAATTGGGAATTTTTGGGAAGGAGCGGTAGATGTGTGGGTCAGTGTTTGAACAGCTTTGCAAATCTAAGAACTTTTGACCAGGTTCAGCCATTTGCTGTTCCTGCTGTAAACTAGCTTACTGCAGAATCACCTAAGATGGAAGATTTTTGCGCCCACTTCCAACCGGGGTCCCTCTGAGGAAGGGATCTAGCCCCAGGCTGAACCATCATTTGAGATTTCATCTGTTTTGAGAATCTTTGGGGAGTCTCTTTTCAAAAGCAAAAGCTGTTTCTGATGCCAGGACATCGTATTAGTAACTGAAAGGGTTAAATGAATCATGAGCTCCACCCATCAGGGTGTAAAGAGCAGTTCTTGGGAGGAGCTACATTTTCTGGATTAACTGTAGTGTCTCTCTCTCTATCCTGGGATCTCAAGGCAGCAATTAAGCACCTTGTCATGAACCTTTTCTTGTTTAACAACGTCATGGCCTGCTTCTGTTTGTATGACTATCGTTCCCCCTTTGATATCAGTAACTTGGATAATACTCATTAAAAAGTATTGGTAGCTTTGAATCTGTCCAAGGCTTCTCAGATGGTACTGATATATACAAGGGTGCATACTGTTAGGGCTTTGGAAGTGTTAATCCTTTGGGTGCAGTGAGCGTCACTCACTAGTGTTGAGGTGGTGGTAGGATTTGGGGGAAGGTGATGGCCTAGTGGTGTTATTGCTTGACTATTAATCTAGATACTGTCCTCGGATCAATCCCTGGGGGCCCCACAGCCAGGGACAATACCCAGGTTCAAATCCCATCTTGCCAAGATGGTGGCGTTTAAATTCAGCAAAGTATCTGGGGGGGAAAAGCTCACCTGGATTCACTAATGCTCTTCAGGGAAGGAAATTTGCCATCCTTATCTGTCCGGTCTACATGGGACTCCAGATTCTCAGCAATATTGTTGAGACTCGACCATCCTCAGGGTAATCACAGATGGCTAATGAATGGCTGGCCTGGCCAATGACTTCCCTGTCCCATGAACTAATCGCTTTTAAAAAAAAAAGCGCGTGAGATTGAGAGGCATTCCTGAATCTGGATCCTCCAAACTGTTTGTAATGTAAAGACTGACCTGTGTAACCTAACAAGTCGTTGCAGAGATGCAATAAACTGCATCCTGCTTACTTGCCAAGACTACTTGTTAAATCAGAAGGGGATGCCTTCACACACCTAACAACACTTCAATACACAAGGCACCTTTTTATCTGTTAAAGTTGCTATATACAGAGGTAACTTTCAAATAGTTCTGTGGTGATCACTTAGTTTGCTTTCTTCATTCATAGGATGAGGGAGTCACAGGCTAGGCCAGCATTTATTGCCCATCCCTAATTGCCCAGAGGGTGGTTAAGGGTCAACCACATTGCTGTGGGTCTGGAGTCACACGTAGGCCAGACCAGGTAAGGATGGCAGTTTCCTTCCCTAAAGGGCATTAGTGAACCCAGTTGGGTCTTTCCCAACTATCGACAATGGATTATGGTTGTTGGACTCTTTTTAATTCCAGATTTTTGTTGAATTCATTCCACCATCTGCTGTGGTGGGATTTGAACCTGGGACTCGAGAACATGATCTGGGTCTCTGAATTAACAAACCGGCGATAATACCGCTAGGCCGTCGCCTCCCCATGTTGTGAACTAATCATCTTGGGCCAGAGCTCCAATTAAAAATACTTGTTTGGGTGGGGGTGGTGGTGTGATATCCCACATTCAGCTGTATTTCACTGCAATCGCTTTTTAAATAATACCTAGGAATATTTTTGAAACAAAATCCCTTGAATTGCATTCTGGTTTTAGTCTAGTTGCATCTTGAAAGCTGAAGGTGAGTAGAAATCTGTAAGCTAACGCAGTCAATGCTTTAAATCGTTCTCTTGGCCTGTTTCCAAAGAGAACGACTGAATAATGTAATAAAATTTGGAATATGCCCTTGTTTTGAGGAGCTTTCATTTGGAGATTTTAATAGCAATTAGCAATGTTGGATTGCCCAACATTATAAATATTGTGGCTGTCGTTTTCAATGGCAAGGAATATACACTCCATCTTGAAGTTCAAAAGCACTTTTTTTATTGTAGTAATTTGATTCTTTTTCCACGTTAAATGCAAAGAAACTATTGCATTTCATATGGGCTGCAGTGGTACAGGAAGGCAGCTCATCTTCGATAGGGCAATAAATACTGGTTCAGCCAGTGACATCCATGCCCCTTGGGTGAATAAAGAGATCTACTGGCTGACTTTTTGGTGCGCTCATGTTTCCAAGTAACGCACTGGCAGTTTTGCACTAATATTGGCAAAGATTGTGTGCAAATGATTTTGGTGCCAACTGTACCCTATTTTGCCTCTAGTGCCACCAGCCACTGCTCTCAGACTTGCGAGGGACAAAGGCTGACAAAGCATCAGGAACCATTGTTGCCCTGAAGGGAGAAGTTGAAATTCGTCTACATTTAAACGCTGATTACTTTGCCTTCACCTATGCAAGTGGAAAAGTTTTTTAAATGCGTGGAATTTGCACATTCTTCCCGTGTCTGCGTGGGTTTCCTCTGGGTGCTCTGGTTTCCTCCCACAGTCCAAAGATGTGCAGGTCCGGTGAATTGGCCATGCTAAATTGCCCATAGTGTTAGGTAAGGGGTAAACGTAGGGGTATGGGTGGGTTGCGGGTCGGTGTGGACTTGTTGGGCCGAAGGGCCTGTTTCCACACTCTAAGTAATCTAATCTGGAGGAAGTAAGACTTTATTTTCTAAGTCATCTGATGGAGTGATGCTCCGAAAGCTTGTGTGCTTCCAATTAAACCTGTTGGACTATAACCTGGTTTTGTGATTTTTAACTTTGTACATTCCAGTCCAACACCGTCTCCAAATCAGAAGTAATGTTGGCAATGTTCAGTTCAGGTCAGCTACCTCGCTGTTCTAAATGTTTAATTTCTTATTTCAAGCTTCTGCATTGTTTTGGTTTGTCTTTTTTTTTAAACAACCATCTAATGGGACAAGTAGTGTGACTAGCTCATCTTACTTTCTGACCAGGATAAGCTCTATTGAGGGCAGCAAGTTTCACATTGACAATCTAAATGGAGTCTTCCTGACTCCGGTATCTGACTTCAATATCATTCTGCAAACAGGTTGCTAAAGTAGCTAGGATCCAGTAAGTGAGGCAAAACATCTACTGAGCAAATTGCAGCATTGCGTTCTGAAGCCTAATCTACTCTTTTTAAATTCCTAGAAGTGGCGCTTGATTTTGAGTAAGACTGCTCAATCTCCGAACAACAGAGGATGTTATCATTGCACAGGCCGGTGCTAACTTTGTCTAACAGAAGTCTCCGGTTTCTCCAGAGAACGGAGTTGCAGTTTGGGACAGCACCTGTTTGCTGCTGTAAAACAGTTTCTTTGTAGAAGTCTGTCACGAGTCTTGAAACACATTGGACCACTACTTCAAAATTATAAATAAGCACTTTCCTTCTGGATTCTTTCTGTTGCAAAAAGATCAGTCAAATGGACATAGAATCTACTGAAGGAGCTGGACAAGAAATTGGAACTTGTTAAATGAGCAATCATTTTCTGAAGCAAACACGACTCCTGTTTCACCCTCTTGGTGTCCTATGATGGATTACTCCTAATTAGGAGGAAGCATTAAGTTGGTACAAATTGCTAACAATCTTGATGCTTTACAGCCTTTAAGGTACAGAGCCAGTAAAGCAGCTAAAGGATATATCCAAGCACTGGTTTTACTTGTAGAAATACTGGGTCAAAACCTCCATTTTGATAAATGCGCCAACTTGCATAAAGGTCTTGTGACCCAAATGACTATGACAATGAAGGATTTAAATACTGGAGCAGGGACATCTTGCTGCAAACATACAGGGGCCTCCTGAGATGACACCTGGTGTGCAGTCTTGATGGCTTTTATCTAAGGATATTCTTGGAGTGCAGCCATATTTTACGAGACTGATTTGCAAGATGGCAGGACTGAGCTATAAAGAGACTAAGTCAGTTAAGACTATTCACTGGCGTTTACAAAGTTGGGGGATCTCAAATCTGTAAAATTCTAGCAGGACTAGACAGGGCTTCTCATTGACTGGGGAGTCTGGAGCTAGGCATCGCAGTCTAAGGGTGTGGGCAATTTGGAACAGATGTGGAAAAATTTCTTCCAGAGCCTTTGGAATTATCAGTCAACAGTTGAGGTCAAAACATTGATTTCTCTCAATGAGAGAGGTATAGTTTTTCCAGAGCTAAAGGGATTAATGGGTTTGGGGTGAAAGCAGGAACAGGGTGCTGAGCTGGATGTTCAGTGCATGGTGGAGCAGGCTTGAAGATCCGAGTGACCTATTTCTACATGTGAATCCTTCCCTAAGCAGATGTGCAAGAGCAGCTATTTTTTCCTTTGAGTTTGAAATGTCAAAATCCTAGCCTTGTAAACTAGCTACATGGATCAGGCTGCTTGATTTAAATGAAGTTCAATTGCATTGAATACTTTTTAAAAACATGGTATTTTCCTGATTTTCTTCTGGCCATTAAACAGCGAAAGGTCTTTAGTGTTGTTTGTAGCAAATCACAAGATCTCTAATTCACAAAAACAATCCATTGTTTTGTACCAGAAATGGAATCTCACTTAATATTTCTCAATGGAAAAGTACATTTGGCTTTTGGAAATTTTGATCAAGAATAATTTGCTAGAATAGGTTTTTCATTTGAAGAATCCGCAAACACCACTGTAACTTAGTCAATGGTTTGCTCGATTTTTGATTTGTTTAATTGCATTTTTGAAATCGTGCCCGGCTTCAAGTGAATGCGAACATCTCTCAGCAGCTGATGAATTTTTCTGGTTTTTAATGTGCACACACAAGCTTAACCTGGCTGCCAAATGAAGTGTTTAAAGTTGAATCATTCCTGGTTTAGGGACATTGGAATTTCTTCATCCTAGAAATGAGGAGGCCCTTAGCCCTCCAGTCTGCTCCATCTGTCAATAGGGTCATGGCTGACTATTCCTCATGTCCACTCTTTCCAGCTTTTTTCCTAGAATTCTTGGTTCCCTGACTGATCAAGTATCTATCCATCTTAGCCCTAAATGTACATGAGGGCTCTGCCCCTACACTTTCTGCAGAGAGAAGTTCCAAAGGCAGTCGCTTCTCCAAAGAAATTCCTTCCCACCTCTGTCTTAAATTGGCTCCTCTTTAATTTTGAAACTGCATCCGCTGGTCCTGGACTCTATCCCGTGAAGTAAAACATCCCTCTCAGTATTTACCCTGTCAATGCCTCATGAGTCCTATTCTAAGGAGAGTCCGACCGAACATGTTAGCTTTAGCTTGTAGTCTCTCCCATACCTAGTGAACCTTCTCTGACCTGCCTCCAATTGAATAATATCATAAATTAAAAGGGCCAAAACTGTTTGCAGTACTCCCAGATGTCCGTCACTGAGCCAACATTTTTCAGTGTGTTTGTGACATTCCTGCTCTTACAGATTTATTTTTTGCTTATGAAATATTTATACACTACTCTTGGCCCTACAGTGATGCTTCAGTGTAAAAGTAGGTTCTTCAAATTCCAGGCTTTGAACCTTACAACTCCAGGCAAGATGACCGCTGCGGCTAAGTCAATTCGCCTCTGAATCTGGACCTAATCTTGCAGCCTTGATGCATTTAAATTGCTCGCTATTGTCAGGGCATCAATGTATGTTTCTCTGGAATGCTAGAACTAGAATTGATCCAAGTGCCTCCTAGCCACCACTTGTTTAAATTGGTGGACTGAATTGAAATTGAAGCATAAAAGCCAACTTGTAGTTGATTAAACTATAGTAACATGCCTGAGGTTGAATTGATTTTAGCTGAACTGCTGTTACCAAATGAGCAAGGCAAGCAATCCACAAACATATAAATCTGTTTCTACTGCAAGGTTGTTAACCAATTACTTAGTTGACTGACTAGCACATGTTCAGTAACTAGTGTTGGATTGGTTTTTAAGTTGTGCTGTCATCCTTTCCCTTTGATTCTGGATCTGATTATTCACCCTGCGGTATTTTTCTGGCAAACTTGGATTTGTGCTGAAGTTGTGCCTGTGAAGTGTCAATCTCCGACCACTGTGACTTCATATCATTGTAACTCTGTTCTGCTCTAACACAGTTGTGTTCTCATGCAATCCTGTGTTATAAGAAAATCGTGCAATAGCAGCACGATGTAAACTAATGGGGCCAGAATTGCATTATAACCAATACGTACGTGTTGTAAAGTTCATGTGTTGGGGACCGCGTCCCCAGTTTGTCAAATTTTAGTGGATTTGCATTCCCAAAATGTGCATTAATAGCAGAACATCCTGTACCTGTCAATAAACTCCAATGGTGGCTCTCCTCAAGTCTTGCCCCTATGCTGTTCATGCCAGGTAGGGTGTAACAGTGCAGATGATCAGTGCTGATCCACTGTCATTGCAGTGATCTGGGAAGGGCTGAAGTTAAGGTGGCTTCCTTGGAGTACTGTACTGTGCCAACTTATGGTTCGCAAAGTTCCTCTCCTTGTCCAGCTTAACCATCTCTTGCTTAGGGTCCATTATTTTGAGGATAAAAGTGACCACGATCTCTGAATTGCAACCTGAGCAGTGAACAACTTGAGCATGATCAATGAGATAAAAGATAATCGTGGTTCAAAGATTGGTGTAGGAGAAACTGGTCCAAGTTCATGGGACGTTCCCCCTCCCCCAGTCCTAGTGGGATGTTCTGATGGGATGGCTCCACCTGAGTTATGCTGGGGCCAGAGTTCTGGTGAACTGCAGGGCTTTAAACTAAATAGGGGCTTCAGATGCATGGAACAAGTTAGAGTTTGATAACTCTGGCTCAGTTTCAAGAGTTAAGACAGATTCTTAACTTCTGCCATAGTCTAAGTTCAGGGACAACTATGAGAAGGGGAGCAGTCAAAGCAGGATTGAGGGTGTTGTACCTAAAATGCATGCAGTATGTGAAATGAGGTAAATGAGCTTGTGGCACAGATTGCAATTGAAAATGCAGTGTTGTTGGTATCCATAGAGACATGGCTGCAAAAGGATCAGGGCTGGGAACTAGGTATTCATGAATGTGTCCTATCAAAAGGGTAGGCTGGGTAGAGAGGCCAGGATTGCCTTATTTATAGGTAGTGGAATTAAATCAATAACGAGAAGTGATGTAGAGTTGGAAGGCATAGAAGCTGTGGGTGGAGTGGGCTGGGGAAGGGACAGGGGGAGGAAAACTCCCCAATGGGTGTTCTGTACAGGCCTCCGAGCAGTAATCACGGTGTGGGCAAGAAAATAAATCGGCTAGAAAAGGCATGCCAAGAAAGGTACTATTACAATAATCCTGGGGGGTCTTCGATACCTAGATACACTACAAATTGGATTTTCCCCAATGTGTATCAAGGAATTTCTGGCTTGTCGTCAAGATAGGTTTTTGTGGTTGAGCCAGCTAGGCAATAAATGCACGTCAAATCCAGAACAATGAGGCAGACTTATGGAGCTTAGTGAAGGAACCCCCAAGGGGGCAGTGACCACAACATGATATAATTCACTCCACAGTTTAATGGAGAAGCTGGATTCAGGTGTAACGGTATTACATTTGTGTAAAAAGAATAACAGTGAGGGAGGAGCTGGTTAGTCTGCAGCTCATTGCTGCAACAAGCTGTGGAGCCAAGTTATTGAGTGTATTTAAGACTGAGCTTATTGATTAGTAGGGGGATCAAGGGTTATGGGGACAAGGCATATCAGCCATGTTCAAATAGTGGAGTATACTCAATGGGCTGAATGGCTATGTCTTGTGTTCTTATGATCTGCAATTGCTCTTTCTGCTGCAAAAGAGGAGCTGAGGCCTGAGGAGATCAACCATGATCTGACAGCATGGCAGGGTGGGATCATGGGGCTGAATGGCCTCCATCTCCTTCTTAGGAATTTTTCTTATGGGCTCTGCTTTATTTGCCAACATTTGATTGGGCTATAATTTCTTCAAATGGGAAATATTAGTACCTAGACCCCACAGAATATTATAGGTAAATTTCAGCGTCATAAAGTGGTAGAAATGCTGGAGTCAAGAAAGAGATGGTGGAGAAAAGAACTTCTGTTCTAAATTGACCTACCTTTCACCAGAACACACTTTTTGGCATCATTGACTAGAAATATTTAACTCTGTTCACTTCTCTGCAGATGTAGTTACACTTGTACTGGTTTGAGTTGCCAATTTTTGGTGCCTTCAGTATGTGGCTTTTGTATTATGTGTATTTGCTCTCAATGTCACATGTACCTTGCATTTCTACCCATAAGGCACTTCTTTCAAGGACTTTTTACCGCAGACACTTGAAGGTTTGTCTCCAAGGTCTTAAGCCTATTGGGTAGGAGATGCAGGGTAATCCTTTCAATATAGAAATAGTGGCAGCAACTCAGCAGATCTGGCGGTATCTTGTTTTGAAACCTGATTCACATAAAGGGTCTTGCTTTGAAGTGGCTGTTTTGGGGGCTCTTGTCGTGCAGTGGTCAGGTGGCCTAGAAGAGCTGGGATCAAACCCTACCCACTCCAGAGGGGAGTTGCAGCATTTCTGAACAGGATGTTCACAGAATTTGAAGTGGCTGTTCAGGGTGGCATCAAAGTGCTTGTTGGAAATCTAACCACTCTAGTTTTTGAAGACTGGTGAGTTAAATTAACATCTTCCATGCAAAACATCGGAGGTACAGATTGAAAGGCACGTCACCATTGAAATCATCTCATTCTTCTCTGGGGTTTGTTGGTTACTAAACAAATACAGATCCTTTATTTGGCTTCATATCCTTATGACTGCAGTAAGCTTGTACCCTACCCAGAATAATTGACACTTTCTGCCAGTAAATGTGAGAATTTCCAAATTATACTGTTCAGCAACTTTTGTAAACAATGTCCAGCGCTTGCATGTTAACATAGTCCATGACTGGGCTCGGTTTGATTCATAGTGGTGAGTATACAATTGAACAAAATGGTCTAAAACCCGGTGCAAATATTCATTTATTTTTAAAACCACACAGCAAAGCAATTAGCACCAAAGAATAACAATCCAGCAGTATTCTCTCAATGATTAATGTCCACAAATATCTCCAGTGAAGTCATCAGTTGCCTGATTTGTTAATTGTGTAATGGCTGTTTTGCGCAGTCTGGGAATTTGGAAAACATTTTCTCACTTCTTGACCAGCTAATGTTGCCAAATGTCACAAGCCTTTGTATTGTCTACCTCCTCCTTCCATTCCCACTTTTTATAGACGATATTGAAAGCATCGCACTTGCTAAAATACTAAAGGGGATGGTGGTATTAATAGAAATCCTTGTCTGCAGAAAGGGACGTTATTAAGAGGAGTGAAGAAGCAGTGTTTAATTATTTGTAAAGCTCTTGATGGCCTGTGGGTGTTTCTACAGCAAAGTTGGGCGGTAGGATAAATTCTGCCTAAATAGAAAGCCAGTAGAAGAACTAAGAAATAAAAACCTGATTTGATCCATAGATGCTCGGGACCAAACCCCCTCAATATATTTTACGGTAGCCTAGACCCAATGTTACCTTAAAGGGAAATGTGAAGTGCCCTGATCCTGATGTGATGTGATGCGACTGGTCAAACTTGATGTAAGCAAACACAATTTACGTAAACACTGTAGTTAAAATGCAACCAAAACAAAAGAATTTAGAATAACTAGCTATTGGAAAACTAAACAGAATAGTACAGTACCTGTTACTAATTAGCTGTTCCAATACAGTAACATCCCATAAACACTCCCCTTGGGGTAAAGTCAAACTCTGACGCAGGTTTTCTCAGTTTTCCAATTCAGGAGGGAAAAATCATTCCGAGAGCACAGCAGTTAGGAAACACTCGCTGAAGCTTCCAAATCTTTGAGACCCCAAAATCTTCTGTTTGAATCTTAACCTAAAAAAGTGTTTTTAAACTAGAAAGCCTGGGTGTGAGAGCTGGCCCAACCCAGGCTGCTTCCAAATTAGAGAAGCTTTGGGGGTTTTTAATTTCTTTACTCAGACAGCTTTGTCTCTGCCTTACAACCTCTCTCCAAAATGAAAAGGGCAAAATAATATTCATTTGCTATCACTTTTTAAGATATTGGACACTAAGACAACTAGTTCTCACAAGTGGTAGGATGTTTTTCTATTTCATCTAATTTTCCAGGTTTGAATCCTTCATCTGGTCATGTGAAATCCCTTTCTTTTGGTGAAATCTCCTAAACTTTCAAGATATCTTTAAGACCTGGCTTGCCCTGACCATGTATCTAAAAGTAAGCCCTCAACTGAACATAACCAAATTTAGTTTGGGGAGCTAGATGGCTATAAAAAATGTCTAATTATTCAGAGTGGGAAATGTTGATCCGCAAGATTGCGTGGATCATGTCACTGTCTGCATAACTATTTTGGAAATATGGAATTTGGCAGTAACATTGACAATTGTTCATCTCCATAAAATTGTTTTAATTGGTGTAAAGGAAGATTTGAAAAAAGTGCAGGAAGACTAATTGGATGAGTGCCCAACCAGCAGATCAAACTAGAGCTCTGTAATTGCGAGCGGTGATGGATACTTTTGGAAACACCAGACCCAAAGGGTCATTAACTTCATCTTACTGTCCAGCCCACTACAAGTGCAAAAGGTGAGGTTGAAGCCTTTGTAAATATTTTGAGCCGTGTGGGGTTTGGATGATTTGTCTTCAGTCCGTCTCTCTAGGTAGTGTTTGATTTTCAGGCCAAATATGGTTGAGCCCATGGTCCCCAAAGCCTTGTTATGCCCAAATGAAATGTTGACTTACGCTCGAGAGCTAATGGGGCTAGTAAGCTGGTCAAGTATAGCTAGAATCTAACATTGCAAAATTGGGAAATAAACAGATTTCCCCCGACCACCATGAAAGAGAAACTGTAGATTTGCCTGCAAGCTGCACACCGTCCTGATTTTGGTGCAGCAATATTGGCCCTTTAGTATCTCGGTCAGAGTTTAGGAAATCCCTCTTAATAGCAATATGGGGTCCCTAATGAAGGGCCTTCGGTTAAGGCAGGCTCACCACCTCACTTTGTGAGGATTATTAGGGATGGACAAGAAATGGTGGTCTAAACAGCAATGCCCATGTCCCATGGAGTTTTTTTGTTTTGTTTTATGCTTGTTTTTGTTTGTATTCAGCTAGCACTATTTGGCTGTAAGCCTCATTTTGACCTTAGGATTCCAACTTGTAACATTTTTGGACTAAAAGTTTGTGGGTGGGGTGGGAGGTTGGACAGGGACAGAACATACACTAAAGTCGGAGCTTAGTAAAGTCCACTTAAAATCACAAGCAAACCAAGAACTGCGTTGATGGTGTACACAATGCTGCCACTGAGCATCTGGTTGGAGGATGGGGATGGTAGTGGGTATGGTGTCAATCAGACTTTGCGTTTGGATGATATGGAGCTGGTAATGTTGGTGCTGACCCATCCAGACAAATGTGGAGTATTCCATTACACTCCTGGCTTATGCCTTGTCATTGGATCTAAATTGTAGATAGGTGCAGAACTGAAAGTGGGGTGCTCCCAGCATCAGCAAATACCTGGGGTTGAGTTTCTCCTCTTGCTTCCATCTGCCCTCAATGATTTATTTGCTACTTTACCTCTATATAAACTGGTTCTTGACTCTTGTCTTTTGAAAGTCTTCTAATGGCACTTATTGCAATAGTGGGGGATAGAGATCACAATGTGAACCTTTGTATTGTCACAGTTCTGTCTGTCTCTCACTGTCTGACTCTGCCATCACCCTATCTTTGTGAGTCTACGTTTACTGCCTGGCCTGGCTGTCAATGTTTCCCTCATTCAAATCTATAAACTTCTGATATCTACTGAAGTTCTGATCTTCTGTGTGCTAGTTTGCCTCATAATTTCATCTTCAGTTCTCTATCCAGCCTATTGCTGTCTTTCTACACTTACCTCCTAATGGTCTTGTGAACAAGACCATAAACCTCATGTTGGGACTTCTGTCCAAGATTGATGTATCCCAGCGTGTAAGTCTTGTTGAACAAGTCAAACTAGATTTCATATTAACGTTTTTATTTACTGAGCAGTTTCAGTGGTTGAGCGTTTATCACCTAGAGAATTAAGAGTTCAGTGATCCAAATTCTGATGAGGTTGCTAGACTCATCATTCTCTTTCCCAGAGATGCTGCCAGATTGCAGTTCCTCCAGCATTTTGCTTTTGGTTTCAGATAATGGACATCTGCAGTTCTTCTGCTTTTCTCCATCCCTGGTTACCATTGATCATGGTGAGCCACCTTGAAACACTGAAGTCCATGTCCTGTGTATCCCCAAAGCTGAAGGGAGTTCCAGGATTTTGCCCCAATGATAATGGAGTGATCGTATAGTTCCACATCACAATGGTGAGTTGTTTGGAAGGGAGTTTGCAGGTGGTGTAGCTAACCATCAGTTGCCCTTGTCCTCTGAGGTGGTAGTGGTTACTGGTTTGGCAGGTGATGTTGAAGGAGCTTTGAGTTGCTACAGGGCAGCTTGCAAATGATGTACACTATCACCACTGTCAGTGGTGATAGATGGGGTGGGAGAAAGTAAGGTCTGCAGACACTGAAGAGCCGGAGATTGAATGTATGGCACTGGAAAGGCATAGCTGGTCAGGCAGCATCCAAGGAGCAGGAGAGTTGCCGAATCAGGCGTAAGCCCTTCAGGAATGTGGATGGGATAAATGGATGGGGATAGGTGGATGCAGCTGGGGGTTGATGTCATGGGTCAAAGCTGAGGGTGGAATGGATAGGTGGGAAGGAAGATACAGGGCAGTTCAAGATAGCGGTGCTGAGTTGGAGGGTTAGATCTAGGATGAGGTGGCAGGAGGTGAGATGAGGAAACTAGTGAAATCTATTGCTGTCCAGTTGGATGGTCCTAAGACCAAGATGAGGCGTTCTTCCTCCAGGCATTAGGTGGCTAGGATTTAGTAGTGGAGGTGACCCAGGATGTGCATGTCCTTGGCGAAGTGGGAGGAGAGTTGACGTGATACCAAATGTGTTGATAAATGGGGTGCCAATCAATTGGGCTGCTTTGTTGTGGATGGAATTGAGCATATTGTTTTGTAGGAGCTGCACTCATTCAGGCAAATAGGGGGAGTATTCTGTCATACTCTTGACTTGGGCCTTGTAGACAGTGGACAGAAACTGGGGAAATGGGCACAGATCCTGCTTAAAATTGCATTCAAGTTCTGAACTACTTCTAAAACCATGACATGGATTGACATTGTAGCCACATGCTGTTGTTTTGGTAAACATGAATAAAGGTTCTTGAAGTTGAGGAAGGCAGATTGACCAGTTGGTGTGGGAACCCCTGCTCTTCAGAGGGTCACGAACCTCTTGCAAGTTAGTTGGAGCCATCTTGTTTAAAAAAATTAACCTGCATTAATCCTTCTGTTATACCAAGGTGTGGACTATCTTAGAACCAGTCAAATACGGTTGTGATAGCAACTGAACTGATGGAGTGAAGGATCTGTGAGTAGTTTTATCTGCTTCTGGGATTGGAGCGGAGCTAAAATGCTGACCAAAGGCAGTAGCATTCTGACTGAGCGTGTTTGCTTGGTTTGCATCTCCTGGGCTTGAGCGATCAGCTGACAATACAGTCAATAGGGAAAGAGTCACTGCCAGTAGAACAGGCAGCAGGGATTGATGTCATTTTTGACATGCTGTTTTCCTAATCCTGAATATTATTGACAGTAAAGTTTAACGCCACATATCTGAGCTTTGGGTACCTACACACACTCCCACACCTAGAAAAAGGAATGGGAGTTTGATCAAAATGGAAGAGCTGACCCGTGTGAGCTCCTGGATGGTTTGAACAAGGCCTTCAGCCTGTCAGCAGGAGACTGTCCACTGGGTCCTAGGGGTCAAGTCATGGTCTTCCCTTCTACTTAAATTCAGCCGGATGTTCAAGCCTTGCTCTGTAAAGGTCACTGAGCTGCTGACTTAGTGACCTTTACATATACCTATAGGCATACCACATAATGGCATACCATTATGTGGTATGCCTATAGTGCTGTACATAGGAAGTTTGGGAAGCCTTCACTTCGGTCAAGTTTTGATTCATTTTGCCAAATAATTGGAACAAGTGAATGGCCACTGAGCAAACTGGTGTTTGTCCTGTCTTAAAGAACATTTGTTCACTTCAGGAGATATTAAAAGGACTTGCCTTAACTCCGTGATCTTTTTGGTTTTATGTCTCTATGGATTCTTCTGTTCTGGGTGGTGTTAGGGCATTAATTCCTGAGATCCTAACCATGTGCAAAGCTCTTAAACTGGCGGAGCCTTTTTTTTACACTTTTCTCCATCCCATGTGGATCAATGAAATAATCCTGTAGATGGGATGGAAAACAGTATCGTTTTCCTTGCACTGTTCAATCATCCTATGATCTTTTGGTATTAATTGTTTGTACTGCGCACCTTTTCACTTAGGTACATGACAATAATACATCAAATTTAAGTAATGATTCTGGACTAACTTCTCCAGTTTTGGGGGGAGCAAGATAAGATGAAAGTCATTTGGTCTGACAAAGATGTGAACTGGAGTTGACTTGTTAGCTGTTTGTTGGGATAATTTTTCCAGTTGAAGCCTGCCTATACCTAGATTAGGCTGCTGTCAACCTGTGGTTTCCTGTTACTAAGCTGCTACACTTTCTGATGGACAAACACGCATAGATGATTTGGATAAATTCCCTGCAATAAATTGTTGTTCCTGGTCTGCGTTATTGATGTTACATAGAGAAGAGACATGATCTGTTTTAAACTGTTTATTGCATAGTATTTAATAGCTAGTTACATGAATGACTTGAGAAATTTTTAGACTTGCTTGAGTGGTGAAATGAAGCTTAGCAGATAACTGCTTGCAACTGGGAGCTAACTTCTCCCAGGAATAGTCTTAAAGATCCCTCTACCCTGATTATTTCATTTGTCGGTTACCCCTTTTTAGGTACTTTCTTATAGAAATATAATGGTTTGAAAATCTTCATTGACATGCACAAACAGTACAGCTTAATGTACTCCACTGAATGTGAATGGGGCACATTGCAGATTCTCTCTAGTCCCATAGTATCTGTGGAGGGTACTTTGGGTGAGTGACCTGGGATATCAGTGTTTAAATATCTCCCTCTCTGCAGATGCAGACTCTCTCTTTCTCATTTCCTCATTTCCGCCATCGAGTGTTTCCCTTCAGTCTCCTTCAGCGTTTCTGTTCTTTGGCGAAAGCTGGAGGGTGAGGGAGTGGGAAGAATAATTGTATGTAAGCAGGGCGAGGCTGCACAAATTGCAATTTCACTTCCTAAAATTACTTGGAAAACCTATTTTACTTGCAACTTCTGGTTTTAAATAAATGTAGCTTTGACAGATGGGACTTCAAACCTCTATTATTGCACCTACCTGGCAAAGAGTTGACTTTAGTCTTCAGGTTTTGCAGTTCCATGTGAAAACCAGGTTATAACTAACATATAGACTATATAACTAGACTTTTGATTTCAACTCACTGAAAACTAGAAGCCGTTTAACACTCAACTAATCTGCATGTAACTTGCATTTTAAATTTCCAGCATAAGTTACCTGACGCACTTTGTTTCCCCTCTTTTTTTTCCAGCCAGTTGGCTTTGTTACATTTGACAGCAGAGTGGGAGCAGAAGCAGCGAAGAATGCATTAAATGTAAGTACTGTACAGTGTGTGACTGCATCCCATTTTAATGGGTACATTCACAATTCAAGAAGGAAAAGACTAATGTATTTCTTGCTTTCCATTTTTGGTGTACTGCTGGCAAACAAATTAATTTGCCTGGCTTCCCACAAGAAGTAAAACGGTAACTTCCCTCCAGTGTTTATTAGAATGTCTTGAGGTTTTTGTTAAAATCTTCTGCTATAAGATGTTGCTGCAGATGCAGGCCATTCAGCCCATCTCATCTCCTTTCTTCCCACACTTTTTTTGTTGTTTCAATCAGCGTCTTGATGTCCTAACACTCATGAAGGGGTGGGGCTTGAACCCTGGCTTTGACCATATTTGTACAACTCCTTAAGGGCATACAGAGGAATCCCGATTATTTGAAGGACACGGGTGGGCAGTGTTTCGATCAGTTAATCGAATTCCAGATAATCAAATGTCGGATAACATAGTTTAGCCAAACATTCGGATCTTGAAATTTCACTGGATAATCAAGGTTGCAGTGTACTGTTATGATATTTACGTAGGAATTGGAAGCGGGAGTAGGCACTTCAGACTCTCGAGCCCACTCCCTCATTTAACATCGTCGCTAATCTTCTCCTGGTCTGAACTCCACTCTCCTGTCTGCTTCCTATAAGTCCCTTCAGTGTAAATGTTCAGTTTTTGTTGTGATCCAGTCTGGCCAGTGCGAACCTAATTGCTGTTGCCCAGGGACTTGGTGTAGCCTCTGAGGATCTAGCAGGTGTTGAACTGAGCAGATTGTCGTGTTCGGCCCCTGCTCCCATTAGTCTTTTGACTGAGGCTGACGTATTGGCAGTGGAAGTTGAAGGATGACTTCCTCCAGGCCTTCCTGGCTGCTGGCCAGGATTCGTGTGGTGATTAGATTGCAGCGTAGACTGTTGCTGAATTTCCCTGTAACTTCCCTGGAACAATCTCCCCAGTAAATGTCATTTGTTGAAAATGTAACTGCTGTGTTTGCACCTCGAAATAACTAGCTGATATGAGAATCTTTGCGGGAAGATCGTACAGCGCAAGAGACTAATGGACAAGTCCTCAGATTAGTCATTCTCTTATCCTTTTTACAAAGCCCAAATCCCAACAAATATTGATCCAATTTTCTTTTATTGAATCATCTGTTTTGATCCTTTTTTAGGCGATCTGTTCCTGACTTGCAGCATTAATCTTTTTCTTTCTCTCTCTCATTTGGTCATTTCTGATTCTTTAAATTTTATATTCATCTGGGCTACCATCCAATGCACTGGAAACCGCTTGTACTCTTGCTATCCAAATTCTTTGTAACCTTTTTGAACACCTACCATTCTAATGAGTGATTTCAACTTCTATCATTTTTTTTTCCCACATTGACAGAAGTTCTTCATATCTGGTACCACTTCTAGTAAATCTCCTCTGTATCCAGACTGTGATATTCTTTTTTTTGATCTGGGAGTTTTGAGACACCTTGTTTGAGTCCTAATGTTCCTTTATTTCAAGCAGTAGTTGCCATTTGTTCTCAACTGTGAGCTTTTAGGCTTAAAGACCTGGGCGATTCTTATTGTAGCATTTTATTGGTCTTGCTCCCATGTCCCATATTCTCATCTCTGCCCTCCTGGATCCTGGAAATCACCTGATAGACTCACTTATCTTCCTCTGCAGCAAGGCAGGCAGCACACAGATTCATAGAGGTACAGTATAGAAACAGACCCTTTAGTCCAACTTGACCATGTGACCAGATATCCTAAATTAACCTAGTCCCATTTGCCAGCATTTGGGCCATATCCCTTGAAGCCCCCCCTCCCCCTCATTCATGTCCCCATTGAGATGCCTTTTTAAATATCCTTTGCGTACCTCATTCCATACGCACACCACCCTCTGTGTGAAAAAGTTGCTTCTTCTGGGTTCCTTAAATCTTTTCCCTTTCACCTTAAACCTATGCCCTCTAGGTTGGGACTCCCACAACCTGGGGGCAAAGACCTTGTATGTTAACTCTTTCCACACCCCTTGTGATTTTATAAACCTCTAAGGCCATCCCTCTGCCTCTGATATTCCAGCCTGTTCAGCCTCTCCCTGTAGCTCAGACCCTCCAACCCTGCAACACCCTTAAATCTTTTCTGAACGCTTTTCAAGTTTCACAGTATCTCCAATAGGAGGGAGACCAGAATTGCACACAGTATTCCAAAAGTGGCCTAACCAATGTCCTGTACAGCTGCAACATGACCCCTCCACTCCTGTACTCGATGCACTGACCAATAAAGACAAGCATCCCAAACTACTCCTTCGCTATCCTATCTGCTAGTCCACTTTAAGGAGCTGTGAGCCTGCACTCCAAGGTATCTATTCAGCAACTGTCCCTAGGACCTTACTCATGTGCATAAATCCCACCTTGATTTGCCTTTGCAAAATGCAGCACCTCACCATTTACCTAAATTCAACTCCATCTGCCACTCCTCAGCCCATTGGCCCATCTAATTAAGATCCTGTTGTACTCTGAAGTAATCTTCTTTGTTGAATATACTGCTGGTCACAGGGCTCTAATCTGAAAAGCAACCCTCCACCACCACCACCACCTCCTTTCAAGCCAGTTCTGTATCCAAGTGGCCAGTTCTCCCTCCATTCCATGTGACCTAACCTTGCTAACCAGTCTCCCAAGGGGAACCTTGTTTAAATGTCTTACTGAAGTCCATGTAGATCACATCCACTGCTCTGACCACCTCAATCCTCTTTGTTACCAGTTCAAAAATCTGTGCAGTTTGCTTTCAGGTCCAGAGGTACTTTTGGGTGCTCCTCCAAGCCAATTATTGTACAAGTCCCTTTTTTAGAAATGGAATGGCATTGCCCTTAGTTAAACTTGCAAGCTGATTTATTGCTTCCCACGCCTCCCTTCTCAGGAATGAACAAAGCACAATTCCCTTTACATTGACTTTTGATCTTGTTAATGTGGAGAGACACTGATAATAGACATGGCCAGTTCCATCCTTCTCTGCTCCTGTCATAACTTGGAATGTTTTGTTGTGTTAAGTGTTTTACGTAACTACCAGGTCAGATTTTGAATGAAGGAAGTAACATTTCAGATATTGTCAGTGATTCGGACCTGTTAACCTATGGCCCATTTTAAAAAAGAATATGAAGCACAAAGTGCTCCGGTTCTTGCGTGCTAAATTGTGGCAGAGTCTGAACATATCACTGACATCTAGCCTCTATCCTTGGTATGAGCTGCTTGCCATTTTTGCCTTGGCATTTTACAGAAATCAATACGGAGTTTAACTTCCGAACGTTCCCTCTGATATTCCATTGGAACTCTCACCCTGGCTATCCTGTTTGACTTTCTGCTCTGCTGAGAGCAGGGTCATACATTTTCTCCTTTTCCATGTCCTAGCATTTGCACCTATTTTACATCTGTGTCCTTTACCACCCACTTTGTCTCTTGCTCTGGGAATCCTCCATCTGTTTCAATTTCTCCTGGACCTTTCCAGAGAAGAGTCTTAGCCTCTCCATTTTCTTTCCCCACAGATATTGACAGACTTCTTATCTTGTCCTAGAGTGTTTTATTTAAAAATAGATTTCCCTTGATTTTTAAATTGTGGCAACGCAGAATTTTTCTTGACTGTATCTTTTGTCCAGCTTTTAGTGTAGGTGAACCTCTCGTTTGATCATGACCCACCACCATTTTCATTTGCCCCATGGGTAGACAACTCCGTTGTGCGTGGGGTCTACTGGTGGTGTTTTCAGAATGTTGTAATCTATTCTCAAGACTCCTTGTTGCTACAGAAGTGGGCATTGATGGGGACTCTTGTGAAACACTTCGCACTAAGCAAATGTAGTCTGACAACTGAACAAGGATTACCAATGTAACAGTGTGGCTAAGTGGGAAATTCAAATGAGAAGCAATGTTCATTGAATCCCGTCAGTATGGAAATAGGCCATTTACCCAACAAGTCCACACTGACCCTCAGTATCCCATCAGACCCACTCCCCTACTTGTCTGTGCTTACCCCTGACTAATGCACCTAGCTTACACATCCCTGACCACTCCATGCAATTTAGCATGGCCAACACCTGGCCACATCTTTAGATTGAGAGAGGAAACCCATGCAGACACAGAATATGCAAACTCTACACAAGTAGTCGCCTGAGGGCTGGAATCGAACCCAGGTCCCTAGCAGCAGTGTTAACCACTGAGCGCTGTGCCAGTGTTCTATTTGTTACTGTTCAATGTACATTTAGCTTCTGCCATTGGATTCGATGCAAAGTGGGAGTTGTCAACACAACACAACTCTCAAACTTTTTAAGTCTGTTTGTGCGCAGCTTTCAAGTAGCATTACAATCGTCAATATAATCATTTTCTAACTTCCTTAGGAAGGAGTACCTGTTTGTTTACTGAGCACATCTGGATATTATGTCGGCCAGAGGCTTTCTGAATACAATTGCCAATTTGCTAAGAATCAACCTGTTACTTTGGCTCCTGACCTATATCAGGTTGCTATTCCAACCTCCCCCTCTCTCTTGAGTGCTTCACTGGAATGCAGCGTTTGTTTTGATTTTTGACCTCTGGATGGAAACTAAAGGCTAATAAAAAGGAATCGTGTGCATCGTTCTTGTGGCCAACTTTCCTGGAACTCCAGAGCTGTAGGTTGTTTGAGCTGCTTTTCTCTGCGCTAATCCCAAAGCAGTCAGTCAGCTGTGAAGGGTTTAGTGCAACATGCATCTAGCAAATCATTTTTCAGTGTGCCGTCATTTTGGGCATCCCCTCAAATCAGTTTTTCTTGGTATGTCTCTGCCCACCACAATGTTATAAGGCTGCATGCGCACACTGCTACGATATTTTGACTTGGATCAGAAGTGATCTCTGATCTCATGCCACCAGCATTATGGGTCATCTTGATATCTTCACATCTGATTTGAATGCCTCCAGGCACAAAGGGGATGAAGAACAAACTGCTTGCAACCATCAGTGTCTCAATCATTTCTCCAGGAAAGGCTCGACAAGCAAGGAATTTAGCCAGCATCCTGTTCTATTAGGATCTACAATCTCAACCTGTAGAGTATTTTAGGTGGTAAAGGCAATTCTTTGACCAGACTCTCATTGTTTCAAGAGGGTGATAATTTGCTTGCTTGAATTACAAGTTTTAATTGAATTTGCTCTGTCCATTTCTGTTTATTTTACAGAATGTTGACTTGAGAATATCGCCTAAGTTGTAGGAATAGTCCATTTTGGATGCTTTTGATTGACATCTTGAGAAGCTTTTTAAAAATGTGCTCAGTTGCAAATTGGTTTAGCTTAATGCAACTCTGCCATTGGTATAAATGGAGTGGGCCCTCCCTTGTATTGATATTGATAAAACTGGCCTTCAGTTGGCATATCCCACTGGTTTGAGGTTCAGCTCCAAACCAAATGTGGTACATAACTTCCTAATCCTCCTCATAATCTAGTTTATCTATTTAACCTCCTGTTTTAATACCTTTTTAGAATGTGCTGTCTGAAATGTGGGTAATTTCTCTCTTTTTAGAGAAAAAGAATGTTCTATGGTAATATGTGATCTTGGAGGGAAATCCTTTTGTCTTTGATACGCACGTGTCTAATTTTACAACTCCTGATGTGGATTTGCATTCTCAAGCTTTTGGAGTGCAGTTCCTTCACCAGGTGAAGGTGCACAGCTCTGGAAACCTGAGATTTCAAATAAACTTGCCTAACTATAACCTGTGACTTCTGACTTGATCCACCCCAGTCCAACACTGGCACCCCCACATTATAGATTTGAACTGTCAAACTCCAAAAGTTCAAAGTTGCTATTGGGTTTGGAGGTTTAATGAAGTTGATGATTTGAGACGCTGTGCTTGTTCCCTTTCCTGTAGGGCATTCGATTTGATCCCGAAAATCCTCAAACTCTCCGGCTGGAATTTGCAAAGGCAAACACGAAGATGGCCAAAAGCAAACTGATGGCTACACCTAACCCCACAAATATGCACCCTGCCTTGGGAGCACACTTCATAGCACGGGATCCCTGTAAGTACATCGTTTTGATTCTTGCCTCAAGGTAACTCTTCAGGCTGTTTTGAAATACTTACATTGATCTTAACAAGGACATAAACCATGAGGACTGCTTCCAGCATTACAGAGAGCAACTTGTGTGGCATTGATTGGAGTAATGCGTTGCATCGATATTTGTATCATAGCAGGGAAATTTTAAGGAGCGTTCATCTTTGTTTCCACCCTTTTTTAGGTCCCCACTGCTGTGTCCCTCCACCACGCTTCCTCCAGCCGCTAGGATGGGATGCTGATCACGGATTTCTCCAAGGCCCGTCAGTACCACCCCACATGTGGCTGAGAGGTGGGCTTCTGTTGTGGTGGACTGGGTGCTCTATCAGTTTAAAACTCCCTCCTCCAACCCCTATTCCCACGTAGCCCACCCACCTCACCCTCGCCAAAACCTCTCTTCTGTCTGAAGGTGGCACACTCTGCTCGAACACTCTATACCCTCTCTAGAATAGCTTGAAGTGTTGAAACTTCCAAGTGGTCAAGTGACCAACTCAAACCAGTCCTTGAATGGAAGCCTCTTTGTTACAGCGCATGTCGTTTTTAGGCATTATTCCTGTTCATTCCATGTCGCTTAAATGTACGGTTTGGAAACAGACCTGTTGGTCCAACACCTCTTTGCCAGCCAGATATTCTAAACTGATCTAGTCCTATTTGCCAGCATATCTCCCCTCATCCCTTCCTATTCATATACCCATCCAGATGCCTTTTAAATGCTGTAATTGTACCAGCCTCTACCAAATCCTCTGGCAGCCCATTCCATACGTGCACCACCCTCTGCATGAAGATTGTCCCTTAGGTCCTTTTTTTAAAATCTTTTACCCCCCCTTAAACCTATGCTATCTAGCTTTGGGCCCCCCTACCCTGGGCAAGAAGACCTTGCCTATTCACCCTATCTGTGCCCCTCATGATTTTATAAACCTCTATAAGGTCACCCCTCAACTTCCAGCATTCCAGGGAAATAGCCCCAGCCTATTTGTCCCCCCTCCATGGTTCAAACGCTCCAACACTGGCAGCACCCTTAAATCTTTTCTGCCCCCTTTCAAGTTTCACAACATCTTTCCCATAGCAGGGAGACCAGTATTGAACGCAGTATTCCAACAGTGGCCTAACTAATGTCCTGTTCAGCTGCAACATGACCTCCCAGCTCCTATACTCGATGCACTGATCAAGAAAGGCAAGTTTGCCAAATGCAGTCTTCGCTACCTTGATTGCCTGTGACTCTACTTTTCAAGGGATTATGAACCTGCACTCCAAGTCTTTATTTGACAGCACTCCCCAGGACCTTTACCACGAAGTGTATAAGTCCTACCCTGTTTTGCCTTCCTAAAATACATTTATCTAAATTAAACTCCATCTGCCACTCCCCTGCCCATTGGCCCATCTGATCAAGATTCAGTTGCATTTCGAGGTAGCCTCCTTTGCTGTCCTCTGCACCTCCAGTTTTGGTGTCATCTGCAAACCTACTATACCTCAAACATTCAGTACTAGCAGCATGCACACACTCTCTCTATATTTGATTGTTTCTTGGATAGTTGAAGCATTAATTTTATGGTCCATATTACAGGAATGGCAAACTGTACTGCTATCATCACATGCAATAATGATTTATTTCCCAAGCCTCTGCCAGAAAGCATGCCGTTAGTCACCAATTCCCTCGTATCTTGTCCAAAGTACTGCTGAACCCAGACAATGTTGACAGTATGACGGGGGAGAATCGTACACGGTGCCAAGTGCCCGACCAACTTGATTTTCTGAAGTGATTAGGACCAAAGGCTTGCATTTTTTTTTGTCTGAAAAATACTTCTCATGGAGAGGATGTTTTTAACTATGCAAACAGCACTTCAATCCCAGAGCCTCTTGGTATGTGGATTATTGCTAACTGGCGATCTTGGGTGCTTCCAGCAGTTCTGCGCTTTCTTTTGAGCCAGTGTCTAATTGCTCATTAGATTAAAGCAGCAAGACTGATGTTAAAATTGAAGAGTTTTTAACCTATCAATAAAAAATCCAACTTTGCACTTTATATGGATAACTTTATACATTTCTACTGTCTGCTAAAGAATCAGGCACTAATCATCCTGGAACTGGTCCACTGTCTGTGAGGGAAGTGTTCCAGTGGAGTCACATTTTGTGGTGGCCATAATTGTCAGCATTCATGACCTGCAGTGTCACCTGACTCGTGATCCATCAAACAGGAAGAGCTCTCTTTCCTTCCCCCAGGCCTAATGTGATTGCTCTTGTACTTCCTAGATTTGAGGTAATCAGCATCCCTGATAGGAAAACACATTCCTCCCCATCGCCCCTCAAATGTGGATTCTATTTTGCATTTGTTTAGAATGTTTGGATTGTACTCCGATCATGAAGTCAAATGCAGTCTCGACTGAGTCAACAGTCTGATTTTTAGAAGTGCTGGGAGGGAATCAAAGACCAACTTCGTCACCCTCTTTTGATTTGGGTTCTTCAATAGGCTATTAATCCTGATTATAAAGCAGCAAGTTTTGCTTTGTATTGGATTTCCGAGGCAACGCATAATTGCCGATGCACTTGAACATCAAGGCAGTGCAGTTAATGTGACTTATTTTGCACCCATATTGTACTAGATCTCAATGTAGAGCAGGCAAGTTGCTGACTCTCTGCCTTGCTGCCCCCCCCCCCCCCCCCCCCACCAAAACCCTGACCACATCCCCCACAGCCTGACCCTTGACAGGGGCATTTGGACTGTCAGTGACTCAGTGGGTGAGACACCTAGGGCTGCCTTACACGGGTGCTTGATCAATGGATTCACTTTGGGCTGTGTGATTGAAGTTTTTTTTTAAAGGGTGAAGCCATTACGCAAGACTGTAGCGTTGGCGGTGACCTGAGGCCATTCCTGCAGTTTCAGTGGCAACAAATGCAGTCCCTGTGAAGAGAGGAGTATTCCTCCAGTGTATTCTGCCATTCCATTAGACCATGACCAATCTCCGTCAGTCTCAACATACCCAATTATAGAATGGTGTGTTGGCCATCCTTCCGGTGATGGTCTGTAATACTTGATCAAGCCAGGAAACCCATCGTAGTCCCAGCTATAGCTGTCCATTGACACAGCTGCCCTTCTGAAGAGCCTTTAGGCCATTAAGACTGAGGACCTCTTTCTGGAGGAGCCACGTCTGAGACTGGCACCCCCAACCATTTTGTGATGGGGGGGCCCGATTGCTATTCTGCCGAGGAACCAGTCCCAAATTTGGCTTGTTCATCAAAATTGTATCAAGCCCCAGACTTTGGCAGCACAGTGGCTAGCACTGCAGCCTCTTGGTGCCAGGGACCTGGGTTCCATTCCACCCTCTGGTGACTCTGCAAACTCCACACAGACATTGTTCCTCTGTCTGCATGGGTTTCCTTTGGGTGCTCCGGTTTCTTCCCACAATCTGAATAAGTGCAGATTAGGTGGATCGGCAATTCCAAATTGCCCATAGTGTCCAAAGATAAGCAGGTTAGGTGGGCTAGCCATGAGAAAATACAGGGTTACAAGGATTGGGTCACAGGCTGTGTTGGGTAGGGGAGCTCTTTGAAGGGTCAGTGCAGACTTGATGAGTGAAATGGCCTCTTTGCACTGTAAGGATCAGTGATTCTATATGACTGATCTTGACATGCATCAAACAATCCAGGTCCTGACTCCTGAACAAAAACCACTTGTATTTTTTTGGTTGCACACGCTCGACAACAATTCCTGACATTTTAGGTGAGCTATTGGCATGTAGGAAATTGCAAACCAAGGAACTACTTTTTAAACTGGCACGCTAACAGCCGGTTAGCACTATGTTGGCACACTTAATATTTGCAAACCTGATATTCCAGTGTCTCCCACCTGTTGCAGTTAATGAAGACACCTGACACCAAGATTGTGCTTCATAAACTCTGAATTGATGCTGACTTAGTTATGAAGCGCAAATTTACCTGCTGTTTTTTTTAAATCCGCAAAATCCCCATTGTGTTAAGCCAGTTTTGAGTAACATTACTCCAATGAACTGATTTTTAAATGTTTCTAGTCTGGAATAGGAAATGTTCAGAAATACTTCAGCTTTTCTAACAGATGAACAGAAAAATGAATGATCTGTGGAAACAAAAATTGCTGTAAAAACTCAGCAGGTTTGGCAGCATCAATGGAGAGAGAAAGTTAAAGTTAATATTTCTGAGTCTAGTCCTACGGAACTCAAAATTCGTCTATTGTTTTAATCAGTTTGGCAATGACACACACATGCTTTTGCTTTGAATGAAATGTTGAACAGGAAGAAAGGTCTTGTCCAGGCTGCCTTTTGGTTTTTGAGGCTACAGTGGTCCAGGCTTGGAGGATTTGAGCAAAAGGGAGAGAATAGGCTGGGGCTGTTTTCCCTGCAGTGTCTGAGATTGAAGGGTGACCATAGTTTATAAAATAATGAGGGGCATGAATAGGGTGAATAGACAGGTCTCTGCCCTGGGGTGGGAGAGTCCAGAGCTAAAGAGTTGAGGGTGAGAGGGGAAAGATTAAAAAGGGGACCTAAACTGTAACTTTTCAAACACAAGTGGTACGTGTATGGCATGAGCTGCCAGAGGAAGTGGTGGAGGCTGGTACAATTGCAGCATTTCATAGACATCTGATGGGTATATGAATAGGAAGGGTTTAGAGGGATATGGGCCAAGTGCTGGCAAAATGACTAGGCTAACTTAGGATATCTGGTTGGCATGGACGAGTTGGACTGAAGGGTTTTTCTCAGTGCTGTACATCTGTAGGAATGGGTATTAATAAGATGAACTTTGAAGAACTGGAATTAACCTACATTTTTCAACTGTCCAATCACTCTTGTGAGCATTAGCTTGAACATCTAGCAACAAAAAAAAGGCTGTTGGATATATTGAAGCTTTTGCTTTCCCTTGTAGATAATCGTCTCTCCATATGTTTAGTTACAAAACGTCAGACCTCAAAATACTGGAAGCCAGAGTTCAGACCGTTCCATCTGGTGGAAACTCAAAACTCTATTTGTTGGCTTTAGGCTGAGATAGTTATGGAGGTGTACTGTACCTTTTTTTTGAGAGTTGAATGACTTTGCAAGCATAGTGCTGGAGACTTTACAATGTATCATTTGGTTGAGCAGCTAGCAGTACTTGGATTCCTACGAGACCACATTCAAATCTGGCCAATCAGTTTAAATTATGCCCCAAGATACTAAACTCCAAGTTTGGCTTGAATATGGTCAAAATACGAAATTCAGTCGGACGATCTGATGCTTTGGGGTATAAATATTAAATAAATCAAACAGTTGGAGGAGAACTGCCAAGCCACCAACACATGCCAACTGCCTGCAGTATAGCTCTAAGGTACCTTTATCTATCTACGACCTGTGAAACAGAAACCCTAAGATGACAAGCTAACAGAGGAAGGTACAAAGAAGATTTGACAGCTGGCCGGTTTTGAAATTTAAATGTTTTAGTATATCTTAAATCGGGGGTTTTATCGAACAAGTATTATAGAAGGCACAGTAAGAGATTACAGAAAGGAGTTGTAAATTATGGTTAATTATTATTAGATGCTTTTAATTGTTAATTTTTTACTTTAGTGACCTTTGGGATGGTTCTTGTCCTCCAATTTTAACGTTAGAGCACGGGTTAAAACATTTGTTGGTTTCAATTGGGGTTTTTCCCTCATGTTGCAATGTAGTTTATATCTTGGTATTTTCTAGGGAGGTGACACTTGTGTACAAATGTCCTGAATCCTGGTTTCCATTGACTTGTGTGCACAGGTTGTGCTCTTGTCGCCTTTCTTTAGTGTTTTGCTATAAACTTCACAAGTCAATGGAATAAATCCACAAGTTATCAAGTAAAAAGCGAAGAGGGAATGCAAGAGCAAAATGTTTTTCAAATGTTGAGGGTCGTGGAAATCTGGAACTTGCTGCCTGTAAG
Source organism: Hemiscyllium ocellatum (assembly GCF_020745735.1). Classification (NCBI taxonomy): domain Eukaryota; kingdom Metazoa; phylum Chordata; class Chondrichthyes; order Orectolobiformes; family Hemiscylliidae; genus Hemiscyllium; species Hemiscyllium ocellatum. The sequence goes on from NC_083442.1 coordinate 20,530,581, forward strand.
GATGGTAGAGGCCTAAATTCTCAACACTGAGGAATTCTTTAGATTTTTTCTATGCGTTTATTGCCCATCCCTAATTGCCCAGAGGACTGTTGGGGATGGGCAGTAACTGCTGGTCCAGCCAGTGACATCCTTGTCCCATGAATGAACTACTTTTTAAAAAAATGTATTAATGCCAAGGCTTCACTGGCCCAAAATGGCTTTAGAAGAGTTAGGTGGTGGTGGTTTTTGACTGACTCAAGGGCCACCCTTTGTGTGAATCTCTGACCAAGTCAAGTTACCTGTTTGGACTTGAACCCTGTGTTACATCTCTCTGGAGTCTCTATGTACTGCCGACCTTTGTGGCCGCCTTCCCTTCCGAGGTCGACTGGACTAAACCCGTGACTCTGTTCTTGTGTTTCAGATGACCTCGCAGGAACAGCACTGATCCCTGCATCTCCAGAGGCCTGGGCTCCCTATCCACTGTACACAACAGAGCTGACCCCTGCCATTCCACATACTGCGTTCACCTACCCTGCTGCTGCAGCTGCAGCTGCTGCACTTCACGCTCAGGTAACTAACGGTAGCTGTGTCAGCCACCGAGCACTCCTAGCACCTCTCTGCACAGGTCCTGATTTCTTCCTTCCAGTCTGATTTTTAGTTTTGTTCTGTTCTGCCTCACGAAACAACTCTCTCTCCCCCTCTCTTCTTTTTACCCCCCCCCTTTCTTTTTCTCTCTCTTTCTCCATTTTGTTTTTGTACCTGATCAGCCACGGTTTTCTTACTAATACACAGGCCCTAATCCAATCAACTGCCGCATCGCCAATCCTTACTGCCTTGAGACAGATTATTTTTGCATGGATCACACACTACTTTCATTTTGGATCTAGGGGGCAGTAAATGGTGCTGTAACTAGTCTAGAATGAATTAGACACACCTTGTTTTCAGGGGTCAAAGGCTTGTGGTTGTGCAGGATAACTTCAAGCAAGAATGGATTATTAGACGAATTCAGTAAGTAAAACCGAGATTTTCTTTAAACACTAATGCATTGTACTTAATTGTTTGCTTTTATGTGCAGTGGTGCATTGCTTTAATGGGAGCTGTCTTGAAGATGGTGTTTCTTAAATGGGCTAGGGGGTGAGCTAATTTTAGACCCTCTTTTCTTTCCTATTCATTAAAGCCTAATAAAAAAATGGCTTATTTATGACATTCACCAATTTGAACTTTCTACAGAGGTATATATTGTACCTAGACATAGTAGTCATCTATCTCTGAGCAGTAAGGATAGAAACATTATTCCCATTTTCTACTTGTTTGTTATGCTGGGAAATAATTGCTCTGTTTGAATGCATGGAAGTTAAGGTGGGTTTTGTTAACTAACAGATGAAATGTCCTAGTTTGTTAGAACTGCAGTTTAAAATTCAATACCTTTCCTCTTAAGGAATAAGAGGAGGGAAAGAGAGAGTATTTCCAAGTTGCATTTTTTAGATTAGATTCTCTACAATATGGAAACAGGCCCTTCAGCCCAACAAATCCACACCAATCCTCAGTGCCCCACCCAGACTCATTTCCCTCTGACTAATGCACCTAACACTACACATCTTTGACTATGGGATGAAACCAGAGCACCCAGAGGAAACCCACGTAGAGAGTGGGAGACTCTGTCTGGAGTTCGCACAGTCTCCCTAGACTGGAATCGAACCTGGGATCCTGGTGCTGTAAGGCTGCAGTGCTAACCACTGAGCCATGTGCCACCCCTATTTTCCCACCTGCTTTAGAAAAGCAAAACTATATTCAGTTTTGTTACAAACCATTCTTATTTTACAGCTGTACTTTTTTGTAAAACTTTTGATTCTCTCCAAGATAGAGATACCTCAAGTAGAAATGTTGATGCGGTTTACTGCAGTGATTTGGACGACTGGTCAAATTGGAATGAATTGACTGCAATCTCTTAGACACCAAAACTGCTATTAAGTCTGCTGGACCTGCATGTCCTATGGAATGAGCTGAAAATGTGTTGCTGGAAAAGCGCAGCAGGTCAGGCAGCATCCAAGGAGCGGTGTGTAACTTGAGTTCCAATTTGGTACTTCTGATTTGATGCAGTTGGTGACTGTGGAGGGGAGAGACAGTTTCTTATTGATTTGTGTATTTTGAGCTTGACTGCAGTCCAGCTTCCTGTCAGTTGGTGTTTTATTATCGAATACCCACCATGTGAAACAGGCCCTTCGGCCCAGCAAGACCACACTGACCCTTGGAGTGCCCCAGCCAGGCCCACTCCCTGAACCTATCACGCTCTCTACATTTAGGAGAAAGTGAGGACTGCAGATGCTGGAGATCAGAGCCAAGAGTGTGATGCTGGAAAAGCACAGCAGGTCAGGCAGCATCAGAGGAGCAGGAGAATGGGCATTTAGGTTTTACTCTGACTAATGCAGCTCACCTGAACACTATATGGGCAATTTAGCATGGCCAATCCACCCTAACCTGCACATTTTTGGAATGTGGGAGGAAACCGGAGGAAACCCACACAGACACGGGGAGAATGTGCAAACTCCACATGGTTGCCCGAGGCTGGAATCAAGCCCAGGTCCCTGGTGCTGAGAGGCAGCAGTGCTAACCACTAAGCCACCGTGCCACCCACAGAACAAGTAATTTGCTCAAAAACTATTCACAATTTAAAGACTCCAGTTCTTGTCACCTGGTTGTGGAAGTGCCTTTTTGATTGTCACATGTCCCAAGGGACACCGAAGTTTTGTTTTGTGCGCAGTACAGGCAGGTCAGACTGTACAAAGTGCATCAGGGTAATGGAACAAAGTGAGGAATACAATGTTACTGCTGCAGAGAAGGCATATAGTGAGGCCTAGAAGAGGAAATGAAGTGGAAATAAACTAAGATCTAATCCATTAATCCTGTAAATTTCAATGTTTGATGCTTTGTCTCTGGCATGTGTAGTTGGGATCTGTGTGTAGTATTCCCTTCCTGATCGATCCTTCATAATTTTGTCCAATTTGAGAACTCTGCTTTAGGAACAATATGGAGACTGATCTGATCTGTTCCCCTCCATTTTGGCCCTTGAGCCCAGAAGATCCATTTCAAATCCACTTGGCTTTCAGTACTCCAAGGTTGCATTGTGTGCGCACCTGACCTGGTTGACTCTGTCTCTCTGCAAGGCTGAAGCATTGGATCTGACTGCAGAAAACGTTCCTGGTACAGTCTCAAATCTCTGCCTCTTCTGACTCTGTTAAAGGAGGGGGCTAGTTTCAGAGTAAACTCTGAAGAGGGCTAGAATTGCTCTTGTCCACTCTCTGCCCTGAGCTAATTTTGTTACAGACCACGCAAGGTTATTTTGCACGTAGCAAGTGTAATGCTTTCAGATTTGATGGGTTTCTTTGTTCAATCTCAAATTGTTGCTGTTGTCAGATGGATCACTGTTTGGCTGAAACATGTTAAACGTGGCTGCACTATGAACTAAAGTTTGCTGATGAAATTTTAAGTTGTGAAATTGTTTTATGGTTTACCATTTGCTGAGTTATCAGATGCCTGCTACCCCCTTTGTCTTCTGTGGTGTTTTTGAGAGGTGCACCTTATTGACTAATCTAGATGCGAGGTGAGATGATGCTGTTCCTGGCCACTTGACATTGTTTACTCTGTGGTTGACCAACAGGGTTTTGCTTTGGAAGTGCTTTTTCTCTTGTGGGAAATAGAATCCAAATTCAGCCTCATTTACCTGGGATTCTAAAATCACCCCAGGGTAATGTGAGGAATGCAGATGCTGGAGATTAGTGTTGTGTGGTGCTGGAAAAGCACAGCAGGTCAGCCAGTATCAGAGGAGTAAGGAGAATCGACATTTCAGGCTCAAGCCCTTGAGGAATGAGGCTGGGAACTTCGGGGTGGAGAGATAAATGGGGGGGGGGGGGGGGGTGGGAGCATGCTGGCTGCTGATATTGTTACACATTCAAGAATAGAGAAAAACCTATTTCCTAAATATTCAATTCCCTAATTTGATTCGGCTTTGTTTAGACACATGAACAACCTCCAGGGTTAAAGTGACTCTTGAACTATTAAATTTTGTTAGGCTCTTAATATACGTGAAACCAAATATTGCACTGCCTGCCAAATTTCCAGAGATGGCAGAAGCATATGAATTGAAATCTGTTGAAGATTTACCTACACCAGCAGAAGGAATGGCCTGATCCAAAATCCTGCTAGATTAAAGTGCACACCTCCAATTCAATTGAATATTTTGTGTAAGCGTTGTGCTAGAGTAAAATTTGTAAAGCTCTCTAGCTCCATCTCACACTGCCATCGCTGAAAATGAATTTGTGGCATCCTTTTTCTTCAGACCTTTCTTGTCTAAAAATAATCTCAAATCTTGACCTTTTCCAGAGACCCAAGTCCTTTTCAAGGTGATCCCTAAAAGTAATGTGTACTTCTGTAAGACTCCAAAACAAATTTGAAACCAGTTGTCATGGTAATTAAAAGCAGCAGACCTAAGGATAGTGTTTCAAGGCTTCAGGCAATAATGGCAGCACTTTTTTGATCTTTTTTAAATCTCTTCATTAAGAGACTGAAAGCTGATAAACTAATGCTTTTGGAGGTTTCACTGCTATTGGCAAAAGTAGTGAGGAAAGAGGTCAATCTGAGACTGGCTCGTTTCTGTTCTCAGCTGTACCAAACAGGCAGGGACTAGGTAGGACTAATAAACTAAACTGCAGTTATTTCAATGCAAGGGGCCTAACAGGGAAGGCAGATGAATTCAGGGCATGGTTAGGAACATGGGACTGGGAGATCATAGCAATTACGGAAACATGCTCAGAGATGGGCAGGACTGGCAGCTGAATGTCCCAGGATACAAATGCTACAGGAAGAATAGAAAGGGAGGTGAGAGAGGAGGGGGAGTGGCCTTTTTGATCAGGGATCGCATTACAGCTGTGCTGAGGGAGGATATTCCTGGAAATACATCCAGGGAAGTTATTTGGGTGGACTGAGAAATAAGGGATAATCACCTTATTGGGATTGTATTATAGACCCCCCCCCCCCCCCCCCCGCCCAAAATAGTTTGAGGGAAATTGAGAAACTTGTAAGGTGATCTCAGCTATCTGTAAGAATAATAGGGTGGTTATGGGAGGGGATTTTAACTTTCCAAACATAGACCGGCACTGCCATAGTGTTAAGGGTTTAGATGGAGAGGAATTTAAGTGTGTGCAAGACAATTTTCTGATTCAGTATGTGGATGTACCCACTAGAGAAGGTGCAAAACTTGACCTACTCTTAGGAAATAAGGCAGGGCAGGTGACTGAGGTGTCAGTGGGGGAGTACTTTGGGGCCAGTGACCATAATTCTATTAGTTTTAAAATGGTGATGGAAAAGGATAGACCAGATCTAAAAGTTGAAGTTTTAAATTGGAGAAAGGCCAATTTTGACGGTATTAGACAAGAACTTTTGAAAGTTGATTGGAGGCAGATGTTCACAGGTAAAGGGACGGCTGGAAAATGGGAAGCCTTCAGAAATGAGATAACAAGAATCCAGAGAAAGTATATTCCTGTCAGGGTGAAAGGGAAGGCTGGTAGGTATAGGGAATGCTGGATGACTAAAGAAATTGAGGGTTTGATTAAGAAAAAGAAGGAAGCATATGTCAGGTATAGCCAGGATAGATAGTGAATCCTTAGAGTATAAAGAAGGTAGGAGTATACTTAAGGGCAAAAAGGGGACATGAAATAGCTTTGGCAAATAGAATTATGGAGAATCCAAAGGATTTTTACAAATACATTAAGGACAAAAGGGTAACTAGGGAGAGAATAGGGCCCCTCAAAGATCAGCAAGGTGGCCGTTGTGTGGAGCTGCAGAAAATGGGGGAGATACTAAATGAGTATTTTGCATCAGTATTTACAGTGGAAAAGGATATGGAAGATATAGACTGTAGGGAAATAGATGGTGACATCTTGTGAAATGTCCAGATTACTGAGGAGTAAGTGCTGGATGTCTTGAAATGGATAAATCCCCAGGACCTGATCAGGTGTACCAGAGAGCTCTGGGAAGCTAGAGAAGTGATTGCTAGGCCTCTTGCTGAGATATTTGTATCATCGATAGTCACAGGTGAGGTGTCGGAAGACTGGAGGTTGGCGAACATGGTGCCACTGTTTAAGAAGGGGGTAAAGACAAGCCAGGGAACTATAGACCAGTGAGCCTGACCTCGGTGGTGGGCAAGTTGTTGGAGGGAATCCTGAGGGACAGGATGTACATATATTTGGAAAGGCAGGAACTGATTCGGGATAGTCAACATGGCTTTGTGCATGGGAAATCATGTCTCTCAAACTTGATTGAGTTTTTTGAGAAAGTAACAAAGAGGATTGAGGGCAGAGCAGCAGATGTGATCTATATGGACTTCAGTAAGGTGTTCAAGGTTCCCCATCGGAGACTGATTATCAAGATTAGATCTCATGGAATACAGGGAGAACTAGCCATTTGGATACAGAACTGGCTCAAAGGTGGAAGACAGAGGGTGGTGGTGGAGTGTTCTTTTTCAGATTGGAGGCCTGTGACCAGTGGAGTGCCACAAGGATCAGTGCTTGGTTATTTACATAAATGATTTGGATGCGAGCATAAGAGGTACAGTTAGTAAGTTTGCAGATGACACCAAACTTGGAGGTGTAGTGGACAGCGAAGAGGGTTACCTCTGATTACAACAGAATGTGGACCAATGGGCTGAAGTGGCAGATGGAATTTAATTCAATAAATGGGAGGTGCTGCATTTTGGGAAAGCAAATCTTAGCAGGACTTATACACTTAATGGTAAGGTCCTAGGGAGTGTTGCTGAACAAAGACCTTGGGGTGCAGGTTCATAGCTCCTTGAAAGTGGAGTCGCAGGTAGATAGGATAGTGAAAAAGGCGTTTGGTATGCTTTCCTTTATTGGTCAGAGTATTGAGTACAGGAGTTGCAGCTATACAGGACATTGGTTAGGCCACTGTTGGAATATTGCTTGCAATTCTGGTCTCCTTCCTATCGGAAGAATGTTGTGAAACTTGAAAGGGTTCAGAAAAGATTTCCAAGGATGTTGCCAGGGTTGGAGGATTTGAGCTATAGGGAGAGGCTGAACAGGCTGAGGCTGTTTTCCCTAGAGCATCAGAGGGTGAGGGGTGACCTTAGAAGTTTACAAAATTGAGGGGCATGGATTGGATAAATAGGCAAACTCTTTTCGCTGGGGTCGGGGAGTTCAGAACTAGAGGGCATAGGTTTAGGGTGAGAGGGGAAAGATATAAAAGAGATCCAAGGGGCAACTTTTTCAGAGTGGTACATATATGGAATGAGCTGCCAGAGGAAGTGGTGGAGGCTGGTACAATTGCAACATGTAAGAGGCATTTGGATGGGTATATGAATAGGAAGGGTTTGGAAGGATATGAGCTGGGTGCTGGCAGGTGAGACTAGATTGGGTTGGGATATCTGGCCGGTATGACTGGGTTGGACCGAAGGATCTGTTTCCATGTTTTACATATCTGACTCTATATGGAGATGTTTTACCCCAAATTGTTCCAAATTTTCAAGGGCCAAAGAACTGAAACCTCTGTATCTACACAAAACTCTGAAGGTATTGGACCAAGTTGAAGCCTTCCTTAGAGGGGGAAAAATTGCAGACTGGAACCCTGGCTTTTTGTTTTTTTTAAAAAAAAAGCATAAGATCGCAGAAACGGAGCTATTTACATGAGTGGTCACCTCTAGAGGTCACTTTTTTTTGAGGAAGAGTATCAGGGTTTGAGGGCTGAGTGCAACTTTCCTAGAATAAGCCGAGAGAAGTTGGCAGCTGTCTCCTTTTATGAATAAAGGCCGTGAAGAGAAGGGTTAACTGAGTTTCAAATTCAGGAGGTGCTCTTCATGTAGCAAATGAGAAACTTTATTGCAAATGTGACAATAGCCAGGCCTGCCAGAGGTGCAAGTGGAAGCTAACGGTCTGTCATATGAATGATTTGGATGAGAATAGACGCATGGTTCGCGAGTTGGCAGATGACGACAAAATAAGTGTTCTTGTGGATAATGATTTAAGGTTATCTAAGAACAAAACTTGGTCGAGGAATGGCCGATGGACTTCAATGCTGATAAATGCAAGGTGTTGCATTTTGCTAAGACGAACCAGGGTAGGACTTGGGGTAAAAAATGAGGTCTGCAGATGCTGGAGATCGCAGCTGAAAATGTGTTGCTGGTTAAAGCACAGCAGGTTAGGCAGCATCCTGTGCTTTAACCAGCAACACATTTTCAGCAGGGCAGGACTTGTACAGGTAATGTTCGGGCCATGGCGAATATTGTAGAGACCTGGTATGCAGTTCTTTGAAAGTGATGTCATGGGTAGAGTAGTGAAGAAGGCATTTGGCACATTTACCTCTTTTTGGTCAGAGCATTGAGTGCTGGAGTTGGGATCTCATTACAGCTGTACAGACTTCGGTAAAGCCACATGTGGAGCCCTGCATATGATTCTGGTGATCCTGGAATGGCGGGGCTGATGTATGAAGAAAAACTGGATTTATTTGGACCATATTCACAAGTTCAGAGGAATGGAGGTGGGAAACTCAAATCTATACAATTCTAACAGGGCTAGATAGGCTAAATGCAAGAAAAGCTGTTCCCAATGACTGAACCCAGAACTAAGGGGTAGGCCATTTAGGACTGAAAATTTCCCTCCCCCACCCCCAAACCAGTGTGTTGTGAGCCTGTGAAATACTCTACCACAGTTGAAACAAAAACATTTGTTTTCAGGAAGGAGGTGGTGTTCTTGTGGAGAAAGTGGGGACAGAGTGCAGAGTTGGAGGATCAACCATAATCATGTTGAGCTTGCTCTACTATTCAATGGGCTGAATGTGTGCTTGTATTCTGTCTCCAACTCTGGTTAAATCTGCTTTGATATTGACTATAATCATGGTTGATCTGATGTTGGCCATCAGCTTCACAACTCCCATCTGATCCCCATGTTCCTCAATTCCCTGAGACTGTAGACATAATAAACGCTGAATCCTCCACGATCCTCGGGAGTAGAGAATCTCAAAAATTCACAACCTGTCAAGTGACGCAATTCTCCTCTGGGCCAAATAAAGTGTGCCCTTATCCTGAGAGTCGGTGTGTTCCAGATTTCCCTGAACATCAAAAGGCCAGAGTGTGATTTTTGCATTTTGATGGAAGTAAAGGACTTCAAGAACATTAGAATCGGGAGCAATTTATTCCCTCTATTTGTGTTCTGACATTTGATCTGACCTGGCTGTAATCCAACTCTTCCTCTTGTTGACTCCCTTTGTTGATCTCCTCAAATCTGTCTCTCGTGACCTTAAATTGATTAAACGACCTGATCTCCAATGCTGTTCTGGGAAAAGAGAATTCCACAGACTGACCCACCAAATTCTCCTCCGCTCCATCTTTTAAAGATAACTCGGTTTTTAACTTCTGTCCCCATGTTCTTGACTCAATCCCTTCTCTCCTTATGCACCCTGCCAAGTTCTTCTAATGTTGGTTTCACCTTGGTCACTACTTGTACTCGTTGCATGATGTGTATCTTGACTCTTTCCACGGCCTAACCCCTTCAACCCAGGGGTTAGTTGAGTGAACGTTTTGTATGCAGAGCCACCTCAGTTACCTGACGTAATGCTCCCTAACCGTGTCATTCAAATAATCAAGGCCCTGCACTGCTAATGAAATTAAGGAGACAACACTCTATACAGTACTCCAGCTGTGGTCTCACTGAAGGTCCTGAATGTCTGTTGCAATCTTTATACTTTCCCTAACAAATACCAAAATTCAATTTGTGGTCTTAAGCACTTTCTACGTTTGCATTCTGACTTTGATTCACTTGTTAGGATACCCAGATCCCACTGCAACATTCTGCCTTTATTTAATTTTTGCTAAATTGGATTATTTCATGCTTTCCTGCATTAAGCTGTAACTGCCTCATTTTTTGCCCACTCACCTTAAAGGACTTTGCAACAGGATCTAAATTGTCTTCCTCCACCTCTATCATCGGCTAACGTGGCAACCAAATATCCCGCCCCTTCCTTCAAGTACAGCGGTACATTGAGGGTGTAGGAAATGTCCTTGTGGTTGACTATAGGTTGCCAATCTGAAAATGGCCCATTATTCCCATCTCCACATCCTGCTTGCTAATTGTTCCTTTATCCCTGCCAACTAAGCAATGAGCTTCTTGGTTTCAAGAAACCTGTAGATGAGGGTAGGCAGTTTGTGGTGTACAAGGACTTAATGAAGCCTTTAAGGTTCCACAAGGTAGGTTGTTGGAGAAAAGGCAGAGGCATGGGATTGAAGGTGATTTGGTAGTTTGGATTAGCAACTGATTTTCTGTCAGAAGGCAACAAGTGGTTCAAAGTTTGAGAATCTGTGGATGAGTGCCAATCAACAAGCACATCGACCTAGACCCAATATACCGGCCACTGCAGCGGACAGCTGGAACTGACAACCGGAAGCGGCAGAGACAAGCCACTATAAATGCCGGAGGAAGCTTCACAGGAGGCTCCCAAGCACTGAGGATGTCACCCAGACAGGGGACGAAACGTCTGCAACTAAAATTCCCAGCTCGGCGAACAGAACCACAGCAACGAGTGGTGGTTGATGGAAACCATTCAGCCTGGAGGCACCTTACTAGTGGTGTGACACAAGGAGCAGTTTTGGGACCACTATTGTTTGTCATTTTTATAAACTACTTGGACGCAGGCACAGGTAGATGGGTTAGTAAGTTTGCAGATGATACTAAAGTCGGTGGAGTGGTGGGGACAGTGTGAAAGAATGTTGGAGAGAGACTTGGATAAACTGCAGAATTGGGCTGAAAGGTGGCAAACGAGCTCAATGCAGATAAATGTGAGGAGATTCACTTTGGGAGGAATAATAGGAAGGCAGAATACTGGGTCAATGGAAAACTTCTTGGTAGTGTGGATGTGCAGAGGGTGTCTGTGTGCACAGATCCCTGAAAGTTGCCACCCAGGTTGATAGTGCAGTTAAGGCATACGGTGTGTTAGGTTTCATTGGTGGTGGGATTGAGTTCCGGATCAGTGGTGTCCTGCTGCAACTATACAAACTGCTAGTGCAGCCACACTTGGAATATTATGTACTGTTCTGGTTGCCCGGTTAAGAGAAGGATGTGGAAGTATTGGAAAAGGAGGAGATTTACCAGGATGTTGCCTGGTCTGGAGCATAGGTCTTGGGGATGGCTGAGCAACTTGGGTCTGTTCTCCTTTGAGATAAGGCTGAGAGGATTTAATAGAGACATACAAAATGATCAGATAATTAGGTAGGGTGGACAGCGAGTCTTTTTTTTCCAGGATGATGTCAGCTTGTATGAGGGGGTATAGCTACAAATTGAGGGGTGATAGATTTGAGACAGATGTCAGAGGCAGGTTCTTTATTCATATAGTGGTAAGGGCATGGAATGTCCTGCCTGCCAATATAGTTAACTCAGCCACACTAGGGAGATTTAAACAATCCTTGGATAAGCACATGGGGCAGTGTAGGGGGATGGGCTTAGATTGGTTCATAGGTCAGCGCAGCATTGAGGGCTGAAGGGCCTGTACTGTGCTGTATTGTTCTATGTACCTCGGTAAATGCACATCTGCAGATGATAACTGGTGTTATTGCCCTGAGATGTTTAAACTGCGTTGACTAAATGGCAGTGGATCCTTACCACCATCCGAGAGATTCTCAATTTCTCCCCTCTGTGTAAAACAGTTCCATAATTTCAATCCTGAAATGCCTCGGGGCTATTTCTCGTCTGCTCCTGAAGTGAAAGCATTTCCACTTAACCAATTTCCCTACTGAAATCCTGGTCCTGGAGCGAGAGCATTTCAACTCCTCCTCTTTGTTATCCTAAACTTCAAAACAAAATTACCTTCCTAAATTCCAGGGCATGCTCTGCTAGTTTTGTGTAGTTTCTTTGTTTGGCATCCCAATTTTATTTTTCTGAACTTGTATTGCACTTTGCCTTGTGGGTCAGTAGATCCTTTCTAAAGTATATGCAGCACTACCCCCTCAGCTGTTCGATTCTACCGACTTCAGACAGCTTATTGTAAGCCCCTCCAGCCGTAAACGTCCATAAATTAATTCTCATGCCTCTGCTAAAGACCAGCACTTCCTGGTTTTGTTGTTTTTGGGTTACCTGAGCATATCACTAATTGGAATTTTGTTCTAACAGCTCAAACACGGAGGTCATGCCAGAGATGTCACATCACTGTGTAAAGCCTAGAAAGGATTTGTATTTGTGTAGTGCTTTCAGTGATTACTGCAGTGTCCAATGTACTGCACAGCCATTGTTGACATGGTCACCTGTAATATAGAAAGCAGCAGCCCCATTGGTTTTGTAGCAAGCGCTCTCGAGCAGAAATGCTTTTGGCTCGTTGGCTGAGGGTCACTGGCAAAACCAGTATCTGTAATTGCTGGTGGTCAGCTGTTTTCTAGTGTCTCCTGCAGCCGATGTGGTGTAGTTAGACTCAGTGCTGTTGGCAAGAACTTTAGGATTGCTGAATGGGTGACAATCAGCTGGTACTGTTTTCCCACTGTCTTTCTCCTGCTTATCTGGATGGTAGATGCAGTGGATTTTGAAGGTGCTGTTGAAGAAAGTTGCTGCAGTGCATCCTGTTGTGAGTGCACACACGGCCCCTGTAGTGGTGAAGGAAGTGAAAGCTAAAAGTGGTGCTTGTGGTGTCAATTGAATTGAATTTATTGTCATGTGTACCGAGGCACAGTGAAAAGCTTTGTCTTACGAGCAATACAGGCAGATCAGAGTTGAATAACACAGGTAGTAAATAATAGGTAAACAGCAAAATCAAAAATACACGTACAGGCAAATGTTAAGAGTTTGTGCGTTCATTCAGTATTCTAACCACAGGGTAGAAACTGTTTCAAAACTGGCTGGTGTGTGTTCAGGCTTCTGTACCTTCTCCTTGTCCTGAATGGTGTTGAGCCTGTTTAGAACTGTTTGCCACTTTCCAGGTAAGTAAGGTGTAATCTATCACCTGCCTGACATGAGCCCAATAGGTATTGCACAAGTTTTGATGACCCAGTTACACGCAGACTTCCCCAGCTTCTGACCCACGCTTGTCACCGCAGTATTTATATGGCTGGTCCAATTCAGTTTCTGATCGATGGCAACCCCCAGGATTTTGATAGGGGGTGGTGCATTCAGCTGTGGTGGTGAATGTTAAAGGGAGACGGTCAGATCTTTATTCAGAATATGGCCTAGTGAGGACTCTGCCTGTAGGAACAATAACTTTCTTGGAGATAAGTGGCTGGTGCTGACTATCTGCTCAAGCCCGAATGTTGTCCTTGCCGTACATGGGAAGGAGGTCTTCTGTATTGGAGTTAAATAATAATGCTGCAGCCATCAGTGAACTGATCTCAGACTTTTACTAGAGGATAAGGCAATAACTGAATAACATCCTGTCCCTCACTAATAAAAATGGTGCCATGGGATCCTTTATACTCAGGGCAGGTGTTTAATGCCACATTGGTGAGATGGCACCTCAGTGCAGCAGTCCCCCTGCCCAGTGTGTTAGCTTTCTTTTATATTGTTGTGCTCCAGAAGGAACCTGAATCTGGAACATCTATCATCGATGGGCCTCCCATGACTGAAACTGCTAAAGAATCTCTATCTTTGGAACAGGAATGAGGCGGTTTCTGTGGCCAGTAGAAACTAGTTGGAAGAGTCAAGGTACAAAACCAGATGTGATGCTGCAACACCCTTCTCTTGTTCATTTTGATTCACAAATCATATATGAAAGGTACAAGGAAATGGAACATCGAATTTCTATGCTGTTGGCAGTATGATCTACAGTTGATCGTTTCCACTATATCTCGTGTTCCTGTCGAGAGATTGTATCCTTGTTCAAGCTATCCAGTTAATTATAATCTCTTTAATCTTTTCAGCACCAACTTTTCCTCTCCATTTCATTTTCTGCTGCATTGAAATATCATGCATGTAGAAATGCAGTAGACTGTTACCTGGAGATGAACAGGCCATTTAGTCTGTTTAAGCCTGTACCATTACAGCCTGACCCATCAACTCAAATGCCAATCATACATCCCTCATCCCTTCAGTTTAGACTGAACATCTTTAATTGTGGTGGAGAGTTGCTCTTCAGACTAGAGGCCTGTGACCAGTGCGCCACAAAGCTAGGTCCACTGTTAAACTATTTTGAATGAGAATGTCGGAAGCATGGTGCATAAGTTTGCAGATGGCACCAAAATTGGTGGTATAGTGGATAAACTACTGTTATCCAACAGTATAATGGGATCTTGATTAATTTTGCCAGTGGGCTGAGGAATGGCAGATGGAGTTTAATGCAGATAAATGTGAAGTGTTGCATTTTGGTAAAACAAGACAAGGCAGGACTTGCACAGTAATGGCAGGGCCATGGGGAGTGTTCTCCGAAGAGAGACCCCTCTGGATGAGTACATAGTTCCTTGAAAGTGGTGTCACAGGAAGGCATTTGGCACACTTGCCTTCATTGGTCAGAGCATTAAGTTGGGGTGGCTCAATGACTAGCACTGCTCCCTCACTGCCGGGGACCCGGGTTTGATTCCTGCCTCGGACAACTGTCTGTGTGGAGTTTGCACAATCTTCCCCCTGTCTGTGTGGGTTTCCTCCCACAATCCCAAGATGTGCAGGTCAGGTGAATTGGCCGTGCTAAATTGCCCATAATGTTAGGCGCATGAGTCAGCGGTAAATATAAGGTAGGGGAATGAGTCTGAGTGGGTTACTCTTCGGAGAGTGGGAGTGAACTTGTTGGGCCGAAGGGTCGGTTCCATACCGTAGGGAATCTAATTTTAAGAAGTTACAGGATTTGGAAGAACATGTTAGTTGTACAAGATATTGGTAAAACTAATTTGGAGCTCTGCTTACAATTCTTCTGGCTGCCCTGCTATTGGAAGGATGTTGTTAAACTGGAGAGGGCGCAAAAAAGATTTGAGGGTGTAACCGGAACAGGAAAGTTTGAGTTGCAAGTCGTTTAAGCTGGGACGTTTTTTTTCTATACACACACACACACACACGCGCACACACACACTCTTACCCTTTAGTGTGTGATACAGTCATGAGGGGCATAGATAAGGTGAATAGCTAAGGCCATTTTTCCTGCCCCCCAGGATAGAGCCTAAAACTAGAGGGTATAGATTTAAGGTAAGGGGGGAAAAGATTGAAAAAGAACCTAAGGATTACCTTTTTTATGTGCAGAGGGTGGTACATGTACGGAACAAACTGCCAGAGAAAGTAGTAAGAGGTGGGTACAATTGCAATATTTAGAAGATGTTTGGACAGGCTGATGGATAGGAAAAGTTTTTAAAAGGGAAATGGGCCAAATGCAGGCAAATGGGATTAATTCAGTTTAAGGAATCTGTTTGGCCTGGGAGAGTTGGGTCAAAGGGCCTGTTTCCATGGTCTGCCCAAAATGTCAATTTTTCACTGCTCCTCGGATGCTGCTTGAACTGCTGTGCTCTTCCAGCACCACTGATCCAGAATCTGGTTTCCAGCATCTGCAGTCATTTGTTTTTACCTCAGATTCTGTAATAGTCATGGTATGGTGTATCTCCAAAATTCATTCCTGAAAGTAGTGCTGGTTATATTAAGGTTGTCTCCTAGTTGTAGACTGTAAAATTGTCTGAAGTATTTTGCTTCTTGGCATTGCGTTAATTCCCTTTTTTAAATCTCTATCAACTCACTCCATGACTTCCTGCAAAGACCCAGTTTAAGTAAACCTCTGTTTTACCTGAGAACCACCTCTGGTCCTGCTAAGTCTATGCAGCACTTTGTGGGCGGCACGGTGGCACAGTGGTTAGCACTGCTGTCTCACAGCGCCTGAGACCCGGGTTCAATTCCCGACTCAGGCGACTGACTGTGTGGAGTTTGCGCATTCTCCCCGTGTCTGCGTGGGTTTCCTCCGGGTGCTCCGGTTTCCTCCCACAGTCACAAAGATGTGCGGGTCAGGTGAATTGGCCATGCTAAATTGCCCGTAGTGTTAGGTAAGGGATAAATGTAGGGGTATGGGTGGGTTGCGCTTCGGCGGGTCGAAGGGCCTGTTTCCACACTGTAAGTAATCTAATCTAATCACTTTATCCAACTCGGGGCATTCTCTCTGTGGGAGTGTTCAAGGTGGAATGTCTCTCTCTGATGTGGGGGTGTCCAAGGTGGAATGAGGTGTGCCTTTTGAAGAGGGATTGGTTCTGTCCTGCTTTTCTTAAAAACTAATCTCAACCTGGTGCTGAGATGCCTGTACCAGTGAAAGCACAATAAATTTTAAAATTTTGACAAAACCAGCATGAGTGGGTGGAGTCAGTCTCAATGACCTCTGTGGGGAGGTTGGGGGGGCTAGTTTGGCTTTCAGTTGAAGTTGGGGGGGTTTCTCCACTGGGAGATCCATGCTTTTGGCTTTTCCTTTCTCCTGGGCTGGAAAAGGTGGCAAGTGAGGAAAGTCTTTTTATTTTTGCTGAATTTGCCAAGGGTGTGTTTATGGGCTGCTAGATTGGAGCAGCTGATGAATAGTAGTTAAATAATTAGGTATTTTAATGGAGGTAAAGTTGTGCCAATATTTTTTTAACTGTGGGTTAAGTAGTGTTTTGGTTAAAGCCTAGTAATTAGTCCAATTGAATCACTAATGGAACACAGCCTAGATCCTAATGTTTACATTATTTAAAAGGCAAGTATAAGGTGCTATCTCCAGGTCTGTTCCATAACCAGAACTAAACCCTCTAGTCAAAATATGGCCTGATGGCTTTGCCCGGATGAAGAATGACTCCTATATCTTGAATTCTAGTCCTCTAGACATGAGTGCCAACATTGCATTAGCTTCTTCCCCTTTTCTCTGTACCTGTCCGTTATTATTTAATGTATGCAGATGGATCTGAATTTGTTTCCACCATTTAGAAAGTACTGATCTATCCTCTCCCTGTTCAAAGCTATTGAACGCTCATCGTTTACAATGAAATCTCTTTGCAAGGTTTGCCAAGTTGTTCAATTAGTATCTCAATTGGCTTTTGCCTCCATCTACATGTATCTAGTAGCAGACTTCCTGAAATTCCTCCAGGGGCAATGTTTCCTCTGGTTTTTGGGTGAAATCAGTGGTTCCTCCCTGATACAATTCCCCTCCAAAGCTGCAGTCCATGTTTTCATTCTCTTTCCTTGCTTCCAAGGAAAACTGCCTCAGAACATACAGTTCTTGTCACTTGAAACAACTTGTCAAAATGATTTGGCTAAATAGTTTTATTCTTTGACTGTTTTCAGATGTCAGAGGCCACAATACTTCTCAATTTGGAATGTGACTGCCTTCATTAGTTCAGTTTATTTCAAATATGCAACCTTCCCAAATTTAAGTCATGAAGCACTGAAATGAGAGTTTGGCCCATCAACTCTGCCGTGTAAGCTACTCATTAGACCCATTCTCCGGCTGTTCCCCTGGCCTTTTATGAATAGTCTTTTTTTTAATAGATCCAGAGCCATTCAGAAAATTATTAATTCTTTCCTCCACATCCTCCACATTTTCAGGCAGTGTTATGGAGTCCTGTAGCATGGACACAGGCCCTTCAGCCCAACGTTTCCATGCTGACCAGGTTTCCTAATGTGAACTACTCCCATTTTCCTGTGTTTGGCCATATCTCTCCACTTTCCTATCCATGTACATATCTAAATGTCTTCTGAATGATGTAACTGTATCAGCCTCCTATTTCTCAGGCAACTTGTTCCATACATGCACCACTCTGTATGAAAATGTTGCCCCTCAGGTCCCTTGCAAATCTTTCCCTCAGTTCTTAAACGATGCCCTCTAGTTCCTTAAATAGAGTTTGCATCTCCCCTCTGGAGATGTTTAATGTTTGCTTATAGAGATGTACAGCATGAAAACAGACCCTTTTGATCCAGTTCGTCCATGTAGACCACATCTAGTCCCATTTACCATTGCTTGGGCCATATCCCTTGAAAGCCTTCCAGTTCATATACCCATCCAGATGCCTTTTGAATGCCATAATTGTATAAGCTGCCTCTACTTCCTCTGGCAGCTCATTCCATACAGTCACCATCCTCTAAGTGAAAAAGTTGCACTGTAAGTCCCTTTTTTTTATATCTTTTCCCTCTCACCTTAAACCTCTAGTTCTGGACTCCCCTACCCTACGGAGAAGACTTCTATTTATCCTATCCATTCCCTTCATGATTTTATAAATCTCTATAAGGTCACCCCTCAGCCTCCGACACTGCAGGGAAAACAGCCCTAGCCTGTTCAACCTCTCCCTATAGTTCAAATCCTCCAACCCTGGCAACATCCTTGTAAATCTTTTCTGAACCCTTTCAAGTTTCACATCTTTCCGATAGGAAGGAGACCAGAATTGCATGCAGTATTCCAAAAGTGGCCTAACCAATGTCTTGTACAACCCAACATGACCTCCCAACTCCTGTACTCTTTATTCTGACCAATAAAGGAAAGCATACCAAATGCCTTCACTATCCTATCTACCTGCGACTCCACTTTCAAAGAACTATGAACCTGCAGTCCAAGGCCTCTTTGTTTAGCAACACTCCCTTGGACCTTACCATTAAGTGTATAAGTCCTGCTAAGATTTGCTTTCCCAAAATGCAGCACCTCACTTTTTTTTTAGATTAGATTACTTAGTGTGGAAACAGGCCCTTCGGCCCAACAAGTCCACACCAACCCGTCGAAGTGCATCCCCCTACATTTACCCCTTACCTAACACTACGGGCAATTTAGCATGGCCAATTCACCTGACCCGCACATCTTTGTGACTGTGGGAGGAAACCGGATCACCCGGAGGAAACCTACACAGACACGGGGAGAACATGCAAACTCCACACAGTCAGTCACCTGAGTTGGGAATTGAACCCGGGTCTCGGGCGCTGTGAGGCAGCAGTGCTAACCACTGTGCCACCGTGCCGCCCACCTCACATTTATCTGAATTAAACTGTCTGCTGCCTCTCAGCCCACTGGCCTATCTGGTTAAGATCCCATTGTAATCAGAGGTAATCTCCTTTCTGTCCACTACACCTCCAATTTTGGTGTCATCAGCAAACTTACTATCTATACCTCCTGTGTTCACATCCAAATCGTTTATATAAATGATAAGTAGAGGGACAAGCACCGACCCTTGTCGCACTCCACTGGTCACAGGCCCAGTCTGAAAAATGACCCTCCACCACCACCTTTTGAGCCAGTTCTGTAACCAAATGGCTATTTCTCCTTGTATTCCATGAGATCTCACCTTGCTAATCAGTCTCCCATGGGGGACCTTGTTGAATGCCTTACTGAAGTCCATATGGATCATGTCCACTGCTCGCCCTCATTGCTCCTTTGTTACTTAAAATAAAACTCAATCAAGTTTGTGCATGGAAAATGTCTCACTAAGCTGTGCTGACTATCCCTAATCAGTCCTTGCCTTTCCAAATACATGTATATCCTGTCCCTCAGGAATCCCTCCAACAACTTGCCCCCACTGACAAGGCTCACTGGTCCATAGTTCCTTGGCTTGTCTTTACCGCCTTTCTTAAACAGTGGCACCACATTTGCCAACCTCCAGTCTTCCGGCACCTCACCTGTGACTATCAGTGATACAAATATCTCAGCAAGGGGCCCAGCAATCACTTCCCACGGTGTTAATTTGGGAGCAGCCATCATTGTGGAGAGTGCCTGGGTGACAGCACTGCAATCAATATAGGAATATCCAGTAAAGGTTCAGTTATCAAAGCTTGACACACCTTAAAAATCTGTTTAACATCCCTGCTATTTTATGGGCAAAATGCAGATGATGTCTGTTACACATTGAAATTTGATTGCTTTGAATCAAAGCTGTGCCCTCTTCTTTCCTCCTCCGTTCCTCTCTTTTCTCCCCACCCCATCTCTTCTCCCTCCTCCTCCTCCTCCTCCTTCTCCCCCCCCCCCCCCCCCCCCCCCCCCCCCCCCCAAAAAGAATTTCGGAGAAGTGATTTCCACATTCGATTTATTTAGAATTTTCCATTCATCAAAACATTTCTCCCGTCCCAGCCCCACTATACCGTTTTACATTCCGGATTTTAGTGTCTGGACAAATTGGTGACATTCCTGTACTTCCCATAGCCATCAAAGCTCTTCTGGTCTGGAATTTGATCGTTTTTCACATGATCCTCATTTAAGTGCAGCTCACTATCACAGTGGATG
Source organism: Hemiscyllium ocellatum (assembly GCF_020745735.1). Classification (NCBI taxonomy): domain Eukaryota; kingdom Metazoa; phylum Chordata; class Chondrichthyes; order Orectolobiformes; family Hemiscylliidae; genus Hemiscyllium; species Hemiscyllium ocellatum. The sequence goes on from NC_083442.1 coordinate 20,550,717, forward strand.
GAGGGCTGTTATGGTGCAATGGTAGTGTCCTTCTCTTTGAGCTAGGTGGTCAGTATTCACTGCCTGCATGCTGCACAGGTGGGCATGACATTTGGTTAACTGTATCCACATCCTGGGCTGCAGTGCAGTGGTGGTGTCCCTAACTCTGAGCCAAGAGATCAATATTCACATGCTCTACAGATGTATAATGACATCTGTGCAAGTTGATTTTCGGGATTACTTAGAGTATTGTGGTGTCTCATCTATCCTCTGACCTAATACATTTGAGTTCTAATTTACCACATCAAAATGAAAAACATGGATGTTTGTTTGAAGCTAGTTTACTTTAAGGCAACCTTTCCATCAGCTCGGAATATTTTAATCGTATGAACGTCAATACTTTTCACGTCAGTGGTTTGCCAACGTCAATGTTGTCCAGTTTTGCCTCCCTGCGGCATTTCAACACCTTGGTGCTGCACCAAGTTGAGGGGAAAGATTTTAGTCCGATTACCTTCCCTGTTGTTTCATGAAACATCAGGAGGAAAAAAGCTGTTGTAATTTATAAGGCCCCTTGACCCCACTCTGCCTTTCCATGCAATTGTGGCTGATTTTCAGCTTCAAATCCACGTTTTCTGTCTGTTGCCCTTGATTGTCTAACATACTGTAACGTGACCGCATACTGGACACCACTGACTTCAGGCAGATCACTGGGCTAACCTGTGTCAATTCTGGCCAAGGTTGTTAGATTTAGATTCCCTACAGTGTGGAAACAGGCCCTTTTTTGGCCCAACAAGTACACACCAGCTCTCCAAAGAGTAACCCACCCACACCCATTCCCCTAACCTGTATTTACCCCTAACTAATGCACCTAACATTATGGGCAATTTAGCATGGCCAATTCACCTAACCTGCACATGTGTGAACTGGTGCAGGATACCAGAGCAACCGGAGGAAACCCACACAGACACTGAGAATGTGCAAACTCCACATAGACGGTTGCTGGAGGCTGGAATTGAACCTGGGACCTTGATGCTGAGGCAGCAGTGCTAACCACTGAGCCACCATGCTGCCCTGTGGGTGGTTTCCATACGGCAAGGGCATAAATTGGGCAAAAGCAGTGGGACTGCCAGTTGCTATGCCTCAAACCAGGAAAAGTTATAAAAAATTAAGTACAATTTCAATTAAGAATATTGTAGTCTATATCGTGCACTTTAAAGTCAGATTTTTTTTGAAAGATTGATCAAATTTAATGTTAAAACAACCCTTTTTAACTTTTAAAGACAAAATGGTCATTCATTATTATTCATGAATTGAGCAGAGGCCTCTGTGTACTTCTGAAAAGTTTTTTAATTTGGGAATTCGTGAGAAATTCTCATTCTCCCCAGAACTTGAAGCAGTAGGGTTCTTGAGCACTGCAGCATTAGATTGATCACTGATGGATCACTCCATAGCAATTAATGCTGAATCTATCACTGTTACTGACCTGACCCAGTGTGGTCCAATACAGAACCTGGTGTAGAGTAATGGGATTAGCATCAGGAGTTTGCATCATGATCATATGATGGCAGGTCACGTGGTTCGAGGGCTGGTATGGAGCAGGAGACCTAACCTGCTGCTGAGTGAATGTTCTTGACTAAGTTCAAGCTAGAAAGCTCCTGCAGCACCAACTCAAGTTTGTTACTTTGGGCGTCTAAAGCAAATGTCCAAAGCATGGTTCATTTGGATTTTCCCCCTCTAACTTTTGAGGTTGGCTTAAGTGTTGAACATCCTGTTTGTTGTTAATGTGAAGGTTTTGTGGTATAATATATGCATAACTGTGGTGTTTGGATTACATTAAATGTGACTGTTTTCTCTCCCTCTCTCTCATACTTGTGGGCAGCTGGAGTCTAACTTGTTTCAAATATTTATCCAGCTTTGGTGTACTGAGAGCCCATGCTGCTTTCAACTTGTCCCAGGGACAGGAATTCGCTGTCCCTTGCTTTTTTAAAGCTTTAAAAAAAAACCCATAATTCATTGTAGAGACTGTGTAGCAAACCAGATCTTGACTTGAATTCAAGAGCAATTGTGGGAACACCCTCACATTGAGGCATTAGTCCCACTCCGGCCTCCCCTTTAGCATTTTTAAAAAAAAAAGCTTGAGTGCCAAGTTGGCTGCAACATCTAAACCGTTCTGTTCAATGATTTATGTGCTAATCTAGAGATCGCTGGTTAATTTTGAATGCGGATCAAATATAATAGGGATGGATAAAATGTCAACAGTTTCAGTGGAAGCTATATAGGCACTCTGATCTAGGATGCATCGATCATCTGGTTTCCAAAGAAAGCTACATGCTTGTAGTTTGATGTATTGTGGGACTTTTTTAAAAATTAACCAGTGATTTACCAATGCCTCCAAGATCTGAATCAGCAGCAGTTACCTGGATCTAGCAATAGCTTTTAAGGTGTGCGATGTTAGCAGCCAGTGTTCTCTATAATAGTAGTGTTGTCCTATAATAGGACAAGCCAAACAGATCAGCCAGGGAATTCCTAGAGGCATGGCACTCATCTACAGATTCAATCAATAAGCATATCGACCTGGACCCAATATACCGGCCACTGCAGCGGACAACCGGAAGCGGCAGATTCAAACCACTACAAATGTCGGAGGAAAGATCACAGAAGCGCTTCACAGGAGGCTCCCAAGCACTGAGGATGTCACCTAGACAGGGGACGAAACGTCTGCAACACAAATTCCAAGCTCGGTGAACAGAACCACAACAATGAGCACCCGAGCTACAAATCTTCTCCCAAACTTTGTGTTCTCCATTTATTTAACATTATCGCTGGAGGCTTGGTGGTTTTGTTATTGAAAGTTTTCCACGATGTCAAAAAAGCAAACCAAACTGAGCCTTGGTTGCCAAATCAGCGAACCTATATTGTTCTCCACACCAGGATGGCTCTTGACGTTCTGCAGATAGTGTCTGTCTTGCTGACTTTAGCACCAGCATACAGTAGACTTTGAATAACCCTATGGTACCCACAGCTGACTTACTATTCCAAATCTGAGCAATGCTTTGATTCAACCTTAAGTTCAAATGGTGACTTCAAATGGCTGTGAATTGCTGTGATCAGAAATGCAGAATGCCTTTTAATTTGTGCGTTGAAAGGAGAACTTTCCTCCTGGAGTTGTCATCTACTCCCAAATTTGACTTTGCAATTACAATGAATTTTTTTTTTATCCTTCGCCTCAGATGCGCTGGTATCCTCCGTCTGAAGCATCTCCACAAGGATGGAAATCTCGTCAGTTTTGTTAAGTATTTAGTAAGTACATTTTTTAGATGGTAATCAGCATTGCCTTCCCCTTTTATTTGTCTTTCTCTCTGTTCATTATTGAAATTTACTTCAAAATTTGTGTAGAAATGTCTTAATTCCCTGTTTGGTATTGACAATCCTAGTTCAAACTCCACATTGCATTCTTGGTCATTAATTGCAGTTGAATTTATCAAGTCCATTTATTGAGTGATTTTAGTTATACAGCACAGAAACAGACCCTTCCGTTCACCTCGACCATATCAACTGGATATCTTGTATTAATCTAGTCCATTTTGCCAGCACTTGGCCCATATCCCTTTATAAATTCTCCCCCACCACCTAACCTTAAATCATATACTCCTCCAGATGCCTTTTAAATGTTGTAATTGTACCAGCCTCCACTACTTCCTCTGGCAGCTCATTCCATACACACTCCACACTGTGGGGTTAAAAAAAGTTGCCCCTTGGGTCCCTTTTTTTTTAAAAATCTTTCCCCTCTCACCTTCAACCCGTGACCTCTGGTTTTGGATTCCCCTATCCTGGGGGGAAGAGCTTGGCTATTTACCCTATCCATGCCCTCATGATATGAGCAAGGTCACCCCTCCACCTCTGATGCCCCAGGGAAAACAGCCCCAGCCTATTCAGCCTCTTTCCCCCTAGCTCTAACCCCAGCAACATCATTGTAAATCTTGTCTGCATCTCCAAGTTTTGAACATGTTTCCTAAAGCAGGAGACCAGACTTGAACACAGTATTCCAATAGTGGCCTAACCAATATCCTTTGTCTTGGCACCCCCTTCACTTCTGTGTTGCTTGTGTTACTTTGGCTCTTACTGACCCTCCTGGAATGACCTAGCAAGGCCTAGAAGTTCAAGTGCAATTAAGGAAGGGCATAAATGTTAACCTTGTCAGTCACACCTACCTCCCAGGAACAAGTGTTTTTTGTTTTAAAAAAAACACTAAGGAAATTTGGCCTGAGTGATTTGGGCACTAGAATGTTCCTCCCAACATTACAAAACGTTGTGTACAAAAAAGGTTCCGGAAATAATTTTCCACCAAGTCCTCCTGAAATTTTGTCCAAGTCATGTTTTGTGTAATGTTATGTACTCTGGAATGCATTAGTTTTATGCCTTACTAATAGTAGGCCGTCTAGACATTCCTCTCCCCCTCTCTCCTCTCCCTTTTTCTCTTCCCCTCCACCCCCCCTCTCTTCCCACCACCCGCCCCCTCCCCCAATAATAGTGGCTTAATACACAAGGCCATTTTGTCCAGTAATATCCCTATAAACTCCCTGGAAAAATCTGCTCAATTAGTCCCTTTTCCTAATTATCCTGTACATTTTGTCTCGATCCACTCCCTCTCCTCTTCCCCGCCCTCCCCCTCATTTTTGAAAGTTGACTGCATCTCCTTCAAACACCCTGACAGGCAATGAATTGTAACCTCCAACATTCTGTTTTTACTTTTTGAAATCTGGATTTTTTTTTTACTACTTCTGTTCTGCCACTTATTTTAAATCCATGATTACTGACCTTCCTAGCATGAAATTTCTTACTACTCTAGCAAATTGCTTTGGCATATCTGAAAATCTCACTCCTCTGAGGAGGACATGCCCCAGCTTCTCCGATCTCTCGACATAAATATTCATCTATCCACAGGATGTGGGTGTTGCTGGCTAAGCCCAGTATTGATTGGCCGTTCATCCTTGCCCTGGGAAAAGTAGAGATGAGCAGCTACCTTTGAACCCCAGCAGTCTGTTGTCTGGATACATTGTGGTGTTCAGAAGGGTGTTTCAGAGTGGCGACAGTAGAGGGCTGGTAAATAATAGTCCCAGGCATCCCAAGTTTCTTATTTCAGCTATCCCAATAAATCTCCACAGCACCACCTTTTTGTTTTTCAAAATTCCTAAATTGTGGTGCCTCAGTTCGTCATACTGTCGCCATAACTTAGCTTGCTGGTAACTTAGAGTTGACTGTGTGGTGATGGAAAAGCACAACAGGTTGGACAGCATCTGAGGAGCAGGAGAATTGACATTCCTCAGTCCCTTCACCAGGAAACAATGTCAGAAACACTGATTCTCCTGTTTCTCCGATGCTACCTGACCTCTGCTGTGCTTTGATCTCTCTTCTGATCTGCAGTCCTCACTTTCTCCTCCTTCTTGCCAGCAGCTTAATACGATTTTGTTTCTTGCTGCTATTTCGAGTCCTACAGCGTGGAGGCGGAAGTGGGTACTGTGGATGCTGGAGATTAGTCTAGATTAGAGTGGTGCTGGAAAAGCACAGCAGGTCAGGCAGTATCTGAGGAGCAGGAAAATCAACGTTTCAGGCAAAAGCCCTTCATCAGGGATGAGGTGTGCTTTTCCAGCGCCACTGTAATTGTGACTCAGACAGCGTGGGATGAGTCTTCTGCCCAACTCGTCCATGCCAACCAGATATCCTAAATTAATCCAGTCCAGTTTGCCAGCATTTGGCCTCTTAAACCCTCCCTGTTCATGTCCCCATCCAGATGCATTGTGAAGGTGTGGGCATTGCCACTTATTGCTCGTGTTTAGATGAGAAGGTGGTGTTGAGCTGTGTTTGTTTTTTGAGCCATTTGGACTCTATTGATAAAGGTGTCCACTCAGTTAGATAGGCTCTTGCAGAATTTTGACCCAGTATTTTTTTATTTTCTGTTCACAGGTTGTGGGTGTTGCAGGCTAGGCCAACACTATTGTCCACACCTAATTGCCTAGGGGGGGGGGGGGTGGAAGTCAACACACTATGGGTCTGGAGTTACATATAGGCCAAACCAGCTTTTAATTTGCTGAAGAACATTAGTAAAGTTCTGGGCACCCAAGTTCAAGTCCATCAGCCTGAGATTTTGGATTGCAAAAACCTGTGATGACCTCTCTGATGACAACATGTTGCTCCTCCCCCCCCAACCACGGTTTCCAAGGCTGAGATGGCAGTGACTACATATTTGCACCTCTTTGATTCTTGTGGGGGGGGATGTTGTTGACCCCAGAAACATGTGCAACAACTGTGGGGCAAATATTGAGCTTGGAAATGTTTTGCACAGCTGAGCATGTTGCCTAGTGGTTTTACAATGGGTTTGTCTTCCTCTTTCCAGACTGCCCTTCTCCAACAATTCCGATTTTCTCCATGGAGTGATGCGCAAGAACAGACTGGATTTTTGTTTTCAGGTTGGAGTTTACTGAAGGGTATTTTGGATAATTTGGCTCATTTCCACTCAACTTGGAGGGGGTGGTGCGATCACAAAGGACTGTGGATTTAAGAACTTTACTGGTGAACACTTTTATTCCCCCCACGTGGGAGGACCTATAACCTGGCAGTCAGATCCATCTGATGCAAGGACCAACAAGAAAATGGCATCCCTGCTGTGAAGCTGCAAGGTTAAAGGTTGACATTGGAACTGTGAAGTACATTGGCAATGGCACACCACATCTAACGTATTTTCTTTTTTGTACATCTTATTTTGTGAATGCACACATCGGGTCTTTGTCTTTGACCTTTTTTGTTTTGCCCCCTTCCCCCTTTTATTTCCCCTCTATAGACCTGGGTTGCCTATTTTATGAGGATGGTTCGACAAAGTAAAGTTAACAGTTCCCAGCTGGAGGTGCTGTTTTGAGGGGAAGCTATCATCACCCAGAGCCTTTTGCCATTTGGAGGGATTTTCCAGCTGACCGTTTCAGGATGTCCACCAGTTTACTTTTGAAGTTGCCACAGCCTTTTTTTTGGTTTTGTTTAGTGCCCTTGGCTTGTTAACTTGTCTCTTCTGGAGAAAACCAGTCTTGCCAAATATCAGCTGTTCCTGTTAAAAGTATTTTGAATGATATTGAGTACAAGTATTTTTGTACTGGTGTAATGAAGAATATTTATGCATCAAGGATTTTTGTGCAATTAAAATTGTAATCTGTATTATAACTTAATGTTAGTTCAGTTGTGTTTTGGAAATGCTGATTATAAGCCCATATGGTAGTTTAAGAAAAGGTGCAATTGTATTTTTTTTTGCTTACTTTGCTTGGTGTTAAGTACTTAAAGTATTAAGAGTGTGGTTGTTTTTTGCTTGTACAAGGACTGCAAGATTTGAGATGTAAGTTGCTGATCCTTCTAGAATGTGAAACTGGATTATAAAAGACAGAATGTTCAATAGCTTGCTTTTGCAGTTGTGTATGATTGTCCAAGGTTCTGTGAAGCTGCAGATTTCTTGTACAATTTTTAGAGCCTGATTTATTTTGCGATCCTCATGCTGTTCCTGTGGTGTGATCATCAACTACTTTAAATACAGAAACTGGTGACGCTACTGTAACTTTTTGGTGTGGTAGAATGGACCATGTCCATCGATGCCTGTGGATGAGTCAGTTGCAAACATTGTGCAATATTTTAAACTTGTATAAGATCCTCTGATAATCCACTCAGCTGTGTAACATTTCCTCTCTCCAGAGGAAGTGAATGAATGCAATTGATTCACTGGGTTCATTGCTCATTATAATTCCAAGTCTAAGATGGTGCAGGAACTATGCACTTGTATCTTTTGGGTTTTGTAAATGCCATAAATTTATACTCCAAAGCAAGAACGTGGGCCTGTAATGTTTAGTGTTAATTTTCCTCATTGCTTTTTGTTTTCAAAGGCTCCTATTCATTTCAGTCTTGCTGTGAGGTGATTCTGACTGTGTGTGTGCCCAGACCCTGTAATTCTGCTACCCATGCACACTCCCATGCACACTCCCATGCTACCCATGCACAAACACCTTTCTTGCTGATGTGTAATGACCGATCCTGGGCAGGGCAATGGGTTTCGAGTTGATGTGAAGGATTTGAAATGCTTAGTGTACCATGCATTGTCCTTTTTAAAACCTGTTAAATGTGCGGTAATTCAACTGTCAGATGAAAGCTGATGCTTTCTAATGCAATATTTAATACAACTGTTGGGACGTTATTTCAAAGTTGATATGAACTGTTTAAATTTGTCTAAACACTATATATTCTTGGTTTCTGGGCTAAGTTGTCATTTTGATATTGCAAGAAGCTAAATGTACATTTTCCTGTTAACAACTTCAGGGAATTAAATTGCTGACTTTTTAGATGGAGCATAATACTACCAGATGAGACCAATAAATGCAAAGACAATAAGCATTTTTACAATAATCTGCGTTGGGACAAATGAAAACTACATGTGAAACTACCCATGTTTGCAAATATTATATTGTAGCCTTTCAAAGTATGGAGAGGCTGTAGTTTTACACTGGGTGGTGGTGGAAGAGTGTGGACTTGCACTTAGATTTTGCCTCCATCCATTATTAATAGGTAACGAATTCTCACTAATGAAGTTGAGCATTTAGTCTGTTACTTAGTGTTAGAGTCAGAGAGGTAGAAAACAGAAACAGACCCTTCAGTCCAACTCGTCCATGTCCCAGATATCCGAACCTAATCTAGTCCCATTTGCCAGCACTTGGCCCATATCCCTGTGAACCCTTCCTATTTATGTGTACCCACCCAATGCCTTTTAAATGTTGTATTGTGTTAGCTTCTGCCACTTCCTCTGGCAATTTATACACGTGCCATCCACAGAGAAAGTTGCCCCTTTAGTTATACAAGTGTCATCCCATTGCAGCATTCAATTAGATCTATTTAGGCCTTTGCCTATTCATTCATGTATTCCGGTGTACCTCACCAGACTGATGCCTTGTTCTGAGCATTCTGGGTGCTGCTTCTAATATTGTCTGCTGCATTCTTTTTGAACCAGGGTTGATCTCCTGGTCTGACAGTAATAGTAGAGTGGAGGATATATTGAGCCATGTGATTTGCAGATGGTGGTTAATGCATTCCTGCTGTTACCGATGTTCCTCAAGCAAGGCCAGTCTCCATTTGGCAGATTTCGTTCAAAATGGATCCTGTTTGGCTGGATCTGTTGGGCTGACCACTGCAAAGTCATTGAAGAAATTAAATCCTCCCTTTTTATACTGAGGAGAACGGTCCACTGTTGCATGGCATTGCCAGATCATCAATGACCTTTCTTCAGTTACGAAGTCAGAAGCATAGGTGTTCAATGCACCAAGTTCAGCACCATTTGCAATGATGCAGGTACATGTGCTTTTGCAGCTGGTAAGTGCTGATGTGATCTGGTGTCTCATGGGGAGCACAAGTGTTCCAGTTCAGAAGAATTGGTGTGACATCCAAGTGATTGGGTATTTTGCTTTCAATCCAGTTGTATTCCCTGAACATATATGGTGGGCATTTCTGCATGTGGATCAAAATACATCAGGACTGCAGCTAATATGCCAAACTTTTGTGCAGTTGTCCATTTTTATTCAGTAGCTTTAGCACATCTCTAATTCATGCATAATTAGTAGTGAGTTATTGGTAAAGGGTGATCTCTAATGAGTACAACTAACTTTGCTGTTTATCCAAGAACAACAAATTGCTAGAGAAACTGAGTTTAGCAGAACTTGTGGAGAGTTTCACCAGAAATTTGTTCTCGTTTCAGATTTCCAACATTTTTTTTTGTTTACTGCTGATCATGTTCTGGTTAGCCCTTTTTTTGGGCAGTATGATCCATCTGCTTGATGCAGTTAGTATCTAACAGCACTGACATAATAGGCTTCTGGGATGTGATGGAAAGTGAACTTGGACCATCTGTGGTACTGAAACACCTTCATGAGTGACAAAGTATCTGTCAGCTGTAGACTCGGAGTAGTATCTGCAGATTTCTCCATCACAATTTGAGCTTTGTGAAGAGACTCTACGATGGACTTGGTCTCTCGGATCAGGTTGTGAATACATATCCGGCTGATGGCTTTGCTTACCATCTTGGCGTTGGCATGTAGAGATGTCATTCACGGTAATGAGTGGGATTTGCTTCAACAGTTTAATCATTCTTTCTCTGACACTTTGCAGATTACTAATGACAAGCTATCACATTGCAAACCTGGTTCCATTGGTCATGGCTTTTTGCATCCAAATGTCAATCTAAAGTAGCCAAAAGTGTCACTGTGCAAACTTTTGCCTTCTGTCCCATTTAATGTGGGTTACAGGTTTAAAGCCAAGTGTATTGAGCAGGTTTAGTCCTAATAAGGCTGTGGAGGGTATGAAGCTTTTTTGGCTGATGATCTTGTAGTGTACTAAACTTGTGATCATTCCCAAAGCTGGAATAATCCAGTTGTTTTAAGCTTAACGTCTCAGTCACAGGAGTGCGAAAGCTACAAAACATATCACCATTTTTCACTTTAAATAAAGCATTTGTCATCAACTTTGTTTAAAAAGTGGCACTGCCCCCCACTCTTGACTGAGCTGTCGGTCAATGTGAGATTTTTGGGTAGAGTTAAAAGGCAGACTATACAGTTACAGAATGGAGGTGTAGAGGGATCTAGGTGAACAGCAAGTGATTTAAAGAGGCCAATGAGATGCTTTTTTTTTTAAGATCCTCTACAGTGTGGAAACAGGCCCTTCGGCCCAACAAGTCCCCGCTGCTCCTCCAAAGACCGAGCCACCCAAACCCATTCCCCTACCCTATATTTACCCCTGACTAATGCACCTAACGTAGGCAATTTAGCATGGGCAATTCACCTGACCTGCGCATCTTTGGATTGGGGTAGGAAACTGGAGGAACCTCACAGACATGGGGAGAATGTGCAAACTCCACAGGCAGGTGGAAATCAAGCCCAGGACCCTGGTGTTGTGAGGCAGCAGTGCTAACCACTGAGTCACCATGCCACCTTTTTATTACAAAAGTAATCGAACATAAAGGAACTTGTGCTTAAATAGTACAAAACATTTCTGCAACTCCATCAGCTTGGTTAAATAGAAACACCAAAATTGTGCGCACACATGCATTGGAACTAGCTGAAGAGGTTTACCAGATTGATAACTGGAATTTCCTTTTTATTTTGAATACGCTGGACTTCTATTCACCGGCATTTAGTGAGAAATGATTTTGATTGACGTGCATAAGGTCCTGAATGATCATAAGGTGGATCATTCCAGAACTGGGAAGGCAGGTTTTTTTTTTTGTGACTATTTTTGGAGCAGAAGGGTGGAGGAAATTCTGAAAATTGAGATTTGAGAATATTGTTCCCACCTCCACTGCCCAATGTTTTGAGATGGGAAGGCTAGGTTCTTCTTGAGTACAGATAGGAATATGGAATTCTGAGCAAAGGTTATATCTGTCATGATATTGAACTGACTTTTCTGGGGGGGGTGCTGATTCTGCACCTAACTCATAACAGACCCAATCAGGCACTAAACAGAATAATGTATGCTTCTGCTTTTAAAATATGTTTTGTGCTGGTCATTGTGCAATTTGTTGAAAACGAAATTAAGTCCAGCCGACATTTTACTTCAGTTCATCCTTGGGTGATTGGACATGTGCAAGTTGCATCTAGAGTTAACTACTTGCATGCTTAATGTTAAAAATCACACACCATGGTCCCACAGGAATATTTGGAAGCACTAGCTTTCGGAGAGCTTCAGAAGCTGTCTGACTTTAACCTGGTGTTTTTTATTATTCGTCCACCCCAGTCCAACCCCAGCATTCTCCAAATTATTCTTAATGCTATATCCCTTTTAAGATTGTCCTTCACAGCCTCCAATGCAGACCAAGACTGAAGGGTATCCCCATTGAGTGAGCAAGCTCTGGTTTCCTGACAGCTAGAAGTTAACTCAATCAAGCTGTAATCTCACTGGAGTGAATGATTGTTTGATCACTACCATCTGACTCTATTACATTTGCTTAGACTATAGTGTTCAACATCCTATTAGCTTTGATTTACTCTGCACATATTTGTCATTCACTAGGAATCAGAGGTTGCAACTTCATTTTGGTTGCCTCTGCATCTCTTTCCATTTCTCCTTTCAAATTATTTGCAAACTTCTGTTGATCTCTCAGCATGGGGCAAAAGCTGATCTTGGTGACTTTGATTTGTAAAGTGACCACTACCAGCCACCGTTGAGTCTTGAGATTACTACCTTGAGACCTTTTTTCTATTTCAGATGGTGGTGAGTAATGATGGCTAGCTTACCCAATGATGGTGTTATCCAAGTGTGCTCTCGATAGTGTCTTAATAAATACTGAGTGAACTGCAGATATTGTAAATCAAACAAATTGCTGGAACAGCTCAACATGTCTGATAGCTGCTTTAGGTCGGCATGGTGGCTCAATGGTTAGCATTGCTGCCTCACAGCGCCAGGGACCTGGGTTCGATTCCAGTCTCTAGTGACTCTGCCTGCATGGGTTTCCTCCCACATTCCGAAGATGTGAAGGTTAGGTGAATTGGTCATGCTAAATTGCCCCTATTGTGAGGTGCATTTGTCAGGGGTAAATATAGTATATGGGAATAGGTCTGGGTGGGTTACTTCTCCAGAGGGGTGGTGTGGGCTTGTTGGGCCGAAGGACCTGTTTCCACACTAGGAATTCCAGCTCTTCTGTGGAGAGGTCGAGTGACCCTTCAGAAGTCAGTATATTTTTGCTTTAAATATTTTCTAGATGTTTCAGCTTTTCTGATCTTGCTCAAAATACACAAACTGGTCTGTAAGGAGTCCAAATTAAGAGGGGTACAACAATCAGAAGATTTGAACAGCTTGGAGCTTTATGCGATCGAATAGAGAGGCAGATTTATGGCAAGCTATGAAGGTTTTGGTCAGGTAATTGTAAAGAAGGGCATTTTTAATGTCCAAAACTAGACACAGCTGATTACTTATAGTATTTATAAGAAATTTGGGGACAGTACATGCATGTAGGGTTGAGCAATTGAGGTGATGAGGTTAGAGGATCTAGACAAGAGACTGGTTGGAGAGAGATGAAATAAGGGGTGAACAGGTTTTGCGGAGTATGGGGTGGGGGGTGCGGTGTGAGGGACAAGGCACTTGGGCCAAATAGCTAGACTGTATCATTAATGTTAATATTGTAAGTATTGGATTTCCCCTCCAGTCCCCAGACCCTGTCACTGAGCTCTTCTAACCATGTGTTAGATCCTATATCCAGCTCAAGACCAGACACCTATTTGGTTGAGGTCTGAGATTTAGATTCCAAGTTGTTCAGTTTCTATTCTGAACACAGACTTGAGATTTTACCACCTTTTTTTATTTTAAAGGATCGTAAATGAGAGATTCTTGAACGCAAACTGAGTGAAATAATTGCATGTATTGCAGAGTCATCTGCGTCTGTTGAAGACGTTTGAGCAATTTGTAAAAACTATACCTCTTTCAGCACTGTTTACTCCAATTTATTACTGTCTGTTCTCTCTGCTAATTAATATATACTTAGCCCCTTGTAGCAATTGATACTAGTATCAAGCAGTGTAATGATTTAAGCTGCCTGACCCCAATCAAAAGGTTTGCTATTTTAAGTTGGTATTTGCAAAGATTTCCAAACAGTGAGGTGTTGCTTTATTCCGAAATGGTCTTCGTTGGCTTTAATTCCTCTAAATCTTTATCCCAAGGTGGTAATTTTTGTGTAAAGGAATTGGGCTAACCTTGTATATTGACCATGCATTTAGCAGTTTGATCAACATGTGGGCTTTGATCCACTCAGGATTAGATGGATTTGACACACTCTTTCCTTTTTTTATGTTCTGGACTCAAAATATGGCACAATTGCACTTTAATATTGGGATCCATCTTCCTTCCCTTGCATTTTGAGTATCAAAAAGCTGGGTAGGACAAGGTCAAATGGGTCAGAGGTCTTAGTGCACATTCTGCAGCACGGCAAAGTGGGTAGCATTGCTGCCCCTCAGCACCAGGGACCCGGGTTCAATTCCAGCCTCTGGAGACTCTGTGGAGTTTGCATATTCTCCCAGTGTCTGCATGGGTTTTCTCCAGCTTCCTCCCACAGTCCAAAGATGTGCAGGGCAGGTGAATTGGCCATGCTAAATTGCCCGTAGTGTTAGGTGTGTTAGTCAGAGGAAAATGTCTTGGAGGGTCGGTGTGGATTTGTTGGGCCGAAGGACCTGTTTCCACACTTTAGGGGAATGGAATCTAAAATGGAATGGAATCCTGTAGAAGTCAGTCATACCTAAAAGATCTTGAAACTTTCTTTCTGCCTAGAAGCAGCAACCTTTAGCAATCTTTTGGCCCGTTACTAGTCACTTCAATATTTTTTTAAACTTTAAAAGTCTGACTATAATTGAATATCTCCCTATTTCCTTCTCAATATCACCATTCTCCAAAAGGGTGGATTCCATTCCAAGTTCCAATCTCTCAAGTATATACATCTATCCCATATTTTCTCAACTCTCTCTTCCTACTCTTAGTATGGATTCTCCATAGCTTATAATTAGTGATATGTTGAAAAGAGTCTTTGGTCTGTACAGTTAAGTAAGTGGGTGATGTGACTGAGTCCATGTCTGCAGATTGTACAATGGAACTTAACAACACACCACTCCTTCAATTGGCAGGATTGGACGATTGATAGATTCTTGTTGGCTCGAGGAAGTAAGGGCCACGGGGAAAACGCTGGTAAGTGGAGTTGAAATGCCCATCAGCCATGATTGAATGAATGGCGGAGTGGACTCGATGGGCCGAATGGCCTGCCTTCCACTCCTATGTCTTATGGTCTTATCAAATCTGGTATCTGCAGTGAGACCAGGTGGATGTGCTTCAGATAGTGTCTGACCTGACTGTCCTGTGTGGTTTAGTAATGAAACCTGCAGGAATAGCCATGGAATTGACCATGTCTTCCTTCCTAACTCTGGTAATGTAACAAGTTGGTACTGCCTTGTATCAGGAAATGAAAGCTGGACAAACAATGTTTCTGAATGCTGTATAGTGCCTGAGTTGGAACATGTCCATGATCCTGTTGGAGTCACCAACTGTGGGCCTTGTTACATCCTTGGTCAAACACTGACAGAGTTTAATAGCACCAAGGAATTATTGGTGATTGAGTTGTAGCAAAGCTGCATCAGTGGGAATTGGTACAAACTCTCCTTGGATTGAAATCTAATACCTAGTACAAAGTTTTTGTTTGGAGACCAATCCCCCCTCCCTCGGACATCCCTGCAGTAATTGCTCAGCTTGGTGTATTAGCCCCAACCATTTTTGTTTCCTTTTTCATCCTCCTTCTCTAGGAGATGCATGAGGTAAGATTTGCAGTGTTCTATATCACTTGCACATCATCAAATACTACTTTTTATGATCCATGGATAGGATGTAGGTGACTGGCAGTATCTCTTATTGTCTGCTCCTAATTGCCCAGAGCTGTTAGGAATTAAACACATTGCATGTTGGCCAGACCAAATAAGGATGACAGTAAACTATTTTTTTCAAATAATTGGTAATAGTCATATAGTTGCTTTTCAATTTTTAATTCCAGATTGGCAGATGAAATTTTGACTTAACCTAGTAGTTTTGAAACTTGTTCCCAGAACATTTAGCCTGGAGTTCTAGATTGTTCGCCCAGTGACACTATGATACAGCTTCCCTGTGCAGCAAGACCCAGCCCACGTTCAGTTTTGGACTGATGGGAGGTGTGTATTGATTGCCACTGAGGACTAGAATCTAACCATCTCCCTTCCACATTCAAAAGTATTACCATTCCTGTTCCTTGACTACCAACATCCCAGGTTAACTATTTCAGCGAGCAGTTAAGGGTCTCTCGTTTGGATCCAAGCAGCTAAGGATGTGTTTACCTTCCTCCGAAAGACGTTTGTGAACCAGGTGGAAGTCCCCTCCAGATTTTTCTAGTGAGTTCTATTCCAAGTCCCCAAAGACCTTTGGAGTTTGAAATAATCTGCCAGCCATCTGGTCTCTCTGGATTGCTCGGTCAGTGACACCTACATAGGTGCAGTAGCATAACTATCTGTATTTTCACTTCAGTTGTAAAGGAGTTATACCAGACTTTAACTCTGTTTCCCTCCTCACAGATACTGCCAGATCTACTGAGTTTCTACATGTTACATTAGCTTAGTGGTTGTGAGGTATCTATCTGGTGCACGGAAAACTTTAAAACCCTGAAACTGCTTTTATCTTTCCAACTCTGAGCGACTGTTTCTTTTAAGATTTTTTTTTCCCCATTCTGGCTGCCTACATCAAAAGTAAATGTCCCAGATCAAACCTTTTTGTTCCTCAATCCTTTTCAACAGTTTATTCATGTGAACTGTCAAAGATCGTTTGAAGTTAACAATATTTTATCTCTCCATCAAACCATTAAAGAATTGGAGAAAAACTAATTTGTCAAATGTAGGATTAATTCATTCCTCCTTTATGCTAATGTTTTATGAGCTTGGGTTACTCGCTCATAAGATGCAAAAGCAGAAGATGGCTATTAGTCCATTGCATCTACTGTCGTTCAATGAGATCCTGGCTAATCTGATAATCAAAGGTTCATTTTCCTGCCTGACCCCATGATGCTTGATTTCTCTAGCGCTCACTTGTGCTGTCTGACCCTCGAATACTTTATGATCTAGCCAGGATATGATGAAAATTCCACAGATTCACTATCCTCTGGGAAGAGATTTGATGCCTTAAATGGACAGCTCCTTACTTTAGGTTATGTCCTCTGCTTCTAGATGCTTTGCCTAAGGGAAAACATTCTCTGCCTCTACCCTAAGAATCTTTTTTTTTAAAGTAAGTCTCCACTTTTTAAAATTCCAATAAGGTTTTTGGATCTAAACTCGTGGGGTTGTTTTTTTGCCCCTGTTAAAATCCTTCCATGCTCTGGAACAGCCTAGTTAAGCTTCTCTGGATAGCCTCCAATGACTGTGTGCATCTCCCTTTAGGTAAGGGGCCTGAACCACCCCCCCCCCCCCCCCATTCAACTTTCTCTAGATATGGTCTGACTTGTGCCATGTATAGCTTTAACAAGACTTCCCTGATTTTTTTTATATATACTCCGTTTCCTTTGAAATAAAGGCCAACATTCCATTTGCCGTTCTGATTACCTGCCGCAGAACTTGGAAGCTAGCTTTAGTGACTTGTGCATGAGGATTCCTAAATAATTGTGCTGTGGTTTTCTGCAATTTTTCTCCATTTTAAGCAATACTAAGCTGCTCCTCTCTGTCAAAGTGCCTTACCTCCCTTTCCTATATATTCCATCTGCCAAAATTTTGTCCACACCCTTACATGTCTGTATCCATCTGCAATCCTTGTACTTGCCTCTTTCCCCATGTGTGACCCCCAATAACTAGTTTCAGTTGCAAATTTGGAGAGAGTACATTTGTTTGTTCCAAGTCCATTATTATCAATTGTAAATCATCAGGCTGGGGGCACGATCTCAGTGTCACTCCGTTATAGGTGGTCCTCCTGTAAATGGCCTCTATCTCCACTCTGTTTTCTACTAATTAGCTAATCCCATATTTTCCCTTAATTTTCCAATTAACCTATTCTGATGTTACATGCATCTGGTGCAGGCAGGACTTGTGGTATGGTGGTAATGTCCCTACCCCTGGACCAGAAGAATCTAGGCTAATATTTAACTTCAATATCATGGGCTGTTACTGCACATAAGGCAGAGGTGGGTGCTGCAGATGCTGGATATTAGAGTCGAGATTAGAGTGGCACTAGAAAAGCACAGCAGATCAGGCAGCATCCGAGCAGCAGGAAAATCGACATTTCAGTCCCTTCCTGATGAAGGGCTTTTGCCTGAAGAGTAGATTTTCCTGCTGCTCAGATGCTGCCTGACCTCCTGCACCACTCTAATCCTGTTACTGCACATAAGGCTACTTAACGTATTTTGACAAACACTTTTTCAGAAACACAAATGTCCAATGCTTTCCCTCTCTTCTGTTTGCATCCTCAACAAATCCTAGTAAATTTGTCAAGGATGATTTCCCTTCATGAAACCGTACTGATTCTGCTTGCCTTTATAGCACTGGTAATGTACATAGATTCCTGAAAGTTGCCACCCAGATTGGTAGGGTTCTTAAGGTGGTGTATGGTGTATTAGCTTTTATTGGTAGAGGGATTGAGTTTGAGTCATGAGGTCATGCTGCAGCTGTACAAAGCTCTGGTGTGGCCACACTTGGAGTATTGTGTACAGTTCTGGCCACCACATTGTGAAAGCGTTGGAAAGGGTTCAGAGGAGGTTTACCAGGATGTTGCTAGGTATGGAGGAAAGGCTCAGGGATTTGAGGCTGTTTTCATTAGAGAGAAGGCTGAGAGGTGACTTAATTGAGACCTAAGATAATCAGGGTTAGATAGGCTCTCACTGTCCACCCTTTTATCCTTGGTGGTGGCTAGCATGAGGGGACGTATATTTATCACCCCTCACTTTAATGCTAGGGCCGATGTCAGAGGTAGTTTCTTTACTCTGTAGTAGGGGTGTGGAACACCCTGCCTGCAGCAGTAGTAGACTTTCCAATTTTTTTATGGAATGACATCGAGGGCCGTAAGGCCTGTGCTGTGCTG